>NC_072398.2:100535000-101160000 GCF_028858775.2 Pan troglodytes | reverse complement strand
TTCATTTATGATCTTTAGATGATGGGCATTTAAAGATCTACCAAATACAACTGTAATAGTGGAAAATATCAAGATGTTATTAAATTCATCTTGTGCACATAATTGTTTCTATAAATTTATGTTTCTTGCAAAACTTGCAGTAATGCTCATGCACAAAATAATTTTCTAAATAAAAAATAAAAACGTTTTCTCAGTCATTAATTCTTAAAATTATTTCTCCCCAACAATTAATGTGAATTAATTCTTAATTCTTAATTATAGAATAATGTTGCCCTTCAGAGTTCGGAAATTTTTACATGTTGTACACATTTCACTAACCAGAACAACTTCTGAAATATTGGCATTAATTAATGTCACTCAGCAATTATTGATTTCAAAGGCATTAAATACCATTCATATTCTGAATCACAAGGGTACTTTGGCATCTTATTTAATCAAGCTCTTTGTATCATAATCTACACTTTAATTACTTAACAAACATTTCTCTGTGTGAGAAAGATTGAGCAGGTTATTGTGCTTTTTTAAGATGCAACTTTTGCTTAATCTAGAGATAGGCAATGCTCCCTCTAAGGGACAAGGAGAAAAATAAATGAGCAATAGAGATGTGACAGGCATGGAAAAAGACACTACATTTATCAAACAAATAGGGCCACGGATGACGATAATGGGGATCAAATCTTGAGATACTGACTCAGTTTATAACCGCACTGTATAATAGAGCAAATCATTTGTTAACTTTTTTACAAATGGAATTTAATTTAACTGAGATGAATACAGTGTTTTAAACAAGGCAGGTCATCTTAAAATAAAATAGTGGAATAAAGTGATAAAACCAATGTAAAAATCGTAAACATTTTATAAAGAATTTTTGTCATGTAATTTAATATTTTTGTTCATTTAAAATCACCCAAATCAAAATAATTTTATCTTAATTAACAAATAATCATCAGAAGTTTAATTAATTTTTACTTTATAATACTAGGTTTAAAAATTCTTAACTATATTTTTAATCACATATGCTTATATATAAAATAGACATAGGATATATATTTACATGTTCACAATATTATATTGTATTTGCTCCTATGGATGTGGTTTTTCAATAGAATTAATAAGTACTTTTAAAAAGTTTCAATTTCAATGATGTATATGATTGATTTTTCTTAGACAAAGCATACATATATTGATAGGTAATAATATGAAAATCTTCTAAAGGCATTACAGGAACACGAAAATGTTATTAAATACTAACTAATTTCTAATGTTTTATGTAAGCAGAACACAT
Organism: Pan troglodytes; assembly: GCF_028858775.2. NCBI lineage: Eukaryota > Metazoa > Chordata > Mammalia > Primates > Hominidae > Pan > Pan troglodytes. The sequence continues at coordinate 101,158,715 of NC_072398.2, read as the reverse complement.
TTAGCTGAAAATTGCTTTTATATAATACTCAAAAGAGACTAAAAACTTTTTAACCAGCGGAGTAAGACTTCAAATTGATAATCTGAACTATATAAGAGGAGAAACTTCAGGCACTCCAATATTTGAAATGCTACAAAATATTTATATAAACTATTATTTCACAATTTCTGTTTATACAGTGTTATACAGTAATCAATATAAATGACATCCCAAGTCTTTCTATAGCTTTGACCACATTTACATCCTAATTTTAATTATTAATATGTTGGAGCAGTGCATACAACTAGATTCCGATATTCCTTTTTAATGAGTAAAAATATGTCCTTTGAGACAGCATTAAAGAAAGAGCACCTTGTATAAATTCAATGCCAACAGACAAGATATTCTTGATTCTGAAGTCTTGTTCTTTTATACAGCAATGTAATTAATAAGAAGAAAAGCAGGACATAGATGTGGAGCCTATTTTAATAAAAAATTGTCTATAGATTTTGATGATAAAATTTAAAAATCTACTATATTTAGTTAGTTACAAAAAACTAGGTTGTGGGAACATATTTGGTCAATAAAACACCCCTACCAAGTGCTGACAAGAAAAAAAGTTAGGTACCACCTTTCTTCTCTGCAGATGGCCTGAGATGGGTTAATTTGAAAGAATGCTTCCAAACCTGAGGTGACCCCTGAGAACAGCATAATCCACTGCTGCCTCCCACATTCAGTTTCTCAGTTTGTGCTCTTTTCATTTTGCTGGGAGGGAAGCCAGCCCTTTCAACCAATCTTCAGCATGATGGCAGAGCCAAGGAGTGTGGACAGGTGGCACGGTGTCTGACTTTGTTCCAGCAGCCACTTGGGCTTTCTCTGGATCTTCTCTGCCCTAGGGATAGCACCACTATTGAAAACATATCTTTGTGACATTCTCTATGCCAGGAACTCCCAACACATTTTCCTTGAAACTGATGAAATGAATAAAAATAAACAAAGAGGTGTGTTGTTTGTTTCTTTTTCCTCCTTTCTGCAGCCCTTCTTGATCATCTAATATTTTAAAATACATCGTCGATCACCAAAAGGAGCATAAGGGGTATATTGATTTGTAGCAGATGTATTAATAGCCCAGACCCTATTCCTTACCTGTAGCTGCCTGGAAGAAAACCATTCTTAACACTCTACAGGGTCTCATCTCCAGAATTTGCAGCTGTCTCTAACTGAGGACTTTCTCTAGCAGCACGGCAGTTTGATACTGGGCATGAAGTGGGAAGAAAAGGTGAGGGTAACTAAGAAGAATCTCCCTGGATTCAGTAATGTAATTCTGAGGCATGTTCCACATAGCTTCCCATAGAATTAAGCCCAGATATCTAACAGAGGAACTTGCCTCTTAACACGTGTGGTACTGGCTTTTCTAACTTTCCTGTTTTATTTTGTTCTCTCTTCCTTGTCTCACTTTCACTGTGTCCTCACTCCTGCTTTAAGAATACCCAAACAAATACATTCATTTATTTTTTTAGAGTCTCAGAACACAGTTGATAGTTGAACTTGTAATCTATGATAATCAGCTTGGATGCTATACTGACAGGAAGATAGTGAACTCACAATGTCTAATTAAGATAAAATTAAAATGTATATTGATTCATGTCCAAAGATTTAAAAAACCTAAGCAGTAGTGTCACAATTTCTTCTTTTTAGTTTACGTGGTTTCTTAAAAGCCTACAATTGTTTTAAAGGAAGCCTTGAATCTAGGAAAAATTGAGACATATGGAATAAATTACTAACCCATTTCTCCTTGAAATCCATTAGATGCTTGATGATTTTTCACATATATTTCTGAATTGAAAAGCTAGTTGTGAATTATTTTATAAGCATATCCTTATGTAATATTTTGTTTTTAACAGTGAATTGAAGGTTTAAAGATTAAATTATACTATCCAGAGAATAAAAAGCAATTATTTCACAAGGAGAACATGTGTACGTTGACACGACATTTTAAAATCTAGATTTTAAAATAGGTCCCATATACTTTTGTGTCAATTAGAATATGTTTGGATCAGTCTGTCTACAGTTTTACACCTGTCTAAATGTACTTGAACTACAACAACTACCTTGAACAGTTTTGAAATTTATGATTCCTCTGAAACTGATTAAAAGAATTATGGTAGAGTGAAATTCTGATTGACATAATTTGGGAGAGAAATTATTCCTTGGACATCAACCTCTGCCAAGATAGTTTATAATGACATTGAGGCTTTTTAATTTACACAATTTGTTATATAAAAAATACTAAGACGATGGCAGATAATACACAGACTTTAATTAAAATTGTACTACAATTAAAAGTCTAAATAAATTAGAAGTGTACATGGTACATCTAAATGTATGTTTTCATATTTTATTTGTGCATTTTTTTCCTAGGGTTTCTTTTGCTTTAGTTTGTAAAACGTTCTCATTTTTATGATAATGTAGCATATACTAAATAAAGAAAAATCAGGAAATAGAAAATGAAGAAGAAAACTTTAGCTATTGTCAACCAAATAAAAATTGTGTAATCTCTAAGCACATGAACTATGTAATATTTGTACAGCATAGTACAATGTTTATGCTTCACAGGGTGAGGTAGAGACTGCAAAACCTTGAACTTGGGACATATAAGAAAGTAAGGAAATTTTCACAACTTATTAATATTATAGAAAATGCTGAACTTAACAGTTAAGATACAAGTAGTGAAAATGATAGTATTTAAGGAGATCTAGAAAATTTAATCTATACCTGTAATGTGTGAGAAGTATTAGAATAATGCTTGTATTTCTGGATTGGCATCGATTTCTATTGAGACTGGAAACATAATAGAAGTGAGCAAAAAGGAATTTAAATTGTGGATACTTGAGTTTTATACCTAGGAGTTCGAGAAATACATTTTGTTACTATCAAAGCAGTTGGCCCAAGGTTGTACAAAATTCCCTAATTGTGTCTATGTGGAGAAGACATAGACAAACAGAGAATAGCAAAACAGAAATAGCAAAAAAGCACAAATAAATTTTACCTGTATTTTTAAGTAAAAGCCAATTAGAGAAGGAAAACATGAAATTTGTGTTTTATCAAAATTTTTCTCTTTCTCATAATATAGTTGAATATATTACTGGAAAAAATTTGAAGCACTGGTATGTTCACAAATAAAAGTAAAATATAAGGTCAAAACCATGGGAATGCAGGGAGCAGACAAAATATAACTAAACACCGAAACTGATTTTGCCCTACAGACATGTAGCAAAATGAATGAGTGCAGATTCCTACTGTCATACATCACATAGGACAGTAAAAAAATACGTAGTTTTTCCCAAGATAGGGCATCACACAGGAGCTCCTCCCTAAAGCTAGGACCAAAATTTATATCCTCAGTATAAAGAAGAATCAGAGGTAAATTAGTCCCATTTCACATTCCCTGGAAATGGCAAATAAAAATGACTTGAGATTGGACAGACTTAAAGAAACTCAATCGTTAATGATTTACAGCAACTAATTTAAAAATTGTTTAAATGTGCAGTCCAAACATACGTCTGAACACCTTTAGGCCAAGAATTAACATAATGTGGTCCCAGAATGGTGGTGCCTTTAGTAGAATCACAAAAAAATTGAAATTCTCTTTGGCAAATTTTCTATTTACTAATCCACAAAAGTGCACAAAAATAATTTTCAGAGAAAAATAAATATTTGTCATTCAAAGGCATCTAAGTATGCAAGGAAATGATATTCCACCATTTGAAAGGAAAGCAGAAAAAGAGTACAAACAGATCCACAAAGGTTCTTTAGTAGAAATATCACTGTTAGATTATAAAGCATATTTGCTTTCAAAATTTTTTTTAAAAAATGAATATATTGTTAGGAGACTAAAAAATTCATGTAGTAAATTTGGAAAGTAGTTTGTATAAAAATATAGTTATTTTAAATTAAAAACTCAAAAATGAACTCATCAGATTAGACATGGCCAAGGTGAGAGTTCATAAATATTTCAGAATGCATTACTGAAAATTTTAAAAAATGTAAAATGTGGACAGAATGATGAAGAGACATGGAAGATACAGTGAGAAAGTGTAGCATGTGTTTAGTGAGTGTTCTAATAGAAGAAGGGAATTGGGAAGGGACAATATGTGATGGCATTTTGGCTGAAAGTTCCCTAGACTTTTGTAAGACACTAATCTGCATGTTCAAAAATTCCATGCATGCTAAGCAAGCTACAATGGAGATAAACCTACACCTATGTATCTCCTAGAGAAATAGTAAACAACGAGGAAGGGAAAAATATTTCAATTAGCACTAGAAAAATGAAATTACTTTTAATCATTTTGAAATCTGAAAAAAATGAAAGGTAAGATAAACAATATTATTTGTTAAGAATAATAATGCCATTCTGAATTTCTAAATGAAGAAAAATGTTCATCAACCTATGGCTAAATAACATATTTGGGGATAAAAAACAAAACGCCACCAGCAGAATTCCACTAAAGAAACTACAGAGAAACTCTGAAAATATGCTTCAGAAAGGTTGAAGTTCTGAAATCAAAGAATGAACAGAGAGTAAAATATATTGCAAACATACAGATAGAACAAATAAGAAACTGTGTTTTGAAACAAAAATATATTTAAAATTAGATAAGCACTGCAATATGTATGATAAAAAGAAAATTATTAGGGCTGAAGTATTCAAAGAACCCTTAATTGTCTGACAAGAGCAGAAAAGTGAGTATGACTTTGCAACTCTTTTTCTTTTTCGAATGGAATGGAATGGAATAGAATGGAATGGAATGGAATTGAATGGAATTGAATCGAATGGAATTGAATGGAGAAGAATGGAATGGAATGGGAGATGAGATTGTGCCATTGTGCTACAGGATGGGTGACAGAGAGACACACTCTTGAAAGAAAGGAATGGAATGGAAAGCAGTGGAATAGAATGGAATGGAATGCAACGGACTGGAGTGGAGTGGAGAGGAGAGGAGTGGAATGGAGTGGAATGGAATTGGATGTAATGGAATGTAGTGGAATGGAATGGAATGGAATCATCATCGAATGGAATAGAATGGAATTATCATCTAATGGAATCAAACGGAATCATCATTGAATGGAATCGAATGGAGTCATCATCGAATGGAATCGAATGGAGTCATCATCGAATGGAATCAAAAGGCATCATCATCCAATGGACTTGAATGGAATCATCATCGAATGGACTCGAAAGGAATCATCATCGAATGGAATCAAATGGAATCATCATTGAATGGAAGTGAATGGAATCATCACCAAATGGAATCGAATGGAATCATCATTGAATGGAATCGAATGGAATTATCATCGAATGGAATCAAACAGAATCATCATCGAATGGAATCGAATGGAGTCATCATCGAGTGGAATCAAAATGCATCATCATCCAATGGACTTGCATGGAAGCATCATCGAATGGACTCAAAAAGAATCATCATCGAATGGAATCAAACGGAATCATCATTGAATGGAAGCGAATGGAATCATCATCGAATGGAATCGAATGGAATCGTCATTGAATGGAATCGAATGGAATCATCATCAAATTGAATCGAATGTAACCATCATCAAATGGAATCAAATGGAATCCTCACTGAATGGAATCGAATGGAATCAACAACAAATGTAATCGAATGCAATCATCGAATGGAATCTAAAGGAATCATCATCAAATGGAACTGAATGGAATCATCATTAAATGGAACTGAACAGAGTAATCATCAAATGGAATCAAATGGACTCTTGATCGAATGGAATTGAATGGAGTCATCATTGAATGGAATTGAATGGAATCATCATCGAATGTAATCAAACTGAATCATTGAATTGAATCAAATGGAAAGGTCATCGAATGGAATCGAATGGAATCATCGAATGGGATCAAATGGAATCATCAAAGGGAATCAAATGGAATCATCAAATGGATTCAGATGGAATCATCAGCGAATGGAATTGAATGGAATCATGGAATGGACTCTAATGGAATCATCATTAAATGGAAACCAATGGAGTCATCGAGTGAACACGAATGGAATCATCATTGAATGGAATCGAACGGAATCATTGAATGGCATCGAAAGGAATCATCATTGAATGGAATCTAATGGAATCATTGAATGGACTAGAATGGAATAATCAAATGGGCTTGAGTGGAATCATCATTGAATGGAATCGAATGGAATCATCGAATGGACTCGAATGGAATCATCATCAAATGGAAGCGAATGGAATCATCATCAAATGGAATCGAATGGAATGATCATCGAATGGAATCATCATCAAATGGAATCAACAAATTGAATCAAATGGAATGATCATCGAAGGCAATCAAAGGGAAACATCGAATGGGATTGAACGGAGTCATCGAATGGAATCGAGAGGAATCATCGAATGGATTCAAATGGAATCATCATCGAATGGAATCAAATGGAATCATCGAATGGACATGAATGGAATCATCATCAAATGGGATTGAATGGAATCATCAAATGGACACGAATGGAATCACCATTGAATGGAAACGAAAGGAATCATCGAATGGCATCGAATGGAATCATCATCGAATAGAATCAAATGGAATAATCGAATGTACTCGAATGGAATCATCAAATGGACTCGAGAGTAATCATCATTGAATGGAATCAAATAGAATCATCAAATGGACTCGAATGGAATCCTCATCGAATGGAATCGAATGGAATCACTGAATGGAGTTGAAAGGAATCATCATGGATTGGAATAGAATGGAATCATCGAATGGAGTCGAATGGAATCATCAGCAAATGGAATCGAATGGAATCATCAAATAGCATCGAATGGAATCATCATCAAATGGAGTCGAATGGAATCATCAAATGAACTCGAATGGAATCATCATCGAATGGAATCGAATGGAATCTTTGAATGGACCCGAATGGAATCATCATCGAATGCAAACGAATAGAACCATTGAATGGAATTGAATGGAATCATCATCGAATGGAATCACGTGGAATCATCAAATGGAAAAGAATTGAATAATCATAGAAAGGAATTGAATAGAATCATCGAATGAAATCGAATGGAATCATCATTGAATGGAATCAAATGGAGTCATCATCGAAAGCAATTGAATGGAATTGTCATCGAATGGAATCGAATGGAATCATCAACGAATGGAATTCAAAGGAATCATTGTTGAATAGAACCAAATAGAATCATCAAAAGGACTTGAATGGAATCATCGAATGGACTCGAAAGGAATTGTCATCGAATGGAATCAAATGGAATCATCGAACAGAATTGAATCAAATCATCATTGAATGAAATCAAATGGAATCATCAAATGGACTCGAATGGAATCAACATCGAATGGAATCAAAAGGAATCATGGAATGAACTCAAACGGAATCATCGAATGGACTCAAATGGAATCAACATCGAGGGGAATCAAAAGGAATCATCGAAAGGACCTGAATGGAATAATCATCAAATGGAATCAAATGGAATCATCGAATGGACTCGAATGGAATCTTCAAATGGAACCGAATGGAATCATTGTCGAATGGAACCGAAAGGAGTCATCAACGAATGGAATCGCATGGAAGCAACATCGAATGGACTCGAGTGGAATCATCATCGAATGGAACCAAAAGGAGTCATCATCGAATGGACGCGAATGTAATCATCATCAAAAGGACTCGAATGGAATCATCATCGAATGGGCTCGAATGGAATCATCATCGAATGGAATCCAATGAAATCATCGAGTGGACTCGAATAGAATCATCATCAACTGGAATTGAATGGAATCATCAAACGGACTTGAATGGAATCATCAAAGAATGGAATCGAATGGAATTATCGAATGGACTCGAATGAAATCAACTTTGAATGGAATCGAAGGGAATCATCAAATGGAATCAAATGCAATCATCATCGAATGGAATCGAATGGAATCATGGAATGGAATTGAATGGAATCATCACTGAATGGACTCGAATGGAATCATCATTGAATGGAATCGAATGGAATAATCGAATGGACTCAAATGGAATCATCATCGATTGGAATCAAATGGAATCATTGAATGGAATCAAAAGGAATCATCATCAAATGTAATCAGCTGGAAACACTGAATGGAATCAAATGGAATCATCATCGAAAATAATCGAATAGAATAATCGAATGGAATCGAATGCAATCAACATCGAATGGAATCGAATGGAATCATAGAATGACATCGAATGGAATCATCATCAAATGGAATCAACTGGAAACACTGAATGGAATCAAATGGAATCATCATCGAAAATAATCGAATAGAATAATTGAATGGAATCGAATGCAATCAACATCGAATGGAATCTAATGGAATCATAGAATGACATCGAATGGAATCATCATCGAATGGAATCAAAGAGAATCATCATCGAATGGAATCAAAAGAAATCACTGAATGGACTTGAATAGAATCATCAAATGGATTTGAAGGGAATCCTCATTGAATGGAATAGAATGGAACCATCGAATGGACTCGAATGGAATCATCATCGAATGGAATCAAACGGAATCATCACATGGACTCGAATGGAATCATCATCAAATGGGATCATCATCAAATGGAATCAAATGGAATCATCGAATGGACATGATAGGAATGAAAAAATGGACTCAAATGGAAACATCAAATAGAATCGAATGGAATCATCAAATGGAATCATCGAAAGGAATCAAATGGAATTATCGAATGGACACGAATGGAATTATCATCAAATGGAATCAAATGGAATCATCAAATGGACTCGAATGGAATCATTGAATGGACTCAAATGGAATCATCATCAAATGGAATCGAATGGAATCATCGAATGGACTCAAATGGAATCATCAAATGGAATCAAACCGAATTGTCATCGAATGGAATCAAATGGAATCATCGAATGGAATTGAAGGCAATCGTCATTGAATGGAATCAAATGGAATCATCATCGAATAGAATCGAATGGAATCATCGAATGGAATCGAATGGAATCAAATTGAATCGTCGAATGGAATTGAAGGCAATAATCATCGAATGGAATCAAATGGAATCATCATCGAATAGAATCAAATGGAATCATCGAAAGGAATCGAATGGAATCATCATCAAATGGAATTGAGCGGAATCATCGAATGGAATCAAATGGAATCACTGTTGAATGGAATGGAATGGAATCATTGAATGGAATTGAATGGGATCACCAATGAACGGAATCAAATGGAATCATCTTCTAATGGAATCGAAAGGAATCATCGAATGGACTCGAACGGAATCATCATCGAATGGAATCGTGTGGAATCATTGAATGAACTGGAAATGAATCATAATCAAATGGAATCAAAATGAATCATCATCAAAAGGAATCACATGGAATCATCATCAAATGGAATCATACGGAAACATCACAGAACAGAATTGAATGGAATCATCAATTCGACTCAAATGGAATCATCAAATGGACTGGAAGGGAAGTGTCGAATGGACTCAAACGGAATCATCATAGAATGGAATAGAATGGAATCATCGAAAGGACTCGAATGGAATCATCAAATGGACTCGAAGGGACTCATTATTGAATGGAATCGAATAGAGTCATCGGATGAACTCGAATGGAATCATCATTGAATGGAATTGATTGGAAACATCGAATGCACTCAAATGGAATAATCATCTAATGGAATTGAATGGAATCATTGAATGGAAACGAATGGAATCATCAAATGGAATCCATTGGAATCATCAAATGGAATCAAATGGAATTATCGAATGGAATCGAATGGCATCATCTTTGAATGGAATCGAATGGAACCATCGAATGGAAATGAATGCAATCATCATTGAATGGAATTGAAAGGAATCATCGAATGGAATCCAATGGAATCACCATTGAATGCACTCACATGGAATTGTCATCGAATAGAATCGAAATGGATCATCGAATGGACTCGAATGGAATCATCATCAAATGGGAATGGAATCAAACGGAATCATCAAATGGAAACAAATGGAATCATCATCAAATGTAATCAAATGGAATCATCGAATGGAATCAAAAGGAATCATAATTGAATGGATTCGAATAGAATCATCGAATGAAATAGAATGGAACCAACATCAAATGGAATCAAAAGGAATCATAGAATGGAATCGAATGGAATCATCATTGAATGGAATGGAATGGAATCATCATCGAATTGAATCAAAAGCAATCATTCAATGGACTCTAATAGAATCATCGAATGGACTTGAATGGAATCATCATCGAATGGAGTAGAATGGAATCATCGAATGGACACGAATGGAATCATGATCGAATGGAATCGAATGGAATCATCTAATGGACCCGAATGGAATCATCATTGAATGGAATAGAATGGAATCATCATCGAATGGAATCGAATGGAATCATCTAATGGACCCGAATGGAATCATCTTTGAATGGAATAAAACGGAATCGTCATCGAATGGAATCGAATGGAATCATCTAATGGACCCGAATGGAATCATCATCGAATTGAATAGAATGGAATCATCATCGAATGGAATCAAATGGAATCATGTAATGGACACGAATAGAATCATCACCGAATGGAATCGAATGGAATCATCTAATGTACCCGAATGGAATCATCATGGAATGAAATAGAATGGAATCATCAAATGGAATCGAATGCAATCTTCATCATATGGAATCGAGTGCAATCATTGAATGGACTCGAATGTAATAATCAGAGAATGGAATCAAATGGAATCATCGAATGGACTCGAATGGAATCATCATTGAATGGAATCAAATGGAATCATCTAATGGACCCAAATGGAATCATTGAATGGAATCGAATGGAATCATTGAATGGACTCAAATGGAATCATCATCAAATGGAATCGAATGGAATCATTGAATGGACTCGAATGGAATCATCATCGAATGGAATGGAATGGAATGGAATCATCAAATGGATTAGAATGGAATCATCATTGAATGAAATCGAATGGAATCATCGAATGGCATCAAATGGAATCATTGAATGGAATCGAATGGAATGATCTAATGGACTTGAATGGAATCGTCGTAGAATGGAAACAAATGGAAACATTGAATGGACATGAATGGAATCATCATTGAATGGATTCAAATGGATTCATCATCAAATGTCATTGAATAGAATCATCATCGGATGGAATAGAATGGATTCATCTTCGAATGGAATCAAATAGAATCATCGAATGCAATCAAATGGAATCATCATTGAATGGAAATGATTGGAATCATCATCGAATGGAATTGAAAAGAATCATCATCAAATGGAATGGAGTGGAATCATTGAATGGACACCAATGAAACCATCATCGAATGGAATCGAATGGAACCTTTGAATGGACTCAAATGGAATCATCATTGATTGCAATAGAATGGAATCATCATCAAATGGAATCAAAAGGAATCATCATCGAATGGAATTGAATGGAATCTTCGAATGCAATAGAATTGAATCACCATCGAATGGAACTGAATAGAATCATCGAATGAAATGGAATGGAATCATCATTGAATGGAATCAAATGAAATCATCATCAAATGGAATCAAACGGAATCATCATCAAATGGAACTGAATAGAATCATCAACGAATGAAATCAAAAGGAATCATCACTGAAAGGAATCGAATGGAATCATCAACAAATGGAAACAAATGGAATCATTGAATGGAATAAAATGTAATCATCATCAAATTGAACCCAATGGAATCATTAAATGGACTCGAATGGAATCATCGATTCGACTCAAATGGAATCACCATCGAATGGAATAGAATGGAATCATCGAATGGAATTGAATAGTATCATCATCGAATGAAATCAAACGGAATCATTGAATGGACTCGAATGCAATCATCATCGAATGGAATTGAATAGAATCATCATCAAATGGAATCGAACAGAATCATCATCAAATGGAATCAAATGGAGTCATTGAATGGAATACAAGGGAAACATCATCGAATGGAATCAAATAGAATCATCGAATGAAATCAAATGGAATCATCATCGAATGGAATCAAATGGAATCATCATCGAATGGAATTGAATGGAATCATCATTGAGTGGAATCGAATGGAATTGTCAACAAATGTAATCGAATGGAATCATCAAATGGAACCAAATGGAATCATCTTCGAATGGAACCGAATGAATCATCATCAAATGGAACCCAACGGAGTCATCATTGAATGGAATTGAATGGAATCATAATCGAATCAAATTGAATCAAATCATCATTGAATGGAATCGAATGGAATCACCGAATTGAATAGAATGGAATGATAATCGAATGGAATCAAAGAGAATCATCGAATGGGATCGAATGGAATCATCGAAGGGAGTTGAAAGGAATCATCAAATGGATTTGAATGGAATAATCATTGAATGGAATTGAATGGGATCATTGAATGGACTCGAATGGAATCATCATCAAATGGAATCAAATGGATTCACTGAATTGAATCAAATGGAATGATCATCGAATGGAATAGAAGGGAATCATCGAATGGGACTGAATGGAGTCATCGAATGGAATCGAGGGGAATCATCGAATGGATTGGAATGGAATCATCATCATATGGAATTGAGTGGAATCATCGAAGGGATTCAAATGGAATCATCATCAAATGGAATTGAATGGAATCATGGAATAGACACGAATGGAATCATCATTGAATCATTGAATGGCATAAAATGGAATCATCATCGAATGGAATCTAGTGGAATAATCGAATGGACTCGAATGGAATTGTCGAAAGGACTCGAGCGGAATCATTATCGAATGGAATTGAATGGAATCATTGAATGGACTCGAATGGAATCATCATTGAATGGAATTGAATGGAATGATCAAACGGACGGGAATGGAATCATCATCAAATGGAATCATCATCGAATGGAATTGAATAGAATCATCAAGCAGACGCGAATGGAATCATCATCAAATGGAAACCATTGGAATCATCGAATGGAATCGAATGGAAATATCGAATGGAATTTAATGGAATCACCATCGAATGAAATTGAATGGAATCATTTAATGGACACGAATGGAATCATAATCGAATGGAATTGAATGGAATCATCGAATGGACTCGAATAGAATCATCATCAAATATGATTGAAACAATCATCAAGTGGATTCGAATAGAATGATCAAATGGACTCGAATGTAATCATCATCGAATGAAATCAAATGGAATCATAGAATGGACTAGAATGCAATCATCAATGAATGGAATTGAATGGAATCATCAAATGGAATCAAATTGAATCATCATCATATGAAATCGAATGGAATCATCGAATGGACTTGAATGGAATCATCATCGAATAGAATTGAATGGAATCATTGAATGGACTTGGAAGGAATCATCATCAAATGGAATTGAAAGGAATCATTGAATAGAATCGAATGTAATTATTATAGAATGAAATCACATTGAATCATCGAATGGACTCGAGTGGAATCATCATCGAATGGAATCAAATGGAACCATCTTGGAATGGAATCAAATGGAATCATCGAATGGAATCGAATGCAATCATCATCGAATGGAAACGAATGGAATCATAAAATGGAATCGAATGGAATCACCATTGAATGCACTGGCATGGAATCATCATCGAATAGAACCGAAAGGAATCATCGAATGGACTCGAATGGAATCATCATCGAATGGAATCAAAAGGAATCATTGAATGGAATCTAATGGAATCATCATAAAATGTAATAAAGTGGAATCATAGAATGGAATCAAATGGAATCATCATTGAATGGATTCGAATAGAATCATCGAATGAAATCGAATGGAATCAACATCAAATGGAATAGAAAGGAATCATAGTATGGTATCGAATGGAATCATCATCGAACAGAATGGAATGGAATCATCATCGAATGGAATCAAAAGCAATCATTTAATGGACTCTAATAGAATCATCGAATGGACTTGAATGGAATCATCATTGAATGGAGTAGAATGGAATCATCGAATGGACCCGAATGGAATCATCAGCGAACAGAATTGAATGGAATCATCTAATGGACCCGAATGGAATCATCATTGAATGGAATAGAATGCCATCATCATCAATGCAATCAAATGGAATCATCAAATGGACCTGAATGGAATCATCTTTGAATGGAATAGAATGGAATCATCATCGAATGGAATCGAATGGAATCATCATCGAATGGAATCGAATGGAATCATCTAATGGACCCGAATGGAATCATCATCAAATGGAATAGAATGCCATCATCATCGAATGGAATCAAATGGAATCATCTAATGGACCCGAATGGAATCATCTTTGAATGGAATAGAATGGAATCATCATCGAATGGAATCAAATGGAATCATCTAATGGACCCAAATGGAATCATCATCGAATTGAATCGAATGGAATCATGTAATGGACATGAATAGAATCATCATTGAATGGAATCAAATGGAATCATCTAATGTACCCGAATGGAATCATCATGGAATGGAATAGAATGGAATCATCAAATGGAATCAAATGGCATCTTCATCGTATGGAAACGAATGCAATCATTGAATGGACTCGAATGGAAACATCATTGAATGGAATCAAATGGAATCATCTAATGGACCCAAATGGAATCATCATCAAATGGAATCGAATGGAATCATCTAATGGACTCATATGGAATCATCATCGAATGGAATCGAATGGAATCATTGAATGGTTTCAAATGGAATCATCACCAAATGGAATGGAATGGAATCATCAAATGGATTAGAATGGAATCATCATTGAATGAAATCGAATGGAATCATCGAATGGCATCAAATGGAATCATCATCAAATGGAATCGAATGGAATGATCTAATGGACTCGAATGGAATCGTCATTGAATGGAATCGAATGGAAACATCGAATGGACATGAATGGAACCATCATCGAATGGAATCGAATGGAATCATCATCAAATGTAATCGAATAGAATCATCATTGAATGGAATCAAATGGAATCATTGAATGGAATAGAATGGACTCATCTTTGAATGGAATCAAATAGAATGATCGAATGCAATCAAACGTAATCATTATTAAATGGAAACGAATGGAATCATCATCGAATGGAATTGAATAAAATCATCAAATGGAATGGAATGGAATCATCAAATGGACACCAATGGAACCATCATCGAATGGAATTGAATGGAATATTCGAATGGACCCAAATGGAATCATCATCGATTGCAATCGAATGGAATCATCATCGAATGGAATCAAATGGAATCAACATCGAATGGACTCGAATGGAATCAACATCGAGTGGAATCGAATGGAATCCTCAAATGCAATAGAATTGAATTATCACCGAATGGAATCGAACAGAATCATCGAATGAAATGGAATTGAATAATCATTGAATGGAATCGAATGAAATCATCATCAAATGGAATCGAATGGAATCATCATCGAATGGAAACGAATGGAATCATCAACGAATGAAATCGAAAGGAATCATCATTAAAAGGAGTCGAATGGAATCATCAATGAATGGAAACAAATGGAATCATCGAATGGAATAAAATGTAATCATCATCGAATTGAACCCAATGGAATCATTAAATGGACTCGAATGGAATCATCGATTTGACTCAAATGGAATCATCATCGAATGGAATAGAATGGAATCATCGAATGTAATTGAATAGAATCATCATCGAATGAAATAAAAGGGAATCATTGAATGGACTCGAATGGAATCATCATCGAATGGAATTGAATGGAATCATCGAATGGACTCGAATGGAATCATCAGTGAATGGAATTGAATAGAATCATCATCAAATAGAATCGAATAGAATCATCATCAAATGGAATCGAATGGAGTCATCAAATGGAATACAAGGGAATCATCATAGAATGGAATCAAATAGAATCATCGAATGAAATCAAATGGAATCATCATCGAATGGAATCAAATGGAATCATCATCAAATGGAATCAAATGGAATCATCTTCGAATTGAATCGAATGGAATCATCAATGAATGGAATCGAATGGAGTCACCAAATGGAATCTGTTGGAATCATCATCGAATGGAACTGAATGCAGTCATTATCAAATGGAATCGAATGGAATCATCAAATGGACTCGAATGGAATCATCGAATGCACACAAAAGCAATAATCATCGAATGGAATCTAATGGAATCATCAAATGGAATTGAATGGAATCATCATCAAATGGACTCGAATGGAAATATTGAATGGAATCAAATGGAATCATAATCTACTGGAAGTGAATGGAATCATCGAATGGACTCGAATGAAATCATCGGAGAATGGAATTGAATGGAATAATCAAATGGACTCGAATGGAATCAACTTTGAATGGAATCGAAGGGAATCATCGAATGGAATTGAATGCAATCATCAGGGAATGGAATCAAATGGAATCATCATCGACTGGAATTGAATGGAATCATTGAATGCACTCGAGAGGAATCATCAGAGAATGGAATCGAATGGAATTATCAAATGGACTAGAATTGAATCAACTTTCAATGGAATCGAATGGAATAATTGAATGGACTCGAATGCTATCATCGAATGGACTCAAATGCAATCATCATCGAATGGAATCTAATGGAATCATTCAATGGACACGAATGGAATTATCATCAAATGGAATCGAATGGAACCATCGAATGGACTTGAATGGAATCATCATCAAATGCAATCATCATCTAATAGAATCAAATAGAATCATTATCGAATGAAATAGAATGGAATCATCATTGAATGGAATCAAATGGAATCATCATCAAATGGAATCATCAACAAATGTAATCAAATGGAATCATCTAATGGAATCTAATGGAATCATTATCGAATGGAACCAAATAGAGTCATCATGAAATAGAACTGAATGGAGTCATCATCGAATTAAATCGAATGGAATCATTATCGAATGGAATCAAATGGAATCATCATCGAATTGAATCTAATTGAATCAACATCGAATGGAATCCAATGGAATCACTGAATTAAATCAAATGGAATGATCATCGAATGGAATCGAAGGCAATCATAGAATGGGATCGAACGGAATCATCAATGGTAATTGAATGGAATAATTGAATGGACTCCAAGGGAATCATCATTGAATGGAATTGAATGAAATCATGGAATGGACACGAATTGAATCATCATCAAATGGAATCAAATGCAATCATCGAATGGACACGAGTGAAATTATCCTTGAATGGAATCGAATGGAATCATCGAATGGCATCAAATGGAATCATCATCGAATGGAATCTAACGGAATCATAGAATGGACAAGAATGGAATCATCGAATGGACTTAAGTGGAATCATCATCAAATGGAATCGAATGGAATCATCAAATGCACTCGAATGGAATCATCATCAAATGGAATAGAATGGAATCATCAAATGCAATCGAATGGCATCATCATCAAATGAAATCAAATGGAATCATCGAATGCACTCGAATGGAATCATCAACGAATGGAATCAAATGGAATCATTGAATGGACTAGAATGTAATCATCATTGAAAGGAATTGAAAGGAATCATCAAATGGACTGGAATGGAATCAATGAATGGACTCGAATGAAATCATCATCGAATGGTATCGAATGGAGTCATTGAATGAACTCCAATGGAATAATCATCGAATGGAGTCGAATGGAATCATCGAATGGAATCGAACGGAATCATCATTGAATGGGATCAAAAGGAATCATCATCGAATGGAATTTATTGGAATAATAATGTATTGGGAGCGAAAGGAATCATCAATGAATGTAATTGAATGGAGAAATCAAATGGAATCCATTCGAATCATCATCGAATGGAACCGAATGCAGTCATCATCGAATGGAACTGAATGGAATCCTCCACTGAATGGAATCGAATGGAATCATCAGCGAATGGAATCAAAAGTAATCATCATGGAATAGAATCGAATGGAATCATCGAATGGAATGGAATGACATCATCATGGAAAGGAATTGCAGGGAATCATCGAATGGAATCGAACCAAATCATCAAATGGAAATGAATGGAATCATCATCGAATGGACTTGAATGGAATTATCATCAAATGGAATCGAATGGAATCATTGAATGGACTCGAATGGAATAATCAAATAGACTCCAATTGAATCAACAAATGAAATTGAAGGCAATCATCGAATGGACTCGAATGGAATCATCATCAAATGGAATCGGATGGAATCAACGAAGGGACTCGAATGGAATCATCAAAAGGACACGTATGGAATCATCATTGAATGGAATCAAATGGAATCACTGAATAGACTCGAATGGAATCATCATCGAATGGAATCGAATGGGATCATCGTCAAATGGAATCGAATGGGAACATCATCAAAAGTAATCCAATGGAATCACCAAATGAACATGAAAGTAATGATCAAACGGACACGAATGGAATCATCAAATGGAATCAAATGGAATCATCGAATGGACTCAGATGGAGTCATTGAACTGACTCTAATGGAATCATCATCAAATGGAATCGAATGGAATCATCAAATGGAATCGAATGGAATCATCAAATGGACTCGAATTGAATCATTGAATGGACTCGAATGAAATCATCAAACGGACTTAAATGGAATCATCATCGAATGGAATCGAATGGAATCCTCAAATAGAATCAAGTGGAATCATCAAATGAAATTGAATGGAATCATCATCCAATGGAATCGAATGGAGTCATCAAATGAAATCGAATGGAGTCATCAAATGAAATCGAACGGAATCATTATCCAATGGAATCGAATGGAATCATCAAATGGAATCGAAGCAATCATCGTCGAATGGAATCAAATGGAATCATTGAATGGAATCGAATGGAATCATCATCAAGTGGAACCAAGTGGAATCATAGAATGGAATCGAATGGAATCATTGGTGAATGGAATGGAATGGAATCAATGAATGGAATTGAATGCATTCACCAATGAATGGAATTGAATGGAATCATCCTTGAATGGAATCGAGTGGAATCATCGAATGGACTCGAATAGAATCATCATCGAATGGAATCATGTGGAATCATCTAATGGGCACGAATAGAATAATCATCAAATGGAATCAAATGGAATCATCTAATTTACTCGAAGGGAATCATTATTGAATGCAATAGAATGGAATCATCGAATGGAATCGAATGGAATCATCATTGTATGGAATTGAGAGGAATCATCGATTGGACTCGAATATAATCATCAGAGAATGGAATCAAATGGAATCATCAAAGGGACTCTAATGGAATCATGGATTGGACTCAAATAGAATTCTTGAATGGGCTCGAATGGAATCATCAAATGGACTCGAATGGAATCATTTTTGAATGGAATCAAATGGAATCATCAAATGGAATCAAATGGAATCATCGAATGGAATCAATCAGAGTCATCATTGAATGGAATCAAATGGAATCATTGAATGGAATTGAATGCAGTCATTATCAAATAAACTCAAATGATATCATCATTGAATGGAATCAAATGGAATCATCAAATGGCATCGAATGGAAACATCATCAAATGGAATCTAATGAAATAATTGAATGGACTCGAATGGAATCATTGAATGGAGTAAAATGGAATCATCATCTAATGAAATCGAATGGAATCATCGAATAGCATCGAATGGAATCATCATCGAATGGAAATGAAAGGAATCATCAAATGGACTTGAATGAAATCATTGAATGGATTCGAATGGAATCATCATCGAATGGAATCAAATGGAATAATAGAATCGACACAAATGGTATCATCATCAAATGGAATTGAATGGAATCAATGAAAGGAATCGAATGGAATCATCATTGAATGTTATCAAATGGAATCATCATCGAGTGGAATCGAAAGGAATCATCATCTAATGGAAACAAATGCAATCATCAATGAATGAAATCAAATGGAGAAATCGAATGGACTCGAATGGAATCATCAATTGGCCTCAAATGGAATTATCAAATGGGCTCAAATGGAATCATTGAATGGATTCGAATGGAATCATTATTGAATGGAATCAAATGGAATCATCAAATGGAATCGATCGGAATCATCGAATGAAATTGAATGCAATCATCATCGAATGGAATCGAATGGAATCATCATCAAATAGAATTGAATGGAATCATCAAATGGAATCGAATGGAATCATTGTCTAATGGAATCAAATGGAATCATAGAATGGAATCCAATGGAATCATCATCGAATGGAATCGATTGGAATCATTATCAAATAGAATTGAATGGAATCACTGAATGGAATCATCATCAAATGGATTCCAATGGAATCATCAAATTGACTCGAATGGAATCATCATTGAATGGAATCGAATGGAATCATTGAATGGAAATGAATGGAATCATCATCAAATGGAATAGAATGGTATCATCAAATGCACTTGAATGGAATCATCAATGAATGGAATCGAATGGTATCATCAAATGGAATCGAATGGAATCATCTTCGAGTGGAATCTAAAGGAATCACCAAATGGACTCCAATGGAATAATCATCGAATGGAATCGAGTGGAATCATCGAATGTACTCGAATGGAATCATCGAATGGAATTGAATGGAATCATCGAATGGAATTGAATATAATCATCATAGAATGGATTCGAATGGAATCATCGAATATACTTGAATGGAATCATCATCGAATGGAAAAGAATGGAATCATCAAATGGACATGAATGGAATCATCATCAAATGGAATGGAATGGAATCATCAAATGGAATCGAATGGAATCATCATTGAATGGAATAAAATGGAATCATCAAATGGAATCGAATGGAATCATCAATGAATGGAATGGAATGGTATCATGGAATGGAATTGAATGGAATCATCTTTGAGTGGAATCTAAAGGAATCACCAAATGGACTCCAATCATCGGATGAAATCGATTGGAATCATTGAATTTAGTCGAATGGAATCATCATCGAATGGACTCGAATGCAATCATCATCGAATGGAATCAAATGGAATCATCGAATGGAATCAAAAGGAATCATTGAATGGACTCGAATGGAATAATCATCGAATGGAATCAAATGGAATCATCATGGAATGGAATTGAATGGAATCATCGAATGGACTCGAATGGAATCATGCTCGAAAGGATTGAATGGAATCATCAAATGGACTCGAATGGAATCATCATCGAATGAAATTGTATGGTATCATTGAATGCAACTGAATGGAATCATTGAATGGACTCGAATGGAATTATCATCGAATGGAATTGAATGGAATCATTGAAGGCACTTGAAAGGAATCATTGAATGTACTTGAAAGGAATCATCATCAAGTGGAATCAAATTGAATCATTGAATGGACTCGAATTGAATCTTTGAATGGATTCGAATGGAATCATCATTAAATCGAACCTAATGCAATCATCAAATGGCCTCGAATGGAGTCCTCATCGAATGGAATAGAAAGGAGTCACCAAATGGACTCCAATGGAATCATAGATTGGCCTCGAATTGAATCATCATCGAATGCAATCGAATGGAATCATCGAATGCACTCGAATGGAATCATCGAATGGACTCAGAAGGAATTGTCATCAAGTGAAATCAAGTGAAATCATCAAATGGACTCAAATGCAATCATCGAATGGCCTCGAATGGAATCATCATTGAATAGAATCGAATGGAATCATCAAATGTACTCGAATGGAATCATCATTGAATGGAATTGAATGGAATAATTGAATGGAATCGAATGGAATCATCATCATATGGAATCTAAAGGAATAATCAAATAGACTCGAATGGAATCATCGAATGGACTCAAATGGAATCATCATCAAACTGAATCGAATGGAATCATTGAATAGACTAGAATGGAATCATCATCAAATGGAATCGAATGGAATCATTGAATGGAATCGAATGGAATCATCATCAAATGGAATCACATGAAATCATCGAATGGCATCAAATGGAATCATCATTGATAAGAATCAAATGGAATCACCTAATGGACAAGAATGGAATCACTATCGAATGGAATCGAATGGAGTCATCGAATACAATCGAATGGAATCATCATCAAATGGAAGAGAATGTAATCATCATCGAATGGAATCAAAAGGAATCATTGAATGCACTCGAAAGGAAACATCGAATGGATTCCAAAGGAATCATCATCATGTGGAATCGAATGAAATCATCGAATGGACTCGAATTGAATCTTTGAATGAACTCGAATGGAATCATCATCGAATGGAACCTAATGGAATCAATGAATGGACTCGAATGGAGTCCTCATTGAATGGAATCGAATGGAATCATCGAAAGGACACAAATCGAATCATTGAATGGACTCAAAAGGAATCATCATTGAGTGGAATCGAATGAAATCATCAAACGGACTCAAATGCAATCATCGAATGTCCTCGAATGGAATCATCATCGAATAGAATCAAATGAAATCATCAAATGGACACGAATGGAATCATCATCGAATGGAATTGAATGGAATCATCGAATGGAATCGAATGGAATCATCATCAAATGGAATCAAAAGGAATAATTGAATGGACTTGAACGGAATCATCGAATGGACTCAAATGGAATCATCATCGAACCGAATTGAATGGAATCATTAAATGGACCCGAATGGAATCATCATCGAATGGAATTGAATGGAATCATTGTATGGACTTGAATGGAATCATCATCAAATGGAATCGAAAGGAATCATGGAATGGAATCGAAAGGAATCATCATTGAATGGAATGGCATGGAATCATCGAATGGCATCAAACGGAATCATCATCGAAAAGAATCAAACGGAATCATCCAATGGACATGAATTGAATCATTATCAAAAGGAATCGAATGGAGACATCGAATGGAATCAAATGCAATCATCACGGAATGGAATCGAATGGAATCATCATCAAATGGAATCGAATGGCACCATCGAATGGAATTGAATTGAACCATCGAATGGAATCGAATGGAGTCATCACCGAATGTAGTCGAATGGAATCATCATCGAATGGAATCGAATGGAATCATCATTGAATGGAGTCGAATGGAATCATCATCAAATGGAATCTAATCAAATCATCAATGAAGGGAATCAAATGGAATCATCATCGAATGGAATCAAATGGAATCACCATCGAATGGAATGTTATGGAATCATCGAATGGACTCGAATGGAATCATTGATTGGAATCGAATGGAATCATCATCGAATGAAATAAAATGGAATAATCGAATGGACTCGAATAGAATGATCATCGAATGGAATCGAATGAAATCATGGAACACACTCAAATTTAATCATCGAATGGACTCAAATGGAATCAACGTAGAGTGGAATCAAAAGGAAACATCGAATGGACTTGAATGGAATCATCGAATGGACTCGAATGGAATCATCATCAAATGGAATCAAATGGAATCATCAAATGGACATGAATGGAATCATCATCGAATGGAATCAAGTGGAATCATTGAATGGAATTGAATGGAATCATCATTGAATGGAATCAAATGGAATCACCAATGAATGTAAATGAATGGAGTCATTGAATGTAGTCCGTTCGAATCATCATCGAATGGAACCAAATGCAGTCATCATCAAATGGAATCAGATGGAATTATCGAATGGACTCGAATGGAATCATCATCGAATGGAATCGAATGGAATCATCAAATAGACTTGAAAGCAATCAACGAATGGACTCAAATGGAATCATCATTGAATGGAATAAAAAGGAAACATCGAATGGAATCAAAAGGAATTATCAGTGAGTGGAATCGAATAGAATCATCAAATGGACTCGAATGGAATCATCATTGAATGGAATCGAATGGAAACATCTAATGGCATCACATAGAAGCATCATCGAATGGAATCGAATGGAATCATTGAATGGCCTTGAATGGAATCATCATCTTTGGAATCGAATGAAATCATTGAATGGAATTGAAAGGAATGATCATCAAATGATATCGAATGGAATCCTCGAATGTAATCAAATGGAATCATCAAATGGAATTGAACAGAATCATCATTGAATGGAATCAAATGGATTCATCAAATGGGATTGAACAGAATCATCATCAAATGGAATCGAATGGAATCATCAAATGGAATTGAAGGCAATCATCATCGAATGGAATCAAAGGGAATCATTGAATGGAATCGAAGGGAATCATTGTCAAGTGGCATCGAGTGGAATCATCAAATGTAATCAAATGGAATCATTGTTGAATGGCATGGAATGGAATCAATGAATGGAATTGAATGGAATCACCAAGGAATTGAAAGGAATGGAATCATCATCGAATAGAATCAAATGGAATCATCGAATGCACTCAAATGGAATCATTATCGAATGGAATCATGTGAAATCATCTAATGGGCACGAATAGAATCATCATCGAATGGAATCGAATAGAATCATCTAATGTACTCGAATGGAATCATCATTGAATGGAATAGAATGGAATGATCGAATGGAATCGAATGGAATCAACATCATATGGAATCGAGTGGAATCATCGAATGGACTTGAATGTAATCATCGGAGAATGGAAGCAAACGGAATCATCAAATGGACTCGAATGGAATCATCAATGAATGGAATCAAATGGAATCATCAAATGGACTCGAAAGGAATAATCATCAAATATCAAAAGCAATCATCAAATGGATTCGAATAGAATCATCAAATGGATTCAAATGGAATCATCATAGAATGGAATAAAATGGAATCATTGAATGGACTCAAATGAAATCATCATCGAATGTAATCAAATGGAATCATGGAATGGAATTGAATGGAATCATCATCAAATGGAATCGAATGGAATCACTGAATGGACTCAAATGGAATCATCATCAAATGGAATCGAATGGAATCATCTAATGCACTCAAAAGGAATCATCATTGAATGAAATCGAATGGAATCACCGAATGGACACGAATGGAATCATCATCAAATAGAAACGAATGGAATCATCGAATGGACTCGAATGGAATATCATCGAATGTGATCAAAAGCATTCATCAAATGGACTCAAATGAAATTTTCGAGTGGACTCGATTGGAATCATCAAATGGACTCGATGGGAATAATGGATTGGACTCAAATGGAATTATTGAATTTGCTCAAATGGAATCATCGAATGGAGTCGAATGGAATCATTATCGAATGGAATCAAACAGAATCATTGAATGGAATCTAAAGGAATCATCGAATGGAATCGATCAGAATCATCATCGAGTAGAACCAAATGGAATCATCAAATGGAATAGAATGCTGTCATCATCGAATGGAATCGAATGGAATCATCATCGAATAGAATCAAATGGAATCATTGAATGGAATTGAATGGAATCATCATCTAAAGTAATCGAATGGAATCTTCATCGAATAGAATCAAATGGAATCATTGAATGGAATTGAATGGAATCATCATCTAAAGTAATCAAATGGAATCATCGAATGGAATCAAATTGAATCATCGAATGGAATTGAATAGAATCAGCATCGAATGAAATTGAATGGAATCAACATCGAATAGAATCGAATGGAATCATTGAATGGAATCATCATCAAATGGAGTCCAATGGAATCATCAAATGGACTAGAATGGAATCATCATAGAATGGAATTGAATGGAATCATCGAATGGAATCATCATCAAATGGAATCGAATGGTATCATCGAATGCACTCGAATGGAATCATCAACGAATGATCTTGAATGGTATCATTGAATGGACGCGAGTGGAATCATTTTCCATTGGCATCGAAAGGGATCACCGAATGGACTCGAATGGAATAATGTTTGAAAGGAATCGAATGGAATCTTCGAATGGAATTGAAGGGAATCATCATCGTATGGAATCAAATGGAATCATTGAATGGACTGGAATGGAATCATCATCGTACGGAATCGAATGGAATCAATGAATGGCATCGAATGGAATCATCATCGAATGGAATCAAATGGAATCATTATCAAATGGAATCTAATGGAATCATCAAATGGAATTGAATGGAATCATCATCAAATGAATTGAATGGAATCATCGAATGGTCTCAAATGGAATCATTATCAAATGGAATCGAAAGGAATCACCAAATAGAATTGAATGTAATAATTGAATGGACTCAAATGGAATAATCATCATATGCAATTGAACGGAATTATCCAATGGAATCGAATAGAATCATTGAATGGAGTCAAATGGAATCATTGAATGGACTCGAATGGAATCATCATCAAATGGTATCGAATGCAATCATTGAATGGACTCGAATGGAATAATCATCGAATGGAATTGAATAGAATCATCATTGGAAGGAAATGAATGGAATCATCATTGAATGGAATCAAATGGAATCATCAAATGGAATCAGATGGAATCACAATCGAATGGAATAAAATAGAGTCATCGAATGAAATCTAATGGAATCATCATGGAATGGACTCAAATGGAATCATCATTGAAAGGACTCGAATGGAATAATCATCCAATGGAATCCAATGGAATCAACATCTAATGGAATCAAATGGAATCACCATCGAATTGAGTCGAATGGAATCCTCATGGAATTGAAACGAATGGACTCATCATTGACTGGATTCAAATGGAATCATCAAATGGAATTGATTGGAATCATCAGTGAATGGAATCGAAAGGAATCATTTAATGGAATCGAATGGAATCATCATCGAATGGAAATGAATGGAATCATCATAGAATGGAATTGAATGGATTCATCAATAGGAATCAGATGGAATCATCATCGAATGGAATTGAATAGAATCATCGAATGGAATCAAATTGAATCATCATCGAATGGACACAAATGAAATCATCATTGAATGGACTCGAATGGAATCATCATCGAATGGACACGAATGAAATCATCATTGAATGGACTCGAATGGAATCATCATCCAATGGAATTGCATGGAATCTTCGAATGGACACGAATGCAATCTTCATTGAAAGGAATCGAATGGAAACACTGAATGGCATGGAATGGAATAATCATCTAATGGAAACTGATAGAATAATTGAATGGACTCGAATGGAATCATTGTATGGAGTCGAATGGAATCATCATTGAATGGAATCAAACAGAACCATTGAATGGACTCGAATGAAATCATCATCAAATGGAACCGAATGGAATCATCTAACAGACTCAAAAGGAATCATCATCGAATGAATTTGAATGGAATCACTGAATGGACACGAATGGAATCATCATTGTATAGAATCGAATGGAATCACCGAATGGAGTTGAATGGAATATCATCGAATGGAATCAAAAGCAATCATCGAATGGACTCAAATGGAACTATCGAATGGAATCATCAAACGGACTCAAAAAGAATCATCATCAAATGGACTCATATGGAATGATTGAATGGACTCGAATGGAATCATGGATTGGACTCAAATGGAATTATCCAATGGGCTCGAATGTAATCATCGAATGGACTCGAATGGAATCATTATTGAATTGAATCAAATGGAATCATCAAATGGAATTGAATGGAATCATCAAATGGAATCAATCGGAATCACCATTGAATGGAATCAAATGGAAACACAGAATGGAATCCAATGCAGTCATCATCGAATGGATTCAAATGGAAACATCATCGAATGGCATTGAATGGAAATATCATCCAGTGGAATCTAATGGGATAATGGTATGGACTCGAATGGAATCATCGAATGGAGTAAAATGGAATCATCATCAAATATAATCTAATGGAATCCTCGAATAGCATCGAATGGAATCATCGTTGAATGCAGTCGAATGGAATCATCGAATGGACAGGAATGGAATCATCATGCAATGTAATCAAATGGAAACTTCAAATGGACACGAATGGAATCATCATTAAATGCAATCAAATGGAATCATGATCAAATGGAATCGAATAGAACCATCCAATGGAATAGAATTGATGCATCATCGAATGAAATCAAACAGAATCATTGAATGAAATTGAATGGAATCATCATCGAGTGGAATCTATTGGAATCATGAATGAATGGAATCGAATGGAATCATAGAATGGAATCCAAATTAATCATCTCCTTGAGCCGACTTCCACCGAGGGAGGGGGAGCTTCAGGACGCCTGTTGTGTTCTCAGGACTCCCCTTCAGATCCGATTTTGGCCCCCTCCGAGTGAGATAGGATGGGCTCCCCTCATCTGTTGAGGCAGGCAGGGCCTCACTGCAGCACAGAACGATCCCGTGGGAATCAAGGCTAAGTGTCAGCTGCAAGTGCACTGATCCATCAGGCCTCTGCCTCCCTCGCCCTTTGAAAGAGCAGTGGCCTGCCCAGCTTCTAAAAGTCCTGGGGCTCCGGAAAGCCGACCCTGCTTTACAGGACATGTGCAAAGAGGAAGACGGGTGAATTCGAGGTGGAGACCATGTGACCACACGTGGCACTGGTGTGTCCCACTGCAGATGGTGTGAATGTGTGTCACTGGAGGCATATGGGGTGATGGCGAAACAGATGGTGGTGTCCAGGCATGTGCCGGGGAAAGGGGAGGAACAAGTGACCTTTCCATCAATGCCAAGAAAAATGGAAGAACACCGGGGACCCAGGGGCTGGGGGGGCCTGTGCCTGACCCAAGCCACGTTTTCAAATGCCTACCAGAGGAGCAATGAGGTTTCTGCAAAATTCGCCCCACCCCCAACCCTCCACCGCCCTGGTAGCCCTGCTGCAACTTCGGCTGCAGCCAGCCACAGCCCCAGCCCCAGCCCCAGACACAGCCCAGTCCCTTTGGTTCTCTGACATTCGTTTCGGCCAGAAGATCAAGGGAGTCAGTCCACCCAGGAGCAGAGGAGAGGATGTGCCTCAAGAATGAGACAGGAAGTGCAGAGGAACTGTGACACCACCTGTCCTGGAAGACGAGGCCTGTCACGTTGGCCTAGGGCTCATTCTAGGCAATCCATCCACCCATGAGGGGAAACGTGGAGAAGTAGGAAGCTTCCCTGCCTGAGACACGCAGGGAAGCCGAGAGCTCCAGGGTCATGAGACCTGCCCAATGAAGCAGAAACACGTTTGGAGAGAGAAACAATAGGGAGACGGATCTCCAGGAAGTGTCTCCCTGACGGACTGGGAAGTCGTCTTTGTGGAAGACATTTGGCCAGAGCGAGAGGCATCCAGGCCCCTGAGAAACAGGGGAGGCAGAGCAAGAGGGAGGACAGAGCAGAGGCCGGAGCCCAGGCAGGATACGGCACTGTACCATCGCCCCGGGCATAAGGGGAGGTGTTCCAAAAGGGTGGCTTGTCCAGAGAGGCCAGCGTTCCAGTGACAGGGATTGTTGCCATCTCCCATTCCTGGCTTCCTCTTGCAGACTGTATCGTGGTGTGGCTTCATTTCTCAGAGAAGAGCCGTGAAAAGATACAAGCATCTTCTCTGACGTGGGTCCGCTGCTCTCCTGCGGGACAAAGAGCTCCTGTGGGGCACTGGTCCTCGGCTGCAGTGTGTTCATCTTGATCCTAGAAAGGAGGCCGCTCAGGATGTTGATGAGATTTCAATTGCTCCGGGAACGACGCATCTCCTCACCTGGGCCAGGCCCTCACACACCCAAAGCGGATCCGCGGAGGCAGAAACCATTGACAACCAGACTCATGACCCAGGCAGAGACGGAGAAAGAGGCTCAACTGAGACAGGCCGCCATGCGAGAAACCGCATTGTGGCACACAGGGCACATTCAGCCAAAGACGCACACACACACGGGCACACAGACACAAACTGACAGAGAGAGGGAAAGAAGCATGCAGAGACTGAGAGACAGAGAGAGAAGAGAGAATGGGAGACACACACCCAGACACACACACACACACACACACACACAGAGTCATACAGCAGCGGCATTGAAACACACACCCCCAGGCAACCCCTGAGGCTGAGGGGTTCTGCTCTCGACGACAACGACCCTCGGGTGAGAGAGCAGCCCAGGGGCACGCAGGTGGACCTGTCCTCGAGATCACGGTGGCACAACTTTTGGGGAGACTCACCCCAACCAACACCGTCCTGGCAGGCTTGAGGCTGGGATGCCGTGCTGCTTCTCCCAGACTCCGCCTGGGGTTTCCTCAACCTGGTCTGCCCTTTGCGACTCCTGACATCTGGAGACGTTCTTGTCAACCCCGTGGAGAGGTCAGGCCAGAGCCTCAGAGCCCTGACACCCAAGCACTGCCACAGAGGGCTCCTGCTTTGCCAAGCCTTGGGGACCGGTTTCTAAGACAACCTTGGGAAGCACTGTGACAGGAGAAGCCGCTTGCACCTCGCACATGTGCATTGGCTGGGCTGACTCGCGCACTGCTCCTGGCAGTCAGGCTGCGTCCACCTTAAATAACGCCACCGACGAGTTAGTGGGTGCAGCACACCAGCATGGCACATGTATAAGTATGTAACTAACCTGCACAATGTGCAAATGTACCCTAAAATTTAAAGTATAATAAAAATAGATTAAAAAATAAAAAAAGTAAAATAAAATAAAATAATGTTTGCTTACACCCTAAAAATAAATAAATAAATAAATAAATAAATAAATAAATAATGCCACCGCTTCGCAGACACAGCGAGGCTCCTGCTGCAGCCACGGGGGCGGCTGGATCTGGAGTCCAGTTTGGGGCGGCGTGGGAGAGGGGCCGTGGGTGTCCTGTCAAAGGGCCAAATCCCCACGAGTGCGGTCCTCGGGAAATCCTTGAGCTGACTTCCACCAAGGGAGGGGGAGCTTCAGGACGCCTGTTGTGTTCTCAGGACTCCCCTTGAGATCCGATTTTGACCCCCTCCGAGTGAGATAGGATGGGCTCCCCTCATCTGTTGAGGCAGGCAGGGCCTAGCTGCAGCACAGAACGATCCCGTGGGAATCAAGGCTAAGTGTCAGCGGCAAGTGCACTGATCCATCAGGCCTCTGCCTCCCTCGTCCTTTGAAAGAGCAGTGGCCTGCCCAGCTTCTAAAAGTCCTGGGGCTCCGGTAAGCCAACCGCGCTTTACAGGACACGTGCAAAGAGGAAGACGGGCGAATCCGAGGTGGAGCCCATGTGACCACGTGTGGCACTGGCGTGTCCCACAGCAGATGGTGTGAATGTGTGTCACCGGAGGCATACGGGGCGATGGTGAAACAGACGGCGGTGTCCAGGCATGTGCCGGGGGAAGGGGGGAATGAGTGACCTTTCCATCAATGCCAAGGACAATGGAAGAACACCAGGGACCCGGGGGCTGGGGGGGCCTGTGCCTGACCCCAGCCACGTTTTCAAATGCCTACCAGAGGAGCAAAGAGGTTTCTGCAAAATTCGCCCCACCCCCAACCCTCCACCGCCCTGGTAGCCCTGCCGCAACTTCGGCTGCAGCCAGCCACAGCCCCAGCCCCAGCCCCAGACACAGCCCAGTCCCTTTGGTTCTCTGACATTCGTTTCGGCCAGAAGATCAAGGGAGTCAGCCCACCCAGGAGCAGAGGAGAGGATGTCCCTCAAGAATGAGACAGGAAGTGCAGAGGAACTGTGACACCACCTGTCCTGGAAGACGAGGTCTGTCACGTTCGCCTAGGACTCATTCTAGGCAATCCACCCACCCATGAGGGAAAACGTGGAGAAGTAGGAAGCTTCCCTGCCTGAGACACGCAGGGAAGCCGAGAGCTCCAGGGTCATGAGACCTGCCCAATGAAGCAGAAACACGTTTGGAGAGAGAAACAATAGGGAGACGGATCTCCAGGAAGTGTCTCCCTGACGGACTGGGAAGTCGTCTTTGTGGAAGACATTTGGCCAGAGCGAGAGGCATCCAGGCCCCTGAGAAACAGGGGAGGCAGAGCAAGAGGGAGGACAGAGCAGAGGCCGGAGCCCAGGCAGGATACGGCACTGTACCATCGCCCCGGGCATAAGGGGAGGTGTTCCAAAAGGGTGGCTTGTCCAGAGAGGCCAGCGTTCCAGTGACAGGGATTGTTGCCATCTCCCATTCCCGGCTTCCTCTTGCAGACTGTATCGTGGTGTGGCTTCATTTCTCAGAGAAGAGCCGTGAAAAGACACAAGCATCTTCTGTGACGTGGGTCCACTGCTCTCCTGCGGGACAAAGAGCTCCTGTGGGGCTCTGGTCCTCAGCTGCAGTTTGTTCATCTTGATCCTAGAAAGGAGGCCGCTCAGGATGTTGATGAGATTTCAATTGCTCTGGGAACGACGCATCTCCTCACCTGGGCCAGGCCCTCACACACCCAAAGCGCATCCGCGATGGCAGAAACCATTGACAACCGGCCTCATAACCCAGGCAGAGACGCAGAAAGAGGCTCACCTGAGACAGGCCACCATGCGAGAAACCGCATTGTGGCGCACAGGGCTCATTCGGCCAAAGACGCACACGCACACGGGCACACAGACACAAACCGACAGAGAGAGGGAAAGAAACACGCAGGTACTGAGAGACAGAGAGAGAAGAGAGAATGGGAGACACACACCCAGACACACGCAGACACACGCAGACACACACACACACACACAGAGATTAATACAGAAGAGGCATTGAAACACACACCCCCAGGCAACCCCTGAGGCAGCAGGGTTCTGCTCTCCAGGAGAGGGATTCTCGGGTAAGAGAGCAGCCCAGGGGCATGCAGGCAGACCTGTCCTCTAGATCACGGCAGCACGACTTTTGGGGAGACTCACCCCAACGAACACCGTCCGGGCAGGCCTGAGGCTGGGATGCCGTTCTGCTTCCCCCGGACTCCACCTGGGGTTTCCTCAACCTCCTTGGCCCTTTGCGATTCCTGGCCTACGGAGACATTCCCATCGACACCGTGGCGAGGTCAGGCTGGAGGATCAGAACCCGACACCGAATCACTGCCACGGAGGGCTCCTGCTTTGCCAAGCCTCGGGTACTGGTTTCTAAGACAGCCGTGGGAAACACTGCGACATGATAAGCTGCTCGCGCCTTGCGCATGCGCATTGCCTGGGCCGACTCGCGCTCTGCACCTCGCCATCAGGCTGCGTCCGCTTTAAATTGGGCGGCGGTTACATGGCGGCAGCGAGGCTCCTGCTGCAGACGCGGTGGGTGCTGGATCCGGGGTCCAGTTTGGGGCGGCTTGGGAGAGGGGACCGCTGGTGTCCTTTCCGAGGGCCAAACCCCCAGGAGTCCTGTCCTCATGACCTCCTTTAGCCGACTTCCACTGAAGGAGTGAGAGCTTCCGGGCGCCTACTGGGTTCTCTGGACTCCCCTTCAAATCCAATTTTGTCCCCCTCTTTGTGAGATAGTATGGGCTCACCACATCTGGTGAGGCCTGGAGGGCCTCCCTGCAGCAGAGATCGATCCCATGGGTCTCAAGGCATGTTGTCACCTGAAAATTCACTGATCCATCAGCCTTATGCCTCCCACCTCCTTTGAAAGATCAGTGGACTGCCCAGCTTCTAAAAGCTCTGGGCCTCCGGAAAGCCGACAGTGCTTTACAGGACACGGGTATGCAGGAACAGGGGTGAATCCGAGGTGGAGACCATGGGGCCACGTGTGGCACTGGCGTATCCCACAACAGATGGTGTGATTGTGTGTCACCGGAGGCATATGGGGCGATGGTGAAATAAACGGTGGTGTTCAGGCTTGTGCCTGGTGGAAGGGGGAACAAGTGACCTTTTCATCGATGCCAAAGAATATCAAAGTACACCTGGGAACCAGGAGGGGGCCATCCCTGACCAAAGCCCCATTTTGAAATGCCTGCCCGAGGAGCAAAGAGGCTTCTGGAAAATTCACCCCACCTCCAACCCTCCAACACCCCGGTAGGCCTTACTCCACCTCCCCTGCACCAAGCCCCAGTCCTGGAAACCAGCAGCCCTGGAAGCCTTGGAAACTGTGGAACAACTGGAAACCACCGCCAAGGGCATAAGCGGAGGAGTGCCAAACGGGTGACTTGTCCTGGGAGGCTTGCTTTCCATTGACAGGCATCCTTGTTGTGTCCCGTTTTCAGCTTCTTGAAGATTGTTTCATAGCGTGGCTTCATTTCTCAGAGAAGAGCCATGAGGAAAAAGAACCATCTCCTTTCACATTGGTCCCTCCTCTCCTGGAAAACAGTGAGCTCCTTGTAGCTTTTTTTTTTTTTTTTTTTTTTTTTTTTGGTTGGAGTGTGGTCATCTTGATTCTAGAAAAGAGATAGCTCAGTATTGGGATGAAATTTCAGTTTCTCTGAGACCGATGCTTTTCACATTGTGGAGGTCTTCAGAAAGCCAAAGTGGAACCGCCGCAGAAATGATTGACAACAGCCCACATGACCCAGGCAGAGACGCAGACAGGGGCACGCTAAAGACATGCTGACATGCAAGAGATCGCTTTGTAGTGCACTGGGCACATAAACACACACGCACATGGGCACACACACACATACAGACAGAGAAAGTGAGAGAAACAGACAGAGAGTGAGTGGCAGAGAGAGAAGAGAGAATGGAGGACACACGCACCAGACATACAGCAGTGGCAGAGGGACACACTCCCCTAGGCAATCACTGAGGCAGAGGGTTTCTGCTCTTTGGGAGGATGACCCTCAGGTGACAGATTAGTCTTTGGGCACACAGGCAGACCTGT
This sequence comes from Pan troglodytes, assembly GCF_028858775.2. Taxonomy (NCBI): domain Eukaryota; kingdom Metazoa; phylum Chordata; class Mammalia; order Primates; family Hominidae; genus Pan; species Pan troglodytes. The sequence continues at coordinate 101,123,977 of NC_072398.2, read as the reverse complement.
CCTCGAGATCACGAGGGGCACAACTTTGGGGGACTCACCCGAACACCGTGCTGGCAGGCCTGAGGCTGGGATGCCACACTGCTTTCCCCGGACTCCGTCTGCTCTTTCTGCATCCTGGTAGTCCCTCCGTGTAGCATAGTGTCCCGAATCTGTTTTGTCGACCCCCTGGATTGGTCAGGCTGGAGCCTCGACACTGACACACTGCCACGGAGGGCTCCTGCTTTGTCAAGGCTCAGGGAATCGTCCTCAGCCAACTGTTGGAGTCACTGTCACAGGAGAATGGGCTCATGCCTCCTGCATGCACATTGCCCAGGCCGACTCCTGCTTTCCTCTTCAAACTCTGGCTGTGGCCCCTTTAAACAGGTTCGGCGACACGTGGCAGGGGTTCTGTGGCAGTAGCGGTGGCGGCTGGAACGGGGATGTAGTAGAGGGCGTTATGGGAGTAGGGGCTTCTTGTCCTCCAGGGCTGGACCCCCAGGAGTCCTGTTCTCAGAAACTCCTTGAGTCGACTTCTACCGGTGCAGGGGGACCCCAGCTTCAAGGCGCCAGGTTGGGTCTCCGGACTCACAGGCTGGTGTGCATTGTGGTGATCAGAGCTCACTGCAGCCTCAATCTCCCAGGCTGAAGCGATTTTCTTTCCTCAGCCTCCCACATACCTGGGACTACAGGCATGTGCCCCCACACTCAACTACTTTTCTCCAAAAACATTTTTGTATGAATGGGGACATACTATGTTGCCTGGCTCATGTCAAACTCCTGGGCTCATACTGTCCTCCTGTGTTGGCCTCCTCAAGTGATGGGATTACAGGTGTGGGCTTGCTCCTGCAGCTAAATTCTTATATCTTAAATCCCTACCTCCCACAATAAGCAGATGTTAGGCCCACTTATTTTATAACTTTTTGCTGTTTATGTCTCTTTTTGTCCCTGGACACAAGGATTAGCGACCCACTCTCCACCAAATTTCAAATCATTATGGGCATTATGTTGTGTCCCAGGAGTGGCTGAGGCTTCAAGTACCTGCTGCTCTAACCTAGGCCTACTGAGGGGTACAATTCATCTTGTGTTTCTGTGTTGTTTAACAACCTTCTTGAGCTCCTCTAAGTCAGTCCTTCCTGCCACAACTGGCAAGAATCAAGAAACTCTCCAAGAAAACGTTTCTCAACCTGCCTGTTGTCAAGTAGAAGACAGGTCTGCTGACCATGGCAGGCATGGCAGTGCATGATAGTGAGCGCCCCCCCACCGTGTTTGCTATTCACTGCATGTTCCACCTGAACTTTCCCATCTGCTCAGTGAGTCTTGACAGTGGGGTAAAGGGGACTCACTCTCAAAGACCAAGCCTGACCCTCTCTGAATACAATGCCTTGACCTAGTTACTGTCACTGTGGTTTTGTCTTCAGGGACTAAAAAAGATACAATAAGAATTTGTTCCTTTAACTGTCCTGTTGATGCACAAAATACTTAAATGCTTCTACATAGGTCTGCTCTTGTGCACCACAGAGCACTAAGGGAAAGTCCCCACAATAAAAGTGCTTTTCACCTGAGCTGCTACGTATGACAGTTAAGCAGCTGAAGGTTAAAAAAAATCAAAACTCCCCAAATATGGGTATGACAGCTGATCAAACCTCATGGTCTGTACTTTCCCTCTGTAACAGCATGGATAAATACAGAGATAACTATCAACTGATACCCTAGTGTGCCAAGCAATTGATGTATCTGTGTGATTAAAAACCAGCATTTAACCATACTGTAGATACACTAAATATCAACCCCACACTCATAGCCTGTAATTCCACTTTGCTTCCAGATGGCAGTTACAATTGGAAAGGAAATAGCTAGTTTACAGGAGGCATTAATACTTCATTGTTGCAGAAACTAAACCCTTAAAAGAATGTATCCTGTACTTTCTGACCTGGATACCAACAAACAGTGAAAAATATGTATCTAAGAATACACTTGGAACAGAAATGTGAAAAACCAAAAGTAAGATATATTATGAAGGATCAAATATAAAATGCCCTAGTGCTAAAGAGGCAACAAAGAAAATTGTAGAAGAAAATGACAAGAGGCACTATGCCTTAGTGAGTTTGTGCTACTGTATAAGAAAATACAATAGGCTGGGTAATTTCTGAAGAAGAGAAATTATTTCTCACACTTCCATAAGATCAAGGTGCCAGCAGGATTGGTGTCTGGTGAGGACCTGGCCTTTGCATCCAAGATGGTACCTTGTGCACTGTGTCTTCAGGAGGAGATGCACTGTGCCCTCACATGGCAGAAGGTGGAAGGGCAAAACAGGGGAAGCCCACTCCCTCCAGTCCTTGTGTAAGGACCCTAAACCCATTCGTGAAGGAACTCTCTTCATAAATGAATCACTACCTAAGGGCCCTACTTCCTAATCCTATAACATTGTGATTAATTTTATGGGAACACATTCAGAACATAGTACTCTATATTCAATTTTTTAAGAATTATTTTGTTGTTTTGCTTTTCTGTTTTTCAAATGGCTTAAAGTGCACAAAATTTGATTAATCATATTCCTTGACTCATAGCTCCTATTTCATCCTTGTCTGTCCTGGGCCTCTATGCAAATGCATTTGAATGTATTTGAATAATATGGTAATCACTTGTGAGCCCACAACACAACCCAAGAACTAGGGTTCTGACCCTAACATCTGCTCCTCCTCTGTCTTTTTTCCTGATTTACATCCTTCAGTCCCAGGGTAACTACTACCCTGAATTTATGTTTAGGATTCCCTGCCTTTAAAAAAATTGTTTTATTGCATATATATGATTACCCTAAATGACATATTATTTAGTTTTTTAAGGGTATAATTTATTTACCCATTCTCCTATTAATTTACCCATTCTCCTATTAATGAGCATTTGGCTTGTTTCCATATATTTGCTGTTATGAATGGCATTACATGAGCATTTTTTTTTTACTACTTCTGGTACGTATGGGCAAGAGTTTCTCCAGGGCCTATGGTAGAGAAATTAGTTTTCCATAACATATGAGAATGCTCAACTTTATAAGATAATCCAAATTGTTTTCCAAAGTGGTTGCTCTAATTTAACCTCTCACCTCCTGTATTAGTTCGAGATGATCTTGTTGATCCACAGTCTCGCCATATTTGGTGATATGGTTTGGCTGTGTCCCCATTCAAATCTCAGCTTGAATTCTATCTCCCAGAATACCCAAATGTTGTGGGAGGGACCCAGGGTCAGGTAACTGAATGATGGAGGCCAGTCTTTCCTGTGCTATTCTCATGATAGCGAATAAGCCTCATGAGATCTGATGGGTTTATCAGGGGTTTCTGCTTTGGCTTCCTCCTCATTTTCTCTTGCTGTTGCCATTTAAGAAGTCCCTTTCACCTCCTACCATGACTCTGAGGCCTCCCCCACCATGTGAGACAATAAATCCAATTACAGTTTTTTTCTTTACACTTCTTTTTCTTCTCAGACTTGGGTATGTCTTTATCAGCACTGTGAAAACGGACTAATACAGTAAATTGATACCAGTGGTGTGGGGTGCTGCTGAAAACTTACTGAAAAATGTGGAAGTGACTTTGAAACTTGGTAACAGGCAGAAGTTGGAACAGTTTCGAGTGCTCAGAAAAAGACTGGAACAGGTGGGAAATTTTGGAACCTCGTAGAGACTTGTTGAATGGCTTTGACAAAAATGCTGATAGTGCTTTGAACAATAAGGTCCAGGCTGAGGTGGTCTCAGATGGAGATGAGGAACTTGTTGGGAACTGGAGCAAAGGTGACTCTCATTATGTTTTAGCAAAAAGAATGGCAGCATTTTGCCCCTGCCCTAGAGATTTGTGGAACTTTGAACTTGAGAGAGATGATTTAGGTTATCTGCTGGAAGAAATTTCTAAGCAGTAAAGCATTCAAGAGGTGACTTGGATGATGCTAATGGACTTCAGTTTCATAAAGGAAGCAGAGCATACAAGTTTGGAAAATTTGCAGCCTGACAATGTGATAGAGAAGAAAATCCCATTTTCTGAGGATAAATTAGAGCAGTCTGCAGAAATTTGCATAAGTAACGAGAAGCTGAAAGTTAATCCCCAAAACAATGGGAAAAATTTCTATGGGACATGTCACAGGCCATCACAGCAGCCCCTCTCATCACAAGCCCAGAGGCCTAGGAGGAAAAAATGGTTTTCTGGGCTGTGCACAGGTTGACTGTGCTGTGTGCAGCCTAGGGCCTTGGTTCTCTGTGTTTCAGCCCTTCCAACCATGGCTGAAAGGGGCCAACATAGAACTCAGGCCATAGCTTGAGAGTGCAAACACCAAACCTTGGCAGCTTCCACATGGTGTTGAGCCTGCACATGCATAGAAGTCAAGAATTGAGGTTTGGAAACCCCCACTTAGATTTCAGAGGATGTATGAAAATACCAGTATGTCCAAGCAGAAGTTTGCTGCAGGGGTGGTGCTCTGATGGAGAACCTCTGCTAGGGCTGTGCAGAAGGGAAATGTGGGATTGGAGCCCCTACACAGAGTCCCTACTGGGGCACTTCCTAGTGGAGCTGTGAGGAGAGGGCCACTCTCCTCCAGGCCCCAGAATGGTAGATTCACTGATGGCTTGCACTGTGAGCCTGGAACAGCTGCAGTCACTCAACATCAGCCCATGAAAGCAGCCAGGAGGTGAGCTATACCCTGCAAAGCCACAGGGGCAGAACTACCCAAGGCTGTGGGAGCCCATCTCTTGCATCGGCATGATCTTGATGTGAAACATGAAGTCAATGGAGATCATTTTGGAGCTTTAAAATTTGACTACCTTGCTTGGTTTCAGACTTGCATGGGGCCTGTAACCCCTTTGTTTTGGCCAATTTCTCCCATTTGGAACAGCTGCATTTACTCAATTACCTGTACCCCCACTGTATCTAGGAAGTAACTAGCTTGATTTAGATTTTACAGGGTCATAGGCAGAAGAGACTTGCCTTGTCTCAGTGAGACTTTTGACAGTGGACATTTGGGTTAATGCTGAAATGAGTTAAGACTTTGGGGGACTGTTGGGAAGGCATAATAAGTTTTGAAATGTGAGGATGTGAGATTTGGAGAGGACATGAGATTTGGAGGTGCCAGGAGTGGAAAAATATGGTTTGACTGTGTCCCTACCCACATCTCAACTTGAATTGTATTGCTCAGAATTCCCACATGTTCGAGGAGGGAACCAGGGGGAGGTAGTTGAATCTTTGGGGCTGGTCTTTCCCATGCTATTCTTGTGATAGTGAATAAATCTCCCAATATCTGATGGGTTTATCAGTGGTTTTGTCTTTTGCTTCTTTTGCCTCCTTCTCATATTCTCTTGCCACTGCCATGTAAGAAGTGCTGTTCATACACCGCCATAACTCTGAGGCCTCCTCAACCATGTGGATCTCTAAACACAATTAACCCTCTTTTTCTTCCCCGTCTCAGGTATGTCTTTATCAGCAGTGTCACTGTGAACTAATACATTTGGTATTGTCAAACTTCTTAATAATAGTGAGGAGAATAGATGTGTAGTATCTTGGGCATTTTCCTGATTACTAATGAGGTTGAGAAATTTTTTACATTTTGCAGGCTTTCTCTTTTGTGAAATCCCTACGGATGTATTTTCCCAATTTTCTGTTGGGTTGCTATTTTAAAAATTAATTCATAGGAGTTCCTTATACTTAGTTGATATGATTTTAATATTTCATAGGTTTTAGGTACTGCAAATATCTTCTAATTTATAGTTTATCTTTTCACTTTTTTACTTTTATTTTTTAATTTCTTTTTTTTTTTTTTTTTTTTTTGACACAGAGTCTAGCTCTGTTATTCAGGCTGGAGTGCAGTGGCTCACTGCAACCTCCACCTCCCGGGTTCAGATGATTCTTGTGCCTCAGCTTCCCAAGTAGCTGGGATTACAGGTGTCTGCCACTAATGCCAAGCTAATTTCTTGTATTTTTAGTAGAGACGGGGTTTCACCATGTTGGCCAGCCTGGTCTCAACCTCCTAACATCAGGTGATGTACTGTTGGGATTACAGGCTTGAGACACCTTGCCCAGCCTATCTTTTCACTTTTTGATGTAAAAAGTTCTTAATTTTGTGAGAGTCAAAATGTCTAATCTTTTTTAATGGTTACTTGGCTTTTTGTGTCTCATTCACTTACATTTTCTAACAAAAGTTTTAAAGTTTTGTTTCTCACATGTAAGTCTTTGGTCCTTTGGAATTTAATGTTTGTATATACAGTGAAGTAGGAATATAATTTCATTTTGTTTCCTATATCAATAACCATTATTTTTCTATTCTATTTATTGAAGAATCCTTTCTTCCCTTGCTGATCTGCCATGTCACCTACATCACATATCAAAGATTAAATTTGTGGAGATTTGTTTGGGAACTCTCTATTCTGTTTCATCTGTCAGTTTATCAGTGAAGACCACACTGTCTTAATTGCTGTAGCTTTATAAAAGTTTTGATATTTGCCAGCACAAATCTTTCCTCTTCTTCAATAAGGTCTTTGATATTCTTGGCCCTTTCCCTTTTCCATATATATATATATATATATATCCATATATATAGTATATATATCCATATATATTATATATAGTATATACATCATATATGATATATATCATATATCATATATATTTATATGTATGATATATATCATATATAATATATAAAATATATATGATATATATCATATATATTTAATATAAAATATATGATATATATTTATATATGATATATATCATATATATTTTATATATATATAAATATTTATATATAGAGAGAGACAGAGTCTCACTTTGTTGCCCAGGCTTGAGGACTGGTGCAATCGTAGCTCACTGCAGACTTGAACTCCTGGGCTCAAGAACTCCTCCTACCTCAGCCTCCCAAGTAACTGGGACTCTAAGGCATGCACCACCTCATCCAGCTAATTTAAAAAAAATTATTATTTTTTGTAATGATGGGGATCTTGCTCTGCTGCCCAGGCTGGTCTCAAACTTTTGGCCTCAAGCAATCCTCCCATGTCAAGCTCCCAAAGTGCTAGGATCACAAGAGTGAGCCACCACGCCTGGCTCCATTTTCCATATTTTAAGACCATTTTTAAAAAGCTGCTCAAGACTGCTTTTTTCTCTTGGTGCTACTTGCAACTCCCTTACTTAGCCTTGGAAATACTCTTAATGAATAAAATCTAAAGAGTTGAAAAATAAAACATTATTTCTTTTCTTCCAATTGCAAAAGAGCAGACACCCTCCTGAATCATAAAGCTAGTTTTGATAAATTCGTGAACTGAGAGCATACACAGTATTATTAATTCTGTTCTAATTTCTGCTTCACTGTGGAGTGTCTTCACAGAGTCTTAAAAGATTATTGCTATGAAATATTCTTATACATGTAACACATAACCTCTATAATTCTGCAGTTTTACTTGGCTGTCTTACCTAATGATCAATTGCTTTGCTTCATAGTATTTAAGTTGGCATCTTTAATTTCCAAAATGCATAAATACTGGTATAGATTTTTAGTTAAGCCAGAAGAAAGTAGACTTTATTTACTAACTTAACTTATATGTAAAGGTTTAATAAATCTCCCTGCTTCTTTTCTTTTGCATCATAACAACCACTGAACATAATATTTGTGTAGCAGTTGGGGGTAAATGGACAATGACTTTTGTGGCCAGAGATGATTGGCCCAGGGGCTCCTCCTGCACTCCAGGTCCCACTGAGCCTGTCACACGGCTGAGGGCATTGGTATTTCCATGCACCTGTAATGCATGCTGTCCCAGAACACAGATCAGATGCTCTCCTTTATTCAAGTGGGGAGTTGAGAGTATTGTCATTGTAATTAAATTAATAAATATGTATTTATACACTGTTAAAATCTGGTTGAATTTGTGTCCCTTCACAAAACAAATTGCTTAAATGAAACCACAGAGTTAACATAAATGAGTACATTTGCTTCTATGATATGCTCTTTTAAATGGAATTAGAATCTAATTTGAAATGTCAATTAAAAGTTTAAATATTCAACTCAATTACATTTAGATTATTGTTTCGTTTTGTTTTGAGACAGAGTTTTGCTCTTGTCACCCAGGCTGGAATGCAATGGTGCAATCTCAGCTCACTGCAAGCACCTTCTCCCGGGTTCAAGAAATTCTCTTGCCTCAACCTCCTGAGTAGCTGGGATTACAGGTGCCTGCCACCACGATTGGCTAATTTTTGTATTTTCAGTAGAGATGGGGTTTCACCATGTTGGCCAGGCTGGTCTTGAACTCCTGATCTCATGTGATCCACCTACCTCGGCCTCCCAAAGTGCTGGGATTACAGGTGTGAGCCAACGCTCTCGGCCTTTTTAGATTATTTTACTTTATTTTAGTTACTTATTTTATGTCTTTATTGTTAAAAAAAATGCTAGCTTTTTAAAAACATCAATCAATATAACAAAGAACATAGAAGATGATCAACAAACATTCCCACCTGCATGATCTGGAAATAACTGTCATCAATCCAAAAGCTGACACATGGTGGATCCCTTCACACCAGTTCCCAGTACAAAGTAACCCCTTGCTTGTAGAAAACATTATTATTATCATTAGTATTTTCGAGACAGAATTTGAGTCTTGTAGCCCAGGCTGGAGTGCAATGGTCCAATCTCAGCTCACTGCAACTTCTGCCTCCCAGGATCAAAGTATTCTCTTGCCTCAGCCTCCCAAGCACCTGGGATTACAGGCATGCACCACCATGGCCTGCTAATTTTTTGTATTTTTAGTAGAGACAGGGTTTCACCATGTTGGCCAGGCTGGTTCGAACTCCTGACCTCAGGTGATCCACTTGCCTCAACCTTCCAAAGTGTTGGGATTACAGGCATGAACCACCACACCTGGACTAGAAAACGTTTTTCAATAGCAAACAGTAGCAGCATGCTTGGGGGTTTTAGGATTGATTATTTTCAAATCTCTAGAAAAGTTCAATGCATTACCTTAGGCTAAAATCCCAGGGCAGAGTCTCATCTGTTAATAGGGGGCTGGTCTAAGGGTCCTTCTAGCTCTCAGATTAATGGCTTCCCATGTTGAACTGCTCCCTGCCACCCATCCATCCTTGGTTTTGTTTGTTTGTTTGTTTTCACAGGACAAGTTCTCACTATATTGCCCAGGCTGGTCTTGAACTCCTGGCCTTAAGCAATCCTCCTGCCTTGGCCTCCCAAAGTGTTGGCGTTACAGATGTGAGCCTTTGTGCTCAGCCCATCCTTGGCTGTTCAAGTGTGGAGGTAAATTGTAGATGCCAAGTTTACCTCCAGGTCAGAAGGGGCAGATGCCCCAGGGCAGAATCATAACCCTAACCAGGACTCCCACTGCATGAAGACCTTATTTTCTGATGCTTAAATCTGGACAAAAGTCTGACCAGTAGCACTGTGTCCATGAATATCAGGTCAAAAATTTAAAACTGGGACTATCCAGAAGAACCTTGTAGATGCAGGTGCAGTCTGCAGTCCAATGGTCAGCCACGAAAACAGGCTACCTGTTCTTTCTCTTTATCATGGAGTCTTTGATGTAAAAATCGATGACACTTTCTTGCTTCTGGTGTGCTTCCCTTTCTTATTCATTTTCCATAAGTAGTTTCCTCCATCCCACCTCCCAACAGGCCACAGTCAATTCCGGACATTTTAACTATAAAAATGAGTCTCCATAACATGAATTTAGAGGCCAGGCAGGGTGGCTCATGTCTGTAATCCCAGCACTCTGGGAGGCTGAAGTGGGAGAATGACTTGAGCTTAGGAGTTTGAGACCAGCCTAGGCAACATGGTGAAACCCTGTCTCTAACCAAAAATAAATGAATAAAAAAAAAATAAGCCATGTATGGTGGTGCATGCTACTAGTCCAGCTACTCAGGAGGCTGAGGTGGGAGGATTGCTTGAGTCAAGGAGGTCAAGTCTGAAGTGGGCCAAGATCATGCCACTGCAATCCATCCTGGGCAACAGAGTGAGACCTTATCTCAATAAAAAAATGATTTATAGGACAGACTGGCTCTCTTATTACAAGCCAATGCTCATTTGCCATTCCATAAATCCTAGGGCACCTCTTAAGAATTATGCTAAATCTACTCTAACCGTGCTCTATAAATGGATTCACTATTGTAGATGCCACTAAGAACATTCATGATTCACCAGAGGAGGTAAAAATAGCAGCAGTAATAGGAGGTTGGAAGAAGTTGATTCCAACCCTCATAAATGATTTTGAGGGGTTACTTTAGCAGAGGAAGTAACCACAGTTGTGATGAAGATAGCAAGAGAACTAGAATTACAAGTGGAGCTTGAAGATGTGAGTGAATTGCTGCAATCTTTTTTTTTTTTTGAGATAGAGTTTTGCTCTTGTTGCACAGGCTGGAGTGCAGTGGTGCGATCTCAGCTCACTGCAACCTCCGCCTCCTGGTTTCAAGCGATTCTCTTGCCTCAGCCTCCCGAGTAGCTTGTATTGTAGGCATGTGCCACGACACCCGGCTAATTTTGTATTTTTAGTAGAGATTGGGTTTCACCATGTTGGTCAGGCTGGTCTCGAACTCCCAACGTCAGATGATCCACTCACCTCAGCCTACAAAAGTGCTGGGATTACAGGCATGAGCCACCGCACCCAACAAAATTGCTGCAATCTTAGTGGATGAAGAGTTGCTTATTATGAATGAGCAAAGAAAGTGGTTTCTTGGGATGGAATCTACTCCTGGTGAAGACGCCGTGAACATTGTGGAAAGAACAACAAAGGACTTAGAATATTCCATAAACTTAGTTGATAGAGGAGTGGCAGGGTTTGAGAGGATTAGTTCCAGTTTTGATATAAATTCTTCTGTGGGTAAAATGTTACCAAACTGTACAGCATGCTACAGTGAAATCTTTTGTGAAAGCAAGAGTCAGTCAATGCGGCAAACTTCATTGTCATGTTATTTTAAGAAATTGCCACACCCTCTCCAGCCCTCAGCAACCATCACCCTGATCAGTCAGTAGCTATCAACACTGAGGCAAGACCATCCACCAGCAAATGATGATGACTTGCTGAAGGCCCAGATGATGGTTAGCATTTTTTGGCAATCAAGTATTTTCAAAGTAAGGTATATACATTATATTTTAGACATAATGCTATTGCACACTTAATTGACTACAGTAGTTTAAACATAACTTTTTTTTTGAGATGGAGTCTCACTCTCTTGCCCAGGTTGGAGTGCAGTGGTGTGACCTTGTCTCACTGCAAACTCTGCCTCCCAGGTTCAAACAATTCTCCTGCCTCAGCCTCTTGCGTAGCTAGGAATACAGGCACTCACCACCATTTTTCTATTTTCACGGGGTTTCTCCATGTTGGCCAGGCAGGTCTCGAACTTCTGACCTTGGGTGATCCACCCGCCTCAGCTTCCCAATGTGCTGGGATTACAGGCATGAGCCACCATGCCTGGCAACATAACATTTATGTGCACCAGAAAGCAAAGAATTTCTTGTGACTTGCAAAAAATTTCATGTGACTTGCTCTATTGTGATATTCGCCTTATTGTGGTGACTTAGAACCAAACTTACAATATCTCCAAGGTGTGCCTGCACCCCTGAAAGCAGAGCTGGAGTAAAGACTTGGTTGTGGATGGTTTATTTGGGAAGTGATTCCAAGAAGCAAGAGTGAGATGTGGGAAGAGTGAACAAGGCAAGAAAAAAAAGCCAAAATAATGGCATGCTATTGAGGCTGCTCCCATACACTTTTTTTCTGTGGGAACTTCCGAGAGGCTCTGGAAAGTTATCCAGGACTGTCCATCTGAAACATGAGCCTCGAGCATTTGCCCACCTGTCCCACACTTGTTGAGGTCTTCCCCTGAGGCTGTTAACCTGCAAGTGTTTCTGGGCTGTATTTGTGCTCAGGCAAAATCCTACAGTAGTGGAGATGTCCCAGGGCGGAAAGTGTAGCTTGAGTTTGCTGGCAGCAAAAGGGAAGCCTGTGCTTCAGTGGAGCTCCCCACGGTGGCTGAGACTGAATGAAAGGTGTGCTGAGAAGACAAGAAACAGTCGTCATTGCACGGAGGAATCGTAGCCATCGATCTTGGCAAGAGGACCCCCGCCCTGAATCCTGCGCTTGAGAAGGTGCCTCTCTGGCCCTCCACTGACTGTACCCTGGCCAAGCCAGAGCTCTCACCCTCTCTTCTAGGGCACATGCTGGGCACTCATGCCCCTGGCTAAATGTGCCTGAGCCTGCATGGCCTCTTCCCTGGGTCCATTTCAAAGTGCAAACTGTGTTTGTCCAAATGGTGCCCAAGGCTGTGCTGTCTGAAGGGGTGAGAATTGTGGATGGAGCTTGCATGGGGCCTAGGGAGTCCCCCACACAGGGGTACGCAAGGTTTCTGAAGTAAAGACAGGGCTAGCTATGATGAAAGAAAAAAGTTTAGCCTGGGGCTGAGGATCAGCAATCCCTCTACTACCACATTCCCGTGCAGAGCACCAAGAAATCAGAGAATTCTTCACTCGACTTCGACCTTGTGGGTTATTATGGCGGTATATTTATTGAAGTAGAAGAATAGAATGTATTTAGCTATTTTTTAGCTTCATTTATAATTCATAATTATTTAGACATACTGCAAATATGGGCTGGAATTCATGTTCTGATTTTTGTGGCCTTGAGCTAAGGAAAAGGGACCCAGGAAATGGGCTTTATGTGCTTGGATGGCTTCATGGAATCCCCAACTTCATTAGTTTCTCTGATGACTCAAGATGGTTACTAAAATCCACTTTGTATTATCTTTAAAAACCAAGGGATATTATGTAGCTCAGCAGTTAGAAGGCACTTGACTCAAAATATCTATGAACCAAAGGATATAAATTACTAAGAGCAGGAGGATCATTACCTGAAGGGGTGGAGGGTTAATCTCAGGATATGACCAGTGAGACCCTTCCTGCTGGCTCAGTGCTGACTGAACGTGGGCAGGAGAGCCCCAGGAGCAACACATATCTGAGATAGGAGGGAATGCGGGGAGGAAGGAAAGAAAAATAGGCCCTTTTTGTTTTTATTGATACATGACAATTATAATTATTTCTAAGGTACATGTGATATTTTGACACATGCATACAATGTGTACTGATCAAATCAAGATAATTTGCATTTCCATCACCTCAAACATTTATCATTTATTTGTGTTAGGAAAATTCCACATCTTTCCTCTAGCCATTTTGAAATGTATAATAAGTTATTGTTAATGATCATCACCCTACTGTGCTATTGAACACTAGAACTTCTTCTGTTCCTTCCATCTAACTGTATTTTTGTGCCCATTAACCAACTTCTGGGAAGGGTAAAAGAGTGGGTGGATGAAAAGGGCCCTTCTTAATGCAAAGAAAATCTTACAAGAAGGGAAGACATTGTAGGAGGAAAAATAAAAAGGTGGACCTTGGGCTTAGAGTGGGGAGTGCAGAAATTGAATGGCAAAGAAAAAACCAACTTAGCGATGTGAAAATAAATCTCAATGTCATTCCTTTAACAAGTCCAATGTCTGATATTCTTTTGGCAAGCTGGATATGAAGTAGGACTCTTTCTTTGAGTCATACATTTTCATGATTATGATTATTATTGAATAATAGCTGACAATTATTGACAGCAATTATTGAGGACAATTATTGAGCTTTGACAAGCTCTTTTCAAAGGCCTTTATATATGTTTTCTCCACTTCTAACTGTTAGATATTCTTATTATTCCCATTTTGTAGATGAGGTATGCACAGGCGTAAAGCCTATGTGGAAGCAGAGAGCAGCTAAGTAACCTGACCATGGCCCAAGATAGACTTTGCAACAAATAATTATTTACTGTAAACTTATTTCATAGGATTTTAATCTTAAAGTACTTTCACCCTATTTCCAAAAAAAAAAATGTATTGCATAACTTTAAAGGGATTCTCAGTTTGAAATCATCATATTAACTGCAGTAGCATCTGCTGGTGAAATAATGCTTTGTATCTATTAGAATAGTCCAAACAATGGGGAGAGAACTGCATTATTAGAGCTGTAAAAGTTATTGTCTACAAATCTCAGAAAAGAAGAAGTTCTATGGTAGATGAATAAGATGACATCTAAACTGTTCTCTTAAGCTACTGAAGTTCTGTGGATATCTCACAGCACAAAGTTGAAGTGTATGCCCACAACTCCTCATGCCACAAGATGTGACACCTTTGCAATCTCTTTTTGCAAAAGTTTCCAATTCTGTCTCTTATAAGAGTACTTTTTGTACCCACATATTCCGGATTTTGTGGTGCACACAAAGACAAGATGGGAAGGGGGCTTCCATTTGTTGATGTCAGCTGCTCTATGGACCAGGCCCTGCCCATGCATCCATTTTGGTTCTTTTATCCCTACATCAGCCATAGCCCATAAGCATTATCCTCCATTGTACAGATGAAGAAATTGAAACTCTAAGAGAATATGCAATTTACCCAGAGTCATGCAGCTTGTGTATGTAAGAGTTGGAATGAAAATCCAATCTGAGTCTCAAGTCCCCTTCCACAATATGGTTTCCATTTCATTTTGCAATCACCTTAGCTGGGATATGTCTGCTCTAAAAGATAGTAAGTAGGAATACTGGTCTCTATACCTTAATCTAACATCCATGGGCTTCGTTTTTGTATTTGGGGGTGTCATAACATTATAATAATTTGATTTTATTTGAATAGTGAGTATTATACTACTCAGTCCAGAGATCTGTGACATCCCAGTCTAAACTGGATGACAGCAAAGAAGCTTCTTCAAGGAAACAAGTATGAGTAATAAGGTAGTAATAAGTTGAATTTCTATGGAGTTGCTACTTCTGAATTTAAAGCTAGCTGAGGTTAAGTAAATATTCAAAAAGATCGCTATAATCTTCACTTGAATAATATAAACATTTATCATTTTTTACATATTTATTTATTTATGGAACATAGATGTAATTTTAAAACAGAATATTTGCAAATTGTATTAAAATATATTAAAAACATAATACATTATGACCCAATAGAGTTTTTCATAGTAACTCAGTGTTAGTTTAAAATGTGAAATTCAATCAATATAATTCACCATAGAATATAGTGTGTATGTCAGTATAACGTATATCAAAATTGGAAAGAAGTAAATTTATCTTTGTTTTTTAGTAAGATGAAATTAATTTTTAGGGAATTTCACCATTCATTTTAGATTCCGGAGGGTACCTATGCAGGTTTATTACATGGGTGTATTGTGTGATGCTGAGATTTGGGGTACGAATGAAGGTGTGAGTGCCTGTCTTGAATTTGCACCAAGAGCAATCTCCCCTGATCAGCAGAGGGTAAACTAACTTGAATTACACTTGAATTTCTTAGGAGAGCAGATCAAAAAGGGCAAATTGTGGTCCAGAGACAAAAGTGTCCAACTGTCTAAAATGAGCCTGCCATATCACTTAGGGTACAGGTCTTAACACAAATACATTTCAGAAAGGGGTCAAACCTTTGTTTAAAGATAAATGTAGGCTGGGTGTGGAGGCACACGTCTATAGTTCCAGCTACTCTGGAGGCTGAGGCAGGAGGATCCCTTGAGTTCAGGAGTTTAAGACCAGCTTGGACAACATAGGAAGATCCCATCTCAATTTTTAAAAATGAGAAAAAAATAGATAAACATAAGCATATTAACATTTTAAAGAGTTTATTTAAGCAAACAGAGATTCATGGATCAGCCAGCTCCAAACTGAAAGTGGTTGGAGGATCTACTGGAGGTGTTTGTAGGGAAGGATTTTATAGGGTGAATGTAGAAGTAGAGTAGAGAAATTATTTGTTCGGCAAAAATTTGGGCAGTTGCATTATTTGAACTATCCTGGTGGTAGGTCTCTCATTACACAGCTAATACTCAGCGGGCCACTTGTTGGTGGGCTAAGCTTGTTTCATTTTGTCTATGTAGGAACCCAGGCCATGGGAGCTATCTCAGCCTAATGCTCTCCCATTACGTTATTTTACAGCTCTCTGTATCACGGTAAGCGGGGATCTTCCCCACGAGGCCTCTTACCGCCCTGTTTCCCTCAGCAAAATGAAAGTGTCCCTTTTGCCTCTGTAGGCAATCTTTTGAACAGGGCTTTCCCAATATTCTTAGCTCATATTTTATCTTATCATCTTCTCTGTACCTTGTTTACATGCTTCTGGAACACTTGTGTGTCTTGCACGCATCCCCTGCATTATTTAGGCAATCCTAAAAGAAGACTTCTTGGATGGATTGGTAGAGAACTGCTGGCATATTGAGCCCTCTCTCTTTGCATCTGGAACTTTCATAATTACCTTAGTTCTCCAGGCCAATTTTGCAATTGTCTTCGTTCTCCACTTCAAAACACATTTACCTCTGACAGAACCTGAGCACATAAAAGGGACGTTCTCCAGTGGTACATATGAAGCAGGAGACATGAAATAGTTAAAATTATAAACTAAAAGCTTTCTGACACCGAAAGCATAAGTAACAAAAGAAAAAAATAAGTAAATTGGACTTCACCAAAATTTAAAACTTTTGTGCAATCAGAGGACAACTGGCAGAATGGAAGAAAATATTTCAAATAATATCTTTGATAAGGGATCAATATGCAGAATATATAAATAATTCCTACAATTCAACAATAAATAAACAACCCAATTAAAAAATAGGCAAAGGACTTACATAGAAAATTTCCCAAAAAAGATATACAACTGGCCATCAAGCATGTGAAAGATGCTCAACATCACTGATTACTAAGGAAATACAAATCAAAACCATAGTAAGATACCACTTCATACACATTAAGATGGCAGTCATCAAAAAAGCAGGGAATAACAAGTGTTGGTGAGCCTGTAGCCAAATCGAAACTCTTGTACACTGCCAGTGAACTCTACAGCGGTACAGTCATGGTGGAAAAGAGTACAGTGGTTCCTAAATTAAAAATAAAAGAACATAGGTTGGGCTCAGTGGCTCATGCCTGTTATCCTAGCACTTTAGGACACTGAGGCAGCCAGATCACGAGGTCAGTTGTTCAAGACCAGCCTGACCAACATGGCGAAACACTGTCTCAACTAAAAATAAAAAAATTAGCTGGGTGTGGTGCTGCGTGCCTGTAATCCCAGCTACTCAGGAGGCTGAGGCAGCAGAGTCACTTGAATCTGGGAGGTGGAGGTTGCAGTGAGCCAAGAGTGTCAGACTCCAGCTCAAAAATAAATAAATAAATACGTAAATAAAAATGAAACACAGAATTACTATATCAGTCACCAAGTCCACTTCTGGGTTTAAACCCACAAAAATTGAAAGCAGGGACTTCAACAGATATTTGCAAATTCATGTGCATGCAACATTATTCATGATAGCCGAAAGGTGGAAGTATTCATTGACAGAGAAATGGATAAACAAAATGTGGTACAGATATACAGTGGAATATTACTTAGCCTTAAAAAGGGACATTCTATGGAATGTGGTTTGAAAACCACTTCTGTAAGGTGTTGGGTAAATGTACAAAATCCAAACCAGGGTAATAACCTCAAAATATAAAATTTAACTTATAATATTAAGACCCTGATAAATTTCACTCTCTGCTTCATAGCAAATAATGTTTTGAATGCAGATATATTTTGTTAAGTAGAAGACTGTGCACTAAAATATATTCCTTAAACCAAAATCCTATGTATAAAACAACATATTTTCTATTGATTTGCATTTTTAAATGTAAAAATGGATTCACATTTCTATTTGTAAAATGCCAGACTCAAAATACTTTTACTGCTATGATTCCATGTCTTATTTACTGAGGAGGCAAGCCATACTAACCCAGAATCAGGGTTTTGTGACCATCCATTTTAAATATAATTGCCTCTACTATTTCTAGGTCCCTGTTCTGCAACCCTGTGGCTCTTTTAAATTTGAGAAACAGTTTTGATGGGCCCTGTATTGAGTATTATTATTTCCCAGAGGTACTATTACTAGTTTGTGGCCAGACCATCCATCCCTTAGTTTCCATTAAAAGAAAGAGGGTCTAGGTCACTGCAACTTTTTCCCATCATTGACCATCTGCCCTTGCTCCTCAGGAGCTCCCCGTGCCTCCCTGTGTATGTGTATCCCTGCAAATGTCAAGGATATGGAATAAGTGAGCTTACTGCCTCTGTATCACTGCAGGGGGACTCCTTGGTGAAGTGTCTATATCTATTTGATGTCTCCTCACTTCTTCAATCTGCTCACTAATGTATAATTAGATCAGGCACAAGCTATCACAAAAAAAGAAACATAGAGTGTTTGATGTCCACAAACATATTCACTGTAGGCAACTTAGAAATACATATGCACAAAGTCCAAACCAAACATACACCCTAAATATCACCATTAGAAACAACTATTTTGGAATAATTGTAGTACTCTCATTATTATTTTAATTAGTCACTTGTGATCTCTTTTACTTAAAACTTAAAAACTGGGTACTAAATGATTTTTTAAGATACGCAACTGGTAGAAAAACCTAATCTACTATTTTCACAAAACTTCAACAAAATGAACACTTATTGCAAAAGTGGAAACGTTCCCTTTGAAAACTGGCACAAGACAAGGACACCCTCTCTCACAACTCCTATTCAGCATAGGATTGGAAGTTCTGTCCAGGGCAATCAGGCAAGAGAAAGAAATAAAAGGTATCCAATAGGAAGAGAGGAAGTCAAATTGCCTCTGTTTGCAGATGACATGACTGTATATGTAGAAAACCCCATCATCTCAGCCCCAAAACTCTTTAAGTTGCAAAGTGTCAGGATGCAAAATCAATGTGAAAAAATCACAAGTATTCATATACACCAATAATAGACAAGCAGAGAGCCAAATAGTGAGTCAATTCCCATTCACAATTGCTACAAAGAATAAACTACCAAGGAATAGAACTTACCAGGGATGTGAAGGACCTCTTCAAGGAGAACTACAAACCACTGCTCAAGAAAATAACACAGGACACAAACAAATGGAAAAAAAAAGTCCATACCCATGGATAGGAAGAATCAATATAATGAAAATGGCCATACTGCTCAATGTAATTTATAGATTCAATGCTATTCCTATCAAGCTACTATTGACTTTCTTCACAGAATTAGAAAAAAACCACTTTAAATTCCATATGGAACCAAAAAAGAGTCCATATAGCCAAGATAATCCTAAGCAAAAAGAACAAAGTTGGAGGCATCACGCTACCCGACTTCAAACCATACTACAAGGCTATGGTAACCAAAACAGCAAGGTTTTGGTACCTAACAAATATATAGACCAATGGAACAGAACAGAGACCTCAAAAATAATACCACACATCTACAACCATCTGGTCTTCGACAAACCTCACAAAGACAAGCAACAGGGAAAGGATTCCCTATTTCATAAATGGTGCTGAGAAAACTGGCTAGCCATATGCAGTAAACAGAAACTGGGCCCCTTCCTTACACCTTATACAAAAATTAACTCGAGACAGATTAAAGACTTAAAACCACAAAAATCCTAGAAGAAAGCCTAGCCAATACCATTCAGGATGTAGGGATGAGCAGACTTCATGACTAAAACACCAAAAGCAATTGCAACGAAAGCCAAAATTGACTAATGGAATCTAATTAAACTAAAAAGCTTCTGCACAGCAAAAGAAACTATCATCAGTATGAACTGGCAACCTAAAGAATGGGAGAACATTTCTGCAATCTACCCACTGGACAAAGGGCTAATATCCAGAATCTACAAAGAACTTCAACAAATTTACAAGAAAAAAACAACCCCATCAAAAAGTGGGCAAACGATATAAGCAGACACTTCTCAAAAGAAGACATTGAAGGCTGGGCATGGTGACTCACGCCTGTAATCCCAGCACTTTGGGAGGCCGGGGTGGGTGGATCACCTGAGGTCAGGAGTTCAAGACCAGCCTGGCTAACATGGTGAAACCCCATTTCAACTAAAAATACAAAAAATTAGCTGGGCATGGTGATGCATGCCTGTAATCCCAGCTACTTGGGAGGCTGAGGCAGGAGAATCACTTGAACCCAGGAGGCGGGGTTGCAGTGAGCCGAGATCGTGCTGTTAACTACTCCAGCTTGGGCAACAAGAGCAAAAATCCGACTCAAAAAAAAGGGCATTTATGCAGCCCATAAACGTATGAAAAAACGCTCATCATCACTGGTCATTAGAGAAATACAAATCAAAACCACAGTGAGATAGCATCTCATGCCAGTTAGAATGATGATTATTAAAATGTCAGGAAACAACAGATTCTGGCAATGCTGTGGAGAAATAGGAATGCTTTTACACTGTTGGTGGGAGTGTAAATTAGTTCCACCATTGTGGAAGACAGTGTGGCAATTCCTCAAGAATCTAGAGCCAGAAATACTATTTGACCCAGCCATCTCATTACAGGGTATATACCCAATAGATTATAAATCATTCTACTATAAAGACACATGCACACATATGTTTACTGCAGCACTATTTACAATAGCAAATACTTGGAACCAATCCAAATGCCCATCAATGATAGACTGGATAAAGAAAATGTGGCACGTATACACCATAGAATACTATGCAGCCATAAAAAAGAATGAGTTCATGTCTTTTACAGGGACATGGATGAAGTTGGAAGCCACCATTCTCAGAAAACTAACACAGGAACAGAAAACCAAACACTGCATTTTCTCATTCATAAATGGGAGTTGAACAATGAGAACACATGGACACACGGAGGGGAACATCACACACCAGGGCCTGTCGGGGGTTGTGGAGCAAGAGGCGGGAGAGCATTAGAATAAATACCTAATGCATGTGTGGCTTAAAGCCTAGCTGATGGGTTGACAGGTGCAGCAAACCACCATGGCACATGTGTACCTATGTAATAAACCTGCATGTTCTGTACATGTTCTGTCCCAGAACTTAAAGAAAAAAAATAACAGAGAGAAAATCTCTTAAAATTTCATAGAATCTCTAACTTTATTAATATAATCAGCATACAATAAGGTAATTATAAAGGTATCATGAGAAATCAAATTTCATGAAAGCATATGTTTGTAGAAATAGCTTGTTTCAGGAAAAACAGTCTTATTTTTAAAAAATTGTCTCATAATATTTTATGGCATAAAATATCTTCTTTTCTGCCAGCCATGTATATCTTTACAAAATACACATAGTAATCAACTAATAGCCAATCCTCATCAGGATCAATGAAAATCAATTGTTAAAGTAATATAAATTAATATACATTTATTAGGGAAATTCCATGAATTATCTTTTGGACCAAAAAACTATCTAGTCTGTAAATGGATCAGGTTTAGTGTGTTTACAGGGTAGGTACTGAGGCCAGAAACATTCAAGAGAGAGATTCAGACTTCAGAAAGATGAACTTGAGTTAGCTGCAGAGCAAAAGCACTAATTCAGGACTGGTGGAATAGGATAGCATAAAAAAGACATGGGGAAGAAGAGAATATTTGTTTCCATGCATGCGTGTATTGATACAAGCAAGCTTCCATCAAAAAATGACTTTCTTCTAAAGATTCATATGGCATAAACATTAACACTTTTCCTTTACTGCCTCACAGATCAGCTTTTCCTCCAAAGATTCTCTTTCTGGAAAAGTAAAGTCCAGAAAGAGAAATATTTAATTGTTACGGTCATAGAAACTATACTTATTCACTAATGCTGCAGCCAGGGTAGAAGAGAGAGAAGTTCCAAGTTTAGCCATACTTTCATCAACTTTTCCTTCGACTTTTAAAGACAAGCATACAGGAATGAAAGTGAGTGTTGTTATTCTGGAGAAATTCTCTTAATTTATGAAAGAACAAATTACTCATAATTATGAGATTTTGTAATCAGTAATACATTTCTTATTGTAGTTTTCATCAGTGTGCCTCAACTGAGAAGGTTGAGACTTTCTGCTCAACATGATACCATATTACAGTCATGCACCACATAACAATGTTTGGTCAACGACAGACTTGTATATACAATGGTAGATCCATAAGACTATCTTACTGTATTTTACTGTACCTTTTCTATGTTGATGTTTGTTTAGAAACACAAATATCTACCATTGTGTTACAATTGCCTACAGTATTGAGTAAAGTAACATGCTATAAAGTTTTGTAGCCTAGGAGCAATAGGCTATACCATATTGTCTAGTTGTGTAGTAGTGGGCTGCAATTTAGGTTAGTGTAAGTACACTCTATGATGTTTGCAGGAAAATGAAATTGCCCAACAATGCATTTTTTAGAAAGTTTCTCTGTTATTAAGCAATGCATGATTTTATTCCCCCTCCCTTTTTACTCACCTGATTCCTCATTTTTTCATACCTGGCTTAACTCATCATTTGTCAATTCTTGCCAGTTCTTACTCCACTGCAGTGTTTAACATTCATCCTTTCACTGTCATTTCCATTGTCATGTCTCATATTTCTATTCTCTGTCATCTGGAAAATTGCAAAGTTTCCATGATATGGCACATTGGGGCCTGAGAATATTTATATGCACATTTTCCACTTCTATTGCATTCTGTCATGAAATTCAGTGACCACAGTAGTTCCTTGTTCAAAAGCCACCAATGGCTTTAAAGCACTTATCTAAAAGTGTTCAAGTAGCGTGGTCAAATATCAACATAGCTTACAGTGATTTCACTCTTATTCTACATAAAGGTTATGATTTAATCTGGACATATCTTGTTCTTTCCTGATTCTTATCAGACCATTTATTCTGTCCTCTAGAATACAGATTTCATGTGGCCGGAAAATTTTTCTGTTTTGTTCTCTGCTATACTCATGGTCCCTAATGAGGTGTAGGCATTTAACAAATATTAACAGTGATAATTTTTTAATGAATCAGTTCATAAATACATGAATATTTCAAATAGTTTTGTCCACACTTTTTAACCTCTGGAAATCACCCACTTTTCATTTTTGAATGCCATTGACCACAGTGAGTGGTTTGGTCTCATCGTAAGGGAAGATGGATCAGAATGAGTAAGAATTCTTTGATGAGTTTTAGGAAAGTGGAAAGATGTCCTGTTATTGTTTATTCAACAAATGCTTACTGATTAACTCCTGTGTTCAAGGACCTGATTCCATTGTTTCTATCTTCAAAGGCCTCAAAATCTAGAACTTGAGATAGAAAGAAAACCTACTTAGGATATATTGTTTATTTCAATATTTTGATATTTAATCATAAAATAAAATGATAAAACATAGAAGTCAGTTATTTTATTTACTTGGATACATTGGAGAATCTCTGAAAATGTCACTCAGAAGTCAGATTTGAAGAACAAGTTGAAATTTGCTGGAGACGTAAATAGAGGAAGGGAACAGTTAGAAGATAGCCCATGAGTGGATTTAAGAATTTTCAGACCAGTTGTGGTGGCTCATGCCTGCAATTTCAGTACTTTGGGAGGCTAAGGTGGGAAGATCACTTGAGGCCAGGAGGTCAAGACCAGCCTGGTCAACAGAGTGAGACCCCATCTCTACAAAAACGAAAAGCAAAAAATTAGCTGGGTGTGGCTGCACACCCTTGTAGTCCAAGCTATTCTAGAGTCTGAAGTGGGAGGATTGCTTGAACCCAGGAGTTCAAGGCTGCAGGGAACCATGATTACACCACTGTACTCCCCCAGGCTAGGTGATAGAACACAACCCTGTCTCTTAAAAAAATATGACTTTGAAACATTATGATAAAGTCCTGAAAGGCTCTTAGTTGCCCATCCATTTGCACAATGGAATAGCATGTGCTGAGATAACAGAAGTGTAGGGTGCCATGAGAGCCAATTGGAAGATCATTGTACCTGGATTATAGGAAGAAATAAGGGAAAGCAGCAAGGAAGATCAAGGAATGTAGAAGCTGACACATTGCAGGTGATTCAAACGTAAGTAGGTGAAGAAAGAAGAAGTAAAGGTCTACTTAAAAAAAGAAAATAAACAGCATCAAATTTAAGAAGTTATAAAAATTTGTTTAAAAAAGCAAGATATATGAGGGTAACAATAACAATAAAATCATAAATCATAAAAAATATAATTGCAAAATCCTGACTGGCTTGTTTAAAAAAGAAACAATAATAAAATAGATAAGTTTCAATAAAATTTAATCAAGGTAAAGTACCCATTAAAAATTAGAAATAAAGCATATAACAACAGATGTGAAGATATTTAAAGTTGATACTATGATATATTAATATTTTGTCTTAATAAAGTAGATAATTTAACTTTAATAGGTGAATATAGCAATAACAAAGTAGTATATATTAAAAAAGAGTAACTTTCCTCCAAAAAAACTTTACAAGCAATGGACTTATAGATTTCCTTCAATAATCAAGAAATGTGAAATGTCAACAAAATGTTCAATGACATAGAAAAATGGGGGGGGCAACCAAATTTTTACAAAACTTTTGTAAATCTGATATATAATCTGATAATGGCAACAGTGAAGAAAATTACAGAACTTCTTTCAGATAAACATATGGAAAATCTTAGAAAAACTTACCAATATATTAACAAAAAGTAATATAAAAATCAGAATAAATATCATAAAATTATTGAACAAAACTCAAGATTGATTTCTGATTAAAAAGAAAAATACAGTTATAGGGAAAGTGGAATTACTAACATCTAACTAATATATTAAGGATGCCAATCTAAAATTTGCTAATAGCATTATATTTACAAAATAATAACTATTAACATGAGAAGGAATGTAAGATTTAATAATTAGCATTATATTACAATTCTGGTAATTCTGATCAATGCAATAAAATATCAAGCAGAAATAACTAATTTGCAAGAAGTGATAACATATTATTTACAAATATTACAAGTATAAGGAACCTTAAAATGATCATTTTATATAATTTATTATGGTAAATTGTTAAAGTCTAGCTTAGGAAAATAACACTAAGAGAAAATGTTAACAAAAATATCTTTGGAGTTTTTTATGTTAACAAAATTTGGAAAAGCCTAAATATTTAGCTAGAAGGAAATGGTACATTGATATAGACTGGCATTAAATTTAGTTTCTTGATTTGATTAAACTTAGTTTCTATGAGACATTTGTATCATTCAAAGTTGTATGGCTAGACACTGACTGAAACACAAAGTGGGTTATAATATTGAATATGTGATATAATGGCAATGATGAAGAAAATATCAGAGAACAAAATAGAAGGAAAAGAGCAGAACCTGAATAAAGATTACCTTTGGACAGTGGCATCTTAGTTCCTTTTACTCTTCCTACTAATTTAAAATTTGCAAATTTATTACCTTGAGAATATGAGGATACATTATATTTATGATTAAAAAATATAAAATGAGTGCTAAATAAACAAATATACCAAATTCTGTTTAGAATTCACTTCCCCAAGAAACTTTCCTTGATTAATCCACTGGCATTGATCATTATTTCATATGGCACCCCCATACTTATGTATTCAGTTTCTACCATATTAATTTGCATGTTTTAAAAAGTCAATTTATAAGCAAAATTATGGCATTTCTACATTTATATAGTGTAGTCTCCAAACTGAATTATAAGCTTGAGGATATGAGGAACCACAGTGTATTTCCAACTATATTTATGCAATAAGTCATGTGGTACTTTTCACAGAGTGAATGTTGTTAACTTACTGAACACCTGATGAAACATGGGAAAGATGGCCATATCTGACAAGAGGAACAGATGTGAAATAAAATCCAACATTCTGTATAATTCTTATTGTCTCTTAACCCTACTTGTTGAATTACAAAAACTACGTATACAAAAATTTGAGCATTATACTCTTTAGCTGTACATTATCATTTCAAAACAAACTTATACGTGGCTCTCACTATTACAATAATCTTCCCCCTGTAAAAACTTTTAAGCTGTAACTTTCTGCCATTACTATATTACCTTCATATTAGTTTATGCAGTACTTCTTTCTGAGTTTCTGCCAATATTCATCTGAAGTATTTTTGTGTAAAAATTAGATAGTAACAGGAAAATAGATAACTGCTTCTAATAGGTAGAAGTCATTACTACAGCTTTGCCTATTAACACATACACACTATTTCTTCATGTCCCAGATGTTCAGGTATATGGGAATGAAAAAAATAATGAGTTGGAGCCTCTTGATTCAGTTATTCTGGTGACAAACAACCTGTATAGCTCATTGACGATTGTTTTACCCTCGACAAAGCAGCTGCAATTGTTACTTGCAGATGTAGCCACGCTTAATTTCTTTTCTCCACTCCTCACTGCATTGTATTTGTTATTCTTGATATGAGAAATGTGTTAAGAAACTTGCCACTAACTGCATGTGCTCCCTATACAATTAGCTACAGAAAGAGGTGATGACTCATATTATTTACAAATATTAGAAGTAAAAAGAACCTTAAAATAATCATTTTCTATAATTTGTTATCAATTGTTAAGTTTATTTTAACAATTATCAATTAGCTATGGAACACGAGCAGTGTTTCTTACTTTAGCCAGCTGTAAACATGTGATGCGGTAATATAGTGAAGACTATTACTCACTTCAGGGGATAGGGCTTTGGTCAAGAATTTTGAGAAACTCTTGAAAAAGGAAAAGAAAACCCCCATGATAGTAATACAATCCCAAAAGCAAAAGGAGAAAAAATGTAAATGTATTAAATCAAAAAATATTTTAAGGTAAGGCAAAAGTAGGTATAGAACTGTGAGTCACATACAAATTGTGAAAGTGAGTAATGGCCCAGAAATCAAAGGAGAGGGAAAAATATGGTCGGTGAATATGGTTGCAATGCTAATTAAAAAAATGTTATTAGCAGCTAGCTCAATTCAAGCTCTGAATAAATAGAAATAGAGTGTTTATAACAGTATGCTTAATCTACAGGTGACAATAGTAAGATAATTGTTGAAATATACTTAAAAGAAATTAGTGAAAGCAGAGAATGAAAGACTATTGAACTTTTCTGGTTTGTTTTGTAAAAATTTGCCTATGTCCAACATACAGGCACAAAAATAAAATATTGGAAATAGCAAATCTTGGCCATTCAAATGAGAGTCAGCTATTAATTCTTGGGCCGTAGGCTGTATTTCTACAAGAAAACTTTGGCTAAAATATGCTATTCAATACAGATACTCATTTTTCAAGTGTTTACAAGCTGTTTGAGTCGATTTGGACTGCTATAACAAATTACCTTAGACTGGGTAATTTATAAACCAAATTTATTATTCTCAGTTCTGGGGGTTGGGAAGTCCAAGATCAAGGTGCCAGCAGAGTTGTTACCTGGTGAGGTTTGTTTCTCAAACTTACTGCTGCATCTTCACATGGCATAAGGGCAAAAGGGGCAAAGTAGCTCCCTATGGGTTCTTTTATAAGGGGACTAACCCATTCATGACGGCTCCCCAACCCCCTAAACTTACTCATATCCCAAAGACCTCCTTTATTTATTTATTTATTTATTTATTTATTTATTTATTTATTTATTTATTGAGATAGAGTCTTGCTCTGTTGCCCAGGCTGGAGTGCAGTGGCACAATCTCAGCTCGCTGCAACCTCTGCTTCCCAGGTTCAAGCAATTCTCCTGCCTCAGCCTCCTGAGTAGCTGGGATTACAGGCATGTGCCACCACACCTGGCTAATTTTTGTATTTTTAGTAGAGATGGGGTTTTACCATGTTGGCCAGGCTGGTCTTGAACTCCTGACTTCGTGATCTGTCCACTTCGGCCTCCCAAAGTGCTGGGATTACAGGTGTGAGCCACTGTGTCCAGCCTGGCCTCACATCTTAACACCAACATATCAGGAATTAGACTTCAATATATGAATTTTGGAGAGATATAAACTTTCAGCTCACAGCACAAACCAAGGATGAATGTTTGAAGCCTCTGAGAAAATAAACATTTGAAAATATCAGAACGTCTGCAATGCCAAATTAATTACATTAGTAGAGGCAAATTCTAACAATGAAATGAGAGAACTGCAAACAGAAAGAATCACAGAGAGAACCGTTTAATTTTAACATTGAGGAAAAACTTTGAATGTGGGTTCCATTCAATTGAACAATAACTAAATGAATGCAGCATCAACACTTTTAAAATATTGAGATAAAATATTTTTGGATTTTATCAAATTTGATGTAATGCTAGAAGAAGAATTCATACTTTGAAGGGACTGTGACAAATTAAAGGATTTATTTAGTTCTGTTTGCACTTGCTACATGCTGTTTCCAATATGAATATTTTCACAAGATTTACATGTCTAATACATGAGTTGGCTCCTGACCTTGAAGCAATCGTTAGCAATAGATACACTGGTAAAAAAAAATTATCTTCTGCTGTCCTACATGACCATGGACATGGACATCTTAGTATTTATGCATAATAAAAACTTTCAGTTCAGCTTAGTAAATATTTATTGACAATATGCTAATCATGGGGAGGAATATGGATAAAGGTGGATGATAAAGATAAATTTAAGTTGGCAAAACTACCACCACTACATCTACAAGAGCTGAAAGTATATACAAGTCAGAAGCACACAGAGATCACTGAACCACAAAACCATGTCCTACTTATATAGTCCTTTAAATGGATAAATAATACATTAATTCTGACTGGGAAGGGAAAAGTTTCTGGGAATAGTTCTTAAAAAAGTTGCATCAGTTTTGATTAATACATAGAAAGAGACTGTCACAGAAGAAGAGCTAGCTAATGGGAGACCTAGCATAATTTTATTCTTGCATAATATCAGGGAACCCAACAGTTTTGTCAGCAGTAGCTACTTTTAATTTCCTTGGATAACTTGAGATCATCTGGGAAGAATGTAGTAAGTAAGGCTGCTGATGAAGACTTTGATTAAGAAAGGATTTATCAGGAGATGGGTACAGTCGCTCATGCCTGTAATCCCAGCCATGTAGGAGGATGAGGCAGGAAGACTGCTTAAGTCCAGGAATTAGAGATTAACCTGGGCAATATGGCCAGACCACCACCTCTACAAAAAATAAAAAAAAAATAGATGGGCATTGTGGCACATGCCTGTGGCCCCGGCTACTGGGGAGACTGAGGTAAAAAGATCACTTGGGCCCAGGAGTTTGAGGCTACAATAAGCTATGATTGTGATGGCAGCGGCTGCTGCCATCATGCCAAAGGCAGGGCAGAGGTGTGGCCAGGGTTGTATACTCCCTAGAGTTGGCAGGATGGGGACAAGTGGGAGCCCTGCCCCTTCCTTGGAATGGGAGCTCCCTGGGTGCGGCTGCAGCTGCCCAAACAGCAGCTGTAGCTGTAGACCTGCACCTTCCACTCCATGGAGCAGACAGGAGTTCATCCAACTCCCCTACTATGTCCCCACCCCAGCCCACTACCCAGCCACCCAAACCAATGCTGCAGACTCAGGCATCCCTGCACTCTTGGGGAGGCTGGGTGTGCCCCCTTTGCCCCTTGCAGGCTTGGAGGCACCTCCTCCTGCTCCCTGGTCTCTCCCACCTCCTGGCTCAGTGCTCTGATCTCAGAGTGGAGTTGGGACCCAGCAGGGTGCTATCAGAGCCCAGCCAGGTGTGCAAACATTTGAAGCAGTGCTGACATGCCAATCCCCTGCCACCTCAGTCCCCTCTGGACTTTGGACACCGAGGAGCAGAAGCATGGGAAGGGAAGCTGAGGGGGTCTGAGGGTGGCTGGGCACTGGCCTGCAAGTGCCCCTTGATGCCAGCAGCCTGGGTGCCATGGATGGCTGTGGGAGGCAGACAGGCTCCTGGGTGGAAGGGGAGAGGTCCCCAGTGAAGCCCCACCTGCAGGCTAGGCTGCCAGTTCTGCAGACTGGAGGCAAAACTTATGGTGCTTTTTCCTGGGCCCACCCATGGCTGCCCATGGACCAATGAGCATACACTTCCTCTCCTCTGACGTCCATAAAAGCCCAGGACTCAGCCAGAACAGGGCAGAAGACAGAGGAGGGAAGACTAGAGGCAGGAAGGAGCTATCCTTTCTGCTGATAGCTGGATACAATGGGAAGGCCAGCTACTTTCTCTGCTGAATGCTTCAGAGACCTGCAGAGTTGTCTGGGAACTACTAGCTGCAGACAGGAGCAACCTTCTCCAGGGTTTCCCTTTCTGCTGAGAGCTGAACACTTGACAGAACAACCTATAGAGGAGCTACCCACTATGGGTCTCCTCTGAGCTGTTCTAACACTTAATAAAACTCCTCTCCTTTAACCCTTCACTTGTCTACCTACACCATTCTTCTGGATGCAGGACAAGAACTCGGGCAAAGATGCCACCAACCACAGTTTTCCAACCAGAAAATCGACACCCCAAAGATTCTGTAACAATTGCACCACTGCACTCCAGCCTAGGTGACAGAGTGAGACCCTGACTCTTAAAAAAAGAAAAAAAAAAAAGGAATTATCCACAACTTATTAGATAAGACTGCTAATAGCTTCTAATTGCAATACTTTCCCATTTGAAATGGAAGGTAAGGAAGTTAACACCAGGTCAGTTTTCCCAAAGTTATAACCCTGCTTTTGGCCTCTTTCAGCTCCAGTCAGACATTGCAATGCTCAGTTACCTTCAATATTAAGCCAGTCCTTACATGAAACTGGCAGCATTTGAGAACACTGACCCAGACTTGAAGGTAGATCTGGAATTAGGTTTGCTGCTTTAAGCCCAGTATCAAGGTATACAATGAATCACGAATTTCTCATAAACCAAATTTAGTGGATTTTTTCCTATAATTCTGATGATAACTTTGCCTTGATTATATATTAAAACAATTCCTTTGCTGTATCTTCATTACTGTCCCAAATGTTTTGGGTTGACATACTGATGTTAGCTAGTGGTTTTGGTCTCAAGTTTCAGTAGCTGCTCTAATGTAAAATGATCACACATAAATCTTAGGTTTTTACTCACATGATACCTTGCTTGATACTGTCTTCATCTATCAAATAAAGGGTTTAGTATTTTCTTAGTCAATGTGGGCTGCTATAACAGAAAACACAGATTGAGTGACTAAAACAATAAACATTTGTTTTTCACAGATCTGTAGGCGTAAATCTGAAATCAGGGAGTCAGCATGGTTGGGTTCTTGGTGAAGGCTGTCTTCCTAGTTTACAGATGGCTGTCTTATTTTATCCTCACTTGGAGGAGAGAAAAATCTCTCTTGTATCTCTTCTTAGAAGGGCACTACTTTCCTTCGATGAGAGTTTCATCTTCATGACCTAATTACCTCCCAAAGGTTTACCTCCTAACACCAACACATTGAGAGTTAGGATTTCAACATAGGAATTTGAGGGATTCAAAATAATTATCAATGTCAACTCAGTTCAAGCTTGAATTTGTTTTGCTTTGGGTGACAAATCTCTAAATAATTGGAATTCATCTTTCCCCAGTCTGGTTCAGTGTTGTCTTCTTCTCCTTCACCACCAACAGTTAGCAAGATGTCAGTTTTACTTGAGGCTAAGTCTGTTTTAGTTATCACAATAGAGATCCCTGTAAGCTATATCTTAGTTTCCCCTTTCATAATATTTTTCATTATGGAAAAAATACATTCTAAACATTGTTCCTATTGTAAGAAACTTGGCTGCATCTTTGCAACAAAAATAATGTGGACATTTGCCAAATACAGTTGTAGAGAAAGGTAAAATCATTGATCTGAATTATTCATAAAATCACAGAAATTAGGGACAAACACTAAATAAGAATGAATTATTCAGTGACCTGAAACAGATATTTTCTTTAGTTTCTCATGTAATTTGAAATATACTGCAATTTACATCCTCAGTGTTATAAACATATGATGTTTCTCTTTTAGTGAAAAGCACCCAACAGAACTTGTTAAACAAATGAGTTTTTTTCTCTTCCCATCTCTAAAAGCATTTTTTATACCTACACATCTACAGGTATGTTTTAATAGACCTAACCTCTCTATGATGTCATTTTCCCCTTGGGTACCAGAACATATATTTAGTCCTGTAGAATTATTTAGCTCTCAGGTGCTGAGTTACTATTTCCCAGGAGTTGCATTGCCCAAAGTAATGTGGACATTTTTCTCATTTTAAATTTCACCTGACATGGTCCTTTGGTTTTGTTACATTTTGTACCTGTTTTGATTGCTTTTTTCCTCTCTATGGAAATTATTTGCCAAGTAAGGAGAAAAAGTGTTGATGTTTTTCCTTATTGAAAAATTATGGTAGATGAAAAAAATCTGATTAAATAACTCTATTACAGTCTTCTCAACTTTTTACTGAGGTAAACATGAAGGCACTGAAAAGGTGAAATTTTCAGCTATTGAAAATTTGGAATGTAGGACATCATGCCGAGATTTAAGGAAACGTATCAATAATTTAGCAAGGGATGGTAGTAGATACACAAAAAGCGATTAGAAACAAAAAGGCCTTGGATTCTTTTCATGTTAAAGAAAATACATTCTGAAAGTAAGTACAAAGACCCTTTGTATTTCCTTTATAACCTGTTCCCTAACAGAATACCAGGGCCTATGCCAAGGGAAAAACTGTGTAGATGTGTTTTTCTCTTCTGGTGCCGATATGGTCATAAGATGGGGATGCTCACTCTTTGCTATTTCTCTAACTAATCTTATTACTACATCAATTAATATCAAAACATTTCAAGCGTAGTTACTGACAAGAGAGTAAACTAGAGTGGACTCCTGACTCATAACAAGGATTCAGATCTAGAGTTCTCATGGAGTGAAGAGGTTATGTTTGCAACTGAGAAACAAATGTAAAAACTGTAAGGAATCCCTGGAGAGTCTGAAAGTCCCTGAGCCCTGATACAGACAGCAAATGGCAGTTTAAGGTTGACCACCTCTCATTCCCTCCACTATTTCTCACATAAGAATATTACAGTACATTCTTCACTGCTCTCTCTGCTTCAAGCCTTGCCCTTCCACCTCTCTATTCCACAGAGAAGGTAGAATGCTCCTCTTAAAATACCAGGTGGATTATTTTACTCATCTGCTTAAAAACTTTTCAATGGCTTCTCATCTCATTCTGAATAAAATTCAAAGTGCTTTCCAGGCTTACAAGTCCCTGTACGATCCTGAGCCTTGACAATATCTCTGACAAAATCTCCAGCCTCCCATTGGTCACTCCTGCTCTGTCACACTAGTGTCCTTGCTGTTGTTTTGAAATATAGAAAGCATGATTTTACTTCATTGTCTTTATCCTTGTTATTTTCTCTGCCTGCCTTCTTCTGTGTCTTTGGCATTACATATGACTCATCTCTTCATTCCCCTTAGTCCTTTTTCCATGTGGCATTTGAATACAGAAATCTTCACTATCTAAAATTATACTCCCATATCCATAACTTCTTTTATTGCTCTAGATATCCTTACAGCATTTATCATTACCATTTATTAGCTTATTTGTCTTTCCTTACTAAAATGTAAACTAAATACAGATAGAAATTTTTGTAATTAAAAAACACATAACAAAAAAATCTACCATGTTAACAAAATTTTAAGTTTGCAGAACATTTTGTTAATGATATACACATTGTTGTACAGGTGAAATCTAGAATGTTTTTATCTTGCTTGACTGAAACTCCACACCTGGTGAACAGCAACTCCAGATTTCCTGTTTCCTCCAGACCCTGAAAACTACCATTTTATCTTCTGTTTCCATGTGTTTGGCTACTTTCAATACCTCATATAAATGGAATCAAGATATATTTGTCTTTGTGTCTGGCTTATTTCACTTAGCAAAATATCCTTAAGATTGATACATGTTGAAATATGACAGAATTTCCCTTTTAAAGGCTGAATAATATTCCATTGTGTGTGTGTGTATATATATATACACCATACTATATATATACCATACGTATATATGTATACACTATATATATATATATATATATATATATATATATATATATATATAAACACACCATATTTTCTTTATCTGTTCATTTGATGATGGACTTTTAGATTGTTTCTACTTTTTGGCTATTGTGAATAATTCTGTAATGAATATGGGAATGCAAATATCACTTCAAGATCTTGCTTTCAATTATTTTGGAATTATTCAATTATTTTGGAAAAATGCCCACAAGTGGGATTGCTGCATCATATGGTAGGTCTACTTTTTAATGTTTTGAGGACCCTCCATACTGTTTTCCATAGTGGCTCTACCATTTTACATTCCTACTGACAGTACGTAAGGTTCTAATTCAATTTCTCCACATCTTCATCAACACTTGCTATTTTCTTTTTTTCAAAATGGTCATACAGTTATGAGGTGATAAATCCTGTAGTGATTTTAATTAACATTTCCCTAATGATTAATGATGTTGAGTATATTTTTATATCCCTGTTGGTCATTTGCATGTCTTCCTGAAAAATATCTATTTAAGAATTTGGCCATTTTAAAATTGAGTTATGTGTTTATTTGCTTTTGAGTTATAGGTGTTTCTTATATATTTTGGATATTAAGCCCTTAACACATATACGGTTTTCAAATAATTTCTCCAGTTCTATAGGCTGCCTGTTCACTCTGTTGTTTCCTTTTTTGCACAGAAGCATTTTACCTTGATGTAATCACCCTAACCTATTTTTGCTTTCGTTGCCTGTGCTTTTGGTGTCAAATCCAAGGAATTATTGCCACGACCAATGTGATAAAGGCTTTCTTTATGTTTTCTTGTAGGAGTTTTACAGCTTTTGTTATTACATTTAAGTCTTCAATCCATTTGGAGTTAACATTTGTGAATAGTGTAAGATAAGGGTTCACTTTCATTCTTTTGCATATGAATATCCAGTTTTCCCAACAATATTTGTTGAAGAAATTATCCTTTCTCCATTGTATAGTTTTGGCACCCTCGTCAAAGATCATTTGACTATATGCATGTGGGTTTATTTCTGGGCCTTCTTTCTTTCTTTCTTTCTTTCTTTCTTTCTTTCTTTCTTTCTTTCTTTCTTTTTTTTTGAGATGGAGTCTTGCTCTGTAACCAAGGCGGGAGTGCAGTGGTGTGATCTTGGCTCACTGCAACCTCTTCCTCCTGGGTTCAAGCGATTCTCCTACCTCAGCCTCCTGAGTAGCTGGAATTACAGGTGCCCATAACCATGCCCAGCTAATTTTTGTATTTTTTCATAGAGACGGGGTTTCACCATGTTAGCCAGGCTGGTTTTGAACTCCTGACCTTAGGTGATCTGCCCGCCTTGGCCTCCCAGTGGGCTTTCTATTCTGTTCCACTAATCCATTCTGTTCCATTCATCTATATGATTAGTTTTACGTTAATATCACACTATTGGGATTGCTGTAGATTTGTAGTATATTTCAAAGTCAGAAAATGTGAGGCCTCTAAGTGTTTCTCTTTCTAAGGATTTTTTTGATATTCAGGGTCCGTTGTGGCCCATATGGATTTTAGAACTGTCCTTTCTATTTCTCTAAAATTATCATTGGAATTTATACAATTCCAAGGGATTACATTAAATCTGTAAATTGCTTTGGCTAGTATTAGAATTTAAAAATATTCTTTCAATTCATGGAAATGAGATGGCTTTTCATTTACTTGTGTCTTCCTTAACTTCTTTCAACAATACTTTGCAGTATTCAGTGTACAATTCTTTCCCCCACTGGCTAAGTTTATTCCAAAGTATTTTATTCATTTTGATGCCATTGTAAATGGATTATTTTCTTAATTTCCTTTTCAGAATGTTTGCTGTTTGTGTTTTTTTGAATCTTTACTTTGAATCCTGCAACTTTGCTGAATTCATTTTATTAGTTCTAAGAGCTTTTTGTTGAATCTTTTGGGTTTTTTTATGTATAAGATGATGTTTTCTGTGAATAGAAAAAATTTACTTCTTCCTTTCCAATTTGGATGCCTTTTATACTTTTTCTAGCTTAATTATTTTAGCTAGGACTTTATGTACTTCATAAAGGCATCCTTGCTTTGTTCCTGATCCTGATCTTAGAAGAAGGGTTTTCAATTTTTCTTCATTAACATGATGTGAGCTGTGGGTTTTTACATATGGCCTTTATTCTGTTGGAATAATTTCCCTCTATTCCTATTTTTTCAAGTGTTTTTCTAACGAGAGAATGTTGAATTTCGTCAAATGCTCTTTCTCCATCTACAGAGATGAACACGTTATTTTAATTGTTTTGTTAATGTGGCATATTATATTGATTTTCACATGTTGAACCGTTCTTGCATTCCAGGAAAAGAATCCATCATAATTATGGTGGATGATACTTTATACTGCTGTTGAATTCAATTTGCTGGTATTTGTTGAGGATTTTGCATCTACATTCATTAGGAATATTTTTTTTTTTTTCTTATAGCGCCATTGTCTGGCTTTGATATTAGGGTTATGCTAGCTTCTCAAAAAGAGTTTAGAATTGTTCTTTCTTCTTTAATTTTTTAGGAATGTTTGAGAAATATTGGCATTAATTCTTCCTTAAATGTTGGCAGAAATCTCTAGTAAAGTCACCTGCACCTGAGATATTCTTTGCTGGAAGATTTTTGATTACTAATTTAAACACCTTATTGGCTACAGATTTGTTCATATTTTGTATTTCTTCTTGGTTCAGTGTTGTGGGTTGTATATTTCCAGTAATTTGATTTTTTTCTAGGTTACCCAATTACTACCATAATCATTCACAGCAGTCTCTTATAATCTTCTTTTATTTCTGTGGCATCAATTGCAATATCTACTTTTTCATTTTTAATTTTATTTGGTTGAGTCTTTTCTCTTTTTAATTGCCATATTCCATTGTATAGTAATACGACACTTTTTAAAATCTATTCACTTGCATTGGTTCTACTTTCTGGTTATAATGAAAATATGTGTGTGAAAATATCCTTTATTTGAATTAATCTTTATTATTTCCTTCCTTTTGCTGGATTTGGGCTTAGTTCTTCTTTCTTAGTTCCTTGAGTTGTAAAGTTAGGTTGTTTATTTGAGATCTTTCTTCTTTTTTAAGGTAAGCATTTATTGCTATAAATTTCCCTCTTTAGTACTGTCTTTGCTGCATTTCTAAGTTTTGCTATGTTGTTTTTTTTATTTTTTTGTCAGCTTGTTTTCTTATATTCTTTTTGATTTCTTCTTTGACTCATTGGTTGTTCAATAGTATGTTGTTTAATTTCCATATATTTGTAAATGTTTCAGTTTTCCTTCTACTATTGAAGTTTTGCTTCATCCTACTTTTGGTCAAAACAGGTTCTTGATTTCCTTTCTCTTAAATTTGTTAAGACTTGTTTTGTAACCTAACATGTGATCTATCCTGGAGAATGTGTCAGGATGTATCACTTTGGCAGATAATTTATATACCTCCATTTTTGAAGGGTTGATATTTGGAAACTTATTTTCTTCCTTTTATTGGGCCATGTTTCCCTGTTTCCTTGTGTGCCTTTTAATTTTGTGTTGCGATTCTAGGATTTGAAAAAAATAACCACTTCTCCCTATCTTTACAGACTGGTTTTGCACTGGGAAATCCTTTCACCAGTCAGTCCAGTTAGAGATTCTGAAGTGTGTCAAATCTTTCTGTGAATGTATTGTCTCTGGAATTGTGTGTAAATTCTTAGAAAAATTTGCAGGTCTTTCTTCAGGAGCATGTAATCTCTTGCTCTCTTTGTTATCTATCTGTAGTACTATAGGTTATCTGGAATTGCTATAACCCCCAGCTCTCTTTTGTTCTCAGCAGTCCTCAGACATCAAGAGTATCCGGTCAGACAGAAAACAGTCCGTCAGGCTGACTGGGAAAAGTTGGAATTCTGGATGCACACTCCAGCTTTTTCCTTCTACAAGGGGAAGCCAGGAGTTCAGGGTTTTCTCCCACTCACTGCATCTTGATCCAGGGAAGGATGGTACGATAAGTGAATGTATGCTAACCCAAACTTCCTCAACTCATTTGTTCTTAATATCCCCAACCTGGAAAGCTTTCCTGTTAGCGCTTAAATTCAGGCAAGACAGAAAACAATCACTTGGCAACTCTTCTGAAGTCTGAACACTGAATATGTGTTTCAGTATTCTCTTTCACTTCTGTGGGGGAATCAGGAACTGTAGAGTATTCTCCCAACCTTGTTATACTGAGTCACAGGAGGAATGATGGTGATTGAGTGACAGTCCAAACTGTGCCTTTATCAGCAGGCATGCAATCTGGCATCCTTTCCTTTTAGTACTTAGATTCAGGGTAGATAGGTGCTAGTGCCCTCCCAAAAAGTCAAAATGTTGGACATATGGTCTAGACTTTTCGTTCTCTCCCTAGAGATGAGCTGGGAGTTTGGAGCTTTCTCTCCATTGCGTTGTACCACTGAGGGATGATGAGAGAGTGCAACAAATTTACCTGCTGGTTTAGATGTGCCTGGCTTGAAGCCTACCCGGGAATCCAGAGTCGTTAAATTCTCCTCTGTACTTTTCACAAAGGAGATTTATCTGTGTATTATTGTCGAGCTGCTGTCTCCTTGGAGAGGAGGGTGGAGGGGCTTTGAGGTTTTCTATTGCATCATCTTGCTGGTGTCCTGACAGGAATTTTAAACTGGGCTCCTTTCCCCCCATTGTTGGAGAATGGATCCTGGCTGATTATAGGTACTCATGAAATACTGGATAAATTATTATTTATCGTTTGCTTACAAATACTTAAAAATTTTATTATGGGAAATAAGTTTTTAATCTCTATTAAAGTTTGTTGAAGCACTAATTCATTACTGTGAAAAGTGTGGAGGGGACTAAAAATCAAGCATTTGTCTACTTATCTTGCTTTTCCTGTCCAAACTGTGTTTTGGTGTAATCAATACACATTTGGGAGGAAATGTTCTTTTAGAAATTATTCCAGCTAATAAATGAAGAAAAAAATGAAAGAATGTAGTACCCTGTTATAACACCTAGTAAAATAATGGTTGAAACAAGTTTTCTAATGAATGCTAAAACTATCATTCGAAAAGTTGATGGAAACCTTTACTGTGGAGGAATGTAGCTGACATTAATTTCTTATCTGAATTACATTTCTGAAACTTTATGACTCTTTGAATTTAAAAGGGATTTTGTTGTCATTATTTTTTCTTTTAGAGTCTCTTTTTTCACATAAAAATCAACTATTAACTGATTGGTTTTTTGGTCTTTTGGAAAGAGACCACATAAATTCTGCTTTTTGTATGAAGATGTCTTTTACACTGTCAGAGGAAATTTTATCTCTGGTAAGTTCTGATTTCATTTTTCAATTTTACTTTGAATTTCCTTCTTTGTCTTTTGTTTTATCAGCACCTTGTTTAATTTAAAATAGATTCAATGTCAACAGTCAAGGAGTTAACTCAGGAAACTAATTTATCCACAAATACAAGTATTTTTGCATATATTTTATCCTTTTTTATCTTTAATATGTAATTTCTAAAAATGAAATATGGACAGTTTGCTTGATTTCTGAGCATAGTCAATGAGTAATTTTACCAAAATAGCAAACATTTTTCGAGCTTTTTTTTTTTCCTTGAGACTGAGTCTTGCTCTATCACCCAGGCTGGAGTGGGGTGGTGTGATCTTGGCAAACTGCAACCTCTGCCTTCCAAGTTCAAGGAATTCTCCTGCCTCAGCCTCCTGATTAGCTGAGATTATAGTTGCCCACCACCACATCCAGCAAATTTTTTGTTTTTTTTATTAGAGACGGGGTTTCACCATGTTGGCCAGGCTGGTCTCCAACTCCTGACCTCAAGTGATCCACCCACCTCGACCTCCCAAAATGTTGAGATTACAGGCATAAGCCACCACGCCCGGCCTGGAGCTTTTTGATATAATGAATTACTGGGGAAACCTTTTAATATAATCTTAGACAGCCCATTTAAAAAGAATCCAGTATAATTATTATATTCTTTTATTTATTTTTTTTATTATACTTTAAGATTTAGGGTACATGTGCACATTGTGCAGGTTAGTTACATATGTATACATGTGCCATGCTGGTGCGCTGCACCCACTAACTAATCATCTAGCACTAGGTATATCTCCCAATGCTATCCCTCCCCCCTCCCCCCTCCCCCCACCCCACAACAGTCCCCAGAGTGTGATATTCCCCTTCCTGTGTCCATGTGATCTCATTGGGCAATTCCCACCTATGAGTGAGAATATGCGGTGTTTGGTTTTTTGTTCTTGCGATAGTTTACTGAGAATGATGATTTCCAATTTCATCCATGTCCCTACAAAGGACATGAACTCATCATTTTTTATGGCTGCATAGTATTCCATGGTGTATATGTGCCACATTTTCTTAATCCAGTCTATCATTGTTGGACATTTGGGTTGGTTCCAAGTCTTTGCTATTGTGAATAATGCCACAATAAACATACGTGTGCATGTGTCTTTATAGCAGCATGAGTTATAGTCCTTTGGGTATATACAGAGTAATGGGATGGCTGGGTCAAACGGTATTTCTAGTTCTAGATCCCTGAGGAATTGCCAACATGGATTAAAGACTTAAACGTTAGACCTAAAACCATAAAAACCCTAGAAGAAAACCTAGGCCTTACCATTCAGGACATAGGCATGGGCAAGGACTTCATGTCTAAAACACCAAAAGCAATGGTAACAAAAGCCAAAATTGACAAATGGGATCTAATTAAACTAAAGAGCTTCTGCACAGCAAAAGAAACTACCATCAGAGTGAACAGGCAACCTACAAAATGGGAGAAAATTTTTGCAACCTACTCATCTGACAAAGGGCTAATATCCAGAATCTACGATGAACTCCAACTAATTTACAAGAAAAAAACAAACAACCCCATCAAAAAGTGGGCAAAGGACATGAACAGACGCTTCTCAAAAGAAGACATTTATGCAGCCAAAAAACACATGAAAAAATGCTCATCATCACTGGCCATCAGAGAAATGCAAATCAAAACCACAATGAGATACCATATCACACCAGTTAGAACGGCAATCATTAAAAAGTCAGGAAACAACAGGTGCTGGAGATGATGTGGAGAAATATTATATTCTTTATATGACTACATTTCACAGTGAAGTAACTTAGCACTCTGTATTTATAATGCTTTGAAAATACATATTGGTTGCTGATTTTGTATTCCAAACAGAAATTATAGGACACCATATTATATAAACACAGGAATTCAATATTAATTTTCACACTTTAAAACAATAATCTTGGCCTTGAGCATTGGCTTGTGCCTGTATTCCCAGCACTTTGGGAGGTCGAGGCAGGCGGATCACAAGGTCAGAAGATTGAGACCATCCTGGCTAACACGGTGAAACCCCGTCTCTAATAAAAATACAAAAAAAAAAAAAATTAGCCGGGCATGTTGGCAGGTGCCTGTAGTCCCGCTACTCGAGAGGCTGAGGCTGGAGAATGGCATGAACCCAGGAGGCTGAGCTCGCAGTAAGCTGAGATGGCGCC
Source organism: Pan troglodytes (assembly GCF_028858775.2). Classification (NCBI taxonomy): domain Eukaryota; kingdom Metazoa; phylum Chordata; class Mammalia; order Primates; family Hominidae; genus Pan; species Pan troglodytes. The sequence goes on along the minus strand of NC_072398.2, from coordinate 101,082,720 downwards.
ACTGCACTCCAGCCTGGATGACACAGCAAGACTCCATCTCAAAAAAAAAAAAAAAAAAAAAAAAAAAAACTGTTCAATTTTTAAAATTTTTCTCAAACTACTCATCAGAGAAGTTTAACATCTCCATTTACATTTCTATGATGTTATATGGAAATATTTTATTCCTTTCCCCAGAATAACAGAGGCAAAATCTCTCCCTCTGACTATACACACCTGGTATTGTTATTTTAATTGTTTAAGGGTTTCTATCTCTTCCTATTCTGAATGATTAGTCTCTTTTGGAGCTTTCTTGCAGTAACCACTTTAAATAGTCTCTAGACAAATTTCTAGATTGTAGGATCCACATTAATCTTCCTGCCGTTGCAGTTTCTGTCTTCTCCAAGACTCTAGCTTTTATGAGAACAAAATAGTCATATCTTCTTTAAAGAAGAGTTTCCAGTGTAAAGACTAAAATTTAAGTTAATTGTAAATGAAAGACTCCAGTTAGAGGAGAAAATATTTCATTTTAAGATGAATGTTTCAGAACACAATTACTATATTGAAGATGACTCTCACTATAGCCACATTAATTACATCTATTTAAATTTAAGGAGACACAGCAACAAATCTTACCTCTCTGAAAAGAAATCAAATCTGAAACATGGTGGAGAAGTATGAGTCCTGACCAAGAGATTTTCTTGGAAGACATAGATTGACTTATAGCAAATGTTATCTGAAGTAATACAATCTTACTTTATTTTTATAGAAAAGAGACAATAAAAATCTTTCTAAATTAATGCATAGGTACTTTTGTAAAAATAACATAAAAATATCTGATTAACTTAGCTACATAAGTTCTTTAAGTTCCAAAATAAAGAATGAGAGAAGTTTGTAGTTTGTCTGACTTTTATTCTTTTCAATCCATAATTAATTCCATAGATAGAATACTTTATAATGTAACTTTAACCATTACATCCTTTGATCAAAAATATACAGATATTCTTAATTTTTCTTCTCATATTTACTTAAATTATTTTTCATCGCTTTAATATTTCTTTATTCACTGGTCCCACAATAGTTCACTAAGTTTGGTATTTCTTGGTTTTGTAAAAAATTTCCCAATTCAGTTCCTGAGCACAATTAGTACTCTTCTCTCCTCTTCCTTTGTATTCTTTTTAGGTCCAACCCCATGGCTTTCCTTTTGTACTCTCTAGGCCAAGAATATTCTTTCTTCTTCCTACCATTTAACCATTATTCATTTTTCATGGCTATATTAGTACATTTTCACACTGTCATAAAAGACTTTTCTGAGACTAGGTAATTTATAAAGGAAAAAAGGTTTAATTGACTCACCGTTCTGCATGCTGGAGAGGCCTCAGGAAACTTACCATGATGGTGGGAGGAGAAGCAGACACATCTTTTATGGTGGAAGGCAAGGGAGAAAGTAAGCATGTGAAGGAAGAGCTGTCAAACACTTAAAAACCCATCAGATGTCTTGAGAACTTAACTCATTATCATGAGAACAGCATGGGGGAAGCTGCTCCCATGATCCAATCACCTCCCACGAGGTTCCTTCCTTTATATGTGGGGATTACAATTCAAGATGAGAGTTGGGTGGGGACACAGAGCCAAACCATATCAATGGCCAAAATAATATATATTTTTCTTTTCTCATCTATTCCTGACTGTGTCCTTTCTGAATTTCTTCCATATTTTCAACCTTCCCCACAAAAGGCAGAGCTTACTCATGTTTCTTATCCTGTTATTCAAAAATTAATTTTGCTTGAGTTTGAGAATAATAGTCAATAGGCAGGGGACAAGCAGGCCATCAACAGCATCCTTTATTTTGGCAGAAATTATTCTGAATCAAACATACCTTGTCATGGGTATAATTACATGATCTCAAAAAGAATTAAAAATCTCTATCACTTGAACCACAGTTTCCCTTAGCATATTTAATATACTTCATTTTTGTCAGCTAACAAATGTTAGCTAATATTTTTACCATCAAGAAGAATATCCTTTGGCAAAAGTATCTCTGTTTCATTTGTACATATTGAGAGAGTTGGACCCTATGGCTTCCCAACTTGCTCAGAAATGGGGAAGCTAGGGTACCCAGATAGGTAATCTTCTGTTTTGATACTTATATCCTGACTGTACACAGTGTCAAATCTGGGTCTTGACCTAGCAGGCACACATTAACACAACATGAAGGAAGGAAAAAGTCATTTATGAAACTACAATGGCTGCAGTAGTCATTTGGTAGTCCTCTTTTTAAAAATTTCCTTTTAATTGAAATGAAAGTTTATAAGTGATCATACTGTAAATGATATAACATTTTATAATGTTTTATTACAAAAACTCAAACACTCCAGGAGTGAATTAAATGTAAGTTGAAATCTCCCTCTCTCTACAATCCCACTTGCCTCATCATTTCCTCTATTCCTTAGAAATCCACTGACAACAATTTAATTAGAACTCAAATACTCTCACTCATAAAATGCATATGTGTATTTTTTTAAAAATGGGATTATGCTAATTATGATTTGTAGTGACCTGATATTTCATTCGAAAATACATTGGATATCTTGCCGTCATTTAAATTGACTGTAAAATGTTAATTTTTACCAGTATTTTTTATAAAACATATCCATTGAAAATTTAAGTCATTACCATCTTTGCATTTTTCATAAACTTGTATAATGAACAGCTTTGCAAATATTAGTTAGCACACTTGTTCAATTATTTAATAATCTGAGGAGTTGAGAATTTTCAACTCTTTCTCAGGACCATTCCTTTGGAGTGATTTTGGAAATGTAGGTTATTTTTGGTTGTATCAATGATGGAGACATGACAAGCACTTACAAGTAAAGTGTAGAGATCACATGCAGCATGCATTGGGCCAAACAGTGCATTGAGACAAACAGTCCTATACAAGGAAGAATTGCTTCATATGAAGGCCCAATAGTACCTCTTGGAGAAACATGGCAACATGAAGTATTTCACTGTCTACTTTAAGAAATGTTGCACTATTTGTGCATTTTACAATAAATATCTGTTGGTCTTATAATCTGCAAAACGATATACTATTATTTAAAGTTCTTTTTTGTTTTTTTTTTGTTTGTTTGTTTGTTTGAGACAGAGTCTTGCTCTGTCACCCAGGCTGGAGTGCAGTGGCACAATCTTGGCTCAATACAACCTCCACCTCCCGGGTTTGAGTGATTTCTTGTGCTTCAGTTTTGCAAGTAGCTGAGACTACAGGCACATGCCACCATGCCCGACTAATTTTTGTATTTTTGTGTTTTTAGTAGAGAAGGGGTTTCACCATATTGGCCAGGGTGGTCTTGAACCCCTGTCCTCAAGTGATCCACCCACCTCGGCCTTCCAAAGTTCTGGGATTACAGGTGTGAGCCACCATGCCTGGCCTATTATTTTAAGGATTTAATCTTCTCCCATCCCAACAGCAATGGAATTTTTCAATAAATCCAAAACATTGTTTCTTTGAAAAGACAAATAAATTAGATGACAAAAAAGAGAGAGCCTATTAAAATATAACAAGAAAAATGGAAAACTGGATAATTGAAAATTTCAAAAGAATGCAATATGTACCTTTTGGTCATTATATTTGAAAATATATATGAAGAGGTTAATTTTTTAGGGAAAATTTAACTATAAAAATAAATCTAGAGAAATGAGAACAATTGAAGATAACAACAATAGAAAAAAATGAAACCGAAGTAAAGTTATAGCACCTTTAAAAGCTCAAGGCCCAGCTGTGTCTCAAGCAGGTCCTCTTAAACTTAATGGAAAAGTTAATTCCTGTGTTGTTCAAACTATTCTTTTGGTTAATAGGAGCAAAGGAAGCATATCTCTCCCTCCATTTATTTCTTAAAACAACTGAAAACCAAAAGAAAAATCAATGTACAAAGAAAAAAAACTCCACCAATTTTGTTAAAAATAAACACCGTTAAAAAGTATAAACCATACTTTGAAGACTAGTTGTTAGTGCCATAACAATTTTGCCTTTATTCAAAAAATGGTGAGAGTAGATGCAGACACCTGAGCAAATATGGCATATTAAACACATAGAGATACTTATTTTCCCATCTGAAACTATAACATGAAGGCAAATGGCTTATTCAAGTGATATAAAAAGAAAACAGCAACATTTTTGAAATAGGAAGTCCATAAATGGCTGGTAACTGACTTAGCTTACCAAAAAGTGCAAAATTGTAAGTAGAGGGGAAATCTGATTCTACAAAATGTTCATAAATAGGTTGCATGGGATACCTCTGAAAGTAGAAGTAAAGGTAGGGCTAAAACCCAGGAAGATTGATTGAAAGACTGTTTCCAATGCCCACTCCATCAAGCCTCATGAATGCCTCTAGGTTCTGCTGGTGGAAAAGTAGATATTTGCTGTCTGGAGAGGTAACAGGGAATCTTAGTACTGGCAATATCATCTTCAATGGTCATACATAAATTAGGGGGGCAAAATGAACAGTAACTACTGAAAGCTAGATCTCCCCAATTTTCACCTCTATCTAGATTCAAAACATAACTATTAGTCTTATATCCTCAGAGAAGACTGGAAGACTCTACTTGGAAGATCATGATCAGCTGAAAGGAATAGACCAGTGGATATGTCATGAGGAGCTTTTCTGGGAAAACTTCTTGACCTGATTGCCCTGTCTGGAAGCCACAGTTGACAATTATTACCTAAGAACCTGAAGCTTACCATAAATGTTTATTGTATTGCTCTTGAACACAAACAGATAACCAACTATCACGAGATTCTAGGTACAGCCAATAACAAACACAGAAACAAAAAATAAACAAAACATCTGAAAGTAAACAGAGTCTATACAATGTGGGAAAAAAGTAATTATTAATTTCCTCAGAGAGGGAAGATAAGATAATACAACAAGAACAAAGTGTGATATAAAATGGATATTCAAAAAAATAGAATTCTTAAAAATTAAGAAATTTATTGCAGAAATATATAACTTAATGAGAGATTTGGAAGGTAAAGCTGACTGCATCTCCAGAAAAGTTAGTGTAAACAGAGTTGGGAATGAGAAAGGGAAAGTTTAATGAATTAAATAATTGGTCCTATAGGGCCAGCAACAAAATACAGGCATATGGGAAAAGAAAAAATACAATGAAGTATAATATATGTAAATAACTTTTTGAAATGGGTAAGAGTTAAAGTGTATGAATTTCAGATTGAATGTGTCCACCAGAATTCAAGCCAGTGGTGAAAATAGACCTAGACCAACACACACACACACACACACACACACACACACACACACACATCAGCACACTCCGGAAAAAAAAAAAAAAAAAGAAGACACTTCAAATTTTCAGAGAAGAGAAATAAAAATGGTCACTAGAAGACAAGCAAAGCCTTATAAATTGCAAAACAAATTATTTCTAATGCAGAATAGTATCTCCAACCAAACTGTAAATCAGATAGGAGGAAACAATAATAAGCATTTACAGCATGGCAAGATTCTAAAACTCTATGTCCAATACATCCTATCTCAGGAATTCACTGGAGAAGAGTTTCACTAAAATGAGTAAGTAACTGAAGAAAGAGTAGGGTATAAAGTACAGGGAATCTACTGGTTGTTAGATGTACAGTATGTGTACACAGCAACCTGTGTAAATTAGAGCTATCTAGAAAAAAAATTTCTAAAAGATAAGTCTGATAAAATGTCTAATGCTTCTGAATGCATTATGAGACTCATTAGAAAACTGGGGTAGAGTTTGGAGTTGGTACTTTGATACATACATAGAAAAACGAACAAAACAAAAATTTTAAAAAATTGTCAGTTTAAGGGAAAAACTGTTGTGTAGAAATGAAATTTAATCATTTATGCTCCATGTTTCAGGTGTAACATTTACCTAATTATAACAGTACTAGTGTTACTGGAAAAAGTGGTCCCAATCCATGCTTCAAGAGAGGGTTCTTGGGCCTCACACAGGAAAGAATTCAAGGTGAGTCACAGAGTACCATGAGAAGAAGACATAGTTTATTCAGAAAGCAAGTGAAGGAATGCACCCTCTTTGTTTTTAGTTTTTCTGTTATAGGAGTTTTGTCTATGTAAAGACTAAATTGAATTGTGTATGTAAAGACTAAATTGGAAACAAAATAAGAAGAAGAAGGAATTTATGCATAATCTTCAAATCATGAGGAGCAAAATTCATACAAGACCTATGGCTTAAAGAGTTTCATAGTGGTTACCAGTGGGCATTTTGTGATGTTTATCAATGTGATTTTGAATGTAAAAAGGACTACTTTTTAGGTTTCATACACTGAATTAATGTGCAGCATATTATGTTAAATTGTTAACCAATTTAAAAAATTTTTGAGTTTAAATTAGAAATCTTATTGTTCTATTTATAAATCTAGTACATTAAAAATTATTTTTAAGGGGGACTTTGATTAATGTTTGGTCCATTTACAACTTAGTTAATTAAACTCCCTTAAAGATTTTAAACTACATTTATAAATTTAATATGTTGAATTATCTTTGTGAAGATTTTAGTTATCAGACTAACAAATAAAGCCTTCAGAGTACTTAAACAACCCTTATAGAGCTAATAAATTAAACTCACAAAATCATGAATCTTAAATTATCTTCAATGTTAAACCACTACTGGCAACTCGGTAAAACCACTTATAATTTCAACTAAAAAAACCCCAATATCTAAAATATTCTGTTACACATTTAAAATTGGAATGTAAAATGCTAATCTATATTTAAATACTAATACAATTATAAATAAATATCACGTCTCTAAAGTATAAATATTATAGTTTTCCTATACTTCATCATCTCTAAACTTTTTTTCAATGTTTTCCTGGGATAGGGAGGGGGGAGGGGGGAGGCATAGCATTGCGAGATATACCTAATGCTAGATGATGAGTTAGTGGGTGCAGCACACCAGCATGGCACATGTATACATATGTAACTAACCTGCACAATGTTCACATGTACCCTAAAACTTAAAGTATAATTAAAAAAAAGGGTCAGAAAAAAAAAAAAAGAAGACATTACTGTACACTACTGGACACTTTATAAACCCTGTACACTTAGTCTACACTAAATTTGTTTTTTAAATGTTTCTTTCTTCAATAAACAAATTAACTTTAAAAAAAATCATAAAAACAATTACATTCTCTTAAGCAAATGGGGTTATCACCTCAGTGAGTTGTGGCTACTTTTTCAGGTTGTTTACCTATCAGAGATTTTGACTGGAAAATGAGATCTGGAGCCTCAGATACTCAGGGTAATTGTTTGTTTTTCCCTCATTAATATGGGAACAAGTTCTAACGTTGTAAAATTTATGTTAATAGAGATTCCAAGCCCATGAACTCTAAGTGAAATGGCCATGCAATCCATGTTTTCTAGATCCATGTTGCCTACATCTTTAGCCTGATTTTAATATCTAACCTCCCTACTCTGATTGTTTAGGTACTAGATTAAATTCAAAAATCTATTTACTGTATGATTCTTGACAAAGTTCTTTTTATATTCTTCATACCTGGTGAAGTCATAACTTTTCTAGATATTTAAATGACATACACATGTATTATTTAATCTCATTTGTATACCTGATTCTGTGGTCACATTTCCCAAGGCCAGATAAATGACTGTAGCCAGACAGATGTAGGGCTAGGTGTAAAAAGAGATATTCCCACAGATTATATAGTTGCTGTGTAGAGAAAACTCTCTCTGTTTTTCCTTTAGTCTCACACCACAAATATCAATCAGCAACACAGAAGACTTCTGTGACTAAATGTGTCGGTTTATTCCTCCATACATACACCAAGGAGCAGACACCAGCTGAGTGTCCTCTAATTCAGTTCTGACACTACACTGTGTACCTGGAGATAGTGTCAGATCTCACAGGTCAGTCCCCAAGACTGCCCACCCTCAATCTACCAGCCACAAGTCCAGGACTCTGAACTTCTGACCTATTGGCTTCAAGTTGGGTTCTCATGACCCCTTCTTTGGGTTTGATTAATTTGTTGGAGTGGCTCACAGAACTCAGGGAAACACTTACATTTCCTGGTGTATTATAAAGGATATTGCAAAGGATATAGATGAAGAGACACTTAGAGCAATGCATGGGGGAAGGGAGCTGAGCTTCCATGCCATCCCTGGGTTGGCCACCCTCCAGGAACATCCATGTGTTCAACTACCCAGAAACTCATTGAACCCTGTCCTCCTGGATTTTCATGGAAGTTTCATGATATCAGCATTCCTCCCTCCAGGGTATAGGGTGGGACTCTCTGCTGAGATGGTCTTAAGACCCACAACCAGAAAGGCAGGAACATAAAAATGAAAAAAAGCCATGAGGAGGTGAGAGGCCTGCTCCTGAGGCCTAACACACCCAATATTATAACAAAAGACTGTAATAAGTGCTAGGCGAGTTATAAGCCAGGAACTGTGGATGAAAACCAATATATATCATAACACCACAGTTGCTGAGAAAATATTCATGGAAAATACACCTAAATTGATACTGCCTAATGACATAATTTACTTTACTGATCTTTTCCTTCACCACTTTAATAAATAGCTCAGACAATAATGAGTCTCATTCAAAGATAATAATAGAAAAGATACCAGCACTGTGCCTGTGTAACATATGTTTCATGTTAGAGAAAAGCAACAAAGACAATATAATATTAAAAGACAGAAAAAAATTACATGCCACATTGACTATCATTGAATCACAAAGTGAATACAAATTTATAATGCATTGTTTCATTAAATCAAACTCCCCTTCCCGCACCAACACAACTGCTCTGATGTAAGTGATCTAAAAAGACATACTTAGGTTTTAAAGCAGATATAAGATAAATGCAATATATGTACTGTGAGCTTAGGGAAAGAAAAAAGGGAAAATATCTTTTATCTGAGAAATATATACCACACTAGAAACAGCAAAAATGAAGAATAGATATTTTCAAAATTTACTCAAATAAACGGTGTATAAGAAAAAAATCGAGCAAAACAAAATGGAAAAGAATAAATAAATAACAAGGGTAGAACAATATTTATAGTTGTTTGAAGACAGACAAAGCTGACCTAACATGTTACCATGTATATTTTATCCAGTTTTCCAATTTTGTTTTTATTGCTGGAAAGTTAGTTTGGTCAGAATTGTTTCACCATATCAGCAAGTATAATTTTCCAAACTCACACCCCTTACTTTCTGTGTCTTATTTTTTATCCTACTATTACATATTTTATAATATTATATATCCATACTGAATTATACAGTAAATAAAAAATCAAATATGAACACAAAAATTTCATAGAAATGGTGAGGTTTTTTTTAATTGAAGCAGAAATTCATGACTTGAAAATAGAATGATGCAGTAAAGAAATAAACTCAAGAACTCATTTTATGGAAAAACTGAAAACAATTTGCAACATTAAAATAATTAGAACCTCAATCCAGATTAAGAAGGAATAGAGAACAAATGTTAAAATTGGAAGGCAATGAAAATATAATCACAGATATTGATCAAGTAATTAGATAAGATCATTTTCTTAATTTTACACAAATATATTGGAAACCTTGGATTATATGATTTTTTCCATATGAAAATGTAAGTGACCAAAATGACAAGAGTTATAAAATCTCAGTATCTTATTAATGCAGAAAAAGATGTTGAGGATATAAAATTCTGAACATTCTTCTCTCAACAAACAGACAAATCAGCAAGCATGAACATTTTCAAGAAGAAATGTATCAAGACATGAAAGTACTGATAACTCAATGCTATTTAGTTTTCCTCTTCTAATTCTAGCTATGACAAGTTAATTTGTATCAGGCCATCCCACCTGGCAAGAACAATTATGAAAGCTGGATAAAATTAATTAAAAATAAGTAGCTATTTAAGGGCTTCTGATAACAATCAAAGCATCCAGAACTTGAGTGTATAACCTCCCAGAAAGAAGAGAAACACATTGAAGTGATTTCAACATTCTCCACAACCTTTCATTTGGATACGTTTGCTGAGCAGACAGCTAAGAAGAAAATGGTAGCTCAGAGATTTTAGAAATCTGATAGGCCTGCATAGACAAAAATTGGAATTCATGACTATCATGGTGGCCAGGGCTTGATAAAGGGCCAGTAGAAACAAAACAATTTCGTTTTGTTTTTCCTTCACAGCATTTTCTGATTCTTTAGTTGCAGAAGGTGAACAACTAAGAAGCTTAGCATAAAATGGAGCTATCTGCCTAAAAGGAGGTTAAGCAGACCTCTCAGCAAAAGGATAGACAAAATTGGAGTTCAACAAGGAACAGAGGACCTAGAAATCTCCCTAGGCATTGAGTCCCCTAAAAAGCTAATCCCTAGCTGAAAAGGCAAACTAGAAATGCACCAGCTGCCACAAAAACTGAAATCTAGCCTCAAGGCATTTCAGTCTGATTGGACCAAGAGGATCTACCTCTAAGCCAGAAGAAAACTACAATTTCTTTGGAGGGAGATCCCATCTAAAGACTTTTTCTCTTAGGTCAATGTCTGGCTTTTGATCATAAATAACCAGGCATATCGGTCAGCAGGGCTAAATGATGCATGCACACTCATGTGTATGCACACACAAACAGAGTGAGAGTGACAGTGAGAGGGAGAGGAGAAATCTGTAGCTTTGAATGTTTTCATGTACAGAAAATAAAAATACTTCCAAATATATTTATGAATAAATATTGTATTTATAGTAAACTTGACCAAAGCTGAACACATGTGTTCTCTTCCCATCCCTTTCCCTTCGTCTCTCTCATATACACTACACACAATAAAATACAGGCCTATTCCACTAATAAATATTACTACAAATATTCTAAATCTGTACTTTACAATTAAAAGTTGCAATCCCATTAAAATCGTACTTCATAATCAAGTAGCGTTCATGTTAGTAAGCAAGAATGGATGACTATTAGGAAATAGTTTACTATAATTTATCATGTTAATAGAAAAACAATAATCTCCAGAAACTTCAACATATATTACCAATTAAATAATATTAATAGAATAGTATTATAATGAGAGAGATGTAATTTAATCCAAAATTCAGAATTTATGTGATGGTGTTTGGGTACAGGGCCTTTGGGAAGTAACAAGGTTTAGATGATGTCATGAGGGCAGGGTTCTCATGATGGAATTAGTTCCCCTATAACATAGACAGTAGAGAGCTTGCTCTCTTTCCCTGCAATGTGAGGACAGAGTGAGAGAATTTGACTGTCTGCAAGAGAATGCTCACCAGATAGCAATTCACAGATCCTGATCTTGGACTTTCCAGCCTCCAGATGTGTAAGAAAATACATTTCTGTTTAAACCACTCAGTCTGTGGTATTTTGTGATGGCAGTTCGAGCAGACTAAGACAAGTAATGACACCATTCATGATTGTTCCCATCTACCAGTCACCAAAACAAGTTTTAACAAGATTAAAGAATAAATTCCCCCAAAAGGTAAACTTAAAGCCTAAAAATTATAATAAATTGTAAATAAAGATTAAAAATATAGCTGGAGGCAATCAAAAAAATATATATCCTAAGGAGATTGTTAAAGCTATATGAAAAATGTAAGCTAAAAATCTCCTTGGAGCACTATTCATAAATCTAAATAATTGTAAATAATAACTGGGCTATGGTTATGTTGATTATGGTAAATCCATATATGTTAACATAATGTGGTAATTTGTAAATGTTTATAAAGCATTCTTGTATATTAGCAAAACAATATGAAGTGTCAAATTAAAAATCCTGAATACAAAATTACATGTAAGTTATAATTCCAAGTATGTTTAAAAAATTACATATTAAAATAATGGAAGTAAACGCAACAAACTATTCATAATAGAATTTTATTTTACAGCAACTCAAAATATTGAAACAAATCCTCTGGCTTACAACATTCAACTAGGTATTGTGATTTTCTTAATATTCCATTCAGTAGGATATAGGTGGCATGGTTGTATTCTCAGTTTGTCATTGTTCTCCTGGCATCATTATTAATAGTGTCCCTATCACTTTCACAAGTTTCCTAGTTTGCAGAATAAATTATATGGTTATCTGAGATATGGGAAACCTAATTTTCTTCCTTCTTCCCCAGTAATAATATACACAATTCTGGACAACTCACCTATCCATTAAACAATTTGATCTCTACCTTAAAATAGATATATCTCTGCTAGTTAACTTCATAGAAATATTGTAAGGATTAATGAGGAGATGCTTGGAAAATACTTTGAGCTCATCAGAGAAAAGTGCTATGATATTGCCACTAATAAATTTATTTACTAGCTTGCTGAGTAGAAAGTCAAGGGAAATCAAGATTTTGTGGGTATCAGCGACAAAACCAAATCAATCATGCATGTTCTGGCAACCCATTTTATATAAGTTCCCCAGAGTACAGTAGCTAGTTAACATAGAACTTCTCCAAAAAAAATATAAATATATATATGAACATATAACTTCTCCATATATATAATATTAGAAAAATTAGAGACACATAGGCTAAATTTTGACTCTATATAGGCTATTCAATTAGCAGTTATGAGTAAATGTATTGAACTTCTCTTTTTTGTGAAAACATTGTGTTCCATCAAGCACTAACCATATGGAATGTTTGGAAGTTGAACAAAGACTGTTCATTAAGCTTGAAAGGGACATATCTGAGCCAGCCAGCACTTTGTAACCTGGCAGTCAGGCCTCAAAATCAAGCCTATTATTTTAGTAGGCCAATTAAAATTTTTAGAAACTCAGTGGAAATGTGGCATCTTCATACATTTTCAGCACCTTATAAATTAGGTACTTTTGCCTGGCACTAAAATATCCTTCTTGAACTTAAAAATCAAAATCAATAAATCAATTTACTTCTCAGCAACAAAGAAGCAGATGAAAGGCAACAACGGGGCAGATTAAACTTCTAGCAATGAATCCCAAATATTCGGGAGCCTTAGTTTGATTAAGATGACAAGAAAACACCTGGAGGAAGGGCACTCAAGTCTGGCTCATGGTCTCTTTGTTCTTCTTAAAATCTACATCCCTTGCATCAACTACAGTACTATAGTTGATGATTTGAAGTTGAAGCATAATATCTTATTTTTTCGGACATTGCAAATATATAACAGATCAGTAAGTTTTTTTCTTTCTTTTATTTATTTATTTATTTTTTTGAGATGGAGTCTCGCTCTGTCACCCAGGCTGGAGTGCAGTGGCTCGATCGTCACTGCAAGCTCCGCCTCCCGGTTTCACGCCATTCTCCCGCCTCAGCCTCCCGAGTAGCTAGGACTACAGGCGCCCGCCACCACGCCCAGCTATTTTTTTCTATTTTTCAGTGGAGATGGGGTTTCACCGTGTTAGCCAGGATGGTCGCGATCTCCTGACCTCGATCACAAAGTTGATTATCTTTTCACTTGTCAAGTTCGTACACTGTCTATCTAAAATTCATATCTTGACCTTTCATGTCTGTGTTCCCACTCTCTGTCAATTTGATCTCTTTCTCTTTGCTTTGTTCTGGAGGAGAGAAAGGTGTATCTGTATTATTTTCTTCTTTGTCCGAAGTAAACAGCTGTTCTTGGAGAGTGGTGAGCAGTTCTTTATGCAAAGGAGAACTAGTTACTTAGTTTTGTACCATTTACAAAAAAAGTAAGAAAATGCTGAAAACCAGTATCTTAAAATGTTCATTTTATTCAATTTTATTTTAATTGGGGCACAGATATAAGGGAATATTTTTAGTTGAATAAGGAATAAAAATATTTGGCTATAAATCCTCAAGAATATTTATACCTTAAAATTGTTTTTATATTTCTGTTTCTAAGACATTCAAATGGGAAAAATTTTTCCTAGAATTTAGACAGATTTACAAATAATTGCATAAATATGTCTAGAAATTGAAAAATTAAAAGAAAAATACAACAATGAGAAAGTGAATTGAAGTTGAAAAATACCCTAATTGTGAAAACCAAACTTTCATAATATTATTTTAATGTTTTCTGATTTGCATTTTCAGAATTCTTGCCTTCACTGTGTTTTTTTCCTTAGATTTTCTCTACGTACTGTTCACAAAATTCAGCTAAAAACTATTTTAGAGATTGTCTAGGGAAAGGGCTGCATGCTCAGTCATTGACTGTTACTTACATTGGTACAATTAGGGGTATTAAATTTGAGTTCATTGGATTTATGCTTCTCCCCACACAGGCTGACTATTGGTAGCTGTTGCTGCTTGGAATACATATTGGCTTAATTAATCAGTACTATTTGGAATTCTGTGACAATGCAAACTAATTATGAACTTTCCCTGATAAGAGACAATTTTGGCTCCTGATTATTTGCTTTTCCCTATATTTATATAACAGCAATCTCATGAAATCGAGCATTAGACCAGCATGTTATTGATTTTCACATTAGGCAATTTGCACCTCTGAATTGCTTTCCTTTCTGATATCCCCAGATGCAAAATCTTGAAAAAGAGCATGCAGTCAGACCTTTATTTGATTGTTTGATAATTGTTTTTCCTCTCTGTTTCCATTAGCATTATTTGTGGAAGACCATAGCAGTGGGAGTTCTTGTCACAGAAATCTTGTGACCTCTGTGTTTGGTAGCTATAGACTGCAATGAGTTTATCTCTTCATAGGGGAAATTGAGAAGAGATTACTGCTACCCACTACCCAAGCTCTGGTTTTCTTTACAAAGCTTCTGCATAAATCACAACTACATAGCTTCAATGACGGACCTAACTCTTGCTTGGAAGGGTGGCAGCAGAGTTGATGGTCGTGGATTTAAGCTGCAGTCTCATCACTAATTTATTTATAGTAAACACTCTGGGGGTGATTTTTAGTGCTAGATTCTGTGCTAGACTCTGGTGTTGAAATATGTGTCAGCTATGGCCTCAGCTCTCAAGGGATTAGTTGTGTTTGTGTGTATTGTGTGTTTTGAGGGAGGTGTTAGGTGTTGGTTGAAAGAATGAGGAAGGGGAGCAAGATTTGAGGAGAAAACAAACATGCACACCTACATGGTTTCATTGAATAATCTGCACTGCTGAATTGTCAATACATCCATCTGTTTCAGCCATAATTGAATTAGAATCATCCCAAGCAGTGGTGGAAAACATTGAATTTTTTTTTCACACTGAAGCCAGAACTCTTGGGTACCATAACCCAGCAATATTGTTTGCTGGCTGTCACTTAAACTCACAAAACACCTCTGTTTTATCATCTATAATAAATAGAGATACAATATTCTGTTTTATATATGTATATATATTGCAAAATTATTGTGATGATGAAAAACAAAATGTAATACACACTGAATAATGCATAGTAGATGGTAAGCACTGAATAAATGGCTATGTAAGCAGTGATTCCTCTCTTTGTTATCTTCATTATTACAATTTCTACATAGGTTTTATTTCAGTGATTTTTATAGTAATGACTTTGCTTATTTTATAAAATACTTCATGCCAAAGAGTACAAAGAAAACAAAATAAATCACCCCAAATTTTCAGAAACAATAAATGTTAACAGTTGGTGGAATTCATTTGGGTGATTTTTTTTTGTTTCTTCTTTACACTTTTTGGTATTTTTCAAGTTTAAAAGGAATAAGCACATACAATTATTATAATAGCTGTAAAATAGTTATATGTGTTTCAAATTTCATACTCCAAAAAGTTTGGATATAGATGGAAGATACATAATTATATGTATAGTGAGAGAGAGAGAGCTAGCATAATAGATAAAAAATAATTTTATAATAAAAGAGTACTATATCTGCTTTTTAAATTGGAAGTATTAAATTTATCTATGTGACTGCATTATTTCCTAAAAGGTCACATTTAAAAAAAAATTAAAAAACATTAGAAGATTGAGTCATTCTAATTTATTTCTTAAATTTTAATATATGTATATCTATGAATAATTTATGCATAAACATATATATAATGTCAAATCCTAAGAAAATGTATACACCTTAAAGAATTATCACAAAACAAATACCTTCACAACTACCACTCAGAATAACTTTTTTTTTGGCAAAATAGATTACTACTCCTTCATTTGTCTTCAAAGATACCCACTATTTGGAGTTTACTTTTCTTAATGTTTTGATATTTATATACCTACTTTGTGGTAGGCCAATAATGCCTCTGAAAGGCATGTCCACGTCTTAATCCATGGAGCCTGACCTTACTTGAAGTAGGGCATTTGCAGATGTATTTAAGACATTTGAGGCTGGGCACAGTGGCTCATGTCTGTAATCCCAGCACTTTGAAAGGCCAAGGCAGGTGGATTCACCTGAGGTCAGGAGTTCGAGACCAGCCTGGCCAACATGGTGAAAAGCCCATATCTACCAAAAATACAAAAGTTAGCTGGGTGGGGTGGTGGTGGCACCTGTAATCCCAGCTACTTGAGATCCTGAGGCAGGGAGAATCACTTGAACACAGGAGGTGGAGGTTACAGTAAGCCAAGATCGTGCCATTGTACTCCAGCCTGGGTGGCAGAGCAAGACTCTGTATCAAGAAAAAAAAAAAAAGAAGAAGAAAGAAAAAAGAAATTTGAGAGATCATCCTGAGTTATCCGAGTGAGCCCTAAATGCCATCACAAGTTTCCTTGTAAAAAGGAGACAGAGGGAGCAGAAGGCAATAGGACAACAGAAATGGAGAAGTTTGAAGATGCTGTGATGCTGGCTTTGAAAATAGAGGAAGGCCCACAGGATGGAAGAGGCCATGAATGGATTATTTTTTGGAGTCTCCATTGAGAATGTAGCTCTTCTGCCATCTTGACTTTAGGTCAGTGAAACGAATGTTGTACTTCTGGTCTCTCTAACTGAGAGAGAATAAATTTATCTTGTTTAAAATCACTAAGTTTGTGATAAGTTGTTACAACAGCCCCAGGAAACAAATACACACTCATTTATCTTCTTTTATTGCTTAACATTATGCATTGTGAGATTGACCTATGTTGTTACATGTAGTTCTAATTTGTTCATTTTCATTGCTGAATAATATTCAATATGCAATTTTAAAAAATCATCTTTTTTTGAACAAATAATGCTGCTATGAACATCCTTGCTTGTATCTTGTGGTATAAATATGTAAGTGGGTAGCTGCATCCATTTACTTTTTCTCCAACAGTCTAGGAGAAGTTCCCTTGTTCTGTATCTTCATTTGTAATCATTATTGTTAGTCTTTAATGTTAGACAAACTAGTATGTGTAGAATGGCATGTCATTACAGTTTTAATTTAAATTTCTCTAACAAATAATGAGCCATTTTCATCAGGATTGAGCCTAGGGTGAAGCAAGAGAGGCATCTAAGGTACACAATTTAAGGATGCGTTTATTCCCTTTCCTTTCTGTCCTTGTTTGTGATGAATTATTTCTACTTTATCAAACAAAAAGTGTAATAGGTATACAATTGATTTTTGCTTTTTGTGCATTTGTTATAAATCCAGTCACCTTACCAAACTGGCTTTTATTTCTAACTGTTTGTAGATAATTTTTGACATTTGTACATAGCCATGACATCTCCAAAATAGCATTTACCTTTCCTTTTCAATATTTGCAAATTTAACTTCTTTTATTTGCCTTATCACACTAGCTGGGGCCACTATAAATCTTTTATACTTGTTTTGATGTCTATAGAAACTGTAATGATGTCCTCTCTTTTATTAATTTCTCACACTGGTAATTTCTGGTCTCTCTTTCTGTCTCACTGTTTATCTTTCTGTCACTCTCTTCCCCTCTTTCTCCATGTGTATGTATGTGTGTGTGTGTGTCTGTATAAAAGAATTTAAATATACAGATAGTCCTTGACTTAATGATGGTTTGACTTACAATTTTTTGACTTTACAATACTGCAAAACAATCACAATTTCAACATAATGTACCATATTCAATACATTACATGAGACATTCAATACTTTCTGATAAAGTAGGCTTTCTGTTAGATAATTTTGCCCAACTGTAGGCTAATGTTAGTGCACTGAGCATGTTTAAGGTAGGCTAGGCTAAGCGATGATGTTTGGCAGGTTGGGTATATTAAATACATTTTCTACTTATGATATTTTCAATTATATTGGGCTTATCAGGATGTAACCCTATCACAAGTTGAGGAACTCTGTACTATAATTATGCAATTATAAAGAGATTCATTATTTTTTTCCAGGCAAAACTTTTTTTATTGTTGATTTTTCTCTTATATGTCTGCTGTATTAGTCAGTTTTCATATTACTATAAAGATACTACGTGAGACTGGGTAATTTATAAATAAAAATGATTTACTTGATTCACAGTTCTGCATGGCTGGGGAGGCCTCAGGAAACATACAATCATGACAAAAGGTAAAGGAGAAGCAAGGCACAACTTACATGGAAGCAGGAGAGAGAGTAGGAAAAACTGACAATTTTTTTTTTTTTTGAGACAGAGTCTTGCTGTGTAGCCCATACTGGAGTGCAGTGGTGTGATCTTGGGTCACTGCAACCTCCACCTCCCAGGTTCAAGTGATTCCCCTGTCTCAGCCTCCTGAGTAGCTGAGATTACAGGCGTCTGCCACTATACCCAGCTAAATTTTTTGTCTTTTTAGTAGAGATGGGGTTTTGCCATGTTGGCCAGCTGGTTTTGAACTCCTTATCTGAAGTGATCCACACACCTCAGCCTCCCTAAGTGTTGGGATTGCAGGTGTGAACCATTGCACTGGACAAAACTGCCACTTTTAAAACCATCAGATCTCATGACAACTCCCTCACTATCATGGGAATAGCGTGGAGGAAACCACCCTCATGATCCAATTACCTCCCACCAAGTCCCTCCTTCAACACGTGGAAATTACAATTAGAGATGAGATTTGGGCAGGGACACAGTGCCAAACCACATCATCCTCATTTTTTTCAATAATTTCTTCATCATATCTCATAATGTATTTATTTACATGTATTTTTAAATTGAGTACTAGGCATTATATATGAAAACTGAAAGTAATTTGAGGCCCTGGAAATGTTAACATTCTCTAGAGAGGAATTACATTTGCTCTTTGCAGTAAGCTAAGGACACTAGCAGGTTACTTTAATGCATCCATAAGTGTACAGATAATCAGACACTAGTTGTATGTCCCTGAGTGGGCTGGTCTTTATTCAGTGTAGTCCTTGCCCCCAACTCAAAGGCTGGAGGGTACTGTGCTCCAATTCTCCCCACCACATTCCCTTGCATACTCACACAGTTACATGCATTTGGCTGCCAAAAGTATTCCTTAGTTTTGCAATCTATTGTTTAACTTCCTAGAATCACTAAAAATCTTGAGCTGAAAAGTGATGCTCAATGCCAACCTCATCTCTTGGATCTGGGCTTTGCAATTTTCCATTGCTTTGTTAACACTTAGTGTCTCGAAGAAAATTTTGTTGTTGTGTTCCATGGGAGAGTTGATATCAATTACAAATATGCAGTTACTGGTAGAAGTTCCTGTGGTTTCTATTTTACCTTCAGATTTTACTTTTAGACTGCTCCAGTCTACATCTTTTTATAGGAGATCATGTGAGGACGGTTTTTTTAAATTCTCTTCTGCAACCTCTGGAGTTGTGTAACTTGCATTATTCTTGTTTTACCAAAATTTATGCATTTTTTTCTATAGTCTGCAAGAAGTTTTCTTTAGTTGCTTAATTTAGGTGCTGTATTTATAGGACTTATTGTTCATCTGTCATTTCATAAAATGTCTCTTTTAACTTTCTCCTTATTTTGGCTCATTCTTTGGCTAGATTTTTGGGGTGATGTTATCTGAGATCTTTTATGTCTATTTGTTGCTTGAATCACATTCGGGTTTTACATAATTTTTTCAGCCATCCTTTTATTTTCTTAAGAATGTCCTGGTAACATGTTTCCCCTATAAATCTACACCCAAATCCTTCCTTAATTTAAGGAATCACTACATGATAGTGAATTTTTAGTTCTCTTTTATTCCAATTTCAGTTATCAATGTCAGTGCCAATTATTCTTATTCAAGATATCATTGCCTGCACTCTTCACGTATTATCTTGTTTATAATGACTTGAATCATTTTTGTTTATTAACATACATAGCTACACTCCCCCCAGAGGTATAGGGAACTCACATATGCAAAAGAAAATCCATGGGAACACCCACAACACAATATATCCATCATCCAGTATTACTGAGTAAAGGCTCTTGGAATAAGAGTTTTCAACACATAGAATATGAAAAACTATAATATGCATACAAAATGTGAGAGGACTTGGACATTTAAAAAAGGACTTCTAGTTGAAAACTAATGTGTAGACTAACTAGCAGAAAAGATACAGGTGGAATTGATGAGCATAAAATTATTAAATAACAATAAAAAATAGGAGTACATGATAAATATTTTCAAAGTATGATATCTGAAAAGGCTAATACAACACACTTTTGACAATTTCCAAGAAAAGTAGAAAGAAGGAAGAAAATTTTTAAAATAGATAAAGATACTACACGTACAGATATGAAGAAATTTTAAAACCTCAAGCTGTAGTCATTAAATATGATTATTATCTGAATTTTAAATGCATGCACTCTTTGACTCACCCTTTGACTCTATTGTTATCATCTCTAGCAGATGCTCAGTGGTCTGATAAGATCAGTAACAACACAGCACCATTGCCAAGCCACATGGAAACATGAAGCAAGAGAAAACCTCAGTAATATTGATTTTGTCTTTATTTAAAATGTTAATATGTTGTTCATCATGGATTTCCTGCAGTAATTTTGATTTAATAAAATATTACATTACCACTTACCTTGTTAACTGAGTTTATTTGACATCCAATTAGATTCCTCACCTGAGGCAGCAAGGGCTTCATGTTCTTCACTCTGAGTCAAGACCTGCACAAGACCTAAAGGTTTTACATTTATGTTCACTTAGGCAGTTGAGGTCTTGCCTTCTAAGTTTCTCTATAGCTCACTACAAATAAATGGTGTTGATGTAGGGAGAGGGCTACACTCTCGTAGTTCTAATTCCAGGAAGATGCCCATGTGCCCCTAATAGCACTACAGAGTTTAGCAATTTTTGCCTTCACTGCTTATTTTACTTTTTCTCTTCCTCAGTTTCTTTCCCTTCCAGAGAGCCAGGTCATGGGCACTGGAACTAGATGAATAAGGATTGAAAACCCACTTATGTAACCTTGAATGAGTTATTTTACTTGTCTGAGTCTCAATTATCTTAAATATTAAGTGAGGATAATTTTTAATTTATAAGATTCTTGTATAAATAAATATGTCCAGAAAGTCCATCATACACCTAGTCCACAGCATGGACTTAATAAATGTCATTTATCTTTTCTACTCTATTTCTGCTTCCCATTCTTCAACTCACTACTACAAAGCTAATCCATTAGCTAGTATACAGTAGAAACTGAAAAAAAATTGAAATGCAGTTCTTTTATTGCTATAATCACAAATACGTTACATAGACCTACCTCAATGCTAGAGTTCATCCATTGAGTTGGTTCAGTTATGTTTAATATTAGTTTAATATTTCAAACATAGCAAAAATAGTTTATTAGTTACTTATAATAGGTGGAGGAAAGTAATCAAAGGCTTCTTAGAAACACTCTGATTACTGATCTAAACCGCATTCTTCAGTGCAATTGTTTTGATAATGTATACAATTTCAGAAATTAATATTTTTGCTTCTAAAATCACAATGTATTTAGTTAAGAGAAATAAAAATAACTTTAGCTGACTTTATAATATATAAAGTTTATTTTAAACCTTTGCCTTTAAATGAAAAAAATAATGTTATTAGAGGTTTTATACTTTTCTGTATATAACATCAGGCTAATTTTCACTAGACTGTAAATATTCTTATATGGACAGGCAAATCATTACTGAATATACAATAAATTTTCTTTTCTATGGAATGTGTCTAAATTACATCAGTTTAGAACAAACACATTTAATTAAAGCCAATAAATTCAGGTGTTCTACGATTGTTATACCTTTTTGTTTTCAATGAAAAGTAGCCAGACCTGTTCACAGGGGCTTGTTGTAATTATGGATTTTAATGTGAATAAGCTATCATCTGATGTTCCACCAAGAAAATGTCTTTACGTTTTAAAGAGCTTTAAGATTTGTTATATGAGTTAGTGTCCTTCGAACAATGTCTGAGAGAACAGTTTTTTTTCAATTACACAAGTATTTCTTTATCTATTTAGAGGCTCTGAGGTCAGACTAGATTAAAAATGCACACACACATTTGTCTCAAGTAATGGTGGAAAGTTAACTCCTTGGTGACTGCAGTATGCAAGATTGTGTGTGGTTTGGTTTCTAATCTTTCATTTCTTTCCAACATGAAAAAATAACCTTCCTCAGGCAAGAAAAATACATTGTACTTGGGGAGTTGCTTTTGATCAAAGAAAGGAGCAATAGTTCTTTCCTGAAAATGGTGAGAAGAATGAAAAATGGAAAGAAAGATCTATTTTAACTAGAAGTAATGATTTTGGGGGAGGAATAGGGAGAGTATATGTGAGGAAACAAGGAAGGAAACTGAGAGTAACAGTCACCGATGCCAGTTTGTGAAAGGGATGAGGTTGACCAACATGCCTTGAGGCCATATCAGATTTTAGTTTTCATATAAAATATTTAATATTTCCATCTTTTTTTCCTATATTATGAGGGCAATCAAAAGAAGAATTTTGGCTTTGTACAGAATTTTCCTACATATTGATGAAGTAAAAATGCCAAGTATATTCACATTTTCAAGGTTTTACTGAGAATAAAGTTTAAACCTAGGTATAATGATTTTAATACAAGCTATGGGCTATTCTAGGAAAACGAAACAGAGAGAGACGGTCTAACAGGAATGATGTAAAAGAATTAACATAAATGCTGCTATGCTTTGGTTCTGTGTCCCCACCCATTCCCACGTGTTGAGGGAGGGAAGTGATAGGATTATGGGGGTGGGAGGGTGGTTTCTCCCGTGCTTTTCTTGTGATAGCGAGTCTCATGAAATCTTTGGGTTTTAAAACTGGCAGTTTTTTCCTGTGCTCCTGCTTCCCTCTCTTCTGCCACTTGGTGAAGAAGGTGCCTGCTTCCCCTTCACCTTCCACCATGATTGTCAGCTTCCTGAGGATTCCCCAGCCATGCTGAACTGTGAGTCAATTAAACCTCTTTCCGTTATAAACTACCCAGTCTCAGGCAGTTCTTTACAGCAGTGCAAAAACGGACTAATACAAATAGTAAAGATATTATCAATTTCATACTCCCCAGAACTTTCATGTTTTCACTAGATTTATGAGATATATTTTTCAATCTCCTTGAAAATCAACACAAGCCCTTCATTATCCAGTCTCATTCTAAAATGAAGTATTTGTTTTATATTGGCACCATGACAATTTCAACTAAATTAATGGCTTCAGCAACATAAATTATTATCTCACACTTCTGTAGGTCTGAAGTCTGAGTGGGCTCAACCAGCTCCCCTGTTCAACATCTGGCAAGGTCCAAACGAAGGTGACAATCAACAGGGATCTTATTTGGAAGCTCTGGTAAGAGTACATTTCCAGGTTTATTAAGGTTTTTGGCAGAATTTAGTTGTTTGCAGTTGTATCACCATTCCCAGTATCTTGTACAGTTGTACGTCATTGTTTTCTTGCCTGTGTCAACTGGTGGTTGCTGGTGTCAGCTCCTAGTAAACTGTCTCCAGACTTCCTATGTGAGCCTCTACATCGCAAAACCAGCAATGACGCCTCTGAACCTTCTCAGGAGGAATCTTTCTAATTTCTCCCTCTTCCAAGCCTCTCTTTCTCCAGCTAAAGAACGTTCTCTGCTTTTAAAGGTTCATATGATTAGATTGGGTTCACCTGGATACTTAAAGATGCTTGCCCTATCTTAAGGTTTGTAACCTTAGTTACAGCTACAAAGTCCATTTTGCCATATTCACAGATTCCAGGAATGAGGATGTGGACATCTTTGGGAAGCTACTGTGCATACCACAAATACTAATCTCACAATAATCTGTTTATGGCCTACTTTTTGGCCATTACTTCGCTGAAATTGATACTCTGCATTTTGTTAAGTATTCACTCTCTGAGCTGAAGCACAAGAATACAGAAAAACCTAGATGATTCAAAAGGAAAAACATTGATAGAGTAAAAAGAATATCAGAAATCATTGGTTTTTGAGACTAATATGCCAAAGTTTACTTTTCCATATTTTTAATAGTATTCTTCCTTGTTTTTAATTGTGGTATACCTTAGATAAGATGAAATGCACAATTTTTAAGTCATTATTCAATGACTTTTGATAAAAATATATGATTGAGCCACCCACAGCCCATAGAACATTGACATTACCCCAGAAATTTCTCATGCCACTTAACAATCAATTCCTATCACCCTCCAGCCATTATTCTTGTTTCTATCACTAAAGATTGATCTTGCACATTCTGCAAATTTATATAGATGCGATCATACAATACATACTTTTGGTGTCTTTTTTTGGTAGTACTTTTGAGTAGTTTTCAATTATTTGACTATATCACAGCTGTTACAACCCATTCTCCAATTTTAGGGGCCTTTGAATTCTCTTCAGTTTGGGGTTATCAAGAATAATTATACTGTTATCTTTATTTATGTTAGGCTTGACAATATTTCATAATCATGTATTCTTAGAATAATGTGCAATTTATTTAAGCAGTCATATTGATTTTTAGGTAAATATATTTTTTAATTTAAATTTTGGGGTACATGAGCACAATGTGCAGGTTTGTTACATATGTATACATGTGCCATGTTGGTGTGTTGCACCCATTAACTCATCATTTGCATTAGGTATACCTCCTAAGGCTATCCCTCCCCTCTCCCCACTACCCCACGACAAGCCCCGGTGTGTGATGTTCCCGTTCCTGTGTCCATGTGTTCTCATTGTTCAATTCCCACCTATGAGTGAGAAGATACAGTGTTTGTTTTTTTGTCCTTGTGATAGTTTGCTGAGAATGATGGTTTCCACCTTCATCCATGTCCCTACAAAGGATATGATCTTATCATTTTTTATGGCTGCATAGTATTCCACAGTGTATATGTGCCACATTTTCTTAATCCAGTCTATCATTGTTGGACATTTGGCTTGGTTCCAAGTCTTTGTTATTGTGAATAGTGCTGCAATAAACATACGTGTGCATGCGTCTTTATAGCAGCATGATTTATAATCCTTTGGGTATATACCCAGTAATGGGATGGCTGGGTCAAATGGTATTTCTAGTTCTAGATCCCTGAGGAATTGCCACACTGACTTCCACAATGGTTGAACAAGTTTACAGTCCCACCAACAGTGTAAAAGTGTTCCTATTTCTTCATATCCTCTCCAGCACTTGTTGTTGCATGACTTTTTAATAATCGCCATTCTAACTGGTGTGAGATGGTATCTCATCGTAGTTTTGATTTGAATTTATCTGATGTCCAGTGATGATGAGCATTTTTTCATGTCTTTTGGCTCCATAAATGTCTTTTTTTTAATGTAGTTTTTCTTTTCTTTTATTATTATACTTTAAGTTTTAGGGTACATGTGCACACTGTGCAGATGTTTTTTGAGAAGTGTCTGTTCATATCCTTTGCCCACTTGTTGATGGGGTTGTTAGTTTTTTTTTTTCTTGTAAATTTGTTTGAGTTCTTGGTAGATTCTGGATATTAGCCCTTTGTCAGATGAGTAGGTTGCAAATTTTTTTTCCCATTATGTAGGTTGCCTGTTCACTCTGATGGTAGTTTCTTTTGTTGTGCAGAAGCTCTCTTTTGTTCAATTAGATCCCATTTGTCAATTTTGGCTTTTGTTGCCATTGCTTTTGGTGTTTTAGACATGAAGTCCTTGCCCATGCCTATGTCCTGAATGGTATTGCCTAGGTTTTCTTCTAGGGTTTTTACAGTTTTAGGTCTAACATTTAAGTCTTTAATCCATCTTGAATTAATTTTTGTATAAGGTGTAAGGAAGGGATCTGGTTTCAGCTTTCTACATATGGCTGCCCAGTTTTCCCAGCACCATTTATTAAATAAGGAATACTTTCCCCATTTCTTGTTTTTGTCAGATTTGTCAAAGATCAGATAGTTGTAGATATGTGGCATTATTTCCGAGGGCTGTGTTCTGTTCCATTGGTCTATATCTCTGTTTTGGTACCAGTACCATGCTGTTTTGGTTACTGTAGCTTTGTAGTATAGTTTGAAGTCAGGTAGCATAATACCTCCAGCTTTGTTCTTTTGGCTTAGGATTGACTTGGCAATGGGGGCTCTTTTTTGGTTCCCTGTGAACTTTAAGGTAGTTTTTTCCAATTCTGTGAAGAAAGTCATTGGTAGCTTGATGGGGATGGCATTGAATATGTAAATTACCTTGGGCAGTATGGCCATTTTCATGATATTGATTCTTCCTACCCATGAGCGTGGAATGTTCTTCCATTTGTTTGTATCCTCTTTTATTTCATTGTGCAGTGGTTTATATTTCTCCTTGAAGGGTCCTTCACATCCCTTGTAATTTGGATTCCTAGGTATTTTATTTTCTTTGAAGCAACTGTGAATGGGAGTTCACTCATGAGCTGGCTCTCTGTCTGTTATTGGTGTATAAGAATGCTTGTGATTTTTGCACATTGATTTTGTATCCTGAGACTTTGCTGAAGTTGCTTATCAGCTTAAGGAGATTTTGCACTGAGATGATGGGGTTTTCTAGATATACAATCATGTCATCTGCAAACAGGGACAATTTGACTTCCTCTTTTCCTAATTGAATACCCTTTATTTCCTTCTCCTGCCTGACTTCCCTGGCCAGAACTTCCAACACTATGTTGAAAAGGAGTGGTGAGAGAGGACATCCCTGTCTTGTGCCAGTTTTCAAAGGGAATGCTTCCAGTTTTTGCCCATTGAGTATGATATTGGGTGTGGGTTTGTCATAAATAGCTCTTATTATTTTGAGATATGTCCCATTAATAATTTATTGAGAGTTTTTAGCATGAAGGGCTGTTGATTTTTAGGTAAGTATTTTTTAAGATTACCTGCCCTCAAACATAAACTATCTATTGAGCCCTGCTTGTATTTTGATGGGCATATGCGCATATAGACTCAGAGTTGAATGTGGCTACTTTAAATGACTTCTTCCATTCTCATAAAATAATTAGCAGATTATCCAGTTTATAAACTTGATGACATTGCTATATAAGATACTGGAAAACTAATTCCATTATATAATATTTGCAGAGATAAGTTTTTGAAATTGATAAGCCACTTTTCCAGGATTTTTTATGCTAAATACAGTTGTTTGGATAAGGACATTCTTATAGATACCTGGCTTCATAACTAATACAAGCAATTTATCATAACATACCCACAGTTAATTTTTTCCTTCACTTTTGCCCTACAATGGGTGCTCTTAAATTCCTTTGTAATGTCTTTAAAGGCACAGAAGTAAGAAATGGAGAGAAAAATAAGCCTGAGAAGTCTTTGGGCTCCAAAAATCTTTTCTCTTGGTAACCATAGCAGTTCGTTACTCAATAAAATGATATAAAGACTTCATATTTTGGGGTTAAAAAAACTTGAATATGTTAGTTTTTCTGACAAATATAATCAGATATGACAATTACTAAATCAGGATATTAAAACTATCATCTCGGGATAATAACAATTACGTATTTTCCTGTTAAAACTTTAGATTCTTTGTTGTTGTCATTGTCCCTTAAGGAAAACCTATCTGTCCTTGTGCCCCAGTAGCACTCCACATCTTTGGTAGATGTGTTTACATTTTTTATCACTACTCTTGTGCTTGAAGAGCATGGTTTAACATTTCTTGTAGTGCTTTTCTGGTGGTAACAAATTCTTTCACCTATTATTTTAACCTTATTAAAGTGTTGATTTTGCCTTTTGAAGATTATTTTCACTGGATATATAATTCTGAAATGACTTATTATTTCTTCTCTATACTTTAAATAATTTTTAGATTTTCATTTGGCTTACATTTGTTCTGATTAGAAGTCAGAAGTATTTTTTATCATTATACCCTTTTCTATTACATGCCTTTTCTCCTGGCTACAATTAAGAATTGTGAATTGTATTACTGTGTTGATATTCTACATCTCTCCACTGTCTTCCTTCTTTTCCTCTAAATCCTTGGACATATTTTAATACCAGCTTAATAATGCTTGTTTTTATTCTTAACAACATCCTGGCTATCTTAGGTCTGTTTCTATTGCTTATTTTTCTCCTAATTTTCTCATAGGTTTCTGCTATTTTTGCATGTTTAATAATTGTTTTTATTTTATATTTCACATTTTCCTACTATATTATTTAGATTCTAGACTTCTGTCTTTGGTAGAAGTGTGTTGAATTTTATTTTGAGCAGACAGTTAATTTACTGGCACATTAGTTTGATCCAGTTGGTGCCTATTTTTAAGTTCTTAAGGCTGATTTAAGAGTTTTTCTTCTGATAGGAGTAGATGAGCCCTACTTTGGAAGCTGACTTTCGTGAGTTCTTATTTAAACACTGGGAGATACTCAGTGAGTCTTTTCACTTTGGCTAGTTCAAACTCTAATGGCTTTCAACATTGTTGAACCAGTGAAATCCTCATGCCACTCATTGCCCCTTAGAAACTGTTCTCTGTGTGGCCTTCTGAAATCTTACTCTGTACATGCATAATATGTTGTTCACTCAAAAAAATTCAAGAAGGCTCATTTGTAGATTTTTAGATCTCTTTCTCAGTTTGACTCTTTCTTCTCTGGAATGTTCTTCATAAATTCCAGCTACCTCAGCTGCAACCTACAATCTGTTCCTCCATTCAGAAAAATTGCTGCAATCTATTTGGGCTCCTCTTTCCTTTCCTGCAGTTTTGGAAGTATCCCTATATAAAAGGCCAGCTTTAAATGTGGAGTTCACTTCAAGGATCACGACTCTATGCTGTGTGTTGTATAATGCTTTAAAATAGGCACATGGTACATTTTGTCTAGTTTTATAGTTGTTTACAGCAGAAGATTTAGTCTGAAATCCATTATTTTATTATGGCCAGAACCGGAAGTCAAGCACTCTGTTTTTTAAAAAAGCACATATTGTGTACCTGCTATCTTCCATGTACCATACCAGGTGTGTTCAAATACATAGTCAAGTCAGCTTTTACTATTTGTTGTTCCCCATGAAGGGCTTACATTTTATTTTATTTTTTTCGGAGAGAGGGCTTAGGCAGATTTTTATTCAATATCTATGCATTTGCTCATGCTGACTATTTCTGATATATTTTTACATACTTCCTAAACACTGTTTGTCTTGCAAGATTTATGGCAATTCTTTTTTGCATGTTTTTCTAATATACCTCCAAATCAACCTTTCCCAACTTCATTTGTTCATAAGATACTTTTAAATTCACCTCTGTTATAGCATTTACCCTGTTGAATTATAGCTATCTCTGTATGTATCATAAAAACCTAGCAACATTTTAGGCTGCAACTGCCACTTTCCTCTCTTTGTGACTCAGCTTGTCACAGTTACAAGTGCACATATTAGGCCATTTCTAAGGGTTCATTGTACTGAATACATGCTGCCTAATTTAACTTACATAATAATCTTGTGAGGTATATAGTATAATTATCATTACGTTTAATAAATGAATTGAGTCTCATATAAGTTAATTATTTACTCTAGTTTGCTAATGTCAGTGATAGAACTGAATTCTGAGTTCAAGCTCCGTGTTTCCAACTCCAAATCTACTAATCATCACTATACCACATTTATCATGCATTGCCTTCACTCTTGTTAGCCTGACAAATAGGAAAATAATACAATAATCCTTAAATATCACTACTATCTCATACAATTTCATATAACTCATACAATTGTAATCACAATTGAAAAGCTCTATACAGCTTAATTAGTCTAACTCCCCATTCAATGGCCCTGTTTTCTCTACAGTATTCCTAACCATAAGACTTTGTTTTGACTCTGCTGTTTGTATCCCCCATCCCTTAAAACAATCCATGTATGACAGTAATTATTAATTCCTTAGAGTAGTTTACATATGCTATCCTAAAACTTGTATCCACCATTTCGTTCTCCACCATTAATGGCTGTATAAACTTTGTCCCCTTGGTCATTCATTGGCAAGCCCTCAAATATTTGAAAACAACTAAGTTTGCCTTAAGTCCTCTTTCTTTCAAGGTAAGCATCTTTAGTTGCTTTCCTTCGCTCTTCTTCTTGGATTGGTTTCTACTCTTTACATCAAATATTTTCTGTTTGTGGACAAGATTTTAAGAAATCTAAAACTATGAAACATGCTGTCCTGTATGATCATAGTAATCTGTGAGGCTATTATTATCTTAGGTGTTATTACAAAGCTCTTACTTTCCCTTTCCAAGATGAACAACAGAGCAACATGAATAAAGAAAATTTTCCCTCTAGTAACTACAAGAGTTAGAGTAACTATGATTTACAGATGAAAACCTAGGGCCAGAGCCTTCCTGTAGGATATTAGACTTTCTTTTCAAGAGGTGGCCCCCTATATAATATTTTAAAATTATCTGCCCTCTTTCTTCAATTCTGTTACTCTGTTATGCCCTTTGAAAAGAGACAGCGAAGGAGTTATATTTGGAAATACGCCCTATATTTTTTCTGATCACTGGAATGCAGAGGTGAATATGAATTTTATGAGTCTGTAGAGTTATTTTCAGTAATTAATTCTACAATCTTAAAAATAGCTCTCACCATAAATCAACAGCTGAATGGTGGGAGTTGGACATAATGGAGAAAATATGGACTAAAGAGATTATGAATAGGTATTGTAGCGAATCCATATTTTAATTGGGTGAATTAAGTAAACTCTTGGGTGGATTAAAAGGTTAGGTTCTGGTTGGATGTGGTTTTCCCTTATGTTCCAGAAATATGCCCACTCCCAATTTACAACAAAGGCCCAAATTCACAATAAGAGAAAGACACCTCCTTCCCTACCTAGTAGAAGAAACTAATATTGCCTTTAGACCATCCATATGCCATTTTTTTTTATATTACTCAGACTATAATAGGCAGTGAACTTTCAATAATATATCACCTGATCTTTTGGTGTTTATATGAGAAACCTGTAATCTTTCTCTGATAAAGAGAGTAAGCCCATGAGCCAATATGCCTGACAAATGTGTAAAGGCAGGGGCAGTGCCCAGGTGTCACTGAGAAGTCTATCTCTGCCACTACTTTCTCAGGGCCATGGAGGGTACATATCTCATGCAAGCACACACTTGCACTCACATGTGTGTATGTTTACCCTCTGGATTAGCCCAATTCTCCATTCACCTTTAGTTTTGCCTCATATTTTGGGAGTTCAGATTAGAAAACTGATGTAATCCATCCACATTTCTGGCATCTCTAAGCTTATATGGTATCAATGACCTCATGATTCTTTAGATTTATTTTTAATATCTGAGTATTTACTTTCAAGGGTTAATTAACCTTGGTGAAATCTTAAAATCTTCAGCTAAAGATATACTACATGACAGGCATACAATTTTGGAACTGCTTTGTTATGAACCTATACAATGTAAATTGGCAGTGGTCACACATTAAAGTAGCTGCTTGAACAAACCTTAATGGCACAACTTCCATCTCAGGACTTATTAAGATCCAGTGGTTGCTTAAAGAGAAATTAGTTTGTTTGCTATAATTTGTTAAGGAAATCACCATAAAATATGCCATTAGAATGCGCATATTTCTTATAAAATACCTGTGGTAAAGCTCTTCCTGTCATCCTAAACTGGAGAACGTACTGAAATTAGCTTGCGTCATGAAAGTTTAGATGCAGCTGAAAATTCAGAGACAATTGTTTTATCTTAAAAGTTATTTTCACTTTTCCATTGCCACATTTAAAAGTTAAGGTTTATAGAGAAATATTCTCAAGTGATTATAGAACAAGTGCAGGAATATAGAAGAATAAAAATATGTATTTCAAGTCATCAATTCTAATTCTGCTTCTAAAAATAGTCAGTGTGCAAAGCTGCAGTTGCTGGGGGATTGCTTCAATGAAGCTGCATCGTCACCATCAACTACATTTTCAGGATCCACAATCTCCATATATATACTTTATTTTTTAATATTATAGAGGAAGAAAGTGTAATAATTTGGTGGGAACTTCCTCCTATGTATGATATAGGAAGGTAGACAAATTAGCATCTGCCCGTGCTATGATGATCACAGGAACAATCTTACAGCTGACAATGCCAAGAAATTACTGTCCATGAATAACGTCAAGCTTTAAATTTTTGATTACTGAAATTTCAGTATCAAATATTGCAATCAAAATTGAATTTCATAAAACTTTTGATTCATTCTACAATAGTAATATTCAGCTTCAGGTGAATAATGACATTGATACTCAGCCTTTCAGTGTTTGGCCAAATATTTATTTGGTGCATCTCTACTTTATATATATTTGCAGATTTTAAAATACATTTTTCTGCGTGTATCATCATAACTGATACACATACACAAACATACACACAAAATCTTATGGAAGGCAAATGCAAACATACACACAAAGAACATATTATAGGAAAATGTGAAAAAAGAAAACATTCAAAGCAGAGAGCATTACATAAGATGACAAAACTCAAACTAAACATATCTTCACTGTTATATGTAATGAAATAAAATTAATAATTAAAGTAAAAGACTTATATTGGACAAGAAAAAATGTGTCGATGATTCTGTTAGCTCCACCCAAATCCTTTATCTGACTTTCAGTACTCTGTTCTGTGCTCCAGGAGATGAACTCCTAAGACTGTATCATTCAGGTTCCTCTGCCAGCTAGCTCCTAGTTGAATTGGATTAATATAAGGCACTGGCAGTGGGTCAGATGGCAGAAGGAGAGAGAGAGAAATCCTGATATCTATTCCCTGCTTTCTTCCTAATTCTGCATGAATGTAGTTTCTACCAGATAACTCTTCTTCACAGCACCAGCTCTTCCTAGGCTTCAATAATGCAAATTATACACCTTGTCCCTTCAGGTCTAGGGACGGTAACAGCGTTTCACTGTTTCTGGTGTCTGAGTATTACCGCAACCTTTGCTGGGGTTTTAAATCCTGCTCTAACTGAGGTAAGTAGTCCATTCACCAAAGTCTCCATTGTGGACCATTGAAGCAGATTTCTTTTTCTTTTCATTCTTTCTTTTTTAATAACAGTAATGGGGTCTCCCTATGTTGCCCAGGATGGTCTCGAACTCCTAGGCTCAAGTGATCTCCTGCCTTGGCCTCCCAAAATGCTGGGATTACAGGTGTGAGCCACCATACCAAGCCTGAAGCAGATTTCTGTTTTATACAAGGGTCCTAATTAATGTAGACGCTATTACAAAATGGAGTATGTAAGAATATCTCTTTCTTAGGGAATAACGGGTAGCTATACCTTGTACTGCCTACAACACAGAAAGAGCAGAGTGACTGAGAGGCTTCTCTGGATTTTGGAAGTAACATAACTACAGTTGTGTGTATTCAAACCTATTACAGGCTAACTCACAAGTCTACCCATTTAGAACAAAGAGCTCTTTGCAGCAGGTTCAGTCTGTGCTGTAGGCTCCTTTGCTGCGTGGATATTTTGACTCCGTAGATCTAAGTATCTGGCTTAGAGTAATGCTGTTTGAAGCTTCTAAGTAACCCCAAGAAGAAAATCACAGTTCACCTAACTAATGATTTTGGAACAAAACTGTGTCCCCTTCTGCCAAATATTTTTATCTATTTAAGAAGTCTGGCTTGTCACCATGTATCTATGTGATTTGAAGTGTTCACCATCAACTGGTTGCTATCCAAGTTATCAAATCTTAAAACTGTGCTTGAAAATTAGCAGGTTATTATAAAATGGAATTGATATGGGTGACATGAAGGCTGAACAGGAAGGGGAGTCACAAGTATATTGAATGAGCAGGTGGTTCAGACCTTTATTAGCTATTCCTGCTTAGTTATCAAATTTTCCTCAATTCTCATTCATATTCAACAGGAGAATCCCCTAAAGAGAAGGTGCTCAACAATCAGGTAGATTAGGTGTCTGATCTTTCCTGTGGATATCTATCAAGCTTTCTCCCAGTGATACTGGTGCTTACTTAGTGGAACCATGCAAAAAGTAATCATAGTTGCATGGATGGTAAATATGCATGAACTCAACACAATGGACTACACTTTAGCAACCCTGATCTGTCTACTATCACTGAGTGTCCAACTTGTCAATATCAAGGGCCAATGTGTTCCTGATATGGCACCCATTTCATAGGGACACAGACCAGGCACCTGGTGCCAGGGTGATTACATTGAATCCTTTATATTGTGGAGTAAGCAACCATTTGTCCACATAAAACCAAGTACACATTCTAGAAATGGGTTTCTGTTCTCTGCCCTCAATGCTTCTACCAGTGTCACCATATGTCACCTTATAGAATGCCTTATTCATTGCCATAACATCCCATACTAGATTGCCTTTGACAAGGAAACACATTTTATAGCAAAACAATTGTTACAAAAGATCCATGCCCATGAAATTCATGTTTCCCCACATGTCCCATCATCAGTAAGCAGCTAGCCTGATAGAATGATGCAATGGCTTCCTAAAGCTCAGTTTCAATGCCAGGTGTGACACAATATTGTTTGAAATTGTGATGCTGGCCTAACAGATTAAACTATTAGCCAATACATAAGCCATATTTCCGAAAGCCAGAATACGTAGGATCAGGAACTAAGAAGTAGAATTATTTTACCTAATATTCCATTTACAGAATTATTTTTAATTTTTTTATTATACTTTAAGTTTTAGGGTACATGTGCATATTGTGCAGGTTAGTTACATACGTATACATATGCCATACTGGTGTGCTGCACCCACTAATTCGTCATCTAGCATTAGGTATATCTCCCAATGCTATCCCTCCCCCTCCCCCCACCCCACAACAGTCCCCAGAGTGTGATGTTCCCCTTCCTGTGTCCATGTGATCTCATTGTTCAATTCCCACCCATGAGTGAGAATATGCGGTGCTTGGTTTTTGTTCTTGCGATAGTTTACTGAGAATGATGATTTCCAATTTCATCCATGTCCCTACAAAGGACATGAACTCATCATTTTTTATGGCTGCATAGTATTCCATGGTGTATATGTGCCACATTTTCTTAATCCAGTCTATCATTGTTGGACATTTGGGTTGGCTCCAAGTCTTTGCTATTGTGAATAATGCCACAATAAACATACGTGTGCATGTGTCTTTATAGCAGCATGATTTATAGTCCTTTGGGTATATACCTAGTAATGGGATGGCTGGGTCAAATGGTATATCTAGTTCTAGATCCCTGAGGAATCGCCACACTGATTTCCACAATTGTTGAACTAGTTTACAGTCCCACCAACAGTGTAAAAGTGTTCCTATTTCTCCACATCCTCTCCAGCACCTGCGGTCTCCTGAATTTTTAATGATTGCCATTCTAACTGGTGTGAGATGGTATCTCATTGTGGTTTTGATTTGCATTTCTCTGATGGCCAGTGATGGTGAGCATTTTTTCATGTGTTTTTTGGCTGCATAAGTGTCTTCTTTTGCGAAGTGTCTGTTCATGTCCTTCGCCCACTTTTTGATGGGGTTGTTTGTTTTTTTTCTTGTAAATTTGTTTGAGTTCATTGTGGATTCTGGATATTAGCCCTTTGTCAGATGAGTAGGTTGTGAAAATTTTCTCCCATTTTGTAGGTTGCCTGTTCACTCTGATGGTAGTTTCTTTTGCTGTGCAGAAGCTCTTTAGTTTAATTAGATCCCATTTGTCAATTTTGGCTTTTGTTGCCATTGCTTTTGGTGTTTTAGACATGAAGTCCTTGCACATGCCTATGTCCTGAATGGTAATGCCTAGGTTTTCTTCTAAGGTTTTTATGGTTTTAGGTCTAACATTTAATTCTTTAATCCATCTTGAATTAATTTTTGTATAAGGTGTAAGGAAGGGATCCAGTTTCAGCTTTCTACATATGGCTAGCCAGTTTTCCCAGCACCATTTATTAAATAGGGAATCCTTTCCCCATTGCTTGTTTTTCTCAGGTTTGTCAAAGATCAGATGGTTGTAGATATGCAGCATTATTTCTGAGGGCTGTGTTCTGTTCCATTGATCTATATCTCTGTTTTGGTACCAGTACCATGCTGTTTTGGTTACCGTAGCCTTGTAGTATAGTTTGAAGTCAGGTAGTGTGGTGCCTCCAGCTTTGTTGTTTTGGCTTAGGATTGACTTGATGATGCTGGTTCTTTTTTGGTTCCATATGAACTTTAAAGTAGTTTTTTCCAATTCTGTGAAGAAAGTCATTGGTAGCTTGATGGGAATGGCATTGAATCTGTAAATTACCTTGGGCAGTATGGTCATTTTCACAATATTGATTCTTCCTACCCATGAGCATAGAATCTTCTTCCATTTGTTTGTATCCTCTTTTATTTCCTTGAGCAGTGGTTTGTAGTTCTCCTTGAAGAGGTCCTTCACATCCCTTGTAAGTTGGATTCCTAGGTATTTTATTCCCTTTGAAGCAATTGTGAATGGAAGTTCACTCATGATTTGGTTCTCTGTTTGTCTGTTGGTGTATAGGAATGCTTGTGATTTTTGTACATTGATTTTGTATCCTGAGACTTTGCTGAAGTTGCTTATCAGCTTAAGGAGATTTTGGGCTGAGACAATGAGGTTTTCTAGATATACAATCGTGTCATCTGCAAACAGGGACAATTTGACTTCCTCTTTTCCTAATTGAATACCCTTTATTTCCTTCTCCTGCCTAATTGCCCTGGCCAGAACTTCCAACACTATGTTGAATAGGAGTGGTGAGAGAGGGCATCCCTGTCTTGTGCCAGTTTTCAAAGGGAATGCTTCCAGTTTTTGCCCATTCAGTATGGTATTGGCTGTGGGTTTGTCATGGATAGCTCTTATTATTTTGAAATACGTCCAATCAATACCTAATTTATTGAGAGGTTTTAGCATGGAGGTTGTTGAATTTTGTCAAAGGCCTTTTCTGCATCTATTGAGATAATCATGTGGTTTTTGTCATTGGCTCTGTTTGTATGCTGGATTATATTTATTGATTTGCGTATATTGAACCAGCCTTGCATCCCAGGGATGAAGTCCACTTGATCATGGTGGATAAGCTTTTTGATGTGCTGCTGGATTTGGTTTGCCAGTATTTTATTGCGGATTTTTGCATCAATGTTCATCAAGGATATTAGTCTAAAATTCTCTTTTTTTGTTGTGTGTCTGCCTGGCTTTGGTATCAAGATGAAGCTGGCCTCATAAAATGAGTTAGGGAGGATTCCCTTCTTTTCTATTGATTGGAATAGTTTCGGAAGGAATGGTAACAGTTCCTCCTAGTACCTCTGGTAGAATTCGGCTGTGAATCCTTCTGGTCCTGGACCCTTTTTGTTGGCAAGCTATTGATTATTGCCACAATTTCAGCTCCTGTTATTGGTCTATTCAGAGATTCAACTTCTTCCTGGTTTAGTCTTGGGAGAGTGTGTCAAGGAATTTATCCATTTCTTCTAGATTTTCTAGTTTATTTGTGTAGAGGTGTTTGTAGTATTCTCTGATGGTAGTTTGTATTTCTGTGGGATCGGTGGTGATATCCCCTTTATCATTTTTTATTGCATCTATTTGATTCTTATCTCTTTTTTTATTTATTAGTCTTGCTAGTAGTCTATCAATTTTGTTGATCCTTTCAAAAAAGCAGCTCCTGGATTCATTAATTTTTTGAAGGGTTTTTTGTGTCTCTATTTCCTTCAGTTCTGCTCTGATTTTAGTTATTTCTTGCCTTCTGCTAGCTTTTGAATGTGCTTGCTCTTGCTTTTCTAGTTCTTTC
The DNA here is from genome assembly GCF_028858775.2 of Pan troglodytes. Taxonomy (NCBI): domain Eukaryota; kingdom Metazoa; phylum Chordata; class Mammalia; order Primates; family Hominidae; genus Pan; species Pan troglodytes. Next base: position 101,044,900 of record NC_072398.2, on the reverse strand, counting down.
AAATGTGATGTTAGGGTGTCAATTTTAGATCTTTCCTGCTTTCTCTTGTGGGCATTTAGTGCTATAAATTTCCCTCTACACACTGCTTTGAATGCGTCCCAGAGATTCTGGTATGTTGTGTCTTTGTTCTCGTTGGTTTCAAAGAACATCTTTATTTCTGCCTTCATTTCGTTATGTAACCAGTAGTCATTCAGGAGCAGGTTGTGCAGTTTACATGTAGTTGAGCAGTTTTGAATGAGATTCTTAATCCTGAGTTCTAGTTTGATTGCACTGTGGTCTGAGAGATAGTTTGTTATAATTTCTGTTCTTTTACATTTGCTGAGGAGAGCTTTACTTCCAAGTATGTGGTCAATTTTGGAATAGATGTGATGTGGTGCTGAAAAAAATATATATTCTGTTGATTTGGGGTGGAGAGTTCTACAGATGTCTATTAGGTCCGCTTGGTGCAGAGCTGAGTTCAATTCCTGGGTATCCTTGTTGACATTCTGTCTTGTTGATCTGTCTAATGTTGACAGTGGGGTGTTAAAGTCTCCCATTATTAATGTGTGGGAGTTTAAGTCTCTCTGTAGGTCACTCAGGACTTGCTTTATGAATCTGGGTGCTCCTGTATTGGGTGCATATATATTTAGAATAGTTAGCTGTTTTTGTTGAATTTATCCCTTTACCATTATGTAATGGCCTTCTTTGTCTCTTTTGATCTTTGTTGGTTTAACGTCTGTTTTATCAGAGACTAGGATTGCAACCCCTGCCTTTTTTTGTTTTCCATTTGCTTGGTAGATCTTTCTCCATCCTTTTATTTTGAGCCTATGTGTGTCTCTGCACATGAGATGGGTTTCCTGAATACAGCACACTGATGGGTCTTGACTCTTTATCCAATTTGCCAGTCTGTGTCTTTTAATTGGAGCATTCAGTCCATTTACTTTTAAAGTTAATATTGTTATGTGTGAATTTGATCCTGTCATTATGATGTTAGCTGGTTATTTTGCTCGTTAGTTGATGCAGTTTCTTCCTAGTCTTGATGGTCTTTACATTTTGGCATGATTTTGCAGCGGCTGGTACTGGTTGTTCCTTTCCATGTTTAGTGCTTCCTTCAGGAGCTCTTGTAGGGCAGGCCTGGTGGTGACAAAATCTCTCAGCATTTGCTTGTCTGTAAAGTATTTTATTTCTCCTTCCCTTATGAAGCTTAGTTTGGCTGGATATGAAATTCTGGGTTGAAAATTCTTTTCTTTAAGAATGTTGAATATTGGACCCCACTCTCTTCTGGCTTGTAGGGTTTCTGCCGAGAGATCTGCTGTTAGTCTGATGTGTTTCCCTTTGAGGCTAACCCAACCTTTCTCTCTGGCTGCCCTTAACATTTTTTCTTTCATTTCAACTTTGATGAATCTGACAATTATGTGTCTTGGAGTTGCTCTTCTCGAGGAGTATCTTTGTGGCATTCTGTGTATTTCCTGAATCTGAACGTTGGCTTGCCTTGCTAGATTGGGGAAGTTCTCCTGGATAATATCCTGCAGAGTGTTTTCCAACTTGGTTCCATTCTCCCCGTCACTTTCAGGTACACCAATTAGACGTAGATTTCGTCTTTTCACATAGTCCCATATTTGTTGGATGCTTTGCTCATTTCTTTTTACTCTTTTTTCTGTAAACTTCCCTTCTTGCTTCATTTCATTCATTTCATCTTCCATCAATGATACCCTTTCTTCCAGTTGATCACATTGGCTCCTGAGGCTTCTGCATTCTTCACATAGTTCTCAAGCCTTGGTTTTCAGCTCCATCAGCTCCTTTAAGCACTTCTCTGTATTGGTCATTCTAGTTATACATTCTTCTAATTTTTTTTTTAAAGTTTTTAACTTCTTTGCCTTTGGTTTGAATGTCCTCCCGTAGCTCAGAGTAATTTGAGTGTCTGAAGACTTCTTCTCTCACCTCGTCAAAGTCATTCTCAGTCCAGCTTTGTTCCATTGCTGGTGAGGAACTGCGTTCCTTTGGAGGAGGAGAGGCAATCTGCTTTTTAGAGTTTCCAGTTTTTCTGTTCTGTTTTTTCCCCATCTTTGTGGTTTTATCTACTTTTGGTCTTTGATGATGGTGATGTACAGATGGGTTTTTGGTGTGGATGTCCTTTCTGTTTGTTAGTTTTCCTTCTAACAGAGAGGACTCTCAGCTGCAGGTCTGTTGAAGTACGCTGCCATGTGAGGTGTCAGTGTGCCCCTGCTGGGGGTACCTCCCAGTTGGGCTGCTCAGGGGTCAGGTGTCAGGGACCCACTTGAGGAGGCAGTCTGCCTGTTCTCAGATCTCCAGCTGCGTACTGGGAGAACCACTGCTCTCTTCAAAGCTGTCAGACAGGGACATTTAAGTCTGTGGAGGTTAGTGCTGTCTTTTTGTTTGTCTGTGCCCTGCCCCCAGAGGTGGAGCCTACAGAGGCAGGCGGGCCTCCTTGAGCTGCGGTGGGCTCCATCCAGTTCGAGCTTCCCTGCTGCTTTGTTTACCTAAGCTAGCCTGGGCAATGGTGGGCGCCCCTCCCCCAGCCTCGCTGCCTCCTTGCAGTTTGATCTTAGACTGCTGTGCTAGCAATCAGTGAGACTCCCTGGGCGTAGGACTCTCTGAGCCAGGTGCGGGATATAATCTCGTGGTGCGCCGTTTTTTAAGCCCGTCTGAAAAGTGCAGTATTCGGGTGGGAGTGACCCGATTTTCCAGGTGCCATACGTCACCCCTTTCTTTGACTAGGAAAGGGAACTCCCTGACCCCTTGTGCTTCCCGAGTGAGGCAATGCCTCGCCCTGCTTCGGCTCATGCATGGTGCGCGCACCCACTGACCTGAGCCCACTGTCTGGCACTCCCTAGTGAGATGAACCCCGTACCTCAGATGGAAATGCAGAAATCACCTGTCTTCTGTGTCGCTCGCGCTGGGAGCTGTAGACCGGAGCTGTTCCTATTCAGCCATCTTGACTCGATCAGAAACAGTACTAATTGTGAATATTAAATACTTAATATTGAGTAAAAGTAGCCAGATGCAGCAGGATACAGACTTTTACTCCAATTATGTAAGGGAAAAACCAGGCAAAACCAGACTTTACTTTAGGCTTTTAAAAAATGCACAATAAGGCCACACACTGAGGTCAGGAGTTCGAGACTAGCCTGACCAACATATAAATCCCCGTCTCTACTAAAAATACTAAAATTAGCCAGGTGAGGTGGCACATAGCCCATGCCTGTAATACCAGCTATTTGGGAGGTTGAGGCATGAGAATCACTTGAATCCAGGAGTCGGAGGTTGCAATGAGTCAAGATCATGCCACTACACTTCAGCCTGGGCGACAGAGCAAGGCGTCATCTCTAAAAAAAAAGAAAGAAAGAAAGGAAAAAATACATAATAAAATTATAAAGAGAACCAAGGAGAGAATTGCAGATATCCACTGGTAATGTGGGTATCTGTTATATATGTTACTAATAAGGGAAGGAAGACTTTAGGATCAGTTAGGGGCATACAGAGGACTTCTTGGTGGTGATAGTGCTCTATTTCTTCACCTGGATAGGTATCACACAGATGTTTATTTAATAACTGATGTATCCATATGTTTCTTTGCATATTTCACAATAAGAATGAAATAGAGGAAGGGAAGGTGAATGGAAAAAGATTTCTCCATTCATCAAAATTTTAAAGTCATGTTTTTCCTCAGGTTCTTCTCCAAGTTCAGTCTGAAATCGTGAAACCAGCCAAGTGTGGTGGCTCACACCTATAATCTCAGCACTTTTGGGAGGTAACAGAGTGAGACTCTGCCTAAAAAAAAAAAAAATAAAGAACAACAGAGTGCTTATCAGGTAGAGAGGAAGGGAGGAAATAAGGACATGTGGGTCAGAGATACACAGTAGCAGATATGTAGAATGAACAATCCTATACATCTATATACAACATGAGGACTATAGGTAATAAAATTGTACTGTATATGGGATTCATGCTAAATAAGATTTTACCTTCCTTTGCCACACCAAAAAATGTGGGTATCTGCGATAGATATGGTAATTTGCTTCACTACAGTAACCTTTTTACTATGTATATGTATTCTATATCATTATATGTGTACCTTAAATATACACAATAAAATTTATTTTAAAGAGAAAAAAATAGCCAGGTGTGGTAGATCACGCTGGTAATCCCAAAACCTTGGGAGGCCAAGGTGGGCAGATCATGAGGTCAGGAGTTTGAGACCAGCCTGGCCAATATGGTGAAACCCCGTCTCCACTAAAAACACACACAAAAAATTAGCCAGGTATGGTGGCACGCACCTGTAATCTTAGCTACTCAGGCAGTTGAATTGCTTGAACATAGGAGGCAGATGTTGCAGTGAGATGAGATCTCACCATTACACTCCAGCCTGGTTGACAGGCTGAGACTCCACCTCAAAAATAAATAAATAAATAAATAAATAAATAAATAAATATATATATATATATAGAGAGAGAGAGAGAGAGAAAATTTATGAAAGTATGCACAACAAAATTAAAATGTTGACTCTAAAGTGAGCTACTAAGTGACTGGGGTGCATGAGAGAAAATGTTACTTAACATTTTTATACCTGTTGAATTGTATCCTATGTATGCATTATAAATTTAAATGTGCAATAATGCAGATAACTGAAATGTGGGTATGCTTTGATTAGGGCTTTGCATTTCCCATTTGCTCAAATTCATTATGATTCTAGATGCATATGAATAGAAATACAAAATGTAAGGAGACACGGGACTTCTGATAGCCCTTTCTTCCTTCCACATTTTGTGTCTCTGGCTGAAGTTTGCCATATGAGTCCATATGGCTAATGAGCAAAATATTTTTCAGATGGATACATGTGACCAAGCATTGCAAGTTAAAGATATTTCTGAATCTTGGACCTCTTATTTACAGTGAAGCCCCCTCCTGCATAGTAAAGCAGAGAGCAATGTAAAAGCTTGCTGCATCAATAATCAATTTCTGGTGAGCAATAATTATAGGTAATGTAAAATGAGACAATTATTGCTTTTCATCTTTTCTTGAAAGAGCTCTTACAGTCCATGATTTTGAAAAAAATAATCTAAGTTCACTCTTTTCTTTTCTATAACAAAAAGACATTATCCAGTAGAAGTTCAAGAGTAAAATCTGAAGGCAGCTTATCTGACCTGGCCACATGGTCTTGCCACTTGTTAAATATAACTTTCTAACACTAACTTCTCCAGACCTCAGATCTTCAAATCTCTAAAATGAAATCCTAGTAGTACTTGCCTCTAGAACAGCAGCTGAACTGAGCATTTTAGGGAAGGAACAAACATACACATGATATATGTATATATATATAGTCAGATTATGAACCCAGTATAGCCCAGAATGCAAAAATTTCTCAGTAACAGAGATCCCCAAGAGAAAAATGTGATTTAGCTTATCTCAGTGGCCTTTCATGTGGCAAATGAAAAGTTAAAATCCATAATGAGAAATATATGGGCAGCCAGTGACACCATCCATTCAATGTAGACTCTCAACATCTCTGACAGTCATTCCCTGTTGTACCCCAACCTGCTTATATAGTGGGGTGATATCACCTTTTGATCATAACATACATAAACCTCAAGCCTCAGTAAGAAATATTTATGGACAACCAGATATTTTGTGTTTCCAGTCAAAACTCAGGTAGATCACATTTTATGTGACAGGAGAAGGCACAGTCGATGCCCAGTTATCCCTGAGATCATCTCTGCCTGCAGCTTCCTATCATCATAGCAAGCTCTTTCCCTGCAGTCCACCATCTGTATCTGCCCTTTGCTATATAGATAGCAAAAATTAAGCATCTGAAAAGATGCTCAACACCATATGTCACTAGGGAGTTCAAATTAAAACAACGATGAGATACCACTAGGCTGGCTCAAATCCAAACACTGACACCACCAAGTGCTGATGAGGATATGGAGCAAAAGGAACTCTAATTGATTGCTGCTGGGAATGCAAAATGGTAAAGCCACTGTGGAAGGCAGTTTTGCAAATTCCTGCAAAACTAAACATATGCTTACCATATGATCTGGCAATTGCATTCTTTGGTATATACTCAAATGACCTGAAAACTTATATCCACTCAAATTCTGCACATGAATGTTTATAGCAGCTTATACATAACCAACAAAGATTGGAAGTAACCAAGGCATCCTACAATAGAGAAATGGATAAACTAACTGAAACATTCATACAATGGTATATTCTTCAGGAATAAAAAGAAGTGAACTACCAAGGCATGACAAGACATGGAGGAATCTTAAACATGTATTTCTAAGTGAAAGAAGCCAATGCAAAAAGGCCACATAGTCTAGAGTTCCAATTATATGGAATACTAGAAAAGGCAAAACTAGGCAGATGGTATTATAAAAAGTTCAGTGGTTCCCAGGGGCTAGAGCAGAGGGAAGGATGAATAGGTGGAACACAGAAGATTTTTAGGGCAGTGAAACTTTTCTGTGTGACCCTATAATGGTGGATATGTGTGCTTAAGCATTTGTCAAAGCCCATAAATGGTAGAACAAAAACAGTGAATCTTAATATAAGCCATGAACTTAATAATATCAATATTGGCTCATCAAGCATAACAAATGTACCACACTAACAAGATGATAATAGAGGAAGTGTGTGTACTGTGGTGTGAGGCAGATATTAGAGCTCAATATGCCTTCTGCTCTATTTTTCTGTACACCTACAACTGTTCTAAAAATTAAGTCAATTACTTATTTGTTAATTATTATTTTTTAATTTATTTTTCGAGATGGAGTCTCACTCTGTTGCCCAGGCTGGAGTGCAACAGCACGATCTTGGATTACTGCAAACTCTGCCTCCCAGGTTCAAGCGATTCTGCTGCCTCAGCCTCCCAAGTAGCTGGAATTACAGGCACCCGCCACCATGCCTGGCTAATTTTTTGTATTTTTAGTAGAGACGGGGTTTCACCGTGTTAGCCAGGATGGTCTTAATCTGCTTACCTTTTGATCCACCCATCTTGCACTCCCAAAGTGCTTGGATTACTGGCATGAGCCATTGCACCAGGTCTTATTTATCTTTTTGAGACAGGGTTTAGCTCTGTCACTCAGGCTGGAGTGCAGTGGTGAAATCATGGCTCAATGCAGCCCCAACCTCCAGGGCTCAAGTAACCCTCCCACCTCAGCTTCCTGAGTAGCTGGGACCACAAGCGTGTGCCACCATACCTGGCACATTTCTTAGACCTCTGAAAAGATGCTCAACACCATATGTCACTAGGAATATTCAGTATTCAACTAGAGGCTTCAATGGGCTCTGAAGTATCCCCTCTTGAACTCTATAAAAAGCGTATTTTCAACTGGCAGAATGATAACAAAGGTTTACATCTGTGAGATGAATTCACACATCAGAAAGCATTTTTATAGATAGATTTTCTCTAGTTTTTATTGAAGAATATTCGATTTCATGTTATAGGCCTCAATTTGCTCCAAAATTTCCCCTTGTAGATTCTACAAAAAGAATATTTCCAACCTGCTGAATCAAAACAAATGTTCAATTCTGCGAGATGATATGCAAAGCTTTTTCACAGATATCTTGTTTCTAATTTTTATCCTGGGGTATTTGGTTTTTCACTATAAGCATCAATGGGCTCTGAAATGTCCCTTTGCAGATTCTACAAAAAGAGTGTTTCCAACCTGTTGAATCAAAATAAAGTTTTAACTTTGTGAGATGAACGCACACATCGCAAAGCATTTTCACCCATAGCTTGTTTCTAATTTTTATCATGGGTTATTGGTTTTTCACTAAATGCCTCAATGGACTATGAATTGTTGCCTTGTAGATTGCACAACCAAAGAGTTTCCAACCTGCTGAAGCAAAACACAGGTTTAACTTTGTAAGATGAATCTGCACATTGCAAAGCATTTTTACAGATAGGTTGCTTTGAGTTTTTATCAAGAGATATTTGATTTTTCACTTTATGCTTTAATGGGTTATGAAATCTCCCCTTGGAGATTCTACAAAAAAAGTTTCCAAACTGATGAATCAAAAGAAAAGTTCAACTTTTGAGATGAAATCACACATCACAAAGTATTTTCAGAAATAGCTTCTTTACAGTACTTATCGCAGGATATTAGATTTTCCAATATTAGCCTCAACGAGCTCTGAAATGTCCCTTTGTAGATTGTACAAAATGAGTGTTTCCAAACTATGGAATAAAAAGGAAGGTTTAACTCTGTGAGATTAATCCACACATCACAAAACATCTTCACAGATGGCTTGTTTCTAATTTTTATTGTGGGATATTCTTTTTTTCACTAAAGGCCTCAAGCACTCCAAAATGTCCCTTTGTAGATTCTATAACAAGAGTGTTTTAAAACTGCCGAATCAAAACAAAACATGTAACTCTTTGAGAGGAATCCACACATCACAAAGCATATTTTCAGATCACTTGTTTCTAGTTTTTAAAGCATGATATTCGGTTTTTCACTATATGCCTCATCGGGCTCAGAAATATCTCATAGTAGATTTTACAAAAATAGTGTTTCCTACCTGCTGAATCAAAACAACAGTTTAAATCTGTGAGATGGCTCCAAACCTCGCAAAACATTTTCAGAGATAGTTTTTTCCTAGTTTTTATTGCAGGATATTCGGTTTTTCAGTATAGGCCTCAGTGAACTCTGAAATGTCCATTCATAGGTTCTATAAAAGTGTGTTCCCAACTCCCAGTATAAAAGGAAAGGTTTAACTCTGTGAAATGAATCTACACATTGGAAAGCACACAAATAGCTTGTTTCTAGCTTTTATGATGAGACATTTGATTTTTTACTATTGGCCTCAATGGGCTCAGAAATGTCTCTTTGCAGATTCTACAAAAAAAAAGTTTTTCATTTTTCTGAACAAAAATAAAGGTTTAATTCTTTGATATGAAATCACACATCAGAAAGAATTTTCACAGATAGCTTGTTTCTAGGGTTCATCACTGGATATTGGGTTTTTCACTATAGGCTTCAATGGAGTCTTAATTGTAACTCAATTCTACAAAAAGAGTGTCCCCCAACCTGCTGTTTGTAAATAAATGTTTACCTCTGTGAGGTAAATCTTCACATCATAAAGCATTTTCCCCGATAGCTTGTTTCTAGTTTTTATCTCGGGATATTGATTTTTCACTATAGGCTTCAATGGGATTTGAAAGATTCCTCTGTAGATTCTACAAAAAGAGTGTTTTAACCTGCTGAATCAAAATGTTTAACTTTTTGAGATAAATCCACACATTACAACGTATTTTCACATATAGGTTTTTTTTTTTTTTTTTTTTTTTTTTTTTTTTTTTTTTTTTAGATGGAGTCTCACTCAGTCCCCCAGGCTGGAGTGCAGTGGCACGATCTCAGCTTCCCAGTTTGATGCCATTCTCCTGCCTCAGCCTCCCGAGTAGCTGGGACTACAGGCGCCCGCCACCAAGCCAGGCTAATTTTTTTGTGTTTTTAGTAGGGACGGGGTTTCACCGTGTTAGCCAGGATGGTCTCGACCTCCTGACCTCGTGATCCACCCGCCTCAGCCTCCCAAAGTGCTGGGACTACAGACGTGAGCCATTGCACCTGGACAATAGCTTTTTTTACTTTTATTGTGAGATATTGGTTTTTCACTACAGGCTGATATTGGCTTCAAATTGTCCCCTCATGGATTCCACAAACAGTGAGTTTTCAAGCATCCGAAGCAAAATAAAGGTTTAACTTTGTAAGATGAATCTGCACATTATTGCTGGATATTCAGTTTTTCACTGTAGGCATGAATTTGCTCTGAAATGTCCTATTGAAGACTTTACCAAAAGAGTGTTTCCATCCTGCTGAATCAAAAGAATGGTTTAACTCTGTGAGATGAAATCACCCATCGTAAATCATTTTCAGAGACAGCTTCATATAGTTTCTATCTCAGAATATTTGGTTTTTCACTATAAGCCTCAATGGGGTTTGAAATGCCTCCTCATAAATTGTACACACACACAAAAAAAGGAGTTTCCAACCTGTTGAATCAAAACAAATATTTAATGTTGTGAGATAAATTCAAATATCACAAAGCATTTTCACGGATTTTTTTTCTAGTTTTTATCACGGAATATTTGGTTTTTCACTATAGTCTTCAGTGGGCTCAGAAATGCCCCTTGTAGATTCTACAAAAAGAATGTTTCTAACCTGCTGAACCAAAAAAAAACTTTAACTCTTTGAGGTGAATCCACACATTGCAAACATTTTCACAGGTAGCTTGTTTCTAGTTTTGATCACAGAATATTGGATATTTTACAGTAGGCCTCAATGGGATCAGAATTGTCCCCTCTTAGATTCTACTAAAAGAGTGTTTCCAAAATGCTGTATAAAAATGAAGGCTTAACACTGTGAGATGAATCGACACGTCACAAAGCATTTTCACGAGTAGCTTGTTTTTACTTTTTGTCATGAGATATTCAGTTTTTCAATATATTCCTCCATGGGCTCTGAAATTTCCCTTCATAGATTCTATGAAAAGACTGTATCCAACTGACTGAATCAAGACACAGGTATAACTCTGTGCAAGAAATCCACACATCACAAAGCATTTTCACTGTTAGCTTGTTTCTAGTTTTTATCACCGGATAATTGGTTTTTGACTATAGGCCTCAATGGGCTTCAAAATGTCCCTTCATAGATTGTACAAAAAGAGTGCTTCAATCCTGCTGAATCAAAGCAAAGGTTTAATTCTCTGAAATGAATCCACACATCACACATCATTTTCCAATATAGCTTGTTTCTAGTTTTTATTGTGGGATATTTGGTTTTTTACTTTAGACCTCAATGGGCTCTGAAATGTGCCTTCTTAGATTCTACAAAGAGTGTTTCTCACCTGATAAATCAAAACAATGGTTTAACTTTGTGAGATAAGTCCACACATTGCAAAACATTTTTACCAATAGCTTGTTTCTAATTTTTATCATGGGATATTCAGTTTTTTCAGTGTAGGCCTCAATGGTCTCTGAAATGTCCCCTCGTAGATTCTACAAATAGAGTTGTTGCAACCTGATAAATCAAACATTTAATTCTGTGAGATAAATCTATAAATCTACACATCTCAAAACATTTTCACAGATAACTTGTTTCTGGTTTTTATCATGGGATATTTGATTTTTCACCATAGACCTCAATAGGCTCTGAAATGTCCCCTCATAGAGTCTACAAAAAGAGTGTTTTCAACCTGCTGAATAAAAACAAAGTTTTAACTCTCTGACATAAAATAACAAATCATAAAACATTTTCACAGTTGGCTTGTTTCTAGTTTTTATCATGCAATGCTCAGTTTTTCATGACAGGGCACAATGGGCTCCAAAATGTCCCTTTGTACATTCTACAAAAACAGTGATTTTGGCCCACTGAATAAAAACAAAGGTTTTATACTGTGAGAGGAATCCACACATAGGAAGGAATTTTCACAGATAGCTTATGTCTAGCTTTCATTGCAGGATGTTCAGTTTTTTCATATACTTCTTGATGGGCTCTGAAATGTCCCTTCATAGACTCTACAAAGAGAGCATTTACAACCTGCTGAATAAAAACAAAGGTTTAACTCTGTGAGTTGAATCCAGACATTGCAAAGCATTCTCATATATAGCTTGTTTCTAGTTTTTTCTTGAGATATAACGTTTTTAACTTTAGACCTTAATGTTCTCTGAAATGTGCCATTTTAGTTTCTACAAAAAGAGTGTTTCAACCTGCTGAATTAAAACAAGGTTTAACTCTCTGATATGAACTGACACATCACAAAGTGTTTTCACAGATAGCTTTTTACTAGTTTTTGTCATGGGATTTTCAGTTTTTGCAAATGGCTTTCATGTACTCTGAAATGTCCCTATGTAGATTTTACAAAAGGAGTGTTTCCAACCTACTGAATCAAAACAAGTGTTTAAATCTGTGAGATATATCCATACATTGCAAAGCACTTTCACAGATTGCTAATTTCTAGCTTTTATCATGAGATACTTGGTTTTTCACTATAGACCTCAATAGGCTCCCAAATGACTCTCATAGATTGTACAAAAAGAGGGTTTTCAAAGTGCTGAATCAAAATAAAGATTTAACTCAGTGAGGTGAATCCACACATTGCAAAATATTTTCACAGATAGCTTGGTTTTGTTTGTTTGTTTGTTTGTTTTGTTTTTATCGTGGGATATTTCTTTTTTCATTATAGGCCTCAATGGGCACCAAAATGTCTTCTCCTAGATTCTACAAACTGACTGTTTCCAACTTGCTTAATCAAAACAAAAGTTTAACTCTGTGATATGAATACACACATCCCAAAGGATTTTTACAGATAGCTTGTTTCTAGTTTATATCTCCTCGTATTTTGTTTTTCACTGTAGGTTTCAATGGGCTTTGAAATGTTTCTTTGTAGATTGTGCAAAAAGAGATTTTCAAATCTGCCAAATTAAAATGGATGTTTAACTCTTTGAGATGAATTCACACACGGCAAAGCATTTTCACAGATAGCTTGTTTCTAGTTTTTATCATGGGATATTCGGTCTCTCACTGTAGTAGTCCTCAATGGACTCTGAAATGGCCCTTAGTAGATTCTACAAAAAGAGTGTTTCCAAGCTGCTGAATCAATACAAATGCTTAACTCTGGGAAAGGAATCCACACAATGCAAAGCATTTTCACAGATAGCTTGTTTGTAGTTTTTATTGCAGGATATTCAATGTTTTAATGTACTTGTCCATGGGCTCCGAAATGTCCCTTCATATATTCTACAAAAATAGTGTTTTCAACCTGCTGAAAAAATAACATATGTTTAACTCTGAGAGATGATTCCTCAAATCACAAGAACTTTTCACAGATAGCTTGTTTCTAGTTTTCACTGTGGGATATTTAACTTTTCACTATAGTTCTCAATGAGATTTGTAATGTCCTTTTGTACAATCTGCAAAAAGAGGGTTTCCAGCCTGCTGAATCAAAACAAAGGCTTAACTCTGTGAGATAGATCCACACATTGCAAAACATTTTCACAGATATCTTGTTTCTACATTTCATCGTAGGATACTCGCTTTTTCCAAATACTTCTCCAGGGGCTCCATATTGTCCCTTTGTAGATTCCACAAAAAGAGTGTTTCCAACTAGCTAAATCAAAACAAAGGTTTAACTCTGTGAGTTAAATCTACGCATTGCAAAGCATTTTCACAGATAGCCTGTTTCTCATTTTTATCACAGGATATTCAGTTTTTCACCGTAGGCCTCAATGGGCACTAAAATATCTTCTCATAGATTCTAAAAACAGACTGCTTTCAACCTGCTTAATCAAAAGAAAGCTTTAACTCCATGATATGAATCCACACATTGGAAAGCATTTTCACAGATAGTTTGTAGTTTTTTTCTCCACATATTTTGTTTTTCACTATAGGCTTCAATGGGCTTTGAAATATTTCTTTGTAGATTCTGCAAAAGGAGTTTTTCCAACCTGCATATTTAAAACACCAGTTTAACTCTGTGGCATGAATCCACAATGGCAAAGCATTTTCACAGATAGCTTTTTTCTTTTTTTTTTTTTTCCTGTGGGATATTTGCTCTTTAACTGTAGGTCTCAAAGGGCTCTGAAATGGCCCTTCATAGATTCTACACAAAGAGTGTTTCCAACCTGTTGAATCAAAATAAATATTTAACTCTGGAAGATGAATCCACACATCAGAAAGCGTTTTCAGATATAGACTTTTATTGTTTTTATTTTGTAATATTCTGTTTTTTACTATAGGCATCAATGGGTGTGAAATATCCCTTCATGTATTCTATAAAATAGTGCTTTCAACCTGCTGAATAAATGCAAAAGTTTAAATCTGTGAGATGCACCCGCACATTGCAAAGCATTTTCAAAGACAGCTTGTTTCTACTTTTATCATGAGATATTTGGTATTTCACTATGGGCCTCAATGGGCTTCAAACTGTCCCTTTGTAGCTTCTACACAAAGAGTGTTTCCAATCTGCTTAATTAAAAAATGATTAACTCTCTGAGATGAATCAACACATCACAAAGAATTTTTACTGATAGCTTGTTTCTGGATGTTATCGTGGGATAATCGGTTTTTCCTCAACCTGCTGAATCACAAGAAAGATTTAACTCTGTGAGATGAAATCACACATCGCATATAACTTTCAGACACAGCTTTTTCATAGTTTTTATCACAGGACATTAAGTTTTTCACTACAGCCTTCAATGGGCTTTGAAATGTCCTTGTGTAGATTGTAAAAAGAGAGTGTATACAACCTGCTGAATGAAAACAATGTTTAATTCTTTGAGATGAATCCACACATCCCAAAGCATTTTTACAGATAGGTTGTTTCCATTTTTTATCATGAGATATTAGGGTTTTCACTATAGGTTTCAATGGGCTCTGGAATGTTTCTTCGTACATTCTAGAAAAAGAGTGTTTCAATTCTGATTGAATTGAGTGTTCTGATTCTGCCGAATCAGAAGAAAGTTTTAACTCTGTGAGTTGGATCCACACATTGCAAAGCTTTTAGCTTGCTTCTAGTTTCTTTCATGGCATATTTGGTTTTTCACTATAGGCCTCAATGGGCTCTGAAATGTTTTTATGTAGAATCTACAAAAAGAGTGTTCCAAACTGCGGAATTAAAACAAAGGTTTAAATATGTGACATTATTTCACATATCACAAAGCATTTTCACAGATAACTTGTTTGTAGTTTTTATCACGGGATTTTCTGCTTCTCACTATAGGCCTCAGGGGTTCGAAATGTCTTTCCTTAGATTTACGAAAAACGTGTTTCTAGCCTGCTGAATGATAACAAATGTTTAACTCTGTGAGATGAATCCAGACACTGCCAGTCGTTTTCACAGATAGCTGTTTTCTAGTTGTGTGTGTGTGGGATATTCGCTTTTTTACAATATGCCTTAAAGGTCTCAGAAATCCCCATTCGTAGATTCAACAAAAAGAGTGTTTCCAAATTGCTGAATTAAAACAGAGGTTTAACTCTGTGAGATGAATCCAAACGTTGCAAAGCATTTGGACAGATATCATCTTTCTAGTTTTTATCACAGGATAATTGATTTTTCATTATGGGCCTCAAAGTCTTTGAAAATGCTCTTCATAGATTCTACAGTAAAAGTGTTTTCGACATGTTGAATCAAAGGTTTAACTCTAGGAGATGAATCAACACATCAGAAACCATTTTCACTGATAGTTTATTTCTAGTTTCTATCGCGGGATATTCAGTTTTTCACTATATGCCCCAAAGGGCTCCGAAATGACCCTTCATAGATTCTACAAAAGAGTGTTTCCAACATGCTAAATAAAAAAAAAAGTTTAACTCTGTGGGAAGAATCCACACATCACAAACCATTTTCACTGATAGCTTGTTTTTAGTTTTCATCCTGTAATTTTTTTTTTTTTTCCTGTAGGCCCCAATGAGCTCTGACATTTTCTCTTTTTAGATTCAACAAAAAGAGTGTTTCCAACTTATGGAATCAAAAGAAAGGTTTAAATTTGTAAGATGAATCCACATATCACAAAGCGTATTCACAGATAGCAAGCTTCTAGTTTTTTTCTGCAGGATATTCTGTTTTTCACTGTAGGCCTCAATGGGCTCTGAAATGTTTATTGGTAGATACTACAAAAAGACTGTTTTCAACCTGCTGAATCAAAAGAAAGGTATAACTCTTTGAGATGAGCCCATACATCCTAAAGCATTTTCATAAATATCTTACTTCTAGTTTTTATCGTGAGATATTCTGTTTTTCACTATAGACCTCCATGGGCTCCAAAATGTACCCTTGTAGATTCCACAAAAAGAGTGCTTCCAAATTGCTGAATTAAAACAAAGGTTTAACTGTGTGACATTATTTCACAGATCACAAAGCATTTTCACAGATAGCTTGTTTGTAGTTTTTATCGCAGCATATTTGGTTTTAAACTCCAGGCCTCGATGTGCTTCAAAATGTCTCATCTTAGATCCTACAAAAAACATGTTTCCAACGTGCTGAATCAAAACAAGAAGTTGGCTCTGTGAGATAATTCCATGCCTCACAAAGCATTTTGACAGATAGCTTGCATCAAGTTTTCATCGCGGGATATTCCATTTTTCTCTATCGGTATCAGTGGGCTCCAAAATGTCCCTTTATAGATTCTACAGTGAAAGTGTTTCTAAACTGCTAAATTAAAACAAAGATTTAGCTTTGTGAGATAAATCCAGAAGTTGCAAAGCATTTCACTGATAGTTTGTTTCTAGTTTTTATCAGAGGATAGTCAGTTTCTTACTATAGGCCTCAATTTGCTCTGTAATATCCCCTCTTAGATTCCAGAAAAGGAGAGTTTGCAGCCTACTGAATCATAAGAAATGTTTAACTCTGTGAGATAAAATCACACATTGGAAAGCATTTTCAGATGTAGCTTCTTTGTAGTTTTTAATTGCGGGATGTTTGGTGTTTCACTATAGGCCTCAATGGATTTTGAAATTTTCCCTCATAGGGACACAAAAGAAGTGTCTTTATCCTTCTGAATCAAAACAAAGTTTTAACTGTGAAAAGAAAATCCACACATAGCAAAGCATTTTTACCATATCTGCCAACAAGTAAACTCTATTTCTCCCACTTTTATCAGAGAGCTGCATGATTCCTATAGGATGAGAAGCAGGCAGTGGTGTCTGGATTTGCCTGGTCATCTAGGATCTGTTACAATCATCTGCATGTTCTTTTTCATTGTGGAGGGGATCTTTTATTGATCTGTTGCTAGAGGGGACTGCCTCTCTCTACAGATCTTTTGGCTGCCAGGGATTTCAGGGAGCAAAAAGTACTTTGGGTAGGCTGGCTGCACTCCAGGTTGTAAGTAGTAGTCTCACTGTGGGGGATTGGGGTGTTTGCAGGAGGCTTTTGGGTCCTCTGGCAGGAATCCTTGAACATGGCTTGGACTCTAGCACAGGCCCTCTCATTCTCCAAGGCAAGCATTGATTTTTCCATTGCTTTCATGAGGAGTCCATAGTACTCTTCATCAGCGCTCCTAAACACACTTTTTTGGCTTGCAATTGCCTCAGACAGCCACTGAGACACTCTCTGAACTGCATCTGCACCCGTGAGATCAGTTCAAAGTGTGAGACTCTGCTTCACCTTGAATTTGCCTTTGTCATGGTTCCTGCCTTTCCCAGAGATCCATGTCGAGAAGCAGGAGCCCCTGTGAGGCCCAGGATGAAGGGAGGCAGTGAGCTCAAAGGCCCTGCCATTTTCTGCTGACATCTGCCTCTGGGGTCTTGGGTATGATTTCATCACCTGGACACCCCTTAACATCTCAGCAGACTGTATCCCCTTCCCCCATGGGACCCAATTCTTGCACACAGCCTCTTTGGGGAATGGAATCAGAGGAACAGTTTCCAGCGCCCACATCAGAGTCTCCAAGTGCCTCCCCCTCCAGCAGGAACTGACCATGAAGACGGCCGAAGGGGCCTGCCTAGAGGGTGTGGGGGTGAGTCTTTTTGAAATTTGCCCCCCTCCGTGATGTCTAGGTACAGCCCACCTGTGTTCTCCAGGCTGCCATCTCCGAAGAGGAGCTTCCTGCAGAAACAGACAGCCTCTGAAGCTGCTGGGATGTGTGTTTCTGTGGGAGTGTTTCAAATTGTGGATATCTGCGTGTGAGTGTGGTCATGTGAGTGTGTATGTGTGTGTGTCTGTGTGTGGGGTAAGTGGAGTCTGCTGAAAGAAATGTGGCTAATACACTGCAGCAACGTTTTTTGTCACCCCACCTTCCGGTGGCCTGTCTCTGTGGCTCTGCTTGGGCTGAGGGTCTCCATGTTCTTCATTTTTCCATGGCTCCTGAATCCACAGTGAATTGGAAGAATGGCTGACAACGGCAGGGGTCAAAATCACCTCTCCTTGCCAAAAAGCCACATTTCTACAAAGAAGAGAAGCACACCACACCCCAAAACAGACAACTCCCTGTGCTTTATTGTTCTGTGGCAAACCCAGGGCCAGAGCCCAGCAGTCCTGTCACAGGGCTTCTTGAATTTACCTTGATTTTTGTTTGTAGCTGAGCAGGTGCTTCAGGTCATCAGGGAGGCATTCCTCCATTGTCTCGGAATTTTATTCTGGGACACAGAGTGTGAGCAACAATAAGGTCAGATAGGGGTGAGGATACAATCTGTTGAGGTGTGGATGGGATCTCGCACCTTCACCTGCAAAAAAGGTGCAGACAGATGACACAGAAGTTGCTTCCAACTGCATCCCCTCATTCCCTTCATTGCACAGTCAACAGCAGGGCCTGCTGCCCAGGTGGGATGACTCAATCGTGCAGGGAAATGTTGGATTGCAAACTGGGGCCCTTCTGGCCAGCTCCAGAATTGAGCTTTCATTCCCGGAGCCACATTGGAGTGAGATGGATTGATGCTGGTTTGGATGTGGCCTCCACACTGGTCTCCTCTTTTCCTGACTTCCATGTTCCTTGTGGACCTAGAGTTTCCTAGGTCTGGCTCAGTCTGACTTCCATGTTCCTCATGAACCTGGGGTTTTTCTGGGTCTGGCTCAAAGTCTTCCACACTAAAAGTTTCCCAGTTCATGGAGGATGATTCTCATGGGAATCCATTGCATGAGTGTTTTCTTATAAACACTGTCACATTTTAATGACTGGGCAGTTGTGATACTTTTGGAATCATAAATTTCGATTATATCCACCATCAAGGTAACTCTTGTTCTCCCACTTCTAAAGGACAGCTGCATGACTCCTGTAGTATGAGAAACAGGCAGCTTTGTCTGGCTTTTACCTGGCAATCTAGGCTCTGTTTCATGTCATCTGCACTTCCTTTCTCATTGTGGATGGGGTATTTCATTGGGCTGTTGGTGGGTGGGACTGAATTTCATTGTGGATATTTTGGTTGTCAGGAATATCAGAGAGCAAAAGGTATTTTTGGTAGGCTGGCTGCACACCAGGTTGTGGGTAGTGGTCTCATAGTGGTGGCTGGCATTATTTGCACTTTGCCAGAGGCTTTTAAGTCCTC
Organism: Pan troglodytes; assembly: GCF_028858775.2. Taxonomy (NCBI): domain Eukaryota; kingdom Metazoa; phylum Chordata; class Mammalia; order Primates; family Hominidae; genus Pan; species Pan troglodytes. The sequence continues at coordinate 101,025,923 of NC_072398.2, read as the reverse complement.
TGGCAGGAATCCTTGAACATGGCTTGGACTCCTGCACAAGTCTGCTCATTCCCCCAGGAGAGCCTTGATTTTTCTTTGCTTTAATGGGGGGTCCACAGTGCCCATCAACAGCACTCCTGGACATTATTTTCAGGTTTCAAATTGCCCCAGACAGCCCCTGAGACACTCTCTCAACCTCATGTGCACCTGTGAGAGACCTGTTTTAGGTGTGAGAACACTGCTCCACCTTGGACTTGGCTTTGTCATGGTTCCTGTCTTTCCCAGAGGGCCGTGCTGAGAAGCAGGGGGCCCTGTGAGGCCCAGGATGAAGGAAGGCAGGGGGTTCAAGGGTCTGGCCATCTTCCACTGACACCTGCCTCTTGGATCTCAGATATTATTCCATCAACCAGAGACCTCTTAACAACTCATCAGACTTTATTCCATCCCCAGGAGACCCAATTCATGCACACAGCCTCTTTTGGGAATGGAGTCAGAAGAGCAGTCTCCAGAGCCCACCTCACAGTCTTCAAACTCCTCCTTCTCCTGTGGGACCCTACCATGGAGATGGCTCATGAAGTCCCTATGTTCGAGACTATTAGCGTGCTGCAGTGGGTTGCTGCAGGCAGCCTTTTTCTGGAGACTAGGCCAGCACTAGATGTAACATTTTCCTGAGCTTTTCCAGGCTTAAGCCCTGACAGCCAGGTGCCTGAGCCTGCTTGGTGAATGCACATGTGACAGTCAGGCCACCAGGCACCAGTGGTGAGCAGCAGCTCATGTCACAATGAAGCCACCATTGCCTCGTGACAAGTCCCTTCATCTTGGCAGAGAAGGAGTCCTCTGTGGATGTGTGTCAGCATTGAACTCTCACCTGTCTACTCTGAGGGCTCTATGGGATATTCCCACAATCCTAGGAGAGGGCAGTGGTGAGCCAGCCTGAAGAAACATCAAGTGGAGCCCCAGGAATAAACCACGAAATCCCTAAGGATCAGAAAGGATACCCACTATGAGTCAGGCCTGCCTAGACTGTGTGGGAGTGAGTCTTTTCGAAACTTCCCTCCCTGTGATTTCTAGGTACAGCCCGCCTCTGGTTTCCAGGGCTGCTCTCTCTCAGAAGGGGCTTTCTGCAGAACCATGCAGCCTCAGGAGCTGCCAGGCTGTGTGTTTCTGTGGGAGTGTTGTGAGTGTTTGAATGTCTGCGTGTGTGTGTGTGGCTGTATGTGAGTGTGTTTGTGTCTGTGTGTATGTGTGAGGGGCATCTGCTAAAAGGAATGTGTTTAATGAACTGCAGCACTTTTTTTTTCAAGTCCCTTCACCTTCTGGTGCACCTGTCTGTGTGGCTGTGCTTGGCATATGGGGCTGCATGTTCTTTGTTTTTCCATGATTCCTGAGTCCACGGTGAATTGGGGGGATGATTGAGGCTCACAGGTGTACAAATCACCTCCCCATACAAAGGAGCCACTCTTCTGGAAAGAAGAGGAGCACACCACTCTCAGGAGCAGACACCTGTCAGGGCCTCATTGTCCTGTGGCCAACCCAGGGCGGGACCCTAGCAGTCCTGTCCACAGGCCACTTGAATCCAATTCGAATTCAGTTTGCAGCCGAGCAGGTGCTTCACGTCATGAAGGGAGCACTCCTCCAACATCTTGGGATTTCATTCCAGAACTAGGAGTGTGAGCAGCAATAAGGTCAGATACAGGTGAGCATACAATCTGCTGAGGTGTGGATGGGGTCCTGCACCTTCATCTGCAAAAAAAGATGCAGGCAGATGACACAGGAAGTGCTTCCAACTCCATCCTTGCATTCCCTTCATTGCACAAGGTGTCCACAACATGGCCCTGTGGTCAGATGGGAAGACTCCAACTTGCGGGGAAAAAAAAAAAAAAAAGGTTTAACTGATACAAAAAGGTTTATCTCTGTAAGATGAATCCACACATCACAAATTATTTGCAAAGATAGCTTCTTTCTGGTTTTTATGCCGGGATATTACGTTTTTCAGTATAGTCCATGATAGGCTCTGAAATGTCCCTTCATAGATTTTACAAAAAGGTGTTTTCATCCTGTTGAATCAAAACAAAGGTTTAACTCTGTGAGATAAATCCATTCTTCACAAAGCATTTTCACAGATAGACAGTTTTTACCATGAAATATTTGGTGTTTTACTTTAGTCCTCAATGTTCACAAAAATGTCTTTTTTTTGTATATGCTACATAAGGAGTTTTGTCAACCTACTGAATGATAATAAAGGTTTAACTTTGTGAGATGAGTCCGCACATCACAAAGCATTTTCACTAATAGGATGTTGCTAGTATGTATCGTGGCATATTCAGTTTTTCAATATACTTGTCAGTGGGCTCCAAAATGTCCTTTCGTAGATTCTTTAAAAAGAGTGTTTCCAACGTGCTGAATCAATATAAAGGTTTGCCTCTGTGAGATAAATCCACCCACTGCCAAGCATTTTCAAATATTGCTTGTTTCTAGTTTTTATCTTGAAATACTCATTTTTCCACTATAGGCCTCAGTGAGCTCCAAAATGTCCCTTCATAGGTTGTACAAAAAGAGTGTTGCCAACCTGCTGAATCAAAACAAAGGTTTAAGTTTGTGAGACAAATCCACATATCAGAAAGCATTTTCACAGATAGCTTGCTGCTAGTTTTAATCACTGGTATTAGGTGTTTCAGTATAGCCTTCAATGTACTTTGAAACGTCCCTTTGTAGATTCTATTAAAAGAATGTTTTCAACCCGGTGAATCCAAACAAAGGTTTAACTCTGTAAGATGAACCCACACATGGCAAAGCATTTACACAGATAGCTTGTTTCTAGTTTTTATTGCAGAATATTCAATTTTCCACAGTAGGCCTCAATGGGCTCTGAAATATCCCTTTATAGATTCTACAAAGAGTTTTTCCAACCTGCTGAATCAAAAAAAAGTTTTATCTCTGATAGATGAATTCACACATCACAAAGCATTTTCACAGATAGCTAGTTTCTAGTTTTCATCGTGGGATATTCAGTTTTTTACTACAGGCCTCATTGGGTTTGAAATGTCCCCTTGCAGATTCTAGAAAAATAGTGTTTCCAACCTGCTAAGTCAAAATAAAGGTTAAACTCTGTGAGATGAAACCACACATTGCAAAACATTTTTACATATAGCTTGCTCTAGTTTTTATCATGGCATATATGGTTTTTCACTATAGGCCTCAATGAACTCCAAAATGTCCCTTCCTTTATTCTACAAAAAGAATGTTTCCAACCTGCACAATCAAAACAAGGTTTAACTCTGAGATGATTCTACACATTGCAAAACATTTTTACACATAGCTTGTTTCTAGTTTTTATGCTGGGATATTTGGTTTTTAGTATAGGCCTCTATGGGCTCCAAAATGTCCCTTCATAGATATTACAAAAAGAGTGTTTTCAACCTTCTGAATCAAAACAACGGTTTAACTCTGCAAGATAAATCCACACATCTCAAAGCATTTTCACAGATAATTTGTTGTCAGTTTTTATCAGGGATATATTTTTTTTTATAATAGGCCTCAAGGACTCAGAAATTTCATATTTTAGATTCTACTAAAAGAGTGTTTCCAAACTGCTGTATATAAACATAGGTATAACTCTATGAGATAAATCCACACATCACAAACATTTTCACAGATAGCTCATTTCTAGCTTTTATCACAAGATATTCAGTTTTCACTATAGGCTTCAGTGGGCTCTGAAATGTTCCTTTGTAGATTCTACAAAAGAGTGTTTGAAACCTGCAGAATGAAAACAAAAGTTTAACTCTGTGAGATGAATCCACACATCACAGAGCATTTTCACTAATAATTTGTTGCTAGTTTCTATGGTGGGATATTTAGTTTATCAATATATTCATCCATGGGCTTCAAAATATCCCTTCATTGATTCTTAAAAAAGAGGGTTTCCAAACTGCTAAGTCAAAACAAATGTTTAAATCTGAGGGATAACCCACGCATCACAAAGCATGTTCACAGATAGTCACTGGAACACTGGCCTTTCTGGAAAAGCCACCTTTTTGGCACCCCTCCCCTCATGCCCATGGCAGTGGCACAGTGCTGTATCCTGCCTGGTCTTTGGCCTCTGCTTTGTCCTTCCTCTTGCTCTGTCTCCCCTGTTTCTGAGGGGCCTAGATGTCTCTCGCTCTGGCTGAATATCTTCATCAATGATCACATCCCAGTCTGTCTGGAAGACACATCCTGGAGATCCCTGTCGTGATTGTTTCTCTCTTTCAACCTGTTTCTGCTTGATAGGGCAGGATTGAAGACCCTGGAGCTCTTGGCTTCCATACTTGTCTCAGACAGGGAAGCTTCCTTCCTCTCCGTGTTTCACCTCATGGGTGGGTGGATTGCCTGGAATGAGCACTAGGCGACCGTGACAGTCCTTGTCTTCTAGGACAGGTGGTGTCGCATTTCCTCTGCACTTCATGTCTCATTCGTGAGAGACATCTCTCCTCTGCTCCTGGGTGGACTGACTTCCTGGATCTTTTGACCGTAAAGAATGTCGGGGAAAGGAACCAAAGGGACTGGGCTGGGGCTGGGGCTGGGGCTGGTTGCAGGGGAGGTTGGGTCAGGGCTACCTGGGACGTGGAGGTTTGGGGGTGGGGTGAATTTTTCAGAAACCTCTTTAATCCTCTGGCAGGCATTTCAAAATGTGGCTTGGACTCAGGCACAGGCCCCCTCCTGGTTCCCAGGTGTTCTTTGATTTTCTTTGGCATAGATGGAAAGGTCATTTGATCCGCCCTTCCACCGGACACATGCCTGGACAGCATTGTTGGTTTCACCATCGCCCCATATGCCTCCGGTGACACACTTTCACACCATCTGCTCTGGGATGTGCCAGTGCCACGCTTGGTCACATGGGCCTCACCTCGGGAATCGCCTCTGTCTTTGTTTGCACGTGTCCTGGAAAGCAGTGTCGGTTTGGAGGAGCCCCAGGGCTTTTAGAAGCGGGGCAGGCCACTGCTCTTTCAAAGGGAGAGGGAGGCAGAGGGCTCAGGGATCAGTGAATTTTCAGCTGACACCATGCGTTGAGGCCCATGGGATCATTCTGTGCTGCAGGGAGGCCCTGCCTGCCTCATCAGATGTGGTGAACCCATCCTATCTCACTCGGAGGGGTCCAAAATCGGATCTGAAGGGGAGTCCTGAGAACCTAGCAGGCGTCCTGAAGCTCCCAGTCCATCGGTGGAAGTCGGCTCAAGGAGGTCCTGGAGGTTTGGCCCTGGGCCAGGACACCTGCGGCCCCTTTTCCCACGCGGCCCCAAACAGGACCCCATATCCAGCCACTGCCAAGGCTGCAGGAGGAGCCCCCCTGCCGCCGCACAGCCGCGGCCTTATTTAAAGGGGACTCAGCCCCAATGCCAGGAGCAGAGCATTAGTCGGCCCAGCCAATGCGCATGTGCGAGGCGCGAGCGGATTCTCCCGTCACAGTGCTTCCCACGGTTGTCTTAGAAACCAGTCCCTGAGGCTTGGCAAAGCCGGAGTCCTCCTTGGCAGCGCTTGGGTGTTGGGACTCCGAGGTTCCGGCCTGACCTCTCCACGGGGTCGACAGGAACGTCTCCAGATGCCAGGAGTCGCAAAGCGCTGACCAGGATGACGAGACCACTGGTGGAGTCCAGGGGAAGCAGCAAGGCATCCCAGCCTCCGGCCTGCCCGGACAGTGTTTGGGTGAGTCTCCCCAAAAGTCGTGCCCCCGGGATCTCAAGGACAGGTCGGCCCGTGTGCCCCTGGGCTGCTCTCTCAGCCAGGGTCGTTCTCATCCAGAGCAGAACCCCACAGCCGCAGGGGTTGCCTTGGGGGTGTGTGTTTCTGTGCCACTGCTGTATGACTCTGTGTGTGTGTGTGTGTGTGTGTGTTTGTGTGTGTCTCCCATTCTGTCTTCTCTCTCTGTCTCTCAGTCTCTGTGTGTTTCTTTCCCTCTCTCTGTTGGTTTGTGTGTGTGTGCCCGTGTGCGAGTGTGTCTTTGGACGAATGTGCCCTGTGCGCCACAAAGCGATTTCTCGCATGGCGGCCTGTCTTTGGTGAGCCTCTTTCTGCCTCTCTCCCTGGGTCCTGTGGCCGGCTGTCAATCGTTTTCGCCCCGGTACCACTTTGGCTGTGTGAAGGCTTTGGCCGCGTGAGGAGATGCGTCGGTCCCGGAGCAATTGAAATCTCATCCCCATCTTGAGCGGCCTCTTTTTTAGGATCAAGATGACCACACTGCAGCCAAGGACAAAAGCCCCACAGGAGCTCATTGTACTGCAGGAGAGGAGTGGACCCACGTCAGAAATGAGGTTGTATCTTTTCCAGGCTCTTCTGTGAGCAATGAAGCCACATCACGATAGAGTCTTGAAGAGGAATCCAGGAATGGGAGTTGGCAACAATCCCTGTCACTGGAACGCTGGCCTCTCTGGACAAGCCACACTTCTGGCCTCCCTCCCCTTATGCTCATGGAGGTGGCACGGTGCTGTATCCTGCCTGAGCTCTGGCCTCTGCCCTGCCTTCCCTCTCGCTCTGTCTCCCCTGTTTCTCAGGCGACTAGATGCCTCTCACTCTGGCTGAATGTCTTCAACAAAGATCATTTCCCAGTCTGTCAGGGAGATGCTTCCTGGAGATCCGTGTCATGATTGTTTCTCTCTCCAAACCTGTTTCTGCTTGATTGGGCAGGTTTGATGTCCCTGGATCTCTTGGCTTCCATGCGTGTCTCAGACAGGGAAGCTACCTTGGTCTCCATTTTTCACCTCATGTGTAGGTGGATTGCCTAGAAGCAACGGTAAGCCACCATGATTGGCCTTGTCTTCTAGGACAGGCACGGTGTCACATGTCCTCTGCATCTCCTGTCTCATTCTTGAGGGACATCCTCTCCTCTGCTCCTGGGTGGACTGACTCCCCGAATCTTTTGGCCCCCTCCTGGATCCCGGGTGTTCTTTGATTTTGGTTGGCATTGATGGAAAGGTCACTTGTGCCCCTCTTCAGCCGGTCACATGCCTGGACACCATTGCTTGTTTCGCCATCGCCCCATATGCCCTCGGTGACACACATCCATACCATCTGCTCTGGTATACGCCAGTGCCACATGTGGTCGCCTTGGCTCCACCTGGGAATCGCCTCTGTCCCTGTTTGCACTTGTCCTGGAAAGCGGTATCAGCTTGTAGGAACCCCAGGGCTTTCAGAAGCGGGGTGGGCCACTGCTCTTGCAATGGAGGAGGGAGACAGACAGCTCACGGGTCAGTGAATTTTCAGCTGACACCATGCTTTGAGGCCCGTGGGAACATTCTGTGTTGCAGTGAGGCCCTGCCTGCCTTAGCAGATGTGGTGATCCCATCCTTTCTCACCTGGAGGGGTCCAAGATGTGATTCAAAGAGGAGTCCTGAGACCCCAGCAGGCGCCCTCGAGCTCTCCCTCCATCGGTGGAAGTCGGCTCAAGCAGGTCCTGAAGACAGGACTCCTGAGGGTTTGGCCTTAGGTCGCCCGCGGACCTCTCTCCCAAGCCGCCCCCTACTGGGTCCTGGATCCAGCCGCTGCGGAGGCTGCAGCAGGAGCCCCCCTGCCGCCGCGCAGCTGCCATTGTTTCAAGGGGACTCCGCCTGACTGCCAGGAGCAGAGCGCGAGTCCGCCCAGCCAATGCGCATGCGCGAGGCACGAGCCGCTTCTCCCATCACAGTGATTCCCACGGTTGTCTTGGAAACCAGTCCAGGAGGCTTGGCAAAGCAGGAGCCCTCCGTGGCAGTACTTGGGCGTCGGGGCTCCGAGGCTCCGGCCTGACCTCTGCACGGGGTCGACAGGAACGTCTCTGGTTGCCAAGAGTCGCTAGGGGCCGACCAGGATGAAGAAACCCCCGGTGGACTCCATGGGAAGCACCACGGCAGCCTAGCCTCAGGCCTGCCTAGATGGTGTTCGGGTGAGTCTCCCCAAAAGTCGTGCCTCCGTGATCTCTAGGACAGGCCTGCCTGTGTGCCCTTGGGCTGCTCTGTCACCGGAGGGTCGTTCTCGTCGAGAGCAGAACCCCCCAGCCTCAGGGGTGGCATTCGGGCTGAGGAGGGTGTGTTTCCATGCCACTGCCGTGTGACGGGGTGTGTGTGTGTGTGTGTGTGTGTGTGTGTGTCTCCCATTCTCTCCTCTCTCGCTGTCTCTCTGTTTCTTTCCCTCTCTCTGTCGGTGTGTGTGTGTGTTTGTGTGTGCGTGCCGTGGTGTGTGTGTGTGTTTGGACGTATGTGCCTGTGAGCCAGAAAGCGATTTCTTGCATGTTGGCCGGTCTTTGGTGAGCCTCTTTCTGCATCTCTGCCTAGATCATGTGGCCAGCTGTCAGTCGTTTTCCTGGCCGTTCCACTTTGGGTTTGTGAAGGCCTCGACCACGTGAGGAGACGCGTTGGTCCCGGAGCAATTGAACTATCATCCCCATCCTGAGTGGCCTCTTTTCTAGGGTCAAGATGACCACACTCCACCCAAGGACAAAAGCCCCACAGGAGCTCACTCTCCTGCAGGAGAGGGGCAGACCCACGTCCAAGAAGATGATTGTTTCTTTTCATGGCTCTTCTCTGAGAAATGAAGCCACACCACGATACGGTCTTGAAGAGGAAGCCAGGAATGGGAGATGGCAACAATCCCTGTCACGGGAACGCTGGCCTCTCTGGACAGGCCACCCATTCGGCACCCCTCCCCTTGTGCCTGTGGAGGTGGCAAAGTGCTGCATTCTACCTGGGCTCTGGCCCCTGTTCTGTCCTCCCTCTTGCTCTGTCTCCCCTGTTTCTGAGGGGCCTAGATGCATCTAGGTCTGGCTGAATGTCTTCAACAAAGATCACTTTCAAGTCCATCAGGGAGACACTTGGTGGACATGCACATCACAATTTTTTCTCTCTCCCAACTTGTTTCTGCTTGATTGGGATGGTTGGATGACCCTGAAGAGCTTGACTTCCATAGGTGTCTCAGACAGACAAGCTACCTTGGTCTCCATGTTTCACCTCATCGGTTAGTGGAATGCCTAGAATGAGTGGTAGGCCACTGTGACCAGCCTAGTATTCTAAGACAGGCAGTGTCACATTTCATCTGCACTTCCAGTCTCATTATTGAGAAACATTCTCTCCTCTGCTACTGGGTGGACTGACTCCCTGAATCTTTTGGCCCCCTCCTGGATCCAGGTGTTCTTTGATTTTCCTTGGCATGGATGGAAAGGTCACTTGTTCCCCGCTTCCACCTGGCACATGCATGAACACCATCTTGTGTTTCACCATTACCCCATATGCCTTCGGTGACACACATTCACACCATCTGCTCTGGGATACGCCAGTGCCATGCATGTTGGAATTGACTCCACTTTGGAATTGCCCTTGTCCCTGTTTGCATGTGTCCTGGAAAGAGGTATCAGCTTGCAAGCGCCCCAGAGCTTTTACAAGTGGGGCAGGCGACTGCTTTTTCAAAGGAGGAGGGAGGCAGAGGGCTCATGAGTCAGTGATTTTTCTGCTGACACCACACCTTGAAGCCCATGTGATCATTCTTCCCTGCAACGAGGCCCTTCCTTTCTCAGCAAATGTGGTGAGCCCATCCTTCTTCACCCGGAGGGGTCCAAAATCGGATCTTAAGAGGGGTCTTGAGATGCCAGCAGGTGCCCTGAAGCTCTCCCTCCACCGCTGGAAGTCAGCTCAAGGAAGTCTTTAAGACAGGACTCCTCGGTATTTGGCCGTGGAACCCCCGCAGCCCTCTCTCCCCTGCCGCCCCCTACTGGAACCTGCATCCCGCCATCGTCGCGGCTGCAGCAGGATTCCCCCTGCCATTGTTTAATGGGCAGGGGCATTGTTTAAACAAGTGCCGTCGCCATTGTTTAAAGGGGCCACAGCCTGTCTTCCAGGAGCGCAACGCGAGTCGGCCCAGCAAATGCCTATCCGCGAGGCTCTAGCTGGTTCTCCCATCACATTGATTTCCATGTTTGTCTTAGAATCCAGTCCCTGAGGCTTGGCAAAGCAGGAGTTCTCTGTGGCCCTGCTTCGTTGTTGGGGCTCTGAGCCTCCAGCCTGACTCCCAAGGGTTTTAATACCCTTCCCATCCTCAGCTGCCTCTTTGCTAGGATCAAGATGACCACAACCCAGCCAAGGACAAAGGCCTCACAGGTGCTCAATGTCCACCCCCAGGAGGGTGCCCACAGACCTTCAGGAAGACAGTTTTCACTCCTCTTGCACTCTGCCCTCATACAGAAATCCAGGAACAGCTCAACACAGCGATGGAAAAGGAAGCCGGCAACGGGATGCGGCAAGCATTTCTGTCACCCAAACGCTGGCCTTCCTGGCCAAGTCACCCGCTTGACACTTTTTCCCGGATGCCCATGATGGTGGCATTGTGCCGTATCCTGCCTGGGTGCTGGCCTCTAGTCTGTCCTCCCTCTTGCTCTGTCTGCCCAGGTTCTGGGAATCCTAAAGGCTTCTTAGTCTGGCTCAACGTCTTCAACAAAGAACACTTCCCAGTTCATCAGGGAGAAATTTCTTTGGGGTCCGTTTCATGATTGCTTCCCTCTCCAAACCTATTTCTGGATGATTGGGCAGGTGTGATGATCCTGGAGCTCTGGGCTTCCATACCTGTCTTGGACAGCGAAGCTCCCTTGGTCTCCATGTCCAAAGTGATGGCTGCGTAGTGGGTCCAGGAAGAGCGGGAGGCGACCCGACCGTGGCTGACCTTTGTTTTCTAGGAAAGGAGGTGTTGCATCCCACCTGTACTTCCTCTTTCATTCCTGAGGGCCATCCGATTGCTCTGCTCCTGGGGAGAGTGCCTTCAAGCACTGAATTTTTGGCTGCCATGGATGTCAGGGAACCAAGAGGACTGGGTTTTGCTGGGTGCAGGGGAGTTGGCTTCAGAGGTACCTACCCGCTGGCAGGATTGGGGTCGGATGTACTTTGTCGAAACCTCTGGGCCCCTCTGGCAGGCATCCCTGAATGTGTCTTGGACTCGGGCACAGGCCCTGTCTCGCAGGTTTTTAGGTGTGCTTGGCTTTTCTTCAGCTTTGTGTGGGAGGTCCCAGTGGCCCATGGACACACACCTGGACATCACTGTCTGTCTCGGTGTCGCCCCATATGGCCTCAGAGACACACGCTCATTCCGTCTGCTCTTGGGTGACGTCAGTGCCACGTGTGGTCACATTGGCTCCATCTCGGACTCGCCTCTGTCTCTCTTTGCATATGTGGTGGAAAGCAGTTTCGGGATGGCAGAGCCCCAGGCCTTGGAGATAAAGGCAGGCCACTGCTCCACCCAGGAAGGAGGGAGGCAGTGGGCTCATGGGTCAGTGCATTTTCAGCCTACAGTACGCCTTACGGCCTTGGGATCTTTCTGTGACCCAGCGAGACATTTCCCGCCTCACTACATTGTAACCCCATTCCTGATCACGCGTTCGGATCCATAATCAGATCCGAAGAGGAGTCCAGAGAGCCCAGCGGCACCCTGAAGCTCCTCCTCCACCAGGAACTGAAGCAGAAGACGGATCCAGAAGGTCCTGACGACAGGATTCCTATGGGTCCAACCCTGGGTCTCCTGCAGGACCCCTCCTAGTACCCTTCCCACCCGCCACCTCGGACTGTACCGCTGCTCCAGTACCCGCAGTCAGCTGTGTTGCAGCCATTTTTTAAAGAGTCCGCAACCTGACTCTCCAGAGGAAGGGCGGAGTTGGCCTCGCCAGTGCGCATGAGCGAGGTCCGAGCCACGGCTTTGGTAGCAGTGTCCTACACTGCTGCCCAGAAATAGGTCCCTGAGACTTGGCAAAGTAGGAGCCTTGGGTGATAGTGCATCAGAGTCGAGGCTGAGAGCAGTCCTGGCCAGGGTGTTAACAGGATGGTCTCTGGAGACCGGTATTCTTGGAGGGTCAACAACCGGGAAGAAACCTCAGGAGCACTTGTTTCTTAAATCCCTGCGCTAATCTCGCCTTCTGCTCCTACGTAGCCCAGGCATTTGCCGCATGCTGGTCCTTTCTTTCCTGACAGGCCGGCAATCTCTCTCCAGCTTCTGGGAGGACAGTTCAAATTATGGAGGAGGGGGCGGGTGCAGGGCAGCAGTGCCCAGGGGAGTATGGGGGAGTTGGGGGAGCAGGGGCTCATTTTTCTTTGTAGCTCAGATTCCCAAGCCTGTGACTTTGAGAATCTTTGTCTTCCTTGCAACGTTTCAATCTGAGGCTCTTGGGGAGAGGGCAGAGTTGGAGCCAGGTGGAAGAGTGGCGGGGAGGGGAGTGGGTGGAGGGAACATGGAGAATGTTTCACGCGGTGTCTTTATTCCTGGCACCTTACATTGCCTACTGGAGTTTCCCAGTCTGTTCCAGATGCACTCTCTAGACCCTGAGGGGGCCTGAGGAGGCATGTTAGTTGCCAGTGTGGTGGAGATGGAGTGCTGGGAGGTGGAGGTTGCAGTGAGCCGAGATCACGCCACTGCACTCCAGGCTGGGTGACACAGCGAGATTCTGTCTCAATAAATAAATAAACAAATAAATAAACAAACAAATGGAAGGAAAAAACACAATATGAAAACCAAGTGATTCTAAAAGTAACAATATATCATAATGCCTAAATATGTGTAATTGGTGGGGCATGGTGGCTCCGATGTATCATAATGCCTAAATTTGTGGGATTGGTGGGGAGTGATGGCTCCCACCTGTAATCCCAGCACGTTGAGAGGCCAAGGCCAGTGGATCACCTGAAGTCAGGAGTTTGAGACCAGCCTGACCAACATTGTGAAACCTTGTCCCTACTAAAAATAGAAAAAAATTAGCCAGGTGTTGTGGCGGACACCTGAGGTCCGAGCTACTAGGGAGGCTGAGGCAGGAGAATCGCTCGAACCCAGGAGGCAGAGGTTGCAGTGAGCCAAGATTGCCCCATTGCACTCCACCCTGGGTGACAGTGCGAGACTCCCTCAAAAACAAAAAGTTTGTGGGACAAATTCCAATCGAGTCCGGGGGTCTCGATTGGCCAAGGCAGTCTCAAACTTCTGACCCCAAGTGATCTGCCTGCCTCAGCCTCCCAAAGTGCTGGGATTATAGGCATGAGCCACCGTGCCTGGCCTCCCCTCCTTTTCATTCATTTTAAATGTTTTATTTGCTCCATCTGTTATGTATGATTGCCTGATGATTTCAGCTTGAATTAAAATTACATATTTTTGCCTGTGTTTACCAATATTTAAACATTAAAATAATACATGTTCATAATGAAAATGAAACATTACAAATAAATACACAGGAAAGGCAGTATTCCCCTTCCAGTTCCACTCTTGAAATAACCAGTTAGCAGATGATGAACATCTTTCCATGATGTTCTCCAAGATTCATATAATTATTTGCAATCATACAATGGCATATACAGCTCAGGTGCGGTGGCTCACGCATGTAATCCCGGCACTTTGGGAGACTGAACCGGGTACATCATTTGAGGTCAGGAGTTCAAGACTAGCCTGGCCAACATAGTGAAACCCCATCGCTACATAAAACACAAAAATTATTTGGGCATGGTGGCGGGCGCCTGTATTCCCAGCTACTTGGGAGGGGGAGGCACGAGAATCGCTTGAACCTGGGAGATGAAGGTTACAGGGAGCCAATATCGCATTACTTCACTCCCACCTGGGCGACAGAGTGAGATTCCATCTCAATAAATAAATAAATAAAAAGAAAGAAAGAAAGAAAAAAACAAAGATGAAATAAAGAAGAAAGGAAGAAAGAGAGAGAGAAAGAGCCAGAGAAAGGAAGCAAGCAAGCAAGCAAGCAAGCAACCAAGAAAGAAAGAAAGACAGAAAGAAAAAAAAAATAGAAAGAAAAAGAAGTTGTGTACTCAGGTTGCTAAGATCGATGGTAAGAACAAATCCTCTAGCAGTGAAAATGTAAGAAGGAGAAAGAAATTTCTGTTAGTCTTGTTTGTTGTACCCCAAGCTCTAAAAAGTACAGCCACATATGTGATAAGTACTTAGTTAAGATGAAAAAGGCATTAAATTTGTGCGTGGAAATCATAAACAGAAATGCGCTCTGATTGACAGCAATTGGGTCAATGCTATCCAAGGTTCAGGCATCCACTGCCAGTCTTAGATCACATCTCCTGCAGATAAGGGAGGGCTACTATATAACTTTTCTTTCTTTTTTTCTTTGATTATAAAGCATTCTACTTTTTTATATAACAATTTGCCATTGATATCACTTTAGGTATAAAGATATTAGGATATCTTTATAGTAGATAAATAGCTAACTCATTCTTTGTAAGAGTTAAAGTATCTTCATTATATGAGCATTTAAAATGCTAAAGTACTTTTGCCACCAAAAATAGTGCTTCTGTAAATATTCTTTTACTTATACCTTTATTAATTTTTACTTCTGCTGAAACAAATTGCATGAGGAAACAAATGTATGTGTATAAAATGTAATATATGTATATATATTTAATATGTGTATATACAACTTAATATATACACATACATGCAATAACATACCCAATTTTTTGGTTGTTTTTTGAGATGGAGTTTTGCTCTGTCACCCAGGTTGGAGTGCAGTGGTGTGATCTCAGCTCACTGCAACCTCCACATCTTGGATTCAAGTGATTCTCCTGCCTCAGCCTTCTGAGTAGCTGGGAATACAGGCATCTGCCACTAAGTCCAGCTATCTTTGTCTTTTTAGTGGAGATGGATTTTCACTATGTTGGCCAGCCTACTCTCGAACTCCTGACCTCAAGTGGTCCACTGACCTTGCCCTCCCAAGGTGCTGGAATTACACAGGTGAGCCACCGTGCCCGGCCTAACATATACAATTTAATGTATATACAAATATAGGTTGGGTACAGTGGCTCACTCCTGTAATCCTAGCACATTGGGGAGCTGAAGTAGGGGATTGTTTGAATTCAGGAGTTTGAAACCAGCCTGGGCATCATGGTGAAACCCTGTCTGTACAAAAAATACAAAAATTAGTTGGGTGGGGTGGCACATGCCTGTGCTCCCAGCTACTCAGGAGACTCAGCTATCCTCCTGTGGGAGGATAGCTGGAGCCCAGGTGGTCGAGGCTACAGTGAGTTGTGGTCATGCCGCTGCACCCCAGTGTGGGTGACAGAGTGAGACCCTGTCTTAGACAAAAACAAATCAAACCAAATATAATGTTTATGCACTACACACTTGATTTCTTTCCAAAGGGTTATATAACACTGTACTTTTACCAGCAATATATGTGACTACTCATTTCCTACATACTCACTATCACTTGTGTGCAGTCAAGGAAACTTAGTAGGCCTGAATTGCCCAAACCTGGCATACTCCAAAGAATGGTGTGACTCTAGCCCAGCTCCTGGGAAATAACCTCTAAGTCCTTGGAATCTCCTGCCTATCTGGGAGTTAACAATGTGATTTACTGTGGGGACCTTGGACCATGCAGTGTCAGCTTGATCTTGGGAAGGGTGGAGACAGAGAAACTAAGGTCATCCAAATGGGTGCTCTTGTCCATGAGACCAACCTCCAGTAAAACCCTCAACCCCAAGGCTCCGGTAAGCTTCTTGTTGGGGAGTATTTTCTGTACTTTCTGCCACATATCGCTGGGTGAATTAAGCACTGTTCACATGATGCCACTGGGAGAGGACAATTGGAATCTTGTGCTTGGTTTCTCCTGGACTCTGCCCTATGCACCTTTTTCTGCTGCTGATTTTAATCTGTATCCTTTTGTTGTAATAAACTATAACTATGAGTATAACAGCTTGACTCAGTTTTGTGAGTCCTTCTAATCAATCACTGAACTTTTGGGACCCCAAAACACAATGTTGTTTCTTAATTGAATTTTCCATGTTATGTAAGAAACCTATGTGCATAATTGAAAATCCCACACTAAGAAAGAGCTTTCCATGCAGTGTATTCCCCACCCTGCTTCCCCAATGCTCCCAAGTCTACTTTCTGAATAATCAAATATTTAAATTTCCTTAACTATTTATAATCTATATATCTGAGTGCTTATCTCTGTTATATAATAGGTAGATCCTTGTCCTTCTGTTTTTTTTTTTTTTTTTTTTTTTTTCTGAGACAGAGTCTTGCTATGTCACTCAGGCTGGAGTGCAGTGAGATGATCTTGGCTCTCTGCAAGCTCCACCTCCCAGGTTCACTCCATTCTGCTGCCTCAGCCTCCCCAGCAGCTGGGACTACAGGCATCTGCCGCCATGCCTGGCTACTTTTTTTGTATTTTTAGTAGAGACGGTGTTTCACCGTGTTAGCCAGGATGGTCTTGATCTCCTCACTTCGTGATTCACCTGCCTTGGCCTCCCAAAGTGCTTGGATTACAGACATGAGCCACCTCGCCCAGCCCCTCCTTCTTAATATATCAACTTGATATATTATGTGATGGCTTCGTGTTCTGATAGCTGATGACGTGGCTGACACTCACCCCTTACACAGTGCCTGAACCACTTTCCTTATATGGTGCTCTCACTATTTTCTTTTTCTTTTCTTTTCTTTCTTTTTTTTTTTTTTTTTTGAGACAGAGTCTTGCTCTGTCGCCCAGGCTAGAGTGCAGTGGTGCAATCTCAGCTCACTGCAACCTCTGCCTCCCAGGTTCAAGTGATTCTCCTGCCTCAGCCTCATGAGTAACTGGGATTACAGGCACGAGCCACCATGCCCAGCTAATTTTTGTATTTTTAGTAGAAGCGGGGTTTTGCCATCTTGGCCAGGCTGGTCTCAAACTCCTGATCTTGTGATCTACCCACCTTGGCCTCCAAAAGTGTTGGGATTATAGACGTGAGCCACTGACCCGGCCACTCTCACTATTTTCAATGACTCTGTTGGTTACCATTCACAACATTCAACAATTAGACTTATACCTCATTTATTTATTTTTAATTTTTTCTGTTTTTAGGTTTAAGGGATACATGTGCAGGCTTGTTACATGGGTAAATTGCATGTCACTGGGGTTTGGTGTACAAATGATATTGTCACCCAGGTAGTAACCACAGTAACCCAATAGTTTTTTGACCCATAGCCTCATGCCACCCTCCCAACTCAAGCAGGCCCCAGTGTCTATTGATCCCATCTGTGTCCATTTGTACTCAATGTTTAGCTCCCACTTATAAGTGAGACCATGGGGTATTTGGTTACCTGATGCTGCATTAATTAGTTTAGGATAATGACCTCCAGCTGCATCCATGTTGCTTCAAGGGACATGGGTTTCTTTTTCTACGGCTATGTAGTATTCCATGGTGTATAATTACCACATTTTTGTTATCTAATCCACTGCTGATGGGCATCATATATGCCACTTCAAACTATACTACTAGGCTACAGTAACCAAAATAGCATAGTAGTGGTACAAATACACATAGACTAGTGGAATAGGTTAGAGAACCCAGAAATAAATTCACACACCTACAACCATGTGATCTTTGACAAAGTCAACAAAAGCGAGCAATGAGGAAAGGACTCCCTATTCAACAAATGATTCTGGGATAATTGGCTACCCACATGCAGAAGACTGAGTCTGGGCCCCCTACATTTCACCATATACAAACATTAACTCCAAATGGATTAAAGATTTAAATATAAGATATCAAACTATAAAAATCCTGGAAGACAACCTAGGAAACACTCTTCTCAACATCGGCCTTGGCAAATAATTTTTGGCTAAGATTCCAAAAAAGCAATTGCAGCAAAAACAAAAATAGACAAGTGGTACCTAATTAAACCAGAAGCTGGGAGGCCGGGTTAGGTAGATCACAAGGTCAGGAGTTTGAGACCAGCCTGACCAACATGGTGAAAACCTGTCTCTAATAAAAATACAAAAATTAGGTGGTGGTGGCACACACCTGTAATCCCAGCTATTCAGGAGGCTGAGGCAGGAGAATTGCTTGAACCTAGGAGGCGGACGTTGCAGTGAGCCGAGATTGCACCACTGCACTCCAGCCTGGGTGACAGAGCGAGACTGCCTCAAAAAAAAATTAAAGTAAAATAAAAGCATAAACGCAACAAGACAAACTCTCAACAGAGTAAACAAACTACAGAATGGGAGAAGATACTCACAAATGATGTAACCAACAAAAGCCTAATAATATCCAGAATCTATAGACAACTTAAACAAACGGAACCCTTACTCTGTAGCAAGTTCTGTATGCATAAGCCTCTCTTTTTTCTTATTTTGGTGGCCACTGTTTATTTACACAAAGAGAAAGAACTGCTATTCCCATAAACCACGGCTTTGAAAATGGTCACAGTTCACTGGGCGTGCTTGCTCATGCCTGTAATCCCACCATTTTGAGAGGCCAAGGCAGGGAGATCACGAGGTCAGGAGATCGAGGCCATCCTGGCCAACACAGTGAAACCCCATCTCTACCAAAAATACAAAAAAATTAGCCGTGATTGGTGGCATGCACCTATAATCCTAGCTACTCAGGAGGCTGAGGCAGGAGAATTACCTGAATCTGGGGGGCAGAGGTTCCAGTGAGCTGAGATCATGCCACTGCACTCCAGACTGGATGACAGAGTAAGACTGTGTCAAAAAACCCAAACTGGTCAGGCTCGGTGGCTAACGCCTGTAATCCCAGCACTTTGGGAGGCTGAGGCAGGTGGATCATGAGGTCAAGAATTCAACACCAGCCTGGCCAAGATGGCGAATCCCCAACTCTACTAAAAAATACAAAAATTAGCCAGTCGCGGTGGCAGGCACCTGTGATCCTAGCTACTGGGGAGGCTGAGGCAGGAGAATCGCTTGAACCCAGGAGGCAGAGGTTGCAGCAAGCTGAGATCTCACCACCACACTCCAGCCTGGGCAATAGAGTGAGAATCTGTCTCAAAAAAAAAAAAAAAAAAACATGGAGAAACTCCATCTCTACCAAAAATACAAAATTAGCCAGGCATGGTGGCACATGCCTGTAATCCCAGCTACTTGAGAGGCTGAGGCAAGAGAATCGCTTGAACCTGGGAGGCAGAGGTTTTGGGGAGGTGGAGGTTGAGGTGAGCCAAGATCGTGGCATTGCACTACAGCCTGGGCAACAAGAGTAAAACTCTGTCTAAAAAAACAAATAAACAAAACAAAACAAAGAAAAATACACACAACTTATTTCCTGGTTTGTGATAATCTGTGAAATATATTTTGAAATGAATTGGAATTCAGTACAGTACTATTCACACCCCAAATACTCCTAATATTTCCTTTCCCAGATGATGACCTGGTACTCTTCCTAGGGCTTGACTTCTCCCTATGGGTCCCCAGTACAAGTATTTGTGATTCTGAGTCAATTCATTGTCTACATGTGTGACAATGCAATGCTCTTGTTGTAGAGTACCAAGATGAGTCAGGTCCAAACTGCACCTTTGTAGAGAACATAGTATATGTGCAATTGAACATGTATGTGGTTGTGATACTGAAAACAATACGAACATAGGCCAGGCACAATGGCTGATGCCTGTAGTCTTAGCACTTTGGGAGGCCGAGGCATGGAGATCACCTGAGGTCAGGAGTTTGAGACCAGCCTGGCCAACCTGCTGAAACCCCGTCTCTACTAAAAGCACAAAAAATCAGCTGGGTGTGGTGGCAGGCACCTGCAATTCCACCTACTTGGGAGGCTGAGGCAGGAGAATTGCTTGAACCCAGGAGGTAGAGGTTGCAGTGAGCCAAGATCACACCACTGCATTCCAGCTTGGGTGACAAGAGTGAAACTGCATCAAGAAGAACAAACAAACAAACAAAATTGGCCTTGGGCGTTCCTTTAGGTTGGCTCCTGTGTTCTATTTATAGCATGCCTTTATCAGGGGGTTGGGGTGTGGGACTAATTCCCAACTTTCTGGCACCATAAAGTGTTTTGATTCATCTGGTATTTTCCCTGACCCAGACGTGGAATAAACCATTTATTTAAAGATCCTTTGTTTCTTTTATTGAAAAGTATTACTTACAAAGCACCAAAATCTTGGGCTGGGTGAGGTGGCTCAGGTCTGTAATCTCAACAGTTTGGGAGGCTGAGGCAGGAGGATCCCTTGAGGCTAAGAGTTTGAGACAAGCTTGGGCAACGCAGTGAGACCCCCATCTCTATTTTTTAAATCCAAACAAAAACAAAATCGCCAAGATCGGGGTGACACGTGTGCTCATTGCTATGGATGTGTCATTGCTTCTAGGCCCTCTTAGTGGGCAGAACTAGGAAATATATTGTACGTATACTAACACACATGACACATGCCTAATTTGTATATTTATTTAGCCTTACTGGAAGCATTCTTTTTTTCTTTTTTTTTTTGAGACAGGGTCTCACTCTGTCACCTAGGCTGGAAAGAAGTGGCATAATCTCAGCTCAATGCAACCTCCACCTCCCAGGTTCAAGTGATTCTCCTGCTTCAACCTCCTGAGTAGCTGGGACTACAGGTGCATGCCACCATGCCTGGCTAATTTTTGTGTTTTTAGTTGAGACAGGGTTTCACCATGTTGGCCAGGCTGGTCTGGAACTCCTGACCTCAGCAGATCTGCCCCCCTTGGCCTCCCAAAGTGCTGGAATTACAGGCATGCGCCTCTGTGCCTGGCCAAACATTCTTAATGGGAGTGATATTGCCCCTAAGAGGGTGAACATTGGTTATTGAAGGTAAAATGAATTATAGTTGTTGCAATGGTTTGTGGCCTTCCACAATTTTTTTTTTTTTTTTTTTTTTTTGGAGATGGAGGCTTGCTCTGTCGCCCAGGCTGGAGTGCGGTGGTGCAACCTCTGCTCACTGCAACCTCCACCTCCTGCGTTCAAGTGATTCTCCCGCCTCAGTCTCCCAAGTAGCTGGGATTACTGGCATACACCACCACGCTCAGCTAATTTTTGTATTTTTTGTAGAGATGGAGTTTCACCATGTTGGCCAGGCTGGTCTAGAACTACTGATCTCAAGTGATCTGCCTGCCTTGGCCTCCCAAAGTGCTGGGATTACAAGTATGAGCCACCATGCCTGGCCTATTGCACAAAAGTTTACCCCTTGGTATTTAATTTCTCTCAAATATTATGGGCAGCATTAATCATTTTATGGAAGATAAAAAATCCATGCAAGATCAGGCCATGCACAGTGGCTCACACCCATAATCCCAGCACTTTGGGAGGCCAAGGAAGGTGGATCACTGAAATTCAGGAGTTCAAGACCAGCCTGGCCAACATAGTAAAACACTGTGTCAACTAAAAATACAAAAAAATTACCCAGAAGTGGTGGCACCTGCCTGTAATCCCAGCTACATGGGAGGCTGAAGCAGGAAAATCGCTTGAACCCAGGAGGCAGAGGGTGCAGTGAGTGGATTGTGCCACCGCCCTTCATCCTGGGTGACAGAGTGAGCCTCCACCTCAAAAAAAAAAAAAAAAATCTTTGCAAGATCAGTGCTACAAAATGATGGCAAATTGATGGCTATACCTGGAAGACTTTTTCTTGATTGAATGCTCTATCCCAAAGTTATATGAGAGGTGGTCTGTGTGTGTCTATTGGCTGCCTTGTGGATAGTATTTATGATTGATCCTCAGTGCTTTGGGAATTATGTAAAATAGTTTATATTATGAAAGTAATTCAACCTAGCTTTAATTGTGTTAAGTGTTGAAAATGAAAAGTGTTGACTACATCTGAATGAATGAATATCTGGCCAACTGCTTTTGTTTTTTTTGTTTGTTTGTTTGTTTTTATTTTTAGAGATGGAGACTCACTCTGTTGCCCAGGCAGGAATGCAGTGGCATGATCTTGGCTCACTGCAACCTCCACCTCCTGGGTTCTAGCAAGTCTCCAGTCTTAGCCTCCTGTGTAGGGGACTACAGGTACATGCCGCCTCACCCAGCCAATTTTTTGTATTTTAGTAAAGACGAGGTTTCACCCGGTTGCCCAGGCTGGTCTCGAAATCCTGAGTTCAGGCAATCCACCCACCTCAGCCTCCCAAAGTGCTAGGATTACAGGCGTGAGCCACCGCGCCCAGCCTAGCTTACGGTTTTATTGAAAACCCCATTTAACTCAAAACAGCTTGTTCCTTATGAACAATAGTTTTTGTTTGTTTTATGTTTGTTTTTACAAACAGCTACGAAATCATCAAGATTTGTGGATCATCAAAAAAAGAAACATCCTGATAAAGTCGAGAAACAGAATATTTTAAACGTTTAAAATAGAATTTTGAACTGTAACACTATTCCTTCTTATTTAAGAGGGACAAGCCGCGGGGTGAGGTGGCTCACACCTGTAATCCCAACACTTTGGGAGGCTGAGGTGGGTGTATCACGTGAGCCCAAGAGTTGGAGACCAGCCTGGGTAATATGGCGAAACCTTGTCTCTACTAAAAACAAAAAAACTAGCTGGGCATGGTGTGTGCACCTGTAATTCGAGGTACTCGGGAGGCTGAGGCAGGAGACTCGCTTCAACCTGAGGGGTGGAGGATGCAGTGAGCCGAGATTGCAGCACCATGCTCAAGCCTGGACTATAGAGCAACACTTGGTCTCAAAAAAAAAAAAAAAAAAAAAAAGAATAAGCAAACAAATTATGATGAAATAATTGCCTTATAAAATTGCAGAAATAGGCCAGGCGTGGTGACTCATGCCTGTAATCCCAGCAATTTGGGAGGCCGAGTCAGGCGCATCACCTGAGGTTGGGAGTTTGAGACCAGTCTGGCCAACATGTGAAACCCGGTCTCTACTAAAAATACAAAGTTAGCCGGGCGTGGTGGCACACGCCTGTAATCCCAGCTACTCGGGAGGCTGAGGCAGGAGAATCACTTGAGCCCCGGAGACGGAGCTTGCAGTGAGTTGATATCATGCCACTGCACTCCAGCCTGGCTAACAGAGCGAGACTCTGTCTCAAAAAAAAAAAAAAAAAAAAAAAAAAAAAGAAAGAAAGAAAAGATTACAGAAATCATTGTAAAACCCCATAGTGCTTTATACTTGCTGAAACTGTCATAGGACTCACATTAGAGATGGTTACTTCAATAGTGATGTAACACATTGCCACTATTTCACAATCACTCCTATTGAGCAATAATTCAATTCAAAGATGCATTAATGAGATGTCAGGTAATACCAAAGAGTAGGTGATTAATCAAGTAAGTTTCCTATTCAGATCAATGAAATCAGTTACTGAGAGTAAGATCTGACAATAGGACATGTTTGTTATTTCAATAATGACCGCAAACTAGAAGAAGAGATATTGTTTGTAAAATCTTTAGATGCTGACCCTACCAGAACATCTATTCTTGCTGCTAAAAAAACTTAGTTTGGGGCTGGGTGCAGTGGCTCACGCCTGTAATCTCAGCACTATCATTTTCTCATATGAATCGGAAAATGCCGACCTCTGCATCCTAAATCTAAATTAATTTCCTACTCACTTGCTAAGCTTCAGTCACACCAGGCTGCTTTCTGTTTCCGGAACGCTCCAAGCGCTCTCTGATTTTTCAGAGTCTTCAGTGTAGCTGTGCCTCTGTTTGGAATACCCTTCCACACTGCTGGCTCCTCACCACCAAAGCTCGAGGGTTATCTCTCAGACACCAGTCCCATCAATGCTACGGGAAGTATCCCTCAAGTTACTGCTTATACCACCTATTGATTTATTTCATAGTATTTATCACAATATAAAATTACTTCATTTTCCCCTTTTAATTTAAAATCTTTTTTTTTCTCCAGACTAGAATGTAAACCTCATGTGGGCAGCAGACATGTCTGCTTACTTTTTTTTTTTGAGACGGAGTCTCCCTCTGTCACCCAGGCTGGAGTGCAACGGCGCAGTCCCGGCTCACTGCAGCCTCCACCTCCCAGGTTCAAGCGATTCTGCTGCCCCAGCCTTCCAAGAAGCTGAGATTACAGGCGCCCACCAGGCCCGGCTAATTTTTGTATTTTTAGTAGGGGAGCAGTCGGACTCTGGACTACATTTCCCAGAGGATTCTGCAGGCCAATATCACGTCTCGCGAGATTTCGGCTTCCTCTTAGCCAGGTGGCAGAATCTTTCGCTGTGCGCAATTAGCTGCTGCCATGCCTTGGAGTCCGGAGCAACTTGGCCAGGCTGGCCCCGAGAGGAACTAGAGAAAGCTGAGGATGAGGAATCCGGCTCCGGTCCTTTTGTGTGTGGAGGGCTGAGGAGAGGAGTTTGCGTGTGTGATTGCGATGGTTGCCGTGGGTCTTCATGGTCTATGACTGTGGCTGTGTGGTGCTGACTCTGTGTGATCAGGTGGGCGCTTGTGACTGTCCGCACTCGGAGTGGATGTGTGTGTCCTGGACGAGCCCCGTTGTTTGTGCGGATGTGGACAACCGGTGACTGTGTGGTTGGGGCTGCGTGTCCCAGGGTGGGTGTGTGACTTTGCGTGTGTGTGCAGTACTGTGTGTGCGTGAGTTGCAGGTATGTGGCTGTGCAGGTGCAACTTGTGTGGCCCCGTGGTCTGTGTGAGAGAGGAGAGTGTGATTGGCTGTGAGGCAGAGGGTAAGTGGATATAGGGAGGCCTGTGTGCGATTGGAACTTTGTGTGTCCCCTTGAGAGAAAAAAGCCTTTAGGGAGTTAGGGCAGGTCCTTGGTAAAACACCTTTAAACAGAGAAACAGCCTGAAAAATCAGGCTGCAGGCACAGAGAAGGAAAACTAGCAAAGGGTGTTGTCCTAAGGGCATTCCTCAGCTGCATTGATAAGGGACCGAGGCCCAACATAGAAATGCCTTTGTCCTTTGTGTGACCAGCCGGCTTCCAGGAAATAGTGGCTTTTTTGTGGGCAGGTATACGGTGGGCTCTGTTAGATTTTGAAAGGAAGGTAAAGGTTAAAGAAAGAGAGTGAGTTGGCGGCTCTATGGAGGGGACAAACTGAAGCGGCAGAGCCCACTGCCGCTTACAGGCTGGAGTAATTATAGGCCTGGGCAGGAGGGGTCTGGGCAGTATGGCTTGTTGCCTGGGAGAATGTTGATAAGGATGTTTCTTGGGCCTTTCCCCAGCAGGATGTGATAAGGAAGTCAGGCGGTTGGGGAGGATGTTTCTCGAAGCCCAAACCCCAGTGGAATGTTTCCCTCTGACCAGGGTCTGTGAAATGGTGGGGGCTTACAAATCGGTGCAGCTTGGACTAACAGGCTCCGGTTGCCACTTTCCTTTTCTGGACATGCTTTGGACTGTGAGCCAAGCCTCTGTGAATCATCACTTCAGCCCCTGATTGGTCCTGGGCCAAACTTTCACTTCAACCCCTGATTGGTCTTGGGCCAAAATTTCACTTCAGCTTCTGGTTCATCCCAGGCTAAGGTCCCAGGCCAAGCGAAGTAGTGCTTTCTTCAAGACAGCTCACAGACCAGTGAGTACATTCTTCCCCTTCCCAGTTCACGAAACCCCCAGATTCAGCCTCCTAGTTGGCAACCCTCTTTCGGGTCCCCTCTCCGCTGGGGAGAGCTTTCTTCTTTTGCTTATTAAACTTCTGTTCCAACCTCATCCTTTGTGTCCACGTTCCTTAATATTCTTGGCTGTGAGAGAAAGAAGGCAAAGACAAAAGCCTTTATCCTAACAACTCAATTGCTGGAGAGAAGATTCATGCATGTTCTATGTGGCATCACACGCCATAGCCCTGGGATTGAAAGCCATGCAGTTTAAGGGATGGTGTTAATCTCAGTCCAAATAGGTAATAAGATCTTTCACTTTGCTATATTTTAGGGGTAGGAATGAGATTGGGGGTTTGATCAATAGTTTGTACCCATAGGACCAGGGATTTGCCCAGTCACCTGTGAGTAAATGCTTGGGCCAGTTTCCATGTCTGTATTGAATTAAATACTCATACGGTGGTTCTGTGATTTTGTCAAATACAGATTTGGTCTTTGTCCCTATTTCCTGGCATACAACTCCTAAAATCCTTGGAATGCCCTAAGGGCTTGCTTTTTTTTTTTTTTTTTTCTTTTCTTTTCTTTTTTTTTTTTTGAAATGGAGTCTTGCTCAGTAACCCAGGCTGAAGTGCAGTGGTGCAATCTCCACTCACTGCAACCTCTGCCTCCTGGGTTCAAGCAATTCTTCTGCCTCAGCCTCCCGAGTAGACTACAGGCATGTGCCACCATGCCCGGCTAATTTTTGTCGTTGTTTTCTTTTTTAGTAGAGACGGGGTTTCACCATATTGGCCAGTCTGGTCTCGAACTCCTGACCTCAAGTGATCTGCCGGCCTCGGGCTTCCAAAGTGTTGGGATTACAGGCATGAGCCACCGCACCCAGGCTTTGTTTTTTTATATGTTAGTGATTGACCGATAGCCTCAGGATGCGGGCTGGTCATCAGAAAGGCCAAGGCAAGATTAGAGGGTTGGGACTTTCAGCCCCTACCCTCCCACCCCTGGGGAGTGGAGGGGACTGAGGATTAAGGTGATGGCAAGTGGCCAATGGTTTAATCAATCATGCCTATGTAATGAAGCCTCCTTACAAAGCCAAAAGGAGTGGATTTGGAGAGCTTCCAGAGAGCTGAACACATGGAGGTTCCTGGAGGGTCGTGCCCAGGGAAGGGATGGAAGCTCTGTGCCCCTTCCCCCATACCTCGTGTTAGGCCTCTCTTCATCTATATCCTTTGGAATATCCTTATAATCAAACAGCAAATGTGTTTCCCTGAGGTTTGTGAGCCATTTTATTCTAGCAAATTAATCAAACCGAAAGAGGGGGTCGTAGGAACCCCAAATTAAACCCATCAGTCAGAAGTTCCAGAGGCCGGGACTTGTGATTGCTGTCTGAAAGGGGGGCAGTTTTGGGGGCTGAGCCCTCAATCTGTGGGGTGACACTATCTCATGGTAGGTAGTGTCAGAATCGAATTGGTGGACACCCAGCTGGTGTCTGCTGCAGAACTGATTCCTTGCTTGCTGATAGGGAGAAATCTCCTCATATTTTGAGGCCACAGAAGTCTTCTAGGTTGATTGTTGTGGTTTTGGTGTGAAGCAGAGGAAGAACACAGGTTGAGTTTTTTCCAAACGGGTTCACATTGGGGGTCCTCAATCTCAAATCCATCAACTCCATCGCTGAATTTTTATTTGTGTATTTATTTTTATTTTTAAGGTAGAGTCTCACTCTGTCTCCCAGGCTGGAGTGCAGTGGCATGATCTCAGCTCATTGCAGCCTTGATCTCCTGTGCTCAAGCGATCCTTCTACCTCAGCCTGCCAAAGAAGCTGAAACCAGAGGCACACACTAGCACTGTGGCATAATTAAAAATAATTTTCAGCAGAGAAGAAGACTCACTATGTTGTCTGGGCTGGTCTTGAACTCCTGAGTTCAAGTGATCCTCCCCCTCTGCCTCCAAAGTGCTATGATTACAGGCATGAGCTGCCTCACCTATCACTGATTTTCTTTTTCTTTCTTTCTTTTTCTTTTTTCTTTCTTTCTTTCTTTTTTTGTTTTGACAGAGTCTCACTCAGCCTTGCCCAGGCTGAACAGCAGTGGTGCAATTTTGGCTCACTGCAGCCTCCGCCTCCCGGGTTCAAGTGATTCTCCTGTCTCAGCCTCC
This sequence comes from Pan troglodytes, assembly GCF_028858775.2. NCBI lineage: Eukaryota > Metazoa > Chordata > Mammalia > Primates > Hominidae > Pan > Pan troglodytes. Next base: position 100,998,591 of record NC_072398.2, on the reverse strand, counting down.
TGAATAGTTGGGATTACAGGTACCTGCCACCACACCAGACCAATTTTTGTATTTTTAGTAGAGACAGGGTTTCACCATATTGGCCAGGCTGGTCACGAACTCCTGATCTCAGGTGATCCACCTGCCTCAGCCTCCAAAAGTGCAGTGGCAGGATCAGGGCATACTGCAGCCTTGACCTCCAGGACTGAAGGGATCCTCCTTCCTCAGCCTCCCAAGTAGCTGGATTATAGGCATATGGCACCATGCCGGGCTAATATTTGTAATTTTTGCACAGACGGGGTTTTGCCATGTTGCCCAGTCTGGTCTTGAACTCCTGAGCTCCAGCAATCTTCCCACCTGAGCCTCCCAAAGTGCTGGGATTACAGGGAAGAGCCACTGCACCCAGCCTGTCACTGCACTTTTAAAGGGAAGGAGGACTATAGTGAGATTCACTAAGGCTTAGAGAAAAGGTAGAACCCTAGATAGATTAAAAGACAGAAATTATAATATCCTTGAGATGATAATATCCAAATTTAGCTTTCATAGATAGGGAAATTTGAAGTACATGAGACTATAAGGTGGCATTTTGTGCAACTAATTAAAACTATGTTTGAAAGAGAGCAATTGCATTTTCATTACTAATATTAAGCAACAATGAAAATAAATAGAAATAACCAAGAAATTGTTATATTTAAATCCTCCCTCCTTTTTTTGAAAGAGAAGTGTTGATATTTTTAGATTCTAATCAAAACTTCTCTTTTAAAATAATTGATGATTCTATGGAGATAGGGAGGGAATAACCTATGTTTCTTGAACACCTAATATTCCACTTACCCGAAAGTAATTTATTCTATATTCTAGTTTTTTTGTTGAGACAGGGTCTTGCTAGGTTACCCAGCCTAGAGTGCAGTGTGGTGGTCACAGCTCACAGATCTATACCACCATGCCTGGCTTTTTATTTTATTATTTTATTTTAATTTACTTTATTTTATTTTATTTTATTTTTTGTTATTTTTGCAGAGACGGTGTCTCCCTATATTTCCCAGGCTTGACTTGAACTTCTGGGCTCAAGCGATCCTCCTGCCTTGGCATCCCAAAGTGCTGGGATTATAGGCATAAGCCACTGTGCTCAGCCAATATTATAGTCTTGATAGTAGAAGTGTCTCAGTGTACTGGAAAACTTTGTCTAAATTTTGAAAAAATATTTAAAAACATGTTGGTTTTATTTGGCCAATACTGATTTCTTTGCTCCATCATTATTTATTGGCATTATCAGTCAGTTGACTTTCAATTTCCTTACATCCCTTTCACTCCATTTCTTTTATTTTGTACCCCAAATAGAAATTATTATTATTTTTTAGATGGATTCTCGCTCTTGGCTCTTGTGACCCAGGCTGGAGTGCCGTGGTGCAGTCTCAGCTCACTGTAATCTTCACCTTCCAGGTTCAGACGATTCTCCTGCCTCAGCCTCCTGAGTAGCCTAGATTACAGGCATGCGCCACTACAGCCCGCTAATTTTTTTATTCTTTTTTCTTTTCTTTTCTTTTTTTTTTTTTTGAGATGGAGTTTTGCTCTTGTTGCCCAGCCTGGAGTGCAATGGCATGAACTCTGCTCACTGCAACTTCTGCCTCCCAGGTTCAAGAGATTCTCCTGCCTCAGCCTCCCAAGTAGCTGGGATTACAGAGTGAGCCAACACACCTGACTAATTTTTGTATTTTTAGTAGAGACACGGTTTTGCCATGTTGGCCAGGTTGGTCTGAAACTCCTGATGTCAAGTCATTCACCTGCCTCGGCCTCTCAAAGTGCTGGGATTACAGGCATGAGCCACTGTGCCCAGCTTATTTGTATTTTTATATTTATTTACCTTTTGATAGACAGTCTCGCTCTGTTGCCCAGGCTGGAGTGCAGTGGCACAGTCTGGGCTCACTGCAACCTCCACCTCCCAGGCTGAAGTGATTCTCCTGCCTCTGCCTCCTGAGTAGCTGGTATTACAGGCACCTGCCACCACGCCTGGCTACCTTTTGTATTTTAATTAGAGACAAGGTTTCACCGTGTTGGCCAGGCTGGTCTTGAACTCCTGACCTCAGGTGATCTGCCCACCTTGGCCTCCCAAAGTGGCCTTTTTGAGGCCAGGAGTTTGAGACCAGCCTGGCCCACATGGTGAAAGCTGCTCTCTACCAAAAATACAAAAAAAAAAAAAAAAAAAAGAAATTAGCTGGGTATGGTGGTGTGTGCCTGTATTCCAAGCTACTTTGATGGCTGAGTCACAAAAATCACTTGAACCCAGGAGGCAGAGGTTGCAGTGAGCTGTGATCACCTCACTGCACTGTAGCCTGGGTAACAGATTGAGACTTGTCTCAAAAAAAAAAAAATTCTTGGCAGACGTGGTGGCTCACACCTGTAATCCCAGCACTTTGGGAGGCCAACATGGGTGGATCACCTGAGGTCAGGAGTTTGAGACCAGCCTGACTAACATGGAGAAACTCCATCTCTCCTAAAAATACAAAATTAGCTGGGTGTGGTGGTGCATGCCTGTAATCCCAGCTACTCAGGAGGGTGAGGCAGAAGAATAGCTTGAACCCAGGAGGCAGAGGTCGCAGTGAGCTGAGATCACACCACTGCACTCCAGCCTGGGCAACAAGAGTGAAACTCCGTCTCAAAAAAAGAAAAAAAAAATGTTTACTTTGGATAAATACTTAGAAATGAAATTTCCAGGTCAGCCTTTAGATATTATTAATGGATTTAATATGAAAAACCTTTACTTGAGGATGTATAAAGCTTTAAAAGACAGGGTCCCTATTCTTAAGTTATAAATAAAGCAGCATTTGTAAGGTAATATTCAGAAAACATCAGATAATATCCTATAAAGTCCTCCTGTTCATGCTGATGACAATGGATGGCCAGTTAAGGATGACACTTCATTCTGTCCCCTGCAACCATGGTCTTGACATGTCTAAATGATACTGGCCCTATGAGAACACTGTGGATGTGAAAGCATTTCCTCAAGTTATCTTTTTGGCCTGCTGGTTTTAATCTAATGATGGGATATCCAAAGTGAATCTAAAGGAGTGACATGATTGTGCATCTGTTGGGGGGAATCAGAGACAGCTAGAGCAAGGGCAGACACATGCTGAACTCCTCTGTCTTAAGAGCTGAAGCAAGCAGCAGTGTTGCTAGCAGAGCTACTGCACATCTGTACATGAGGCTCCAATGGCTCTGACCTGTTTTTTTCCCAGTATGAACATAATACTTGAGGCAAGTTAGATAATCAGAGTTGGCCAGGCATGGTGGCTCAGGCCTGTAATCCTGGTACTTTGGGAGCCAACGTGGGTGGATCACTTGAGGCCACGAGTTTAAGAACAGCCTCAGCAACACAGTGAAACCCCATCTTTACCAAAAATACAAAAATTAGCTGGGTGTGGTGGCAGGCACCTGTAATCCCAGCTATGGGAGGCTGAGGTTGCAGTGAGCCAAGATCAGGCCACTGCACTTCAGCCTGGATGACAGAGCAAGACTGTTTCAAGAAAAAAAAAGGGAAAGGAAAGGAAAGAAAATCACAGCTTGTTAGCCACTTGCAGGTAAACACATATGCACAAAAGTTATTCAGTAAAAGAAAAACAGTTTTGGTGTATCTTGAGATTTTGTTTTATATCCAAAGGAAGACTATATCTTTTATCTTTGAACTACTCTTTGGAAAATGCCTTCTATATAACAAATGTTATAGTTTTCTTCTAATTGGGTCTTGAGGTCTCTCAGGAGAATGGCTATAAACTCTATCTCACTCTAATGGGGCTCTAGGGGAGGGGCCCGTGGGTCTTTAGAGTAGCCTTTCACCAGAATTTTCTTTTTCCTGGACCACAGCCTAATGCTCAAGTATCTGACCCATGACCAGGTGTCTCACAGGAAATTTGTTTATACTGGCAGATGCCCTTGTAACTTTTGTTTGACCTGTGTGCAGTTTATTCCTACCATGACGCCCACTCTTTTTTTTTTTTTTTTTTTTTTTTTTGAGATGCAGTCTCGATCTGTTACCAGGCTGGAGTGTAGTGGCACGACATTGGCTCACTGCAAACTCTACCATCTGGGTTCAAGAAATTCTCCTGCCTCAGCCTCCTGAGTAGCTGGGACTACATGCGTGCACCACCATGCCCAGCTAATTTTTGTATTTTTAGTAGAGTCAGAGTTTCACCATGTTGGCCAGGATGGTTTTGATCCCTTGACCTCATGATCTGCCCTACTCAGCCTCCCAAAGTTCTGGGATTACAGGCATGAGCCACCGCACCTGGCCTTTTTTTTGGGGGGGTGGTGGGGGACAGGATCTTGCTCTGGTGCCTTGGCTGGAGTGCAGTGGCAGGATCAAAGCTCACTGCAGCCTTGACCTCCTAGTCTCAAGCAATCCTCCCACCTCAGCCTCCCAAGTAGCTGGGACTAGAGTCATGTCCCACTACATCTGGATAATTTGTATATGATATCTATTTTTGTAGAGATAGAGTTTTGCCATGTTGCCCAGGTTGATCTTGAACTCCTGAGCTCAAGCAATTCACCTGCCTTTGCCTCCTAAAGTGCTGTGATAACAGGTGTGGGTTACCACACCCAGCCAATGTACATTTAATTATCAAAGTACTATCTATACTATTTTATGGAAGTACTAATTATCAAAGTGCAATAGAGGTTTTGTTGTTGTTGTTGTTGTTTTTCTTTTGAGACAGAGTTTCACTCTTATTGCCCAGGCTGGAGTGCAGTGGTGCAATCTCGGCTCACTGCAACCTCCACCTCCCGGGTTCAAGTGATTCTCCTGCCTCAGTCTCCCAAGTAGCTGGGATTACAGACATGTGCCACCACACCCAGCTAACTTTATATTTTTAGTAGAGACTAAAATGGTCTCTCCGTGTTGGTCAGGCTGGTCTCGAACTCCTGATCTCAGGTGATCCATCTGTCTTGGCCTCCCAAAGTGCTGGGTTTACAGGTGTGAGCCACTGTGCCCGGCCAATAGAGGTTTTTAAACTTTTTGTAGATATTTTTGAAAGATCCTGTCTTCCTTTAAGAAAAGAGACAAGGCTGGGTGTGGTGGCTCATGCCTGTAATCCCAGCACTTTGGGAGGCCAAATCATATGGATTGCTTGAGCTCAGGAGTTTGAGAGTAGCCTGGCCAAATGGCAAAACCTTGTTTCTACTAAAAATACAAAAAAAAATTAGCTGCGCATGGTGGCACATGCCTATAGTCAAAGCTAATACAGAGGCTGAGGTGGGAGGATCACCTGAGCCTGGGAGGTTGAGAGTGCAGTGAGCTGTGATTGTGCCACTGCACTCCAGCCTGGGCAACAGAATGAGACCCTGTCTCAAAGTGAAAACAAAAACAAAAAAATGAAACAAGATAAAAGAAAAAAAAAAAACAAGAAAGAAAATGGTAAGGGGGAAGAGCCTATTTATTAAGCTTTTGTTGTAAATAGTAACTTGCATATCAGATGTTTATTCTTGAAGCTTTGCCAGGCCTACAGCTTGCTGTGTGCTTTTCAACTCTATTTCATTTATTTGGGAAATAATATGTCAATGTACTTTATTCATTCCCAGCTCTAACCATGGAATACTGGGAAAGTCCCATTCTATGAAGGAGGTTTGCTGGCCACAACAGGAATATTCATGAACATGGAGGTACTTTGTTGAAGTTGCACTAATTTTTTACTCTTCCCCACTCTCAGCCTAGCCAGTCTGCTCACTATATTCTCTCCATCCTTCAGCACCCTTCCATCTCTTCCTTTCATCTTAAAAACCTTTCCTTTAATTTCAACAGTGCTGCCTGGGTTTGTCATTTCAGGGGTTGGGCATGTTCCAGGATCTGTCTATAGACTTCCCTCAGGAGGAATGGGAGTGCCTGGACACTGCTCAGAAGGACTTATACAGAGATGTAATGATGGAGAACTATAGCAGCCTGGTCTCACTAGGTAAGGATGTCTATCCCCAAATAACTCATGAATCTTGGGTGTAGCTTTCACTTGTCTGGGTGACTTTTCACCTGATGCTTAGGGAATTGTGGGGTCCCTCCATCTTCTCCATGCTTCAGACCTTTACACCTTTCTCTAGTCCTTCATGAGTACTAAGGGACTAACTTTGAATTCAGGAACAGCACAATTATGTCTTACTTCTTTTTTCTTTCTTTCTTTCTTTCTCTTTCTTTCTTTCTTTCTTATTTTTTTTTTGAGATGGAGTCTCACTCTATCGCCCAGGCTGGGGTGCAATGGCTTGATCTTGGTTCACTCCAACCTTCATCTCGGGTTCAAGCGATTCTCATGTTTCAACCTCCTGAGTAGCTGTGATTACAGGCACCGGCCACCACACCTGGCCAATTTTTGTGTTTTTAGTAGAGACGGGGTTTCACCATGTCTGTCAGTCTGGTCTTGAACTCCTGACCTCAAGCAATCCACCTGTTTTGGCCTCCCAAAGTGCTGGGATTACAGGAGTGAGCCACTATGCCTGGCCATCTTACTTCTTTTCTTATAAACAGGTCTCTGTATCCCAAAGCCTGATGTGATTTCCTTACTGGAGCAAGGGAAAGAGCCCTGGATGGTTTCAAGGGATGTACCGGGAGGATGGTGCCCAGGTGAGTAAGGACTGAGCAGATGGGGAAGGCACTGTTGTTTAGAACCCAGCTCATCAGGGAGGCAGCACCGTAAAGGTATTGGTTGAGGAATCTCTTCCGCAAGGTCCCATGTAAGACTTGTGGCCTAAGACACATGGAGAAAAGTCAAGATACCCCCACCACACACATTTTTTTTAATTTTTTTTTAATTTGAGAGAGAGTCTTGCTCAGTCACCCAGGCTGGAAAACAGTGATGCAATCTTGGCTCACTGCAAACTCCGCCCCCAGCTTGAAGCGATTCTCCTGCCTCAGCCTCTAAAGGAACTGGCATTGTAGACACCTGCCACCATGCCCAGCTACTTTTTGTATTTTTAGTAGAGAAGGCGTTTCACCATGTTGGCTAGGCTGGCCTCGAACTCCTGACCTCAGGTGATCCACTTGCCTTGGCCTCTGAGTGTGCTCGTATTACAGGTGTGAGCCACTGTGTCTGGCCAAGAACCCCATTTTACCTCCACCTCTTCAGTCTGTGCTACCCTCTTGTCATAATTTCTTTCCATTTCAAAGAACAACGTTCTCTTCTTCAGAAGCCATCCTGTTTCCTCTATCTTGGAGCTACTTCTTTAACTTTAAAATTTAAACCCGTGTTGTTGCTTTAAAAACAAATCTTTTAAAATGCATTTATTTTTCATACTGATCCTTGACTTTTCTTGCCTTGTCTTTTCTTGGCTAGTTTTCCTTTAATGCAGCCATTTCATGCATCAATGGATATTCATTCACTATTTTTTGTTTGTTTGTTTGTTTGTTTGGATACAGAGTCTCACCCTGTAGCCTGGGCTGGAGTGCTGTGGCGTGATCTCGTCTCACTGCAAGCCAATAAGAAGCGCTTGGGGATGACCTCCCTACAAGCACAACAAAACCTTTCCTGCGCATTTCTGCGCTGGAACGCCTACCCTTAGTGCCATTTCCTGCACTTTCTTGCAGATTTGTACCAGGCGCTGGAGACCCTCCCACCTGGTCCATGCCCACCTCCCGGTGAGCACCGATACCCAACCTTGTGCACCGCCAGTCTTGTTATCAACAAACAGGCTAGTAAATTATAAAAAATAAAATAAAGGAAATGTAGCTGGGCGTGGTGGCGTGCGCCTGTAATCCCAGTTACTCCGGAGGCTGATGCAGCAGAATCGCTTGAACCCAGGAGGTGAAGGTTGCAGCGAGCCAAGATCGCGCCACTGCACTCCAGCCTGGATGGCAAGAGCGAAACTCCTTCTCGAAATAATAAATAAAATAAAGGAAATGGGGCCGGGCATGGTGGCTCACGCCTGTAATTCCAGCACTTTTGGTGGCCGAGGCGGACGGATCACTGGAGGTCAGAAGTTCGAGACCAGTCTGGCCAACATGGTGAAACCCCGTCTCTATTAAAAATAAACAATTAGCCAGGCATGGTGGCGGGTGCCTGTAATCCCAGCTATTTGTGAGGCGGAGGCACAAGAATCGCGTGAATCCCGGAGACAGAGGTTGCAGTGAGCCGAGCTCGTGCCACTGCGCTCCAGCCTGGGTGACAGAGCGAGACTCCATCTTAAAATAAAATAGGCCGGCCGAGGGTGCTGATACCTGTAATCACAGCACTTTGGACGCCGAGGCGGGTGGATTGCCTGAGCTCAGGAGTTCAAGACCATCCTGGCCTACATGGTGAAACCCCATCTCTACTAAAAATGCAAAAATTAGCCGGGCATGGCGGCGCATGCCTGTAATTCTAGCTACTTGGGAGGCTGAGGCAGGAGAACCGTTTCAACCCAGGAGGCGGAAGTTGCAGTGAGCCGAGACCGCCACATTGCACTCCAGTTGGGCAAGAGGATTGAAACTCCGTCTCAAAAAAAAACAAAAAAAAAAAAACAAATAAATAAATATAAAAGAAATAGACAAAGCAAACCTTAATGCATGAAGTCAAACAAATGCTTTCACTGCCAGGCTCCATATTTGCAAAACTGAACCTAAGACAATGTGCACGTTTCTAACTAGCAATTCTGGAGGACAGATCAGGGAGGCAGCCTTAGCTTGCTTTTCTGCAATTTAATTGACTGGTCAGTAAAATCAGTGTTTGCAGGCACTTTCAATGTTCTGTAGTGGGCTTCAGTGCCTGTGGCAGGCCAGGTTTCCAATAGCAACCAGAACAGTTTCTACTAACCCTTTACTATAATTTTGGTGAATGCATAAGTTAACGTTAAAGAAATGGAGAAACTGGTGCCTGAGTATCAGGGATGGAATGTGAAAACAAACCCATTGAGACCCCGCCTGGGTTTTCTCAGACCCTAAAGTCTGATCGAATAATGATAGCATTCGTACACATTCACCTCGGCCTGTCTTAAGATTCAGAAACCTTCCAAGACTCTAGAGAAATCTTTCCAGACACTAGACCCGAGTTAAAGATTAGATGTTCATTGAATGAAACACTCCTGCTTGTAGGTGAAATCCCACATGGAGCTTAAGCTCTATATAAGCACCAGAAAAAAAAAAAAAAAAAAAAAAAAAAAAAAAAAAACACTTGTAACTTTGAGTTGATCTGGTGGTTACCTGGGGCTTCTCCCTGTAAGTGGCTGCAGAAATAAACTTCCTTCTTTCCCAGTCTGTCTGTATCTTATTATTGAACAATTGCGATGGACCTGCCCAGCAAAGTCCTCTTTTGTGTGGTTATCTGGGACTCCTCTTGGAGGGAATATTTTAAATTTTCCATTTCAAAGCATTCTGTTGGCACTCTTACACTGTTTTTCTCTGCCTGCCCTGGGACCTGAGTTCTCCTGGACGCGAATCTCCAGCCACAGAGCCTAGGAGCCCATTCCTCCACATTCTGTGACTGTTACCCAAACACAGGGAGAATTTGCAGAAAATAAGCCTAAAAATCTTGCCATTCTTTGCAATAAGACCCCACATTACAAACTGCTGAAAACAGGATTTTAGCCTGAATAGTTTTTTCCTCTATTTGAAACCAATCATTTCCCTTTACAATTTTGGAGGGAAGTTTCAAAATCAATCAGTAAGCACCCCCCACCCCAGGTTTATGCTTATGTAAAGTGCCCCCTCTGCACATGCAAGATTGAATAAACCTTGAAAATATAATTCTAAGTGAAAGAAACCAGTCACAAAGGACCACATGTTATGTAATTCCATTTAAATAAAATGTCCAAAATAGACAAATACATAGAAACAGAAAGTAGATTAGTGGTGGCCCAGGGTTAGGGGAGTTGGGGAAAAATGGAGGGATATGGGGTTTACTTCAGGGTAATGAAAATGATCTAAAATTTATTGTGGTGATGTTTGCATAACAGTGTAAATATACTGAAAACCATTGAATTTTACACTTTAAATCGGTGGCTTCTGTGGTATGTTATCAATATTTCTCAATAAAACTTCAAAAAATAGTGCCTATGTGTCTCTTTATGTATTAATCCTCCAGAGTCCAGTCCATATTTTTTACATTTGATAAAGAAATTAAGATTTTGTTTCTTCTTCTTCTTTTTTTTTTTTTTTTTTTTTTTTTTTTTGAGACAGAATCTCCCTCTGTTGCCCAGACTGGAGTGTATTGGCACAATCTTGGCTCAGTGCAACCTCCAGGCTACTTTTTGTATTTTTAGTAGAGACAGTGTTTCACCATGGTGGCTAGACTAGTCTCAAACTTCTGACCTCAAGTGAGTCCCCCACCTTGGTCTCCAAAATTGCTGGGATAACAGGCGTGAGCCACCGCACCCAGCCCAAGATTTAGTTTCCGTTGTTTTGATGCCCTAGGGCCATCTTATTCTACCTTAATTTCTGACCCATCATCTCAGTGGAAATTTTACATTGGGTCCCAAAGTATTTTACTGTTTTTAAGATTTTATCAGATGAGTACAGTGGCTCAAACCTGTAATCTCAACACTTTGGGAGGCCAAGTGGTGAGGATCAGTTGAGCCCAGGAGTTCAAGACCAGTCTCTGAAACATAGTGAGACACACATATCTACAAAAAAAATTTTAATTAAGTGGGCATATTGGTGCATTCCTGTGGTCTCAGCTACTACGTAGGCTGAGGAGGGAGGATCACTTGAGCTCAGGAGGTTGAGGCTACAGTGGCCATGATTATACCACTGCACTCCAGCCTGGGTGACAGAGTGATACCCTGTCTTAAAAAAAAATTAATTGGAATTTTTTTTAGAAAACAAAGTATACACTTAGTGACTTGATACAAATGGATGAATTTTATAATCTACAGAAACCAAAATAAATAAATAAATAAATAAAAACCCAAAGCCATTCTTCTTATGTGAATCTCTGGTGTCTCTGAATTTTAAGAATTGTGAATTATGATTAATAACAAATATGCATGACAAGGACTCAATAAGGGATAAGCATTAATAAACTGCCATGCACACTTACTGGTGTAAGGCCTTTAAAGATGTACAAGAAAAAGAAAGAAAAGGCATTGAAAAATTGCATTGCCTACCAAAACACTAAAGTTTACCTAAGTCCATTAATCAGCACACACACACACACATGCATTGGGTGTGTAAAATGGTCAACACGGTCTCCTATGAATGTATCCTTTTATTAATAGGTCTGTGGGGGTAAGAGATGAGGTTCTGTAGATCCTGGAATCAGGGATGGGGAATCTGTGGGGTCCCTGGGGTGAGAGATGACAATCTGTAGATTAGTGATGGGTGGTCTTTGGGATAGTGATGAGGTCCATGGAATCAATTCTTGTGGGTATGTAGGGTCAGTGATGAGGGAATCTGGTGTCAGTGATGGGATGTGTGTGGAATCAATCTTTGAAAGCCAGATTTGTGGTGTCATCTCTCAGGCTGACACATCCTAATCTGTGTGTCCGTGGTGGAAATTTTATGGGGTCAGAGTGTGACAGTCAGGTCCCTGACACTGTGTGTTCTGGGTCTGGCCAAGTGCACAGATTCCCTTGCCTGGTCCTGGCTGGAGAGGCCCTTCTCAAGGACTCCTCACATGAAAGGTGGGTTGGCAGTGCATTTTGTTTTTGTTTTTGTTTTGTGGTGGAGGTGGGGGTGGGTTGGCTTTTTCTTTAGGGTTTAGTTTTGACTCTTAGAGACCACAGACACATGCAGCTTTTAGGAAGAAATTTTTGTCTGGGTGGTTGCTAGGTCATTTGGGCCAAGCCATCTAATGGGAGTAAAGCTGACCGTTCCCTCAGCGGGTTCAGATCTAGGTGGTCATTTTAAGGTGTCCTCAAGGTGGCGTGCAAGTGGGTTGTGTCTTTGAGTGGCAGATGTGCGGGAAGAAACAACTAAGAAGACCCAGGAGCGCTCCTAGGCTGGATCTGTCACAGCTGGAAGAACAGCCTAAGCCATCAGGCGCCAATGGGAGGTACCTCTGGGCTGTGAGAGGCTGGTGAAGGCGGGACCTCCAGACCCAGAGATTCTGGGCACAGAAGCCTGTTACTGCCAGACGCTGAGGCATTGCCATGGGATCCAAGGTCGTTTCGGGTCAGATCAGAGCCTTTCTCAGATAATTATTTCGGTAACTGGGGAGCTCTTGTCCAGCACACGCCCCTATGAAGGCTTAATGTGTCATCTCCCGCAGAGTCTTCTTTGGTCTGACAGCCACTTGTTTCTTACTTCCCTGTGCTGAACTCACCATCTGCTCCTACATACCCCAGGCATTTGCCACATGCTGGTCCTCTCTTTCCTGACAGCCAGGCCATCTCTTCAGCTTCTGTGAGGACAGTTCAAATTATGGAGGAGGGGGCAGGTGCAGGGCAGCAGTGCTGAGGGGAGTACCGGGCAGTTGGGGGAGCAGGGGCTCATTTTTCTTTGTAGCTCAGATTCCTAAGCCTGTGACTTTGAGTATCGGTGTCTTCCTCGCAATATTTCAATCTGAGTTTCTTGGGGAGAGTGCAGAATTGGAACCCGATGGAAGCCTGGTGGGGAGAGGGGTGGGTGGAGGGAACATGGAGAATGTGTCAGGTGGTGTCTATTCCTGGCACCTTACTTTGCCTGCTGGAGTTTCCAAGTTTGTTCCAGATGCACTCTCTTGACCCTGAAGGGAACTGAGGGGGGATGTTGGTCGCCAGTGTGTGTGCCCCTGGACTCGACTAGAATTGGTTCCACAGAGTGTTATTTATTTATTTATTTATTTATTTATTTGGAGGGAGTCTCGCTCTGTCATCCCAGGCTGGAGTGCAGTGGGGCAATCTCAGCTCACTGCAACCTCTGATTCCCAGGTTCAAGTGATTCTCCTGCTTCAGCCTCCCTAGTAGCTGGGACTACAGGTGTCTGCCACCACACCTTGCTAGATTTTTTTATTTTTAGTAGAGACAGGGTTTCACAATGTTGGTCAGGCTGGTCTCGAACTCCTGACCAGGTGATCGACCCACCTTGGCCTCTCAAAGTGCTGGGATTACAGGCGGGAGCCATCACACCCTGCCAGTCCCACAAATTTAGGCATTATGGTACATTGCTACTTTTGAATCACTTATTTTTTACTTGTGTTTTTCCCCCTCCTTTTATTGATTGATTGACACAGAGTCTCGCTGTGTCACCCAGGCTGAACCGCAGTGGCACAATCTCAGTTCATTGCAACCTCTGCCTCCCGGATTCAAGCGATTCTCCCACCTCAACCTTCCAAGTAGCTGGGATTACAGGCACATGCCATCACGCCTGGCTAATTTTTGTATTTTCAGTAGAGACAGGGTTTCACCATATTGGCTAAAGTGGTCTCCAACTTCTGAGCCCAAGAGATCTGCCTGCCTTGGCCTCCCAAAGTGCTGACATAGGCATGAGCCTCCTTGCCCGGACTTCCCTCCTTTTCCTTCAGGGATTTTAAATGTTTTCTTTCCTCCATTTATTAAATTATATGTGATTGCCTTGAGGATTTCAACTTGAATTAAAATTACATATATTTACCTGTCTTTATTAATATTTAAACATACTAAAATAATACATGTTCATAATGAAAATGAAACATTACAAATAAATACACAGGAAAGGCAGTATTCCTCCTCCAGTTCCATTCTTGAAATAACCAGTTAACAAGATGATGAGCATCTTTCCATGATGTTCTCTAAAATTCATATAAGTATTGGCCAGCAAACAACAGAATATACAGGTCAGGCATGGTGGCTCATGCCTGTAATCCGAGCACTTTGGGAGACTGAAGCGGGTGGATCTTTTGAGGTTAGGAGTTCGAGACTAACCTGGCCAACATGGTGAAACCCCATCGCTACAAAAAATGCAAAAATTATTTGGGCGTGGTGGCGAACACCTTAATCCCAGCTACTTGGGAGGCAGAGGCACGAGAATCTCTTGAACCCGGGAGAAGAATGTTGCAGTGAGCCAATATCGCATTACTGCACTCCAAACTGGGTGACAGACTGAGATTCCATCTCAATAAATAAGTAAATACATAAAATAAAGAGATAAAAAGAAAGATGAAAGAAAGAAGAAGAAAGACAGACAGACAGAAAGAAAGAAAGGAAAAAGAAAGAAAGAACGAGAAAGAAAGGAAGAAAGAAAGAAAAGGAGAGAAGTCATGTGCTCAGGTTGCTAAGATCGATGGTAAGAACAAATCCTCTAGCGGTGAAAATGTAAGAAGGAAAAAGAAATTTCTGTTAGTCTTGTTTGTTGCACCCCAAGCTCTAAAAAGTACAGTCACCTGTGTGATAAGTGCTTAGTTAAGATGAAAAAGGCATTAAATTTGTGCATGGAAATCATAAACAGAAATGTGTTTTGATTGACAGCAATTGGGTCAATGCTACACAAGTTTCAGGCATCCACTGCAGGTCTTAGAGCACGTCTCCTGCAGATAAGGGAGGGCTACTATATAACATTTCTTTCTTTTTTCTTTAATTATAAAGCATTCTCCTTTTTTAATATAACAGTTTGCCACATATATCACTTTAGGTATAAAGATATTAGTATACCTGTATAGTAGATAAAAAGCTAACTCATTCTTTGTAAGAGTTAAAGTATCTTTCATTATATGAGCATTTAAGATATTAAAGTACTTTTGCCACCAAAAATAGTGCTTCTGTAAATATTCTTTTACTTATTTCTTTATTAATTTTTACTTCTGCTGAAACAAATTGCATGAGGAAACAAGTGTGTGTGTATAAAGTGTAATATATGTATATATATATTTAATATGTGTATATACAACTTAATATATACACATACATACAATAACATATACAATTTTTTTGTTTTGTTTTTTGAGATGGAGTTTTGCTCTCTCATCCAGGCTGGAGTGCGGTGGCGTGATCTTGGCTCACTGCAACTTCCACTGCTTGGTTCAAGTGATTCTCCTGCCTCAGCCTCCTGAGTAGCTGGGAATACAGGCATCTGCCACCATGTCCAGCTAACTTTGTTTTTTTAGTCGAGATGGGTTTTCACCATGTTGGCCAGGCTGCTCTCAAACTCCTGACCTCAAGTGATCTGCCCACCTTGGCCTCCCAAAATGCTGGAATTACAGGCATGAGCCATGGTGCCCGGCCTAACATATACAATTTAATGTATATACAAATATAGGTTGGGGGCAGTGGCTCACTCTTGTAATCCTAGCACTTTGGGGAGCTGAGGTAGGGGATTGTTTGAACCCAGGAGTTTGAAATCAGCCTGGGCAACATGGTGAAACCCTATCTATACAAAAAACACAAAAATTAGCTGGGTGTACTTGCAGGTGCCTGTGCTCCCAGCTACTCAGGAGACTGAGGTGGGAGGATAGCTGGAGCCTGGGAGGTCGAGGCTGCAGTGAGTTGTGATCATGCCGCTGCACCCCATTGTGGGTGACAGAGTGAGACCCTGTCTCAGACAAAAACGAAAACAAACTAAATATAATGTTTATATGCTACACCCTTGATTTCTTTCCAAAGGGTTATATAACACTGTACTTTCACCAGCAATATATGTGACTACTCATTTCCTATATACTTAGTAGGCCTGAATTGCCCAAACCTGGCATAGTCCAAAGAAAGGTTCGACTCTATCCTAGCTCCTGGGAAATAACCTCTAAGTCCTTGGAATCTCCTGCCTACCTGGGAGTTAACAACGTGATTTATTATGGGGACCTTAGACCACGCAGTGTCAGCTTGATCTTGGGAAGGGTGGAGACAGAGAAACTAAGGTCATCCAAATGGGTGTTCTTGTCCATGTGACCAACCTCCAGTAAAATGCTCAACACCAAGGCTCAGGTAAGCTTTTCGTTGGGGAGTATATTCTGTACTTTTTGCCACATATTGCTGTGTGAATTAAGCACTGTCCACACGATGTCACTGGGAGAGGACAACTGGAAGCTTGTGCTTGGTCTCTCCTGGACTCTGTCCTATGCATCTTTTTCTGCTGCTGATTTTAATCTGTCTTTTTGTTGTAATAAACTATGAGTATAACAGCTTCACTCGGTTTTGTGAGTCTTTCTAATATTTGGGACCTCAGAACACAATGTTGTTTCTTTTTAATTGAATTTTCCATGTTATGTAAGAAACCTATGTGCATAATTGAAAAATCACAAACTAAGAAAGAGTTTTCCATGCAGTCTACTCCCCCACCCTGTTTCTCCAATGCTCCCAGGTCTACTTCCTGAATAATCAAATGTTTAAATTTTCTAAACAATTTCTAATCTATATATCTGAATGCTTATCTCTATATTATATAATAGGTAGATCCTGCTCCTTCTCAATATATCAACTTGATATAGTACCTGATGGATTCCTGTTCTGATAGCTGATGACTTGGCTTACACTCACCCCTTACCCCAGTGCCTGGACCACTTTTCAAACATGGTGCTCTCACCATTTTCATTTTCTTTTTCTTTTCTTTTCTTTTTTTTTTTTTTGAGACAGAATATTGCTCTGTCACCCAGGCTAGAGTGAAGTGGCATGATCTGGCCTCACTGCAACCTCCACCTCCCAGATTCAAGTAATTCTCCTGCCTCAGCCTCCGGAGTAGCTGGGATTACAGGGACACACCACCACGCCTGGCTAATTTTTGTATTTTTAGTAGAGATGGGGTTTCACCCTCTCAGCCAGGTTGGTCTCGAATGTCTGACCTCATGATCCACCCATCTCAGCCTCCCAAAGTCCTGGGACCGCACTCGGCCACTCTCACTATTTTCAATGGCTCTCTTGGTCACCTTTAACTCGAGAGAGTAGCTGAGGCAGTAGAATCACTTGAACCCGGGAGGTGGAGGTTGCAATGAGCTGAGATGGTGCCATTGCACTGCAGCCTGGGCAACAAGAGTGAAACTCTGTCTAAAAAAATAAATATATAAATAAATAAAACAGGAAAGGAAAGAAAAAAAGCTCTTCCTCCATATACCTGTAAGGATCATTGTCTTAATTTTTTTCATGTTTTAACATGATTCTTGCCTTGTCAGAGATCATCCTATCTGAAATTGAAACTATTTACTGCTTCCCTTTTTTTCCATAGCACTTAAAATTTTTTTTTTTTTTTTTTTTGAGATGGAGTCTCACTCTGTCACCCAGGCTGGAGTGCATTAGTGTGATCTCGGCTCACTGCAACCTCCACCTCCCAGGTTCAAGCGGTTCTCCTGCCTCAGCCTCCCAAGTAGCTGGGATTACAGGCATCTGCCACCACGCCTGGCTAACATTTATTTTTTTTTTTTGTATTTTAGTAGAGACGGGGTTACACCATGTTGACCAGGTTGGCCTTGAACCCCTTACCTCAGGTGATCCAAACTACCTAGGACTCCTAAAGTGTTGGGATTACAGGGGTGAGCCACCACACTCAGACCTGGCTAATTTTTGTATTTTTAGTGGAGACAGGGTTTCACCATATTGGCCAGGCTCCTGACCAAACTCCTGACCTCAAGTGATCTCCCTGCCTCGGCCTCCCAAAGTGTTGGGATTACAGGCATGAGCCACTGTGCCCGGACTGCTTTTTGACAAATCATCTCTGTTCTTATATTATGTCCACTAGAATGTAAACTTGATGAGAGCAGGAGATATTGTCAATTTTGTTCAATGCTATTTATCCCTAGAGCCTAGAACTGTACCATGCACACGGTAAGGAGACAAATATTTGTTGAATGAATATATTGAGCAGCTGCTCTCAGACTTTTTGGTCTCAGAAACTCTTTACTCTCTGTTTCTTTACTCCCGACCTCAGGTGATCTGCCCACCTTGGCCTCCCAAAGTGCTAGGATTATAGCAGTGAGCCAAAACACCCAGCCACCCAACTAATTTTTGTATGGTAGTAGGCAAGGGGTTTTGCCATATTGTCCAGGCTGGTCTTGAACTTCTGACCTCAAGTGATCCCCCACCTCAGCCTCCAAAAGTGCTGAGATTACAGACGTGAGCCACCGCATCAGAATAAATAAACCAAAAACTTCAGATAAGTGAATTTGGAGGAAATATTTATAACAGATAAAATGGACAAACAGATAATTCTAATGTACTGTCTCTCTGGCTTAATAAAATATTAGTCAATACCCTAAGAAGAAAGGAACAATATCTAAAAATTCACCATTCACAAACACAAATAGTCGGAAAACAAAGTCAAAACCTAAGAACTTGTTAACCACTTATCTCTCCTCTGAAATCAGCTCTTGAATGTGTTGAACTAGGATAGACTTCAGATTAGGAAATTTTTAAAATATTTTTTAAAGTTTCACTTTTTGGAATTTAAAATTAATCCAAATTATGTAATATATAACATTTGGAATTTACCAATCAATACTCTATCATTTTATTTTTCACTCTTCAAATAATTCCTTGTTCAAGAGTTAAAAACATTTTTAAAATTAATAGATTCTGCAGGCTATAGTCTGTGGAGACTGTCTCTACAAAAAATAAAAATATACATACTTTTAAAATATGTATAAAATATATATTTTTAGTGCTATAAATTTCCCTCTACACACTGCTTTGAATGCGTCCCAGAGATTCTGGTATGTTGTGTCTTCTCGTTGGTTTCAAAGAAAATCTTTATTTCTGCCTTCATTTCATTATGTACCCAGTAGTCATTCAGGAGCAGGTTGTTCAGTTTCCATGTAGTTGAGTGGTTTTGAGTGAGATTCTTAATCCTGAGTTCTAGTTTGATTGCACTGTGGTCTGAGAGATAGTTTGTTATCATTTCTGTTCTTTTACATTTGCTGAGGAGAGCTTTACTTCCAAGTATGTGGTCAATTTTGGAATAGGTGTGTTGTGGCGCTGAAAAAAATGTATATTCTGTTGATTTGGGGTGGAGAGTTCTGTAGATGTCTATTAGGTCTGCTTGGTGCAGAGCTGAGTTCAATTCCTGGGTATCCTTGTTGACTTTCTGTCTCGTTGATCTGTCTAATGTTGACAGTGGGGTGTTAAAGTCTCCCATTATTAATTTGTGGGAGTCTAAGTCTCTTTGTAGGTCACTCAGGACTTGCTTTATGAATCTGGGTGCTCCTGTATTGGGTGCATATATATTTAGGATAGTTAGCTCTTCTTGTTGAATTGATCCCTTTACCATTGTGTAATGGCCTTCTTTGTCTCTTTTGATCTTTATTGGTTTAAAGTCTGTTTGATCAGAGACTAGGATTGCAACCCCTGCCTTTTTTTGTTTTCCATTTGCATGATAGATTTTCCTCCATCCTTTTATTTTGAGCCTATGTGTGTCTCTGCACGTGAGATGGGTTTCCTGAATACAGCACACTGTTGGATCTTGACTCTTTATCCAATTTGCCAGTCTGTGTCTTTTAATTGGAGCATTTAGTCAATTTACATTTAAAGTTAATATTGTTATGTGTGAATTTGGTCCTGTCATTATGATGTTAGCTGGTTATTTTGCTTGTTAGTTGATGCAGTTTCTTCCTAGTCTCGATGGTCCTTACATTTTGGCATGATTTTGCAACAGCTGGTACCGGTTTTTCCTTTCCATGTTTAGCGCTTCCTTTGAGAAAGCAGGAAAGATCCCAAACTGACACCCTAACATCACAATTAAAAGAACTAGAAAAGCAAGAGCAAACACATTAAAAAACTAGCAGAAGGCAAGAAATAACTAAAATCAGAGCAGAACTGAAGGAAATAGAGGCACAAAAAACCCTTCAAAAAATTAATGAATCCAGAAGCTGCTTTTTTGAAAGGATCAACAAAATTGATAGACCACTAGCAAGACTAATAAAGAAGAAAAGAGAGAAGAATCAAACAGACCCAATAAAAAATGATAAAGGGGATATCACCACCGATCCCACAGAAATACAAACTACCATCAGAGAATACTGCAAACACCTGTATGCAAATAAACTAGAAAATCTAGAAGAAATGGATAAATTCCTCAACACATACACTCTCCCAAGACTAAACCAGGAAGAAGTTGAATCTCTGAATAGACCAATAACAGGATCTGAAATTGTGGCAATAATCAATAGCTTACCAACCAAAAAGAGTCCATGAGCAGATGGATTCATAGCCGAATTATATCAGAGGTACAAGGAGGAACTGACACCATTCCTTCTGAAACTATTCCAATCAATAGAAAAAGAGGGAATCCTTCCTAACTCATTTTATGAGGCCAGCATCATCCTGATACCAAAGCTGGGCAGAGACACAACCAAAAAAGAGAATTTTAGACCAATATCCTTGACGAACATTGATGCAAAAATCCTCAATAAACTACTGGCAAATCAAATCCAGCAGCACATCAAAAAGCTTATCCACCATGATCAAGTGGGCTTCATCCCTGGGATGCAAGGCTGGTTTAATATACACAAATCAATAAATGTAATCCAGCATATAAACAGAACCAAAGACAAAAACCACATGATTATCTCAATAGATGCAGAAAAGGCTTTTGACAAAATTCAACAACCTTCATGCTAAAAACTCTCAATAAATTAGGTATTGATGGGACATATTTCAAAAATAATAAGAGCTATCTATGACAGAGCAACAGCCAATATCATACTGAATGGGCAAAAGCTGGAAGCATTCCCTTTGAAAACTGACACAAGACAGGGATGCCCTCTCTCACCACTCCTATTCAACATAGTGTTGGAAGTTCTGGCCAGGGCAATCAGGCAGGAGAAGGAAATAAAAGGTATTCAATTAGGAAAAGAGGAAGTCAAATTGTCCCTGTTTGCAGATGACATGATTTTATATCTAGAAAACCCCACTGTCTCAGCCCAAAATCTCCTTAAGCTGATAAGCAACTTCAGCAATGTCTCAGGATACAAAATCAATGTACAAAAATCACAAGCATTCTTATACACCAACAACAGACAAACAGAGAGCCAAATCATGAGTGAACTCCCATTCACAATTGCTTCAAAGAGAATAAAATACCTAGGAATCCAACTTACAAGGGATGTGAAGGAACCTTCAAGGAGAACTACAAACCACTGCTCAAGGAAATAAAAGAGTATACAAACAAATGGAAGAACATTCCATGCTCATGGGTAGGAAGAATCAATATCGTGAAAATGGCCATACTGCCCAAGGTAATTTACAGATTCAATGCCATCCCCATCAAGCTACCAATGCCTTTCTTCACAGAATTGGAAAAAACTACTTTAAAGTTCATATGGAACCAAAAAGAGCCTGCATTGCCAAGTCAATCCTAAGCCAAAAGAACAAAGCTGGAGGCATCACACTAGAAATAATGCTGCATTTCTACAACTATCTGATCTTTGACAAATCTGACAAAAACAAGCAATGGGGAAAGGATTCCCTGTTTAATAAATGGTTCT
Organism: Pan troglodytes; assembly: GCF_028858775.2. Taxonomy (NCBI): domain Eukaryota; kingdom Metazoa; phylum Chordata; class Mammalia; order Primates; family Hominidae; genus Pan; species Pan troglodytes. The sequence continues at coordinate 100,977,373 of NC_072398.2, read as the reverse complement.
GGGAAAACTGGGTAGCCATATGTAGAAAGCTGAAACTGGATACCTTCCTTACACCTTATACAAAAATCAATTCAAGATGGATTAAAGACTTAAACGTTAGACCTAAAACCATAAAAACCCTAGAAGAAAACCTAGGCATTACCATTCAGGACATAGGCATGGGCAAGGACTTCATGTCTAAAACACCAAAAGCAATGGCAACAAAAGCCAAAATTGACAAATGGGATCTAATTAAACTAAAGAGCTTCTGCACAGCAAAAGAAACTACCATCTGAGTGAATAGGCAACCTGTAAAATGGGGGAAAATTTTCACAACCTACTCATCTGACAAAGGGCTAATATCCAGAATCTACAATGAACTCAAACAAATTTCCAAGAAAAAAGCACAACCCCATCAAAAAGTGGGCGAAGGACATAAACAGACACTTCTCAAAAGAAGACATTTATGCAGCCATAAAACACATGAAAAAATGCTCACCATCACTGGCCATCAGAGAAATGCAAATCAAAACTACAATGAGATACCATCTCACACCAGTTAGAATAGCAATCATTAAAAAGTCAGGAAACCACAGGTGCTGGAGAGGATGTGGAGAAATAGGAACACTTTTACACTGTTGGTGGGACTGTAAACTTGTTCAACCATTGTGGAAGTCAGTGTGGCGATTCCTCAGGGATCTAGAACTAGAAATACCATTTGACCCAGCCATCCCATTACTGGGTATATACCCAAAGGACTATAAATCATGCTGCTACAAAGACACAAGCACACGTATGTTTATTGCGGCATTATTCACAACAGCAAAGACTTGGAACCAACCCAAATGTCCAACAATGATAGACTGGATTAAGAAAATGTGACACATATACACCATGGAATACTATGCAGCCACAAAAAATGATGAGTTCATGTCCTTTGTAGGGACATGGATGAAATTGGAAATCATCATTCTCAGTAAACTCTCACAAGAACAGAAAGCAAACACTGCATAGTCTCACTCATAGGTGGGAATTGAACAATGAGAACACATGGACACAGGAAGGGGAACATCACACTCTGGGGATTGTTCTGGGGTGGGGGGAGGGGTGAGGGATAGCATTGGGAGATATACCTAATGTTAGATGATGAGTTAGTGGGTGCAGCGCACCAGCATGGGACATGTATACATATGTAACTAACCTGCACATTGTGCACAAGTACCCTAAAACTTAAAGTATAATAAGAATAAATAAATAAATAAATAAGAATACTCGGAACTCATTAAAGAGTATGAGAAAATTGAAGCCATTTTATTTACTTATAAATCCTCAAAAGTAGAAAGACTAATAAAATTCAACCTCTGAATATTACTAAGTATTCCTGATAATGAAATTTAAATAAATATCTGGAAACTAACATTAAAAAAATAATATATATATATTTAAATGTATATGTTTTAAGTATATGAAATATATTTTTAAAATTTCATTTTTTCGCTGGATCATATGGTAAGCGTATGTTTAGTCTGGCAGGAACTTGCAAAACTGCCTTCCACAGTGGCTGTCCCACTTTGCATTCTCAGCAGAAATAGAGATCAGTTCCTGTCGCTCCATATCTTCACCAGCATTTGGTGTTGGTGTTTGCATTCAAGCCAGTCTAAGAGATGTGTAATGGTATCACATCGTTGTTTTAATTTGAATCCCCTAGTGACATATGGTGTTGAGCATCTTTTCAGAGGTCTAAAAAATATGCTGGGCATGGTGGCACATGCCTGTGGTCCCAGCTTCTCAGGAGGCTGAGGCGGGAGGGTTACTTGAGCCCTGGAGTTTGGGGCTGCATTGAACCATGATTGCACCACTGCACTCCATCCTGAGTGACAGAGCTAAACCCTGTCTCAAAAAGATAAATAAGCCCAGGCGTGGTGGCTCATTCCTGTAATCCAAGCACTTTGGAAGGCCAAGGCAGGTGGATCACGAGGTCAGCAGATCAAGACCATCCTGGCTGACACAGTGAATCCCCGTCTCAACTAAAAATACAAAAAATTAGCCAGGCATGGTGGCCGGTGCCTGTAATCCCAACTACTCAGGAGGCTGAGGCAGGAGAATCGCTTGAACCCGGGAGGCGGAGGTTGCCATGAGCCGAGATCGGGCCATTGCACTCCAGCCTGGGTGACAAAGTGAGATGCCATCTCAATAAAAATAAATAAATAAATAAATAAATAAATAAATAACTGACATAATTTTTAGAACAGTTGTAGGTGTACAGAAAAATAGAGCAGAAGGCATATTGAGTTCTAATATCCACCTCACACCATAGTACACACACTTCCTCTATTATCGTCTTGTTGGTGTGGTAATTTGTTATGCTTGATGAGCCAATATTGATATTATTAAGTTCATGGCTAATATTAAGATTCACTCTCTGTGTGCTACCATTTATGGGCTTTGACAAATGCTTAAGGACATATATCCACCATTACAGGGTCACACAGAAAAGTTTCACTGCCCTAAAAATCTTCTGTGCTCCACCTATTCATCCTTCCCTCTGCTCAAGCCTCTGGCAACCACTGAACTTTTTATAATAGCATCTGCCTAGTTTTGCCTTTTCTATCATTCCATATAATTGGAACTCTACACTATGTGGCCTTTTTGTATTGGCTTCTTTCACTTAGAAATACATGTTTAAGACTCTTCCATGTCTTTTCATGCCTTGGTAGTTCATTTCTTTTTATTCCTGAAGAACATTCCATTGTATGAATGTTTCAGAGTTATTTTATCCATTTCTCTATTGTAGGATACCTTCGTTACTTCCAAACTTTGTCAGTTGTGTATAAGCTTCTATAAACATTCATGTGCAGGATTTGAGTGGATGTGAGTTTTCAAATATTTGGGTATGTACCAAAGATTCCAATTGCCAGATGTATTTAAACATACAAGGATGCAGATGCCATACACACAAATATGTATGTATATGTCATACTCATACATAATTTTAAATACACATATGTGTTCTATGGATATGTATTTCTCTATTTTCACAGAAATGTCAATCTAAATCAGTACCTAGGGAGGGTCATTGTTTTCTTAATCTACAAATCAAGATGCAATATGAGTGGCTGCACCCTAGTTTAATAAGTCCTCATTATTGAGGATGTTTTCCTGTTTCCTTTGTCATTGTTGTTGTTTTGTTTTGAGACAAAGTTTCACTCATTTGAGTCAAGTGGTGTGATCTCAGCTCACTGTAGCCCCCCGAGTAGCTGGAATTATAGGTGCCTGCCACCACACCCAGCTAATTTTTGTATTTTTAGTAGGGACGGGGGTTTACCATGTTGGCCAGGCTGGTCTTAGTTCCTGACCGCTGGTGATCCATCCACCTCAGCCTCCCAAAATGCTGAGATTACAGGCATGAGCCACCACGCTTGGCTGCTTTCACCATTTCAGACTGAGCTGGAGAAGAACCTGAGGAAAAACATGACTTTAAAATTTTGATGAATGGAGAAATCTCTTTCCATTCACCTTCCTTTCCTCTATTTCATTCTTATTTTAAAATATACAAACAAAAATATGGATATATCCGTTATTAAATAAACATCTATGTGATACCCATCCAGGTGAAGTAATAGAGCACTGTCACCACCGAGAAGTCCTCTGTATGCCTCTAACTGATCCTAAAGTCTTCCTTCCCCTTATTAGTAACAGATATGATATCCACATTACCTGTGGATATCTGCCATCCTCTCCTTGGTTCTCTTTATAATTTTATTATGTATTTTATATCTTTGTTTGTTTGTTTGTTTGTTTTTGGAGACGGAATCTCGCTCTGTCACCCAGGCTGGAGTGTAGAGGCATGATCTTGGCTCACTGCAACCTCCGCCTCCCAGATTCAAGCAATTCTCATGCCTCAACCTCCCAAGTAGCTGGGATTACAGGCATGGGCCATGTGCTACCATGCCTGGATAATTTTTGTATTTGTAGTAGAGATAGGGTTTTGCATGTTGGTCAGGCTGGTTTAGAACTCCTGTCCTCAGTGCTTGGCCTTATTATGCATTTTTTATATGCCTAAAGTAGAGTCTGATTTTGCCTGGTTTTTCTCTTACATAATTGGAGTAAAAGTCTGTATCCTGGTGCATCTGGCCCCTTTTACTCAATATTAAGTATTTAAGATTCACACTTAGCATTGTTTCTGCTTTCTATTAAAACAGTACACCAGCCAGGCATGATGGCTCATGCCTATAATCCCAGCACTTTGGGAGGCTGAGGCAGACAGATCACTTGAGGTCAGGAGTTCCAGACCACCCTAGCCAACAGGGTGAAACTCCATCTCTATTAAAACCACAAAAATAAGGACACGTGGTGGCTAATGACTGTAATCTAGCACTTTGGGAGGCCAAGGCAGGTGGATCACGAGGTCAGGAGATGGAGACAATCCTAGCGAACACGGTGAAACCACATCTCTACTAAAGATACAAAAAATTAGCCAGGTGTGGTGGCACATGCCTGTAGTCTCAGCTACTCATGAGGCTGAAGCTGGAGATCACTTGAATCTGGGAGGCAGAGGTTGCAGTGAGCCGAGTTTGCACCACTGCACTCCAGCCTGGGTGACAGAACTAGACTCTGTTAAAAAAAAAAAATTAGCCAGGTGTGGTGTTGTGTGCCTGTAATCCCAATTATTTGACAGGTTAAGGCAGGAGAATCAGTTGAACCTGGGAGGTGGTGGAGGTTGCAGTGAGACAAGATCGCGCCCTGTTCTCCAACCTGAACAATACAGTGACAGTCAAAAAAAAAAAAAAAAAAAAAAAGCCCAGGCGCAGTGCCTGACACCTGTAATCCCAACACTTTGGGTGTCCGAGGTAGGTGGATCACCTCAGGACAGGAGTTTGAGACCGGCCTCACTAACAAGGTGAAACCCCATCTCTACTAGAAATACAAAAATTTACCAGGAGTGGCGGCACATGCCTGTAATCCCAGCTACTGGGGAGGCTGAGACAGGAGAATTGCTTGAACATGGGAGGCGGAGGTTGCAGTGAGCTGAGATCGCACCACTGCACTCCAACCTGGGCGACTAAGGAAGACTCTGTCTCAAAAAATACATATAAATTTATATTTATATACATAAAATAAATATTAAAAAAATAAATAAAAATACAGTACACCCGTGTGTATCCCTTCATTGTTGGTGGACATGTGGGTTGTGTTCATTTTTGTCAGTTACAAATGATGTTATTGTGAACATGTTTGTATTTCTATTTGGTTACCATTAGTGTGTATTTATGTAAAGTATAAACCAAGAGGTGAAACCATAGGTTGCAGGGTAAACGTATCTTCACTTTTACCAGGTATTTTTGGTTTCATCCCAATGTTAACACACCAACTAACAGTCTTACAATGTCTGATAATTTCCGAATCTTCGCATTCTTCTTGACATTTAATTTTGTCAAAATTTTAATTTGAGTCTTTTGGTGGGTATGTGGCAATGATTGTGATATTAATTTACTGGGCCTTTTCTTCTCTATAACAGGACCTGTCAAGATATGTGTGGTGTGGCAGGGGTAGGAGCCCCTAGAGGTAGCATGGGCTCTGCAATCCTTAATCATCCTATGTGAAAAAGTTGGTGGGGCAGTGATTTTTTTTTTTTTTTTTGAGACACAGTTTCACTCTTGTTGCCCAGGCTGGAGTGCAATGGCACTATCTCAGCTCACTGCAACCTCTGCCTCCCAAGTTCAGGTGATTCTCCTGCCTCAGCCTCCCAAGTAGCTGGGATTAGAAGCATGTGCCACCACACCCAGCTAATTTTTTGAATTTAGTAGAGATGGGGTTTCACCATGTTTGTCAGGCTGGTCTTGAACTCCTGACCTCAGGTGATCCATCTGCCTCAGTCTCCTAAAGTGCTGGGATTATAGGCATGCACCACTGCACCCTAATATTTCCTGTGTGCAATGGTGTAGCCAGGGTGCAAAGCCAGTTCTTAATGATTCTGTCATCCAAATATTATATCTTCTCGATTCCTCTTGAGATACGCTCATTCCCCCATACAATTAAACAATCTCAATTACTCTTGAAGGAGCATAAAATCCTCCCTGTCTAATCATAGGTCCTTCCAAATTATTTGTTGGCTTGTGTTTAAAATATAAAAAAAGAAAATGTAGATTTTGTTTTCTTCTTTCTGCTTAACCTGAACAAAATGTCATAGATACCTCTTAGCTTGTTGCTAAACCAAGGAGAGTCACTTGAATAATGAAAAAGACTGGAGGGAAACCACATGGATAATTTATCATTACACTGTCATCACATACATGGAACTCATCAATGAAGCTTATGAAAAAAATTGAGCCATTTGTGGAAAAGTGTAAAGAGACTATAGTAGATGTCTCAAGTGAAGAGAAAAAAGCTGCAGAAAATAATTACAAAAAATGAGTGTTAAGATGTAAACACAAATTCAGAGATTCAGGAGCACGAAGGGCTAAGTTAAGGGAAAAAAGAGTTATCAATATTTTCTTATTCATTATGGAGAGCAGGATGAATTCTTAAAAGGTCAAATAATCGTGAGTCTGAGATATCTGATGATAATTTGTATTTTGTATTTCTAATATTGTAAATGGTTGTTAATTCACAGTCATTATTCCTATTTCCTTTGGACTAGTCACCATCAGTTTGATTGACAAAAACCCATTGGGTTAATATTGTTATCTATGTGTATTCATCATGCTATGTGTTAAAATAAGTCCATCAATTTTTGTCTTGTGTTTGTTTTCATTTCATTTTTGTTTAGTTTCTTTGGGACAGGGTCTCACTCTGTCACCCAGGCTGTAAGTGCAGTGACATGATCAGAGCTCACTGCAGCCACTACATCTCCAGGCTCAGGTGATCCTCCTACCTCAGCCTCCCAAGTAGCAGGGACTACAGGCATGAGCCACCACACCTGGCTAATTTTTGTATTCTTTGTAGAGACGGGGTTTTGATATGTTGTTCAGGCTGGTCTCAAACTCTTGGACTCAAGTGATCTGCCCAGCTTGGCCTCCCAAATTGCTGTGATGACTGGCATGCACCACTGTCCCCAGCCTGTTTTCATTTTATTAATTTGCTGATTCATTCAGACACATAATTATCAAGTCAAATCTCACTCTTTCCTTAGCATTTCCCTTCAGTTTAGCTTAGAATATCTATTCGTATTTTAAAACATATATGATTATTTGAGTGTGGTGGTACATGCCTGTAATCCCAGCTACTCAGGAGGCTGAGGCAGGAGTATCACTTGAACCCAGGAGTGATATAGTGATTATATATAGTATATAACTATATAGTGATTATAGTTTATAATTTTAACTATGTCATGTCTCCTGCCTCATAAGTACCACTGGACAAGGTCCCTTTTATGAACTCAGCTTCTGTCAGAGGTAAATGTATTTTGAAGTGGAGAACAAAGATAAGTGCAAATTGGCATGGAGAACTAAGGTAATTATGAAAGTTCCAGATACAAAGAGAGAGGGCTCAATATGCCAACAGTTCTCTACCAATCCATCCTAGCAGTCTTCTCTTAGGATTGCCTAAATAATGCAGGAGTTGGGTGGAAGACACAAAAGTGTTCCAGAAGCATGTAAACAAGGTACAGAGAAGAGAATAAGGTAAAATAAGATAAGGTAAGAATATTAGGGATTCCTTGTTCAGAAGATTGCTTACAGAAGCAAAAGGGACAGTTTCATTTTGCTGAGGGAAACAGGGTGTTAAGAACCCTCCTGGGGAAGACCCCCACTTACCCTGATACAGAAAGAAGGTGTAAAATATCGTAATGGGAGAGCATTAGGCTGAGATAGCTCCCATGGCCAGGGTTCCTACATAGACAAAATGAAACAAGCTTAGCTCACCAACAAGTGGCCCGCTGAGTATTAGCTGTGTAATGAGAGACCTACCACCAGGATAGTTCAAATAATGCAACTGCCTACATTTTTGCCAATCAAATAATTTCTCTACTCTACTTCTATATTCACCCTATAAAAGCTTTCCTTACAAACACCTCCAGTAGATCCTCCAACCACTTTCAGTTTGGAGCTGCCTAATCCATGAATCTCTGTTTGCTTAAATAAACTCTTTAAAATTTTAATATGCTTAAGTTTATCTATTTTTTTCTCATTTTTAAAAATTGAGATGGGATCTTCCTATGTTGTCCAGGCTGGTCTTAAACTCCCGAACTCAAGGGATCCTCCTGCCTCAGCCTCCTGAGTAGCTGGAATTATAGATGTGTGCCTCCACCCCCAGCTTACATTTATCTTTAAACAAGGGTTTGACCCCTTTCTGAAATATATTTCTGTGAAAACCTGTACCCTCAGTGATATGTCAGGCTCATTTTAGACCATCGAACACTTTTGTCTCTGGACCACAATTTGCCCTTTGTGACCTGCTCTACTAAGAAATTCAAGTGTAATTTGAATTACCCTCTGCTGATCAGGGGAGATTGCTCTCGGTGCAAGTTCAAGACGCACTCACACCTTCATTCATACCCCAAATCTCAGCATCACACAATACACCCATGTAATAAACCTGCACAGGTACCCTCCAGAATATAAAATGAAAGTTGAAATTCATTAAAATTCTAATTTCATCTTATTACAAAACAAAGATAAATTTACTTCTTTCCAATTTTGATATACATATTATACTGACATACATACTGTATTCTATGGTGAATTATACTGATTGAATTTGACATTTTAAACTAACACTGAGTTACTTTGAAAAACTCTATTGGGTCATAATGTATTATGTTTTTAATATATTTTAATACAATTTGCAAAAAAAGTTTTAAAATTACATCTATGTTCCATAAATGAATAAATATGTAAAAAATAATAAATGTTTGTATTATTCAAGTGAAGATTATAGCAATATTTTTGAATATCTACTTAACCTCAACTGGTTTTAATTCAGAAGTAGAAACTTCATAAAAATTAAACTTATTGCTACCCTATTACTCATACCTGTCTCCTTGAAGAAGCTTTATTGCTACCATACAGTTTAGATAGCGATGTCATATACCTCTAGACTGAGTAGTATAATATTCATTGTTCAAATAAAATCAAATTATTATTATAATGTTAGGACACCTTCAAATACAAAAAGCAAGCCCACGGATGTCAGGTTAAGGTATAGAGACAAATATTCCCACTTACTATCTTTCAGGGCAAACATATCCCAGCCATGCTGATTGCAAAATGAAATGGAAACCATATGGTGGAAGGGGACTTGGGACTCAACAGATTGGATTTTCATTCCAATCATTACATACACAAGTTGCATGACTCTGGGTAGATTGCATATTCTCTTAGAGTTTCAATTTACTCATCTGTGCAATATTTGGAGCACATTGATGCCTATCGTGGAAAAGGAAATATCATAAAAACTAGACAGAAGCATTCTCAGAAACTTCTTTGTGATGTGTGCATTCATCGCACAGAGTTCAACCTTTCCTTTGATAGTGCAGTTTTCAAACACTCTTTTTGTAGAATCTGCAAGTTGACATTTGGTGCAAATTGAGGCATATAAGGATGGAAATATCTTCACATAAAAACTAGACAGAAGAATTCTTAGAAACTTCTTTGTGGTGTGTGCATTCAACTCCCAGAGTTAAACATTTCTATTGATAGAGCAGTTTTGAAACACTCTTTTTGTAGAATCTGCAAGTGGATATTTGGAGTGCTTTGAGGCTAAAGTTGGAAAAGGAAATATCTTCACATAAGAAATAGACAGAAGCATTCTCAGAAACTTATTTGTGATGCGTGCATTCAACTCCCAGAGTTGAACCTTTCTTTTGATAGAGCAGTTTTGAAACACTCTTGTTGTAGATTCTGCATTTGGATATTTGGAGCCCTTTGAGGCCTATGGTAGAAAAGGAAATATCTTCACAAAAAAACAAGACAGAAGCATTCTCAGAAACTTCTTTGTGATGTGTGCATTCAACTCACAGAGTTGAACATTTCTTTTGATAGAGCAGTTTCGAAACACTTTTTGTTGGAATCTGCAAGTGGATATTTGGAGCGCATTGATGCCTATGGTGGAAAACGAAATACCATAACATAAAAATTAGACAGAAGCATTCTAAGAAACTTCTTTGTGATGTGTGCATTCAACTCACAGAGTTGAACCTTTCTTTTAATAGTGCAGTTTTGAAACACTCTTTTGGTAGAATCTACAAGTTGACATTTGGTGCAAATTGAGGTATATACGGAAATGGAAATATCTTCACACAAAAACAAGACAGAAGTATTCTCAGAAACTTCTTTGTGATGTGTGCAAGCAACTCCCAGAGTTGAACCTTTCTTTTTATAGAGCAGTTTTGAAACACTCTTTGTAGAATTTCCAAGTGGATATTTGGAGCTCTTTGAGGCCTATGGTGGAAAAGGAAATATTTTCACATAAAAATTAGACAGAACAATTCTCAGAAACTTCTTTGTAATGTGTGCATTCAACTCACAGAGTTGAAGCATTCTTTTGATAGAGCAGTTTTGAAACACGCTTTTTATAGAATATGCAAGTTGATATTGGGAGACTTTTGAGGCTTATTTTGGAAAAGGAAATATCTTCACATGAAAACTACAAAGAAGCATTCCCAGAAACTTCTTTCTGAAGTGTGCATTCAACTCACAGAGTTGAAAATTTCTTTTGATAGAGCAGTTTGGAAACACTCTTTTTGTAGAATCTGCAAGTGCATACTTGTAGCCCATTGAGGCCTACGTTGGAAAAGAAAATATCTTCAAATAAATATTAGACAGAAGCAACCTCAGAAACTACTTTCTGATGTGTGTATTCAACTCACAGAGTTGAACATTTCTTTTCATAGAGCAATATTGAAACAATCATTTTGTAGAATCTGCAAGTGGATATTTGGAGCCCTTGGAGGCCTATTTTGGAGAAGGAAATATCTTCACATGAAAACTACATAGAAGCGTTCCTAGAAACAACTTTGTGATGTGTACATTCAACTCACAGAGTTGAACATTTCATTTGAGAGAGCAGTTTGCACACACTCGTTTTGTAGAATCTGCAAGAGAATATTTGGAGCACTTTGAGGCCTATGGTGGAAAAGGAAATATCTTCAAACAAAAACTAGACAGAAGCATTCACAGAAACTTCTCTGTGATGTGTGCATTCAATTCACAGAGTTGAATTTTTCTTCTGATAGAGCAGTCTGGAAACACTCTTTCTGTAGAGTCTACAATTGGATATTTGGAGCCCTTTGAGGCCTATGGTGGAAAAGGAAATATCTTCACATGAAAACCAGACAGAAGCATTCTCAGAAACTTCTTTGTGATGTCTGCATTCAACTCACATGGTTGAACCTTTCATTTGATAGAGCAGTTTTGAAACTCTCTTTTGTACAATCTGAAAGGGGATATATGGAGCGCATTGAGGCCTATGGTGGAAAAGTAAATATCTTCACATAAAAACGGGACAGAAGAATTCTAAGAAACTTCTTTGTGATGTGTGAATTCAACTAACAGAGTTGAACCTTTCTTTTGACAGAGCAGTTTTGAAAAACTCTTTTTATAGAATCTGCAAGTGGATATCTGGAGGGCTTTGAGGACTATGGCGGAAAAGGAAATACCTTCACACACACACACAAAAAAAACCAGAAACCTTCTCAGAAACTTCTTTGTGCTGTGTGCATTCAACTCACAGATTTGAACCTTTTTTTTCATAGAGCAGTATTGAAACACTCTTTTTGTAGAGTCTGCAAGTGGATATTTGGAGACTTTTGAGGCCTATTTTGGAAAAGGAAATATCCTCACATGAAAACTGCAAAGAAGCATTCCCAGAAACTACTTTCTGAAGTGTGCATTCAACTCACACAGTTGAACCTTTCTTTTGATAGAGCAGTTTGGAAACAGTCTTTCTGTAGAATCTGCAAGTGCATATTTGGAGCCCTTCGAGGCCTATGTTGGAAAAGGAAATATCTTCACATAAAAATTAGACAGAAGCATTCTCAGAAACTACTTTGTGGTGTGTGCATTCAACTCACAAAGTTGAACCTTTCTTTTGATGCAGAAATATTGAAACACTCTTTTTGTAGAATCTGCAAGTGGAAATTTGGAGCCCTTTGAGGCTTATTTTGGAAAAGGAAATATCTTCACTTGAAAACTACAAAGAAGCATTTCCAGAAACTTCTTTGTGATGTGTGCATTCAACTTAAAGTGTTGAACGTTTCCTTTGATAGAGCAGTTTTGAAACACTCTTTTTATAGAATCTGCAGGCGGATATTTGGAGCTCTTTGAGGCTTATGTTGGAAAAGGAAATATCTTCATCTAAAAACTAGACAGAAGCATTCTCAGAAACTTCTTTGTGATGTGTGCATTCAACTCACAGGGTTGAAACTTTCTTTTGATAGAGCAGCTTTGAAACTCTCTTTTATACAATCTGCAAGTGGATATTTGGAGCACATGGAGGCCTATGGTGGACAAAGGAAATATCTTCACATGAAAACCAGACAGAAGCATTTTCAGAAACTTCTTTGTGATGTCTGCATTCAATTCACAGGGTTGAACCTTTCATTTGACAGAGCAGCATTGAATCTCTCTTTTTGTACAATCTGCAAGTGGATATTTGGAGCACTTTGAGGCCTATGGTGGAAAAGGAAATATCTTCACATAAAAACTGTATGGAAGAACTCTCAGAAACTTCTTGGTGATGTGTGTATTCAACTAACAGAATTGAACTTTTCTTTTGGTAGAACGGTACTAAAACACTCTTTCTGTAGAATCTGCAAGTGGACATTTGGAGCTCTTTGAGGCCTATGTTGGAAAAGGAAATAACTTCACATAAAAATAAGACAGAACAATTATCAGAGACTACTTTGTGATGTGTGCATTCAACTCACAGGGTTGAACCATTCTTTTGACAGAGCAGTTTTGAAACACTCTTTTTGTAGAACCTGTAGAGTGGATATCTGGAGGGCTTTGAGGCCTATTGTGGAAAAGGAAATACCTTCACATAAAAACTAGACAGAATCATTCTCAGAAACTATTTGTGGTGTGTGCATTCAACCCACAGATTTGAATCTTTCTTTTGATTGAGCAGTATTGAAATAATCTTTTTGTAGAATCTGCAAGTGGACATTTGGAGCCATTTGAGGCCTATTTTGGAGAAGGAAATATCTTCACATGAAAACTACAATGAAGCAATCCCGGAAATTTCTTTGTGAAGTGTGCATTAAACTCACAGAGTTGAACCTTTGTGTTGAGAGAGCAGTTTTCAAACACACTATTTGTAGAATCTGCAAGAGGATATGTGGAGCACTTTGAGGACTATGGTGGAAAAGGAAATACCTTCACATAAAAACTAGACAGAAGCATTCTCAGAAACTTCTTTGTATTGTGTGCATTCAATTCATGGAGGTGAACTTTTCTTTTAATGAAGCAGTTATGAAACACTCTTTTTGTAGAATCTGAAATTGGATATTTGGAGCCCATTGAGGCCTATGGTGGAAAAGGAAATATCTTCACATGAAAACCAGACAGAAGCATTCTCAGAAACTTCTCTGTGATGTGTGCATTCAACTCACAGGGTTGAACCTTTCTTTTGATAGAGCAGATTTAAACTCTCTTTTGTACAATCTGCAAGTGGATATTTGGAGCGCATTGAGGCCTATGGTGGAAAAGAAAATATCTACACATAAAAACTAGACAGAAGAATTTGCAGAAATTTTTGTGATGTGTGTATTCAACAAACAGAATTGAATTTTTCTTTTGATAGAACACTTCTAACACACACTCTTTTTGTGGAATCTGCAAGTTTATATTTGGAGATTTTTGAGGCTGATGGTGGAAAAGGAAATATCTTCACATAAAAATTAGACAGAACAATTATCAGAAACAACTTTGTGATGTGTGCATTCAACTCACAGAGTTGAACCTTTCTTTTGACAGAGCAGTTTGGAAACACTCTTTCTGTAAAATATGCAAGTGCATATTTGGAGCCCTTTGAGGCCTACGTTGGAAAAGGAAATATTTTCACATAAAAATTAGACAGAAGCATTCTCAGAAACTACTTTGTGATGTGTGTATTCAACTCTGTGAGTTGAATCTTTCTTTTGATAGAGCAATATTGAAACACTCTTTTTGTAGAATCTGCAAATGGAAATTTGGAGCCCTTGTAGGCTTATTTTCGAAAAGGAAATATCTTCACTTGAGAACTACAAAGAAGCATTTCCAGAAACTTCTTTGTGATGTGTCCATTCAACTCACAGTGTTGAACATTTTCTTTGATAGAGCAGTTTTGAAACACTCTTTTTATAGAATCTGCAGGCGGATATTTGGAGCTCTTTGAGGCTTATGGTGGAAAAGGAAATATCTTCACCTAAAAACTAGACAGAAGCATTCTCAGAAACTTCCTCATAATATGTGCATTCAACTCAAAGGGTTGAAACTTTCCTTTGATAGAGCAGCTTTGAAACTCTCCTTTACACAATCTGCAAGTGGATATTTGGAGTACATCGAGGCCCATGGTGGAAAAGGAAATATCTTCACATGAAAACCAGACAGAAGTATTTTCAGAAAATTGTGGTGATGTTTGTATTCAACTCACAGGGTTGAACCTTTCATTTGATAGAGCAGCATTGAATCTCATTTTTGTACAATATGCAAGTGGATAGTTGGAGCAGTTTGAGGCCTATGGTGGAAAAGGAAACATCTTCACATAAAAACTGGACAGAAGAATTCTCAGAATCTTCTTGGTGATGTCTGTATTCAACTAACAGAATTGAACCTTTATTTTGATAGAACAGTACTGATACACTCTTTCTGTAGAATCTGCAAGTGGACATTTGGAGGTCTATGAGGCCTAAGTTGGAAAAGGAAATAACTTCACATAAAAATAAGACAGAACAATTATAAGAAACTACTGTGAGATGTGTGCATTCAACTCACAGAGTTGAACAATTCTTTTGACAGAGCAGTTTTGAAACACTCTTTTTGTAGAACCTACAAAATGTATATCTGGAGGGCTTTGAGGCCCATGGCAGAAAAGGAAATACCTTCACATAAAAACTAGACAGAATCATTCTCAGAAACTATTTGTGGTGTGTGCATTCAACTCACAGATTTGAAATTTTCTTTTGATAGAGCAGTATTGAAACACTCTTTTTGTAGAATCTGCAATTGGATAATTGGAGCCCTTTGAGGCCTATTTTGGAAAAGGAAATAACTTCACATGAAAACTACAAAGAAGCATTACCCGTAACTTCCTTGTGAACTGTGCATTCAACTCCACAGAGTTAAACCTTACTTTTGATAGAGCAGTTTGGAAACACTCTTTTTGTAGAATCTGCAAATGCATATTTGGAGCCCTTTGAGGCCTATGTTGGAAAAGGAAATATCTTCACCTAAAAATTAGACAGAAGCATTCTCAGAAACTACTTTGTGATATGTGCATTCAACTCACAGAGTTGAACTTTTCTTTTGATGCAGCAATATTGAAACACTCTTTTTGTAGATTCTGCAAGTGGACATTTGGAACCATTTGAGGCCTATTTTTGAGAAGGAAATACCTTCACATGAAAACTACAAAGAAGTATTTCCAGAAAGTTCTTTGTGAAGTGTGCATTCAACTCACAGAGTTGAACCTTTCTTTGGAGAGGGCAATTTGCAAACACTCTTTTTGTAGAATCTGCAAGAGGGTATTTGGAGCACTTTGAGGACTCTGGTAGAAAAGGAAACACCTTCACATACAAACTAGATGGAAGCATTCTCAGAAACTTCTTTGTGATGTGTGCATTCAATTCACGGAGTTGAACTTTTCTTTTAATAATGCAGTTTTGAAACACTCTTTTTGTAGAATCTGACATAGGATATTTGGAGCCCATTGAGGCCTACGGTGGAAAAGGAAATATCTTCACATGAAAACCAGACAGAAGCATTCTCAGAAACTTCTTTGTGATGTGTGCATTCAACTCACAGGGTTGAACCTTTCTTTTGATAGAGCAGTTTTCAACTCTCTTTTGTACAATCTGCAAGTGGATATTTGGAGCGCATTGAGACCTATGGTGGAAAAGGAAATATCTACACATAAAATCTAGACAGAAGAATTCTCAGAAATTTTTGTGATGTGTGTATTCAACAAACAAAATTGAACCTTTCTTTTGATAGAACACTTTTTAAACACTCTTTTTGTGGAATCTGCAAATTTATTTTTGGAGCTTTTTGAGGCCTATGGTGGGAAAGGAAATACCTTCACATAAAAATTAGACAGAACAATTATAAGAAACAACTTTGTGATGTGTGCATTCAACTCACAGTGTTGAATCTTTCTTTTGATAGAGCAATTTTGAAACACTCTTTTTGTAGAATCGACAAGTGGATATTTGTAGCCCTTTGGGGCCTATTTTGGAAAAGGAAGTATGTTCGCATGAAAACTAGACAGAAGCGTTCTCAGAAACTTCTTTGTGATGTGTGCATGCAACTCACAGAGTTGAACCTTTCCTTTTAGAGAGCATTTTGGAAACACTCTTTTTGTAGAATCTGCAAGAGGATATTTGGAGCCCTTAGAGGCCTATGGTGGAAAAAGGAATAACTTCTCATAAAACTAGACAGAAGCATTCTCAGAAGCTTCTTTGTGATGTGTGCATTCAACTCACAGTGTTGAACATATCTATTGATAGAGCAGTTTTGAAAAACTATTTTTGTAGAATGTGGAAGTGGATATTCATAGTGCTTAGAGGCCTGTGATGGAAAAGGAAATGACTTCACATAAAGACTAGACAGAAGCATTCTCAGAAACTTCTTTGTGATGTGTGCATTCAACTCACAGGTTGAACATTTATTTTGATAGAGCAGTTTAGAAATACTCTTTTTTTTTAGAATCTGCAAGTGTTCATTTGGAGCGCTTTGAGGCCTATGGTGGAAAGGGAAATGTCTTCACATAAAAACTAAACAGAAGCATTTTCAGAAACTTCTTTGTGATGTGTGCATTCAACTCACAGAGTTGAACGTTGCTTTTGATAGAACAGATTTGAAACACTATTTCGTAGAATCTGCAAGTGGATATTTGGAGCCCTTTGAGGCCTATGGTGGAAAAGGGAATATTTTCACATGAAAAATATCAAGAAGCATTCTCAGAAACTACTTTGTGATATGTGCATTCAATTCACAGAGTTGAACCATTCTTTTGATAGGGCAGTTTTGAAACACTCTTTTTGTAGAGTCTGCAGGTGGATATTTGGAGCCCTTTGAGGCCTATGGTGGAAAAGGAAATATCTTCACATGAAAACTAGACAGAAGCATTCTCAGAAACTTGTTTTGTAATGTGTGCATTCAACTCACGGGGCTGAACCTTTGTTTTGATAGAGCAGTTTTGAAAGTCTCTTTTTTAGAATCTGCAATTGGATATTTGGAGTGCAAGGAGGCCTAAGTTGGAAAAGGAAATATTTTCACATAAAAACTAGACAGAAGAATTCTCAGAAACTTCTTTGTGATGTGTGCATTCAACTAACAGAGTTAAATTTTTCTTTTGATACAGCAGTTTAGAAACACTCTTGTTGTATATTCTGTAGGTGGATATTTGGAGCCCTTTGAAGCCTATGGTGGAAAAGGTAATATCATCACATAAAAACTAGACAGAAGCGTTCTCTGAAGTTTCTTTGTGATGTGTGCATTCAACTCACAGAGTTGAAACTTTCTTTTGATTGAGCAGATTTGAAACACTCTTTTTGTACAATCTTCAAGGGGATACTTGGAGTTCTTTGAGGCCTGTGTTGGAAAATGAAATATCATCAGATAAAAACTAGACAGAAATATTCCCAGAAACTTTTCGTGGTGTGTGCATTCAACTCACAGAGTTGAACCTTTCTTTTGATAAAGCAGTTTTGAAACACTCTTTTTGTGGAATCTGCAAGTGGATATTTGGTGCACATTGAGGCATATATTGGAAATGGAATAATCTTTACATAAAAACTAGACAAAGGCATTCTCCAAAACTTCTTTGTGATGTGTGCATTCAACACACAGAGTTGAACATTTCTTTTAATAGAGCAGTTTTGAAACACTTTTTTTGTAGAATCTGCAGGTGGATATTTGAAGCCCCTTGTGGCCTATGGTGGAGAAGAAAATATCTTCACATAAGAACTAGAGAGAAGCATTCACAGAAATTTGTTCATGATGTGTGCACTCAACTCACAGAGTTGAACCTTTCTTTTGATTGAGTAGCTTGGAATCTCTCCTCTTGTATCATCTGCTAATGGATATTTGGAGCGCTTTGTGGCCAATAGCTGAAAAGGAAATATCTTCACATAAAATCTAGGCAGAAGGATTCTGAGAAACTACTTTGTGATGTGTGCATTCGTCTCACAGAGTTGAACCTCCATTTTGTTTGAGCAGTTTTGAAACACTCTTTTTGTACGATCTGCAAGTGGATATATGGAACACTTTGAGGCCTATGGTGGAAAAGGAAATATCTCCAATTAGAAACTGGACAGAAGTATTCTCAGATACTTCTTTGGATGTGTGCATTCATCACCCAGAGTTGAACCTTTCATTTGATTGCGCAGTTTTGAAACACTCTTTTTGTAGAATCTGCAGGTGGATATTTCGAGCGCTTTGAGGCCTATGGTGGAAAAGGAAATATCTTCACCTAAAAACTAGACAGAAGTATTCTCAGATACCAATTTGTGATATGTGCATTCATCTCTCAGAGGTGAATATTTCTTTTGACTGCACCATTCAGAAACACTCTTGTTGTAGAATCTGCAAGTGGATATTTGGAGTGCTTTGAGGTCCATGGTGGAAAAGGAAATATCTTCACATAAAAACTAGACAGAAGCATTCTCAGATACTTCTTTGTGGTGTGTGCATTCAACTGACAGGGTTGAACATTTCTTTTTACAGAGCAGTTTTGAAACTCTCTCTTAGGAGATCTGGCAAGTGGATACTTGTAGCGCTTTGAGGCCTATGGTGGAAAAGGAAATATCTTCACTTAAAAACTTGACAGAAGCATTCTCGGAAACTTCTTTGTGATGTGTGCATTCAACTCACACAGTTGAAACTTTCTTTTGATAGAACAGTTTTGAAACACTCTTTGTAGAATCTGCAAGTAGATATTTGAAGCCCTTTGAGGCCTATGGTGGAGAAGGAAATATCTTCACATGAAAACTGTACAGAAGCATTCTCAGAAACTTCTTTTTGATGTGGGCATTCGTCTCATAGAGTTGACAATTTCTTTTGATACAAGTTTTGAAACACTCTTTTTGAAGAATCTGCAGGTGGATAAGTAGAGCCCTTTGAGGCCTACGGTGGAAAAGGAAATAACTTCACATAAAAACTAGACAGAAGCATTTTCAGAAACATCTTTGTGATGTGTGCATTCAACTCAAAGAGTTGAACCTTTCTTTTGATAGAGTACTTTTGAAACACTCTTTTTGTAGAATCTGCAGGTGGATACATGGAGTGCTTTGAGGCCTATGGTGGAAAAGGAAATATCTTCACATGAACACAAGACAGAAGCATTCTCAGAAACTTCATTGTGATATGTGCATTCAACTCACAGAGTGGAACCATTCTTTTGATAGAGCAGTGTTGAAACACTCTCTTTGTAGAATCTGTAGGTGGATATTTGGAGCTTTTGAGGCCTGTGGTGGAAAAGGAAATATCTTCACATAAAAACTAGACAGAAGCATTCTCAGAAACTTCTTTGTGATATGTGCATTCAACTCACAGGGTTGAACCTCTCTTTTCATAGAGCAGTTTTGAAACACTCTTTTTTTACATTCTGCAATTGGCTATTTGGAGAGCTTTGAGGCCTATGATGGAAAAGGAAATATCTTAACATTAATGCTAGACAGAAGCATTTTCAGAATCTTCTTTGTGATGTGTGCATTCGAATCACAGAGTTGAACATTTCTTATGATATAGCAGTTCTGAACCACTCTTTTTGTAGAATCTGCAAGTGGATATTTGGAGCCCTTTGAGGCCTGTGGTGAAAAAGAAATATCTTCACATGAAAACTAGACAGAAACATTCTCAGAAACTTCCTTGTTATGTATGCATTCAACTCACAGAGTTGAACCTTTCTTTTGATAGAGCAGTTTTGAAACACTCTTCTTGTAGAATCTGCAAGTGGACATTTGAGCTATTTGAGGTCTATGGTGGAAAGGGTAATATCTTCACATAAAAAGTTGACAGAAGCATTCTCAGTAACTTCTTTGTGATGCGTGCATTCAACTCACAGAGTTGAACATTTCTTTCAATAGAACACTTTTGAAACACTATTTTGTAGAATCTGAAAGTGGATATTTTTAGCCCTTTGAGACCTATGGTGGAAAAGGGAATATCTTCATATGAAAACTAGCAAGAAGCCTTCTCAGAAACTTCTTTGTGATATGTGCATTCAACTCACAGAGTTGAACCATTCTTTTGATAGAGCAGTTTTGAAACACTCTTTTTGTAGAGTCCGCAGGTGGATATTTGGAGCCCTTTGAGGCCTATGTTCAGAAAGGAAATATCTTCACTTGAAAACTAGACAGAAGCATTCTCAGAAACGTCTTTGAGATATGTGCATTCAGCTCACAGAGTTGAACCATTCTTTTGATAGAGCAGTTTTAAAACACTCTTTTTGTAGAGTCTGCAGGTGGATATTTGGAGCCATTTGAGGCCTATGGTGGGAAAGGAAATATCTTCACATGAAAACTAGACAGAAGCATTCACAGAAACTTGTTTTGTAATGTGTGCATTCAACTCATGAGGCTGAACATTTCTTTTGATAGAGCTGTTTTGAAACTCTCTTGTATATTCTGTAGGTGGATATTTGGAGAACTTTGAGACCTATGGTGGAAAAGGTAGTATCATCACATAAAAACTAAACACAAACATTCTCCGAAATGTATTTGTCATGTGTGCATTCAACTCCCAGAGGTGAACCTTTCTTTTGATTGAGCAGATTTGAAACACTCTTTTTGTAGAATCTTCAAGGGGATACTTGGACTTCTTTGAGGTCTGCGGTGGAAAAGAAATTATCTTCAGATAAAAACTAGACAGAAGCATTCCCAGAAACTTTTTGTGATGTGTACATTCAACCCACATAGTTGAACCTTTCTTTTGATAAAGCAGTTTTGAAACAATCTTTTTGTGGAATCTGCAAGTTGATATTTGGTGTGCATTGAGGCATATATTGGATATGGAATTATCTTTACATAAAAACTAGAGAGAAGCATTCTCCAAAACTTCTTTTTGATGTGTGCATTCAACACACAGAGTTGAACCTTTCTTTTGACAGAGCAGTTTTTTTTTTAGCACAATCTGGATCTCAATTTGTTAGAGACAAATATATGTTTCTTTAGATAAATTTCTACCTTCATGTCCATCCCCCACTATAAAATGAGATAAACTTTCATATATAAACAAATCAAGGAAGTAAATACAATAGAAAATATTTTTCAAGTTAAGAATTTGAAGTACATCTAAAAGTAGGTTTTTTTGCAGAAGTGATCTTTCACCTGTAAATTTTATTAAAATGCTTCCATATGACTGTTTAAATAAATTGTTATTTTGTATCATCATCTTAGAATGTGCCTTTTGGGATCACTTCCACAGAGTCCATCTGAGTTTTTATAATGCATTACTGTCTGATATTGGTGAAGATAAATTAATATTTTCTGCATTTAGGAAAGAATCTTCACATTCTCCATGACTAAAAACTTCAAACAAATCTGGACAAATTAAATTGATTCTTACCATGGATAAGAGACAGAGCAGTTTTGAAACACTTTTTTTTGTAGAATCTGCAAGTGGATATTTGGAGCCCTTTGTTACCTAAGGTGGAGAAGGAAATATCTTCACATAAGAACCAGACAGAAGCATTCAGAGAAATTTCTTTGTGATGTGTGCATTCAACTCACAGAGTTGAACCTTTCTTTTGATTGAGCAGCATGGAAACTGTCCTTTTGTAGAATCTGCTAATGGATATTTGGAGCGCTTTGTGACCTATAGCTGAAAAGGAAATATCTTCACATAAAAACTAGGCAGAAGCATTCTGAGAAACTACTTTGTGATGTGTGCATTCGTCTCACAGAGTTGAACCTCCATTTTGATTGAGCAGTTTAGAAACACTCTTTTTGTAGGATCTGCAAGTGGATATATGGAGCGCTTTAAAGTCTATGGTGGAAAAGCAAATATCTCCAATTAGAAACTGGACAGAAGTATTCTCAGATACTTCTTTGTGATGTGTGCATTCATCACCCAGGGTTGAACCTTTCATTTGATTGTGCAGTTTTGAAACACTCTTTGTAGTATCTGCAGGTGGATATTTGGAGTGCTTTGAGGCCTATGGTGGAAAAGGAAATATCTTCACCTAAAAACTAGACAGAAGTATTCTCAGATACAAATTTGTGATGTGTGCATTCATCTCCCAGAGATGAACTTTTCTTTTGACTGCACAGTTTTGAAACACTCTTTTTGTAGAAGCTGCAAGTCGATATTTGGAGTGCTTTGAGGTCCATGGTGGAAAAGGAAATATCTTCACATAAAAACTAGACTGAAGCATTCTGTGAAACTACTTTGTGATTTGTGCATTCGTCACATAGAGTTGAACTTTTCTTTTGATTGAGCAATTTTGAAACACTCTTTCGTAGAATCTGCAAGTGGATATTTGGAGAGCTTTTAGGCCAAAGGTTGAAAAGGAAATATCTTCACATAAAAAACAGACAGAAGCATTCTGAGAAACTTCTTTGTGATGTGTGCATTCAACTCACAGAGTTGACCCTTTCTTTTGATCGAGCAGTTTTAAAACACTCTTTTTGTAGTATCTGGAAGTGGATATTTGGAGTGTTTTGAGACCTCTCATGGAAAAGGAAAAATCTTCACATAAAAACTAGACCGAAGAATTCTCAGAAACTTCTTCATAATGAATGCATTCAACTCACAGAGTTGAACCTTTCTTTTGATTGAGCAGTTTGGAAACACTATTTTTGTAGGCTCTGCAAGTGGATAATTTTAGCGCTTTGAGGCCTATGCTGGAAAAGGAAATAACTTCACATAAAAACTCGACAGAAGCATTCTCAGAAACTTCTTTGTGATGCGTGCATTCATCTCACAGAGTTGAAATTTTCTTTTCATTGAGGAGTTTTGAAACACTCTTTTTGTAGAATCTGCAAGTGTATCTGTGGAGCACTTTGAGGCCTATGGTGGAAACGGAAATATCTTCACATAAAAACTGGAAAGAAGCATTCTCAGAAACTTCTTTATCTTTGTCTTTGTCTTTGTCATGTGTGCATTCAACTCACAGAATTGAACCTTTCTTTTTTTGAGCAGTTTTGAAACACAATTATTGTAGAATCTGCAAATGGATATTTGCAGCGCTTCGTGACCTATATCAGAAAGGGATATATCTTCACAGAAAAACTAGGCAGAAGCATTCTGAGAAACTTATTTGTGATGTGTACATTCGTCTCACAGAGTTGAACCTTTCTTTTGATTGAGCCGTTTGGTAACACTATTTTTGTAGAATCCGCCAATGGATATTTGTAGCACTTCGTGACCTATATCAGAAAGGGAAATATCTGCACATAAAAACTAGGCAGAAGCATTGTGAGAAGCTTCTTTGTGATATGTGCATTCATCTCACAGAGTTGAATCTTTCTTTTCATTGAGCAGTTTTGAATCACTCTTTTTGTACAATCTGCAAGTGGATATTTGGAGCCATTTTAGCATATGGGGGGAAAAGAAATATCTTAACATAAAAAGTAGACAGAAGCATTCTCAGAAAATTCTCTGTGATGTGTGCATTCAACTCACAGAGTTGAACTTTTCTTTTGATAGAGGAGTTGGAAACATTGTTTTTCTAGAATCCGCAAATGGATATTCGGAGCGCTTCACGACCTATATCAGAAAAGGAAATATCTTCACTTAAAAACTAGACAGAAGCATTCAGAGAAACCACTTTGTGATGTGTACATTCATCTCACAGAGTTGAAACTTTTTTTTGATTGAGCAGTTTTGAAAAACTCCTTTTGTAGAATCTGCAAGTGGATATTTTACGCCCTTTTAGTCGTATGTTGGAAAAGGAAATATCTTCACATATAAACTGGAAAGAAGCATTCTAAGTAACTTATTTGTGATGTGTTCATTCAACTCACAGATTTGAACCTTTCTTTTGATTGAGCAGTTTTGAATCATTCTTTTTGTAGTATCTGCAAGTGGATATTTGGATCGCTTTGAGGCCTATAGCTGAAAAGGAAATATCTTCACATAAAAACTAGACAGAAGCATTCTGAGAAACATCTTTGTGACGTGTGAATTCATCTCACAGAGTTGAACCTTTCTTTTGATTGAGCAGTTTTGAAACACTCTTTTTGTAGAGTCTACTAGTGGATATTTGGAGTGCTTTGAGGCCTATCATGGAAAAAGAAATATCCTCACATAAAAACTGTACAGAAGCATTCTCAGATATTTCTTTGTGATAGGTGCATACAACTCACAGAGTTCAACCTTTCTTTTCATTGAGCAGTTTGGAAACACTCTTTCTGTAGTACCTGCAAATGGATATTTGGAGCGCTTTGAGGCCTATACCTGAAATGGAAATATCTTCACATAAAAAGTGGGCAGAAGCATTCTGAGAAACTTCTTTGTGATGTTTGCATTTAACTCAAAGAGTTGTACTTTTCTGTTGATTGAGCAGCTTGGAAAAACTCTTTTTGTAGAATCTGCTAATGGATATTTGGAATGCTTTGTGGCCTGTAGCTGTAAAGGAAATGTCTTCACCTAAAAACTAGGCAGAAGCATTCTGAGAAACTACTTTATGATGTGTGCATTCATCTCACAGAGTTGAACCTTTCTTTTCATTGAGCAGTTTTGAAACACTCTTTTTGTAGAATCTGCAAGTGAATACTTGGAGTGCTTTGAGGCCCATGGTGGAAAAGGAAATATCTCCACATGAAAACTGGACAGAAGCATTCTCAGAAACATCTTTGTGATGTGTGCACTCAACTCACAGTGTTGAACCTTTCTTTTGATTGAGCAGTTTTGAAACACTCTTTTTGTAGGATCTGAAAGTGGATATTCGGAGCGCTTTGAGGTCTTAGTTGGAAAAGGCAATATCTTTACATAAAAATTACACAGAAGCATTCTGAGAATCTTCTTTGTGATTCATACGTTCATTTCACAGAGTTCAAACTTTCTTTTGATTGAGCAGTTTTGAAACACTATTTTTGTGGATTCTGCAGGTGGATATTTGGAGAGTTTTGTGGCCTATGGTTGAATAGGAAATATCTTCACATACAAACTAGACAGAAGCATACTCAGAAACTTCTCTGTGATGTGTTCCTTCAACTCATCGAGTTGAACCTTTCTTTTGATTGAGCAGTTTGGAGACACTCTTTTTTCAGTATATGCAAATGGATATTTGGAGCACTTTGCGACCTACAGCTGAAAAGGAAATATCTTCACATATAAACTAGACAGAAGCATTCTGAGAAACTTTTTTTGTGATGTGTGCATTCATCTCACAGAGTTGAACCTTTCTTTTGATTGAGCAGTTTGGAGACACTCTTTTTGTAGAATCTGCAAGTGGATATTTGGAGCTCTTTGACGCCAATGGTGGAAAAGGAAATATTTTCACATAAAAACTAGACAGAACCATTCTTAGAAACTTCCCTGTGATGTGTGCATTCAACTCACAGAGTTGAACCTTTCTTTTGATAGAGCAGTTTGGAAACACTATTTTTGTAGAATCCGCAAATGGATATTTGGAGCGCTTCGTGACCTGTATCAGAAAAGGAAATATCTTCACTTAAAAACTAGACAGAAGCATTCAGAGAAACTAATTTGTGATGTGTACATTCATCTCACAGAGTTGAAACTTTCTTTTGCTTGAGCAGTTTTGAAAAACTCCTTTTGTAGAATTTGCAAGTGGATATTTAGAACCATTTTAGTTGTATGCTGGAAAAGGAAATATCTTCACATAAAAACTAGACAGAAGCATTCTAAGAAACTTCTTTGTGAAGTGTTCATTCAACTCACAGAGTTGTACCTTTCTTTTGATTGAGTAGTTTTGAATCATTCTTTTTGTAGTATCTGCAAGTGGATATTTGGATCGCTTTGAGGCCTATAGCTGAAAAGGAAATATCTTCACATAGAAACTAGGCAGAAGCATTCTGAGAAACTACTTTGTGATGTGTGCATTCATTTCACAGAGTTGAACTTTTTTTTTTGATTGACCAGTTTTTACACACTCTTTTTGAAGAGTCTGCAAATAGATATTTGGAGCGTTTTGAGGCCTATGGTGGAAAAGGAAATATCTTCACATAAAAAGTAGATAGAATCATTCTCAGAAACTTCTTTGTGCTGTGTGCATTGAACACACAGAGTTGAACCTTTCTTTTGATTGAGCAGCTTGGAAACACTTTTTTTGTAGAATCTGCTAATGGATATTTGGAGCGCTTTGTGGCCTCCAGCTGAAAAGGAAATATCTTCACATAAAAACTAGGCAGAGGCATTCTGAGAAACTTCTTTTTGATGTGTGCATTCGTCTCTCAGAGTTGAACCTCCGTTTGGACTGAGCAGTTTTGAAACACTCTTTCTGTAGGATCAGCAAGTGGATATATGGAGTGCTTTGAGGCCTATGGTGGAAAAGGAAATATCTTCACATAAAAACTGGACAGAAGTATTCTCAGATACTTCTTTGTGATGTGTGCTTTCATCTCCCAGAGTTGAACCTTTCATTTGATTGTGCAGTTTTGAAAAACTCTTTTTGTAGAATCTGCAAGTGGATATTTTGAGAGTTTTGGGGCCAATGGTGGGAAAGGAAATATATTCACATAAAAACTAGACAGAAGTATTCTCAGATACTATCTTGTGATGTGTACATTAATCTCCCAGAGATGAAACTTTCTTTTGATTGTGCAGTTTTCAAACACTCTTTGTAGTATCTGCAAGTGGATATTTCAAGCGCTTTGAGGCCTATGGTGGAAAAGGAAATATCTTCATATAAAAACTAGACAGAAACATTCTCAGATACTTCTTTGTGATGTGTGCATTCATCTCACAGAGGTGAACGTTTCTTTGGATTGAGCAGTTTGGAAACACTCTTTTTGTAGTATATGCAAGAGGATATTTGGAGCCCTTTTAGGCCTATGGTGCAAATGGAAATATCTTCACATAAAAACTAGACAGTAGCATTCTCAGAAACTTCTTTGTGATGTGCATACTCAACTCACAGGGTTGAACCTTTCTTTTGATTGAGCAGTTTGGGAACACTCTATTTGTAGTATCTCAAATGGATATGTGGAGCACTTTGAGGCCTATAGATTGAAAGGGAATATCTCCACATAAAAACTAAACAGAAGCATTCTGAGAAAGTTCTTTGTGATGTGTGGATTCATCTCACAGAGTTGAACCTTTCTTTTGATTGAGCACTTTTGAAACACACTTTGTGTAGTATCTGTAAGTGGATATTTGGAACGCTTTGAGGGCTATGGTGGAAAAGGAAATGTCTCCACATAAACACTAGACAGAACCATTCTCAGAAACTTCTTTATGAGGTGTGCATTCAACTACAGAGTTCAACTTTTCTTTTGATTGAGCAATTGTGAAACAATCTTTTTGTAGAATCTGCAAATCGATATTTGGAGCACTTTGAGGCCTATAGCTGAAAAAGAAATATCTTCACATAAAAACTAGACAGAAGCATTCTGGAAAGTACTTTGTGATATGTGCATTCATGTTAAACAGTTTAACCTTTCCTTTGATTGAGCAGTTTTGACACACATGTTTTGTAGAATCTGCAAGTGGATATTTGGAGTGCTTTGAGGCCTATGGTGGAAAAGGAAATATCTTCATATAAAAACTAGATAGAAGCATTCTGAGAAACTTCTTAGTGATGTGTGCATTCATCTCCCACAGTGGCTTTTGTTGCCAACAATGGCTTTTGTTGCCATTGCCTTTGGCGTTTTAGACATGAAGTCTCTGTCCATGACTATGTCCTGAATTGTAATGCCTCGGTTTTCTTCTAGGGTTTTTATGATTTTAGGTCTAATGTTTAAGTCTTTAATCCATCTTGAATTAATTTTTGTATAAGATGTAAGGAAGGTATCCAGTTTCAGCTTTCTACCTATGGCTAGCCTGTTTTCCCAGCACCATTTATTAAATAAGGAATCCTGTCCCCATTGCTTGTTTTTCTCAGGTTTGTCAAAGATCAGATAGCTGTCGATATTCGGCATTATTTCTAAGTGGTCTTTTGTTTTCCATTGATCTACATCTCTGTTTTGGTACCAGTACCATGCTTCTGTGTAGTTTTTATGTGAAGTTATTACTTTTTCCACCTTAGGCCACAAGCGGCTCCAAATATCCACTTGCAGATTCTACAAAAAGAGTGTTTCCAAACTGCTCAATCAAAAGAAACGTTCAACTCTGTGAGATGAACGCACATATCACAAAGGAGTTTCTCAGAATGCTTCTGTGTAGTTTTCATGTGAAGATATTTCCCTTTCCACCATAGGCCTCAAAGCGCTCCAAATATCCACTTGCAGATTCTACAAAATAGTGTTCCAAAACTGCTCAATCAAAAGATAGTTTCAACTCTGTGAGATGAATGCACACATCAAAAAGAAGTTTCTCAGAATGCTTCTGTGTAGTTTTTTGTGGAAGATATTTCCTTTTACACCATAGGCCTCAAAGCACTCCAAATGTCCACTTTCAGATTCTACAAAAAAGAGTGTTTCCAAACTGGTGAATGAAAAGAAAGGTTCAACTCTGTGAGTTGAATGCACACATCACAAAGTAGTTTCTCAGAATGCTTCTGTGTAGATTTTTATCATTATTATTATACTTTAAGTTTTAGGGTACAAGTGCACAATATGCAGGTTAATTACATATGTATACATGTGCCATGCTGGTGTGCAGCACCCATTAACTCATCATTTAGCATTAGGAATATCTCCTAATGCTATCCCTCCCCCCTCCCCCCACCCCACAACAGTCCCCAAAGTGTGATGTTCCCCTTTCTGTGTCCATGTGTTCTCACTGTTCAATTCCCACCTATGAGTGAGAATATGCTCTGTTTGGTGTTTTGTTCTTGCAATAGTTTATTGAGAATGATGATTTCCAATTTCAACCATGTTCCTGCAAAGGACATGAACTCATCATTTTTTATGGCTGCATAGTTTTCCATGGTGTATATGTGCCACATTTTCTTAATCCAGTCTATCATTGTTGGACATTTGGGTTGGTTCCAAGTCTTTGCCATTGTGAATAGTGCCACAATAAACATGTGTGTGCCTGTGTCTTTATAGCAGCATGATTTATAGTGCTTTGGGTATATACCCAGTTATGGGATGGCTGGGTCAAATGGTATTCCTAGTTCTAGATCCCTGAGGAATTGCCACACTGACTTCCACGATGGTTGAACAAGTTTGCAGTCCCACCAACGGTGTAAAAGTGTTCCTATTTCTCCACCTCCCCTCCAGCACCTGTTGTTTCCTGACTTTTTAATGATTGCCATTCTAACTGGTGTGAGATGGTATCTCATTATGGTTTTGATTTGCATTTCTCTGATGGCCAGTGATGATGAGCATTTTTTCATGTGTACTTTGTCTGCATAAATGTCTTCTTTTGAGAAGTGCCTGTTCAAATCCTTTGCCCACTTTTTGATGGGGTTGTTAGTTTTTTTTCTTTTCAATTTGTTTGTGTTCGTTGTGGATTCTGGATATTAGCCCTTTGTCAGATGAGTAGGTTGCAAAAATTTTCTCCCATTTTGTAGGTTGCCTGTTCACTCTGATGGTAGTTTCTTTTAATGTGCAGAAGCTCTTTAGTTTAATTAGATCCCATTTGTCAATTTTGGCTTTTGTTGCCATTGCTTTTGGTGCTTTAGACATGAAGTCTTTGCCCATGCCTATGTCCTGAATGGTAATGCCTAGGTTTTCTTCTAGTGTTTTTATGGTTTTAGGTCTAACGTTTAAGTCTTTAATCCATCTTGAATTAATTTTTGTATAAGATGGAAGGAAGCGATCCAGTTTCCGCTTTCTACCTATGGCTAGCCAGTTTTCCCAGCACCATTTATTAAATAGGTAAACATGTCCCCATTGTTTGTTTTTCTCAGGTTTGTCAAAGATCAGATAGCTGTAAATATGTGGTATTATTTCTGAAGGCTCTGTTCTGTTCCATTGATCTATATCTCTGTTTTGGTACCAGTACCATGGCTCTGTGTAGTTTTTATGTGAAGTTATTACCTTTTCCACCGTAGGCCGCAAACGGCTTCAAATATCCACTTGCAGACTCTACAAAAAGAGTGTTTCCAAACTGCTCAATCAAAAGAAAGGTTCAACTGTGTGAGATGAAAGCACACATCACAAAGGAGTTCCTCAGAATGCTTCTGTGTAGTTTTTATGTGAAGATATTTCCTTTTCAACCATAGGATACAAAGGGATCAAAATATCCACTTGCAGATTCTACAAAAAGAGAGTTTCAAAACCACATTGTGCACATGTACCCTAAAACTTAAAGTATAATAAAAAATAAAAAAATAAAAAAATAAAAAATAAACAAATTACTGATACACACACACACAAAAAAAACCCCAAAAAACAAAAAAAACATAGTTTCAACTCTGTGAGTTGAATGCACACATCATATAGAAGTTTTGCAGAATGCTTCTGTGTAGTTTTCATGTGAAGATATTCCCTTTTGCACCATAGGCCCAAAAGCACTCCAAATATCCACTTGCAGATACTACAAAAAGAGGGTTTCCAAACTGCTCAATCAAAAGAAAGGTTCAACTATGTGACATGAATGCACCCATCACAAAGAAGTTTCTAAGAATGCTTCTGTGTAGTTTTTATGTGAAGATATTTCCTTTTCCAAAATTGGCCTCACAAGGCTCCAAATATTCACTTGCAGATACTACAAAGAGAGTGTTTCCAAACTGCTCAATCAAAAGAACGCTTCAACTCTGTGAGATAAATGCACACATCACAAAGAAGCTTCTCAGAATGCTTCCATTTAATTTTTATGTGAAGATATGTCCTCTTGCACAATAGACCGCAAAGAGATTCAAATATCCACTTGTAAATTCTAGAAAAAAGTGTTTCAAAACTGCTCTTTCAAAATATAGTTTCAACTCTGTTAGTTGCAGTCACACATCACAAAGAAGTTTCTCAGAATGTTTCTGTGTAGTTTTTGTGTGAAGATATTTCCTCTTCCACGATAGACCTGAAAGCGCTCTAAATATCCACTTCCAGATTGTACAAAAAGAGTGTTTCAAAACTCCTCAATCAAAAGATAGGTTCAACTATGTGTGTTGAATGCACACATAACAAAGAAGTTTCTCAGAATGATTCTGTGTAGTGTTTATGTGAAGATCTTTACTTATCCACCATAGACCTGAAAGCGCTCCAAATAACCACTTTCAGATTCTACAAAAAGACTGTTTCCAAACTGCCAAATAAAAATGAAGATTCAACTCTGTGAGATGAATGCACACATCACAAAGAAGTTTCTCTGAATGCTTCTGTATAGTTTTTAGTTGAAAACATTTCCTTTTCCATCATAGGTCTCAAAGCGCTCTAAATATCCACTTGTAGATACTACAAAAAGAGAGTTTCAAAACTGCTCCATGAAAAGATAGGTTCATCTCTGTTACTTGAATGCACACATCAGAAAGAAGTTTTTCAGAATGCTTCTTTGTAATTTTTAGATGAAGATAATTCCTTTTCCACTGTTGGCCTCAAAGTGCAAAAATATACACTTGTATTTTCTACAAAAAGAGTGTTTCCAAACTGTTCAATCAAAAGAAAAGTTCAACTCTGTGAGATGAATGCACACATCACAAAGAAGTTTCTTAGAATGCTTCTGTGTAGTTTTCTTGTGAAGATACTTCCTTTTCCACCATAGACCTCAAAGCGCTCCAAATATCCACTTGCAGATTCTACAACAAGAATGTTTCTAATCTCCTCAATCAAAAGAAATTTTGAAGTCTGTGAGATGAATGCACACATCACAAAGAAGTTTCTCAGAATGCTTCTGTGTAGTTTTTATGTGAAGATACTTCCTTTTCCACCATAGGCCTCAAAGCACTCCAAATATCCAATTTCAGACTCTACAAACAGAGTGTTTCAAAACTGCTCAATCAAAAGAAAGGTTAAACTCTGTGAAATTAATGCACACATCCCGAAGAAGTTTCTAAGAATTCTTCTGTGTAGTTTTTAGGTGAAGACATTTCCTTTTCCACCATAGACCACAAAGCGCTCCAAATATCCACTTGCTCATTCTACAATGAGACTGCTTGCAAACTGCTCAATCAAAAGAAAGTTTCAACTCTGTGAGATGAATGCACACATCACAAAGAAGTTTCTCAGAATGCTGCTGTGTAGATTTTATGTGAATATATTTCTTTTTCCACAATAGGCCTCAAAGCGCTCCAAATATCCACTTGCAGTTTCTACAAAAAGAGTGTTTGAAATCTCCTCAATCAAAAGAAAGTTTCAACTCAGGGAGATGAATGCACACATCACAAGAAATTTCTCAGAATGCTCCTGTGTTGTTTTTAAGTGAAGATAAATCCTTTCCCACAATAGCCCTCAAAGTGCTCCAAATATCCACTTGCATATTCTGCAAAAAGAGTGTTTCAAAATTACTGAATCAAAACAAAGGTTCAACTCTGTGAGATGAATGCACAAGTCACAAAGAAGTTTCTCATAATGCTTCTATGTACTTTTATTTTGAAGATATTTCCTTTTCCACCGTAGGCCACAAAGGGCTCCAAATATCTTCTTACAGATTCTACAAAAAGAGTGTTTCCAAACTGTTCAATCAAAAGAAAAGTTCAACTCCATGAGATGAATGCACACATCACAAAGTAGTTTCTCAGAATGCTTCTGTGAAGTATTTATTTGAAGATATTTCCTCTTCCACAACAGGCCTCAATGGGCTCCAAATATCCACTTGCAGATACTAAACAAAGTGTGTTTGAAAACTGGTGAATCAAAGGAAAGCTTCAAATCTGTGAGACGAATCCACACATCAATAAGAAGTTTCTCAGAATTCTTCTGTTTAGTTTTTATGTGGAGATATTCTCATTTCATCTATAGGCCTCAAAGTGCTCCAAATATCCATGTGAGATACTACAAAGAGAGTGTTTCCAAACTGCTCAATCAAAAGAAAGGTTGAACTCTGTGAGTTGAGTGCACACACCACAAGGAAGTTTTTGAGAATGCCACTCTCTAGTTTTTATGTGAAGATATTTCCTTTTCAACCATAGGCATAAAAGGGCTCCAAATATCCTCTTGCAGATTTTACAAAAAGAGTGTTTCCAAACTGCTCAATCAAAAGAAAGGCTCAAATCTGTGAGTTGAATGCACGCATCACAAAGAAGTATCTGAGAATGCTTCTGTCTAGTTTTTATATGAAGATATTTCCTTTTCCACCTGAGGCCGCAATCGCTCCAAACAACCAATTGCAGATTCTACACAAAAAGTGTTTCAAAACTGCTCAATCAAAACGAAGGGTCAACTCTGAGATGAATGAACACATCACAAAGAAGTTTCTTAGAATGCTTCTGTCTAGTTATTATGTGAAGATAATTCCTTTTCGAAAATACGATGAAAAGGGCTCCAAATATGCCCTTGCAGATTCTACAAAAAGGATGTTTCAAAACTGCTTAATCAAAAGAAAGTTTCAACTCTGTGAGATGAATGCATACATCACAAAGTAGTTTCTCTGAAAGCTTATGTCTAGTTTTTATGTGAACATATAACCTTTTCTGATATAGGTCGCGAAATGCTCCCAATATCCATTTGTGGATTCTACCCAAATAGTGTTACCAAGCTGCTCAATCAAAAGAAAGGTTCAATTCTGTGAGTTGAATGTACACATCAAAAAGAAGTTTCTGAGAATGCTTCTGTCTAGTTTCATGTGAAGACATTTACTTTTCCACTATAGGCCTTAAAGTGCTCCAAATATCCACTTGCAGAACCAGCAAAAAGAGTGTTTCAAAACTGCTCAATCAAAAGACAGCTTAAACTCTGCGAGATGAATGCACACATCACAAAGGAGATTCTCAGAATGCTTCTGTCTAGTCTTTATGTGAAGATATTTCCTTTTCAACTATAGGCCTCAAAGCGCTCCAAATATCCATTTGCAGACAATACAAAAAGAGTGTTTCCAAATGACTCAGTCAGAAGAAAGTTTCAACTCTGTGAGTTCAATGCACACATCAAAAAGAAGTTTCTGAGAATTCTTCTGTCTAGTTTTTAAGTGAAGATATTTCCTTTTCCACCATAGGCCTCAAAGCACTCCAAATATCCACTTGCAAATTCTACAAAAAGAGAATTTCAAAACTGCTCAATCAAAAGAAAAGTTTAACTCCATTAAACTAATGCAACCATCACAAAGAAGTTTCTCAGAATGTTTCTGCCTAGTTTTTATGTGAAGATATTTCCTTTTCCACCTTAGACTTCAAAGGGCTCCAAATATCCACTTGCAGTTTCTGCAAAATGAGTGTTTTGAAACTCTTTCATCAATAGAAAGGTTCAACTCTCTGAGATGAATGCACACATCACAGAGAAATTTATGAGAATGCCTCTGTCTAGTTTTTTTGTGAAGATATTTCCTTTTCCATCAAGGTCCTCAAAGGTCTCCAAATATACACTTGCAGATTCTACAAAAAGAGCGTTTCAAAACTGCTCAGTCAAAAGAAAAGTTCAACTCTGTGAGATGAATGCACACATCACAAAGAAATTTTTCAGAATGCTTCTGTCTAGTTTTTATGTGAAGATATTTCTTTTTAAGCTATAGACCTCAAAGTGCTCCAAATACCCATTTGCAGATACTGCAAAAAGAGTGTTTCCAAATGGCTAAATCAAAAGAAAGTTTCAACTCTGTGAGTTGAATGCACACATCACAAGAAGTGTCTGAGAATATTTCTGTCTAGTTTTTATGTGAAGATATTTCCTTTTCAGCTATCGTCCTCAATGTGCTCCAAATACCCACTTGCAGATTGTATAAAAAGAGTGTTTCAAAACTGCCCATTCAAAACAAAGGTTGAACTCTGTGCAATGAATGCACACATTACAAAGAGGTTTCTTAGAATGCTTCTGTCTACTTTTTATGTGAAGATATTTCCTTTTCAGCTATAGGCCTCAAAGCACTCCAAATATCCATTTGCAGATACTACAAAAAGAATGTTTCCAAGCTGGTCAATCAAAAAATGTTTCAGCACTGTGAGATGAATTCACACATCCCAAAGAACTTCTTCAGAATGCTTCTCTCTAGTTTTTATGGGAAGATATTTCCTTTTCCACCATGGGGCTCAAAGTGCTCCAAATATCCACTTGCAGATACTACAAAAAGAGTGTCTCCAAATTGCCCAATCAAAAGAAAGGTTCAACTCTGTGAGTTGAATGAGCACATCACAAAGAAGGTTCTGAGAATTCTTCTCTATGGTTTTTAAGTGAAGATATTTCCTTTTCCACCGTAGGCTTCAAAGTGCTCCAAATATCCGCTTGTAAATTCTACAAACAGAGACTTTCAAAACTGCTAAATCAAAAGAAAGGTTCAACTCTGTGAGACGAATGCACACATCATGAAGAATTTTCTCAGAATGCTTCTGCCTAGTTTTAATGTGAAGATATTTTCTTTTCCACCTTAGACCTCAAAGCACTCCAAATATCCACTTGCACGTTCCACAAAATGAGTTTTTTGAAACTCCTTCATCAAAGGAATGTTGAACTTGCTGAGATGAATGCACACATCACAGAGAAGTTTCTGAGAATGCCTCTGTCTAGTTTTTATGTGAAGATATTTCCTTTTCCACCATGGGCCTCAAAGCTCCCCAAATGTCCACTTGCAGATTCTACAAAAAGAGTGTTTCAAAACTGCTCAATAAAAAGAAAGCTTCAACTCTGTGAGTTGAATGCACACATCGCAAAGAAGTTTCTGAGAATGCTTCTGTATAGTTTTTATGTGAAGATAATTCCTTTTCCACCGTAGGCCTCAAAGCTCTCCAAATATCCACTTGCAGATTCTACTAAAGAGTGTTTCAAAACTGCTCAATCAAAAGAAACGTTCAACTCTGTGAGATGAATGCACACATCAAAAAAAGTTTCTCAGAATGCTTCTGCCTAGTTTTAATGTGAAGATATTTTCTTTTCAGCTATAGGGCTCAAAGCACTCCAAATATCCATTTGCAGATGCTACCAAACTGCTCAATCAAAAGAAAGGTTCATCTCTGTGAGTTGAATGCAGCTTCACGAAGAATTTTCTGAGAATCCTTCTGTCTAGTTTTTATGTGAATATATTTCCTTTTCCACCATAGTCCTTAAAGTGCTCCAAATATTCACTTTCATGTTCTTCAAACAGAGTGTTTCAAAACTGCTCAATGAAAAGAAAGATTGAACTCTGTGAGAAGAAAGCACACATCACAAAGTATTATCTCAGAATGCTTCTGCCTAGATGTTTTTATTTTTAGAAAATGTACTTTAAGTTCCTTTTTTTTCTTTTTTTTATTATTATTTAATTTTTAGGGTGAATGTGCACAATGCGCAGGTTAGTTACATAAGTATACAGGTGCCATGCTGGTGTGCTGCACCCATTAACTCATCATTTATCATTAGGTATATCTCCTAATACTATCCCTTCCCCTTCCCACCACCCCACAACCGTCCCCAGCATTTGATGTTCCCCTTCCTGTGTCCATGTGTTCTCATTGTTCAATTCCCATCTATGAGTGAGAACATGCAGTGTTTGGTTTTTTGTCCTTGTGATAGTTTACTGAGAATGATGATTTCCAATATCATCCATGTCACTTCAAAGGACATTAACTCATCATTTTTTATGGCTGCGTAGTATTCCATGGTGTATATGTGCCACATTTTCATAATCCTGTCTATCATTATTGGACATTTGGGTTGGTTCCAAGTCTTTGCTATTGAGAATAGTGCTGCAATAAACAAACATGTGCATGTGTCTTTATAGCAGCATGATTTATAGTCCTTTGGGTATATACCCAGTTATGGGATGGCTGGGTCAAATGGTATTTCTAGTTCTAGATTCCTAGGAAATTGCCACACTGACTTCCACAATGGTTGAACAAGTTTACAGTCCCACCAACAGTGTAAAAGTGTTCCTATTTCTCCACATCCTCTCCAGCACCTGTTGTTTCCTGACGTTTTCATGAACCCTAAAAGAAAACCTAGGCATTACCATTCGGGACATAGGCATAGGCAAGGGCTTCATGTCTACAACACCAAAAGCAATGGCAACAAAAGCCAAAATTGACAAGTGGGATCTAATTAAACTAAAGAGCTTCTGCACAGCGAAAGAAACTACCATTAGTGTGAACAGACAACCTACAAAATGGCAGAAAATTTTTGCAACATACTCATCTGACACAGGGGTAATATCCAGAATCTACAGTGAACACAAACAAATTGAAAAGAAAAAAACAAACCACCCCTTCAAAAAGTGGGCAAAGGATATGAACAGGCACTTCTCAAAAGAAGACATATATGCAGAAAAAGAACACATGAAAAAATGCTCATCAACACAGGCCATCAGAGAATTGCAAATCAACACCACAATGAGAGACCATCTCACACCAGTTAGAATGCCAATCATTAAAAAGTCAGGAAACAACAAGTACTGCCTAGTTTTTATGTGAAGATATTTCCTTTTCTGCTATAGGCCTCAAAGCACTGCAAATATCCATTTGCATATACTACAAAAACAGTGTTTCCTAAATGCCCAATCAAAAGAAACTTTCAACTCTGTGAGCTGAATGCACCCATCAGAAAGAACATTCTGATAAAGCTTCTGTCTAGTTTTTATGTGAAGATATTTCCTTTTCCACCATAGGCCTCAAAGTGTTGCAAGTATCCACTTGTAGCTTCTACAAAAAGAGTGTTTCAAAATGGCTCGATCAAAGAAAGCTTGAACTCAGTGAGTTCAGTGCACACATGACAAAGAAGTTTTTGAGAACGCTTCTGTCTAGTTTTTATGTGAAGATATTTCCTTCTCCACCATAGGCCTCAAAGCCCGCCAAATATCCACTTGCAGATTCTACAAAAAGAGTGCTTCAAAACTGCTCAATGAAAAGAAAGTTCCAACTCTGTGAGATAAATGCAGACATCACAAAGTAGTTTTTCAGAATGCTTCTGTCTAGTTTTTATGTGAAGATATTTCCTTTGCAGCTATATGCCACAAAGCGCTCCAAATATCCTTTTGCAGATACTTCAAAACGATTGTTTCCAAACTGTTCAATCAAAAGAAAGGTTCAACTCTGTGAGTTGAACGCACATAACATAAAGAAGTTTCTGAGAATGCTCCTGTCTAATTTTTAAGTGAAGATATTTCCTTTTCCACCATAGGCCTCAAAGCGCACCAAATATCCACTTGCAGAGATTCTACAAAAAGAGTGTTTCAAAATTGCTCAATGAAAAGA
Organism: Pan troglodytes; assembly: GCF_028858775.2. NCBI lineage: Eukaryota > Metazoa > Chordata > Mammalia > Primates > Hominidae > Pan > Pan troglodytes. The sequence goes on along the minus strand of NC_072398.2, from coordinate 100,939,000 downwards.
AAGGTTCAACTCTGTGAGATGAATGCACACATCACAAAGTAGTTTTTCAGAATGCTTCTGTCTGGTTTTTATGTGAAGATATTTCCTTTTCAGCTATAGGCCACAAAGCACTCCAAATATCCATTTGTGGATACTACAAACAGAGTTTTTCCAAACTGCTCAATCAAAAGGAAGGTTCAACTCTGTGAGTTGAATGCGCACATAATAAAGAAGTTTCTGAGAATGCTCCTGTCTAGTTTTTATGTGAAGATATTTAATTTTCCACCATAGGCTTCAAAACTCTCCAAATATCCACTTGCAGATTCTACAAAAAGACTGTTTCAAAACTGCTCAAACAAAAGAAAGGTTCAACTCTGTGAGATCCATGTATACTTCACAAAGTAGTTTCTCAGAATGCTTCAGTCTATTTTTTATGTGAAGATATTTCCTTTTCCACCTTAGGCCTCAAAGTGCTCCAAATATCCACTGGCAGATTCTTCAAAAAGTGTTTCCAAACTGGTCAATCAAAAGAAATGTTCAACTCTGTGAGTTGAATGAACACATCACAAAGAAGTATCTGAGAATGCTTCTGTCTAGTGTTTATGTGAAGATATTTCCTTTTAAGTTATAGACCTCAAAGCGCTCCAAATATCCATTTGCAGACACTGCAAAAGGAGTGTTTCCAAACTGCTCAATCAAAACTAAGGTTCAAGCTTCTGACTTGAATGCACACATCACAAAGAAGTTTCTGAGAATGTTTCTGTCTGGTTTTTATGTGAAGATATTTCCTTTTCCACCAGAGGCCTCAAACTACTCCAAGTATCCAATTGCAGATTCTACAAAAACAGTGTTTCAAACTTTTCAACTAAAAGAATGGTTAACCTCTGTTAGATGAGTGAACACATCACAAAGAATTTTCTTCAAATGTTTCTGTATACTTTTCATGTGATGATATTTCCTTTTCCAGCCTAAGCCTCAAAGCGCTCCAAATATCCACTTGCAGATTCTACAAAAAGAGTGTTTCAAAACTGCTCAGTCAAAAGAAAGTTCAACTCTATGAGTTGAATGCACACATCACGAAGAATTTTCTGAGAATGCTTCTGTCTGGTTTTTATGTGAAGATATTTCCTTTTCCACCAGAGACCTCAAAGCCCTCCAAATATCCACTTGCAGATTCTACAAAAAGAGTGTTTCAAAACTGATCAAACAAAAGAAAGGTTAAACACTGTTAGATGAATGCACACATCACAAAGTAGTTTCTCAGACTGCTTCTTTTTAGTTTTGTATGTGAAGATATTTCCTTTTCCACCAGAAGCCACAATCTCTCCAAATATCCTCTTGGAGATTTCACAAAAAGAGTGTTTCAAAACTGGTAATGTCAAAAGAAAGATTCATCTCTGTGACATGAATGCACACATCACAAAGAAGTTTCTCATAATGCTTCTGTCTAGTTTTTATGTGAGGATATTTCCTTTTCAGCTATAGGCCTCTGAGCGCTACAAATATCCATTTGCAGATACTACAAAAAGAGTGTTTCCAAACTGCTGAATCAAAGGAAAGGTTCACCGCTGTGATTTGAATGTACACATTACCAAGAAGTTTCTGAGAATGCTTTCGTCTGGTTTTTATGTGAAGATATTTCCTTCTCCACCACAGGACTCAAAGTGGTCCAAGTATCCACTTGTAGATTCTACAAAAAGAGTGTTTCAAAACTGTTCAATCAAAAGAAAGGTTAAACTCTGTTAGATGAATCACACTTAATAAAGTAGTTACTGAGAATGCTTCTGTATAGTTTTTATGTGAAGATATTTCCTTTTCAGCTATTGGCCTCAAAGCATTACAAACATCCATTTGCAGATACTACAAAAGAGTGTTTCCATACTGCTCACTGAAAAGAAAGATTTAAATATATGAGTTGAATGCACACATCCCAAAAAGTATTTGAGAATGCTTCTGTCTAGTTTTTATGTGAAGATATTTCCTTTTCCACCATAGAACTCAAAGCGATCCAAATATCCCCTTGCAGATTCTACAAAAAGAGTGTTTCAAAACTGCTCAATCAAAAGAAAGGATAAAATCTGTGACATGAATGTGCACATCACTAAAAAGTTTCTGAGAATGCTTCTGTCTAGATTTTATGTGAAGATATTTCCTTTTCAGCTATAGACCTCACAGAGCTCCAAATATCCATTTTTAGATAATACAAAAAGAGAGCTTCCAAATGGCTCAATCAAAAGAAAATTTCAACTCCGTAAGTTCAATACACACATCACAAAGAAGTTTCTCTGAATGCTTCCGTCTAGTTTTTAAGTGAAGATATTTCCTTTTCCACCATAGGCCTCAAAGTGCTCCAAATATGCACTTGGAGATTCTACAAAAAGAGTTATTCAAAATTTCTCAATCAAAAGAATGGTTCAACTCTGTGAGACGAATGCACACATCACAAAGAAGTGTCTCAGAATGCTTCTGTTTAGTTTTTATGTGAAGATATTCCCTTTTCGGATATAGGCGTGAAAGCGCTACAAATATCAATTTGCAGATACTACAAAAAGAGTGTTTCCAAACTGCTTAATCAAAAGAAAGTTTCAACCCTGTGAGTTGAATGCACACATCTCAAAGAATTTTCTGAGAATGCTTCCGTCTAGTTTTTATGTGAAGATATTTCCTTTTCCACCATAGGCCTCAAAATGCTCCTATTATCCACTTGAAAATTGTACAAAAATAGTGTTTCAAAACTGTTCAATCAAAAGAAAGGTTAAACTCTGTTAGATGAATGCACACATCACAAAGAAGTTTCTCAGAATGCGTCAGTCTAGTTTTTACGTAAAGATATTTCCTTTTCCACCAGAGGCCTCAATCACTCCAAATATCTAGATGTAGATTCTACAAAAAGAGTGTTTCAAAACTCTCAACCAAAAGACAGTTTCAACTTGCTGACAAGAATGGACACATCACAAAGAAGTTTCTCAGAATGCTTCTGTTTATTTTCTATGTGAAGATATTTCCTTTTCAGCTATAGGCTTTAAAGAGCTCCAAGTATCCATTTGCTGATACTACAAAAAGAGTGTTTCCAAACTGCTGAATCAAAAGAAAGGTTCAACTCTGTGAGATGAATGCACACATCACAAAGAGGTTTCTGAGAATGCTTCTGTCTACCTTGTATGTGAAGGTATTTCCTTTTCCACCACAGACCCTAAAGGGCTCCAAATATCCAATTGAAGATTCTACAAAAAGAGTGTTTCCAAACTGCTCAATCAAAAGAAAAGTTCAACTCTGTGAGATGAATGCACATATCACAAAGAGGTTTCTCAGAATATTTCTGCCTAATTTTTTGTGAAGATATTTCCTCTTCCACCATAGTACTCAAAACGCTCCAAATATCCATTTGCAGATACTAAAAAAAGAGTGTCTTGAAACTGTTCAATCCAAAGAAAGGTTCAACTCTGTGAGTTGAATGCACACATAACAAAGAAGTTTCTGAGAGTGTCTCTGTCTAGTATATATGTGAAGATATTTCCTTTTCCACGAAAGGCCTCAAAGCGCTCCAAATATCCACTTGCAGATTCTACAAAAAGTGGGTTTCAAAATTCTCAATCAAAAGAAAAAATCAACTCTGTGAGATGGATGCACGCATCACAAAGAAGTTTCTCAGAATGATTCTGTCTAGTTTTTATGTGAAGATATTTCCTTTTCAGCTATAGGTCTCAAAGCGCTCCAAGCATCCATTTGCAGATACTACAGAAAGACTGTTTCCAAACTGCTGAATCAAAAGAAAGGTTCAACTCTGTGAGTTAAATGCACACATCATAAAGAAGTTTCTGAGAATCCTTCTGCCTTCTTTGTATGTGAAGTTATTTCCTTTTCCACAGTAGGCCTCAAAGTGCTCCAAATATCCAATTGCAGATTCTACAAAGAGAGAGTTTCAAGAGTGCCCAGCCAAAAGAAAGGTTCAACTCTGTGACATCAAAGCACACATCACAAAGTGGTTTCTCAGAATGCTTCTGTCTGGTTTTTATGTGAAGATATTTCCTTTTCAGCAATAGGCCCCAAAATCCCTCCAAATATCCTTTTGGAGATACTACAAAAAGAGTGTTTCCAAACTGATCAATCAAAAGAAAGGTTCAATTCTGTAAGATATATGCACACATCAAAAAGAAGGTTCTGAGAATGCTTCTGTCTAGATTTTATGTGAAGATATTTCCTTTTCCACCTTAGGTCTCAAAACGCTCCAAATATCCATTTGCAGATACTACAAAAAGATTTTTCCAAACTATTCAATCAAAAGAAAGTTTCAACTCTGTGATTTGAATGCGCACATCAGAAATAACTTTCTGGGAACGCTTCTGTCTAGTTTTCATATGAAGATATTTCCTTTTATACCAAAGGCCTCAAAGCACTCCAAGTATACACTTGCGGATTCTCCAAAAATAGTGTTTCAAAACTCTCAATCAAAAGCAATGTTCAACTCTGTGAGGTGAATGTGCACATCACAAAGAAGTTCCTCAGAATGCTTCTGTCTAGTTTTTATGTGAAGATATTTCCTTTTCAGCTATAGGCCTCAAAGCGTTCCAAATATGCATTTGCAGGTACTGCAAAATGAGTTTTTCCAAAATGCTCAATCAAAAGAAAGGTCCAACTCTGTGAGCTGAATGCACACATCAGAAAGTAGTTTCTGAGAATGCTTCTGTCTGGTTTTTATGTGAAGATATTTCCTATTCCACCATAGGCCTCAAAGCGCTCCGAAATATCCACATGGAAATTCTACAGAAAGAGTGTCTCAAAACAGCTCAATGAAAAGAAAGTTTCATCTCTGTGATATGAATGCACCCATCACAAAGAAGTTTCTGAGAATGATTCTCTCTAATTTTTATGTGAAGATATTTCCTTTTCAGCTAAAGGCCTCAAAGCGCTAGAAATGTCCATTTGCAGATACCACAAAAAGAGTGTTTCCAAACTGCTCAATCAAAAGAAAGGTTCAACTCTGTGAGATGAATGCACACGTCACAAAGAAGTTTCTCAGAATGCTTCTGTCTAGTTTTCATATGAAGATATTTCTTTTTCAGCTATAGGTCTCAAAGCACTCCAAATATCCTTTTGCCGATACTCCAATAAGTTCGTTTCCAAATTGTTCAATCGAAAGAAAAGTTAATGTCCGTGAGTTGAATACACACATCACAAATAAGTTTCTGAGAATGCTTCCGTCTAGTTTTTATGTGAAGATATTTCCTTTTGCAACATAGGCCTCACAGCACTTCAAATATCCACTTGCAGATTCTAGAGAAAGAGAGATTCAAAACTGCTCAAACAAAAGAATGGTTCAACTCTGTGAGTGGAATGCACACATCACAAAGAAGTTTCTCAGAATGCTTATGTCTAGTCCTTCTGTGAAGATATTTCCTTTTCCTCCAGAGACCTCAAAGCCCTCCAAATATCCACTTGCCGATTCTACAGAAAGAGTGTTTCCTAACTTTGAGGGCTATTGTGGAAAAGGAAATATCTTCAAATAAAAACTACACAGAAGAATTCTGAGAAATTTCTTTGTAATGTGTGCATTCATATCCCAGAGTTGAACCTATCTCATGACTGAGCAGTTTTGAAACACTCTTTTTGTAGAATCTGCAAGTGTATATTTGGAGCGCTTTGAGGCCTATTGTGGAAAAAGAAATATCTTTACATAAAATCTTCCCAGAAGCATTCTGAGAAACTTCTTTATGAAGTATGCATTCATCTCACAGAGTTGGTCATTTCCCTTGATTGAGCAGTTTTGAAACACTGTTTTTGCAGAATCTGCAAGTGGATATTTGGAGCGCTTTGAGGTCTACTGTAGAAATGCAAATATCTTCATATAAAAACTACACAGAAGCATTCGGAGAAACTTCTTTGTGATGACAGCATTCCTCACACAGAGTTGAAACTTTCTTTTCATTGAGCAGTTTTAAAACACTATCTTTGTAGAATCTGCGGGTGGATATTTGGAGTGCTTTGAGACCTATTTTGGAAAAGGAAATATCTTCACGTAAAAACTATACAGAAACATTCTCAGAAACTTCTTTGTTATGTGTGCATTCACCACAAAACCTTGAACCTTTCTTTTTATTGAGCACTTTTGAAACACTCTTTTAGTAGAATCTGCAAGTGGATATTTGGAGCGATTTGAAGCCTATTGTGGAATAGGAAATATGTTCACATAAAAACTACACAGAAGCATCCTGAAAAACTTCTTTGTTATGTGTGCATTCACCTCACAGAGTTGAACTTATCTTTTTATTGAACAGTTTGGAATCTCTCTTTTTGTAGAATCTGCAAGTGGAAATTTGGAGCCCCTTGCAGCCTATGATAGAAAAGGAAATACCCTCAAATACAAACTACACAGAAGCATTCTGAGAAGCTTCTTTGTGATGTGTGCATTCAGCTCACAGAGTTGAACCTATGTTTTCATTCAGCAGTTTTGAATCTCTCTTTTTGTAGAATCTGCAAGTGGATATTTGGAGCGATTTGAGGCCTATTGTGAAAAAGGGAATACCTTCACATAACTACACAGAAGCATTCTGAGAAACTTCTTTGTTATGTGTTCTTTCAAATTACAGAGTTGAACCTATGTTTTGATTGAGGCGTTTTGAATCTGCCTTTTTGTAGAATCTGCAAGTGGTTATTTGGAAAGCTTTGAGGGAAAAGCTACTGTGGAAAAGCAAATATCTTCACATAACTACACAGAAGCATTCTGAGAAACTTCTTTGTGATGAGTGCATTCATCTCACAGAGTTGATCCTTTCTTTTGATTTAGCATCTTTGAAACACTGTTTCTATAGATTCTGCAAATGGATATTTGGAAGGCTTTGAGGCCTATTTTGGAAAAGAAAATATCTTCCTACAAAAACTACACAGAAGCATTCTGAGAAACTTCTTTGTTATGTGCGCATTCAACTCACAGAGTTGAACTTATTTTTGATTGAGCAGTTTTGAATCTCTTTGTAGCATCTGCAAGTGGATATTTGGATTGCTTTGAGGCCTACTGAGGAAAAGAAGATATCATCACATAAAAACTACACAGAAGCATTCTGAGAAACTTCTTTGTGAGGTGTGCATTCAACTCACAGAGTGGAACCTATCTTTTGATTGAGCAGTTTTGAATCTCTCTTTTTTGCAGAATCTGCAAGTGGATATTTGGAGCCCTTTGCAGCCTATGGTGGAAAAGGAAATATCTTCAATAAAAACTACACAGAAGCATTCTGAAAAACTTCTTTGTGATGTCTGCATTCAACTCACAGAATTGAACCTACATTTTGATTGAGCAGTTTCGAACCTCTCTTTTTGTAGAATCTGCAAGTGGATATTTGGAGTGCTTTGAGGCCTATTGTGGAAAAGGAAATATCTTCACATAAAAACTACACAGAAGCATTCTGGGAAACTACTTGGTGTTGAGGGCATTCATCTCACAGAGTTGATCCTTTCTTTTGTTTGAGCAGTTTCAAAACACTGTTTTTTTAGAATATGCAAGTGTATATGTGGATGGCTTTGAGGTCCATTTTGGAAAAGGAAATATCTTCACATAAATACTACACAGAAGCATTCTGAGAAACTTCTTTGTTATGTGTGCATTCAACTCAAAGAGTTGAACCTATCTTTTGATTGAGCAGTTTTGAATCTCTCTTTTGCTAGAATCTGCAAGTGGTTATTTGGGGCCCTTTTCAACCTATGGTGGAAAAGGAAATATCTTCAAGTTAAAACTACACAGAAGCATTCAGATAAATTTCTTTGTGGTGAGTGCATTCATCACACAGAGTTGAAGATTTCTTTTGATTGAGTAGTTTTGAAGCACTCTTTTTGTAGAATCTGGAAGTGGATATTTGGAGGGCTTTGAGGCCTATTTTGGAAAAGGAAATATCTTCACATAAAAACTACACAGAAGCATTCTGAGAAACTTCTTTGGGATGTGTGCATTCAACTGACAGAGTTGAACTTATCTTTTGATTGAGCATTTTTGAATCTCTCTTTTTGTAGAATCTGCAAGTGGATATTTGGAGCACCTGGCTGCCTATGGTGGAAAAGGAAATATCTTCAAATAAAAACTGCAGAGAAGCATTCTGACAAACTTCTTTGTGATGTATACATTCATCTCCCAGAGTTGATCCTATCTTAAGACTGAGCAGTTTTGAAACTCTTTTTGTAGAATTTGCAAGTGTATATTTGGAGCGCTTTGAGACTTATTGTGGAAAAGGAAATATCTTCACATAAAAACTACACTGAAGCATTCTGAGAAACTTCTTTGTGATGTGTGCATTCATCTCACAGAGTTGATCCTGTCTTTTGATTGAGCAGATTTGAAACACTGTTTTGTAGAATCTGCAAGTGGATTCTTGGAGCGCTTTGAGGGCTACTGTGGAAAAGCAAATATCTTCACATAAAAACTACCCAGCAGCATTCTGAGAAACTTGTTTGTGATGTGTACCTTAAACTCAAAGAGTTAAACCTATCTTTTGATTGAGCAGTTTTGAATCTCTCTTTTGGTTGAAACTGCAAATGGTCATTTGGAGCCCTTTGCATCCTATGGTTGAAAAGGACATATCTTCAAATTAAAACTACACAGTAGCATTCAGAGAAACTTCTTTTGATGAGTTCATTCATCACACAGAGTTGATAATTTCTTTTGATTGAGAAGTTTTGAAAAACTCTTTTTGTAGAATCTGGAAGTGGATATTTGGAGGACATTGAGGCCTTTTGTGGAAAAGGAAATATCTTCACATAAAAACTACACAGAAGCATTCTGAAAAACTTCTTTGTTATGTGTGCATTCAACTCACAGAGTTGGTGCTTTCTTTTGATAGACCAGTTTTGAAACACTGTTTTTGAAGTATATGCAAGTGGATATTTGGAGCCCTTTGTGGCCTATGGTTGAAAAGGAAATATCTTTAAATAAAAACTACACAGAAGCATTCTGAGAAACTTCTTTGTAATGTGTGCATTCAACTCACTGACTTGAACTATGTTTTGATTGAGCAGTTTTGAATTTCTCTTTTTGTAAAGTCTCTAAGTGAATATTTGGAGAGCTTTGAGGCCTATCTGGAAAAGGAATTATCTTCACATAAATACTACACAGAAGCATTCTGAGAAACTTCTTTTTGATGAGTGTATTCATCTCACTGGGTTGATCCTTTCTTTTGATTGAGCAGTTTTGAATCACTGTTATGGTAGAATCTGGAAGTGGATATTTGGAGCGCTTTGAGGTCTGTTTTGGAAAAGAAAATATCTTCACATAAAAACTACAAAGAAGCATTCTGAGAATCTTCTTTTTGATGTGTACATTCAACTCTCAGAGTTGAACCTATCTTTTGATTGAGCAGTTTTGAGTCTTTCTTTTGGTCGAATCTGAAAGTGGTTATTTGGAGTCCTTTGCGACCTATGGTGGAACAGGAAATATCTTCTAATTAAAGCTACACAGAGCATACAGGGAAACTTCTTTGTGATGAGTGCATTCACCACACAAAGTTGAAGATTTCTTTTGATGAGCAGTTTTGAAACACTCTTTTTGCAGAATCTGTAAGTGGATATTTGGAGAGCTTTGACACCTATGGTGGAAAAGGAAGTATGTTCACATAAAAACTATACAGAAGCATTCTGAGAAACTTCTTTGCGATGTGTGCATTGAACAAGCAGAGTCGAACCTATCTTTTGATTGAGCAGTTTTGAATCTCTCTCTTTGTAGAATCTGCAATTGGATATTTGGAGTTCCTTGTGGCCTATGGTGGAAAAGGAAATATTTTCAAATATAAAATTCACAGAAGCATTCTGAGTAACTTCTTTGTGATGTGTACATTCAACTCACAGAGCTGAACCTATGTTTGATCGAGCAGTTTTTGAATGCCTTTTTCTAGAATCTGCAAGTTGAAATTTGCAGCCCTCTGTGGCCTAAGGTGTAAAAGGAAATATCTTCAAATAAAAACTACACAGCAGCATTCTGATAAACTTCTTTGTGACATCTGCAGTCATCTCACAGGGTTGAAGATGTGTTATGATTGAGCAGTTTTGAATCTCTCTTTTTGTAGAATCTGGAAGTCAAGATTTGTAGGGCTTTGAGGCCTATTTTGCGAAAGGAAATATCTTCACAATAAAACTCCACAGAAGCATTTTGAGAACCTTCTTTGTGAGGTGTGAATTCAACTCACAGAGTCTAACCTATCTTTTGATAGAGCAGTTTTGAGTCTCTCTTTTTGTGGAATCTGCAACTGGATATTTGGTGCCCTTTGTGCCCTATGGTGAAAAAGGAAATATCTTCAAATTAAAACTACACAGAAGAATTCAGAGAAACTTATTTGTGATGAGTGTATTCATCACACAGGGTTGAAGCTTTCTTTTGATTGAGGACTTTTGAAACAGCCTCTTTGTAGAATCTAGAAGTGTATATTTGTAGGGCTTTGAGGCCTATTTTGGAAAAGAAAATATCTTCACATAAAAAATACACGGAAGCATTCTGAGAAACTTCTTTGTTATGTGTGCATTTAACTAACAGAGTCGAACTTTTGATTGAGCAGTTTTGAATCTCTCTTTTTGCAACATCAGCAAGTGGATATTTGGAGCGCTTTCAGGCCAACTCTGGAAAAGCAGATATCTTCACTTAAAAACTACACAGAAGCATTCTGAGAAACTTCTTTGTGAGGTGTGCATTCAACTCACAGAGCCGAACTTATCTTTTGATTGAGCAGTTTTGAATCTCTCTTTTTGCAGAATCTGCAATTGGATATTTGGAGCAATTTGAGGCCTATTGTGGAAAAGGAAATATCCTCAAATAAAAAATGCACAGAAGCATTCAGTGAAACTTGTTTGTGATGTGTGCATTCTGCTCACAGTGTTGATCCTTTCCTCTGATTGAGCAGTTTTGAAAAACTGTTTTTGTAGAATCTGCAAGTGGATATTTGGAGCGCTTAGAGGCCTACTGTGGAAAAGGAAATATCTTCACATAAAAACGATAAAGAAGCAATCTGGGAAACTACTTTGTGATATGTGCATTCACCTCACAGAGTTGATCCTTTGTTTTGACTGAGCAGATTTGAAACACTGTTTTTGTAGAATCTGCAAGTGGATATTTGGAGCAATTTGAGGCCTATTGTGGAAAAGGAAATATCTTCACATAAAAACTAAACAGAAGCATTCTGAGAAAGTTCTTTGTGATGTGTGCATTCAACTCACAGAGTCGAACCTATCTTTTGATTGAGCAGTTTTGAATCTCTCTTTTTGTAGAATCTGAAAGTGGATATTTGGAGCCGTTTGCTGCCTATGGTGGAAAAGGAAATATCTTCAAATAAAAACTACACAGAAGCATTCTGAGAAACTTCTTTGTGATGTGTGCATTTATCTACCAGGGTTGAACGTGTGTTTTGATTGAGCAGTTTTGAATCTAACTTTTTGTAGAATCTGCAAGTTGATATTTGGAGCCCTTTGTGGCCTATGTTGGAAAACGAAATATATTCAAATGAAAACTACACAGAAGCATTGTGAGAAACTTTTGGTGATGTGTGCATTTATCTCACAGGGTTGAACATATCTTATGATTGAGCAGTTTTGAAACACTTTTTGTAGAATCTGCAAGTGGATATTTGGAGCGCTTTAAGGCCTATTGGGGAAAAGCAAATATCTTCACAGAAAAACTAAACAGAAGCATTCTGAGAAACTTCTTTTTGATGAGTGCATTCGTCTCTAAGTGTTGATAACTTCTTTTGATTGAGCAGTTTTGAAACACTGTTTTTGTAGAATCTGCAAGTGGATATTTGGAGGGGTTTGAGGCCTATTTTGGAAAAGGAAATGTCTTCACTTAAAAACTACACAGAAGGCATTCTGAGAAACTTCTTTGTGATGTGTACATTCAATACACTGAGTTAAACCTATCTTTTGATTGAGCAGTTTTGAATCTCTCTTTTTGTTGAATCTAGAATTGGATATTTGGAGCGACTTGAGTTCTATTGTGGAAAAGGAAATATATTCACATAAAAACTACACAGAAGCTTTCAGAGAAACTACTTTGCAATGTGTGCATTCAACTCACAGTGTTGATCCTATCTTTTGATTGAACAGTTTTGAATCTCTCTTTTTGCAGAATCTGCAAGTGAATATTTAGAGTGCTTTGAGGCCTACTTTGAAAAAGAAAATATTTTTAAATAAAAATTACACAGAAGCATTCTGAGAAACTTCTTTGTGAGGTGTGCATTCAAATCACAGAGTCGAACCTATGTTTTGACTGAGCAGTTTTGAATCTCTTTTTTGCAGAAACTGCATGTGGATATTTTGAGAGCTTTGAGGCCTATTGCGGAAAAGGAAATATCTTCACATAAAAACTACACAGAAGCATTCTGAGAAAGTTGTTTGCGATGTATGCATTCAACACAAAGAGTTGAACCTATCTTTTGATTGAGCAGTTTTGAATCTCTCTTTTTGTAGTATGTGCAAGTTTAACTCTGTGAGATGAATGTGCACAACACAAAGAAGTTTCTCATATTGCTTCTGTCTATATTTTATGTGAAGTTATTTCTTTTTCTACCATAGGCTGCAAAGCCCTCCAAATGTCCCATTGCAGATTATACAAAAGGAATGTTTACAAACTGCTCAATCAAAAGAAAGGCTCAACTCTGTGAGTTGAACGCACCCATCACAAAGTAGTTTGTCAGAATTCTTCAGTCTAGTTTTTATGCCAAGATATTTCCGTTTCCACCATAGGCCTCAAAGGGCTCCAATTGTCCACTTGCAGATTCTACAACAAGAGAGTTTAAAAATCGCTCAAACAAAAGAAAGTTTTAACTCTGTGAGATGAAGGGTCACATCACAAATATGTTTCTCAGATTGCTTTTGTGTAGATTTTATGTGAAGATATTTCCTTTTCTACCATAGCCTGCAAAGCACTCCAAATATCCCCTTGCAGATTCTGCAAAAAGAGTGTTTCCAAACTGCTCAAGTGAAAGAAAGGTAGAACTCAGTGAGATGAACGCACACATCACAAAGATGTTTCTCAGAATCCTTATGTCTAGTTTTTATGTGAATATATTTCCTTTTTCACCATAGGCCTCAAAGCACTCCAAATGTCCACTTGCAGATTTTACAAAAGGAGAATTTCAAAACTGCTCAATCAAGGAAGGTTTAACTCCATGAGATGAATGCACACATCACAAAGAAATTTCTGAGATGGCTGCTGTCTAGATTTTATTTCAAGTTATTTCCTTTCCTAACATAGGCTGCAAAGCGCTCCAAATGTCCAATTGCAGATTCTATAAAAAGAGTGTTTCCAAACTGCTCAATCAAAAGAAAGCTTCAACTCTGTGAGATGAACGCTCACATCACAAAGTAGTTTTTCAAAATTCTTCTTTCTAGTTTTTATGTGAAGATATTTCGTTTTCCACCACAGGCCTCAAAGCACTCCAAATGTGCACTTACAGATTCTACAAAAAGAGAGTTTCACAACTGCTCAGCTGAAAGGTTTAACTCTGTGAGATGAATGCACACAAGACAAAGTAGTTTCTCAGATTGCTTCTGTCTAGATTTTATGTGAAGATATTTCCTTTTCTACTGTAGGCCAGAAAGTGCTCCAAATGTGCACTTGCAGAATTCTCAAAAATATTGTTTCCACACTGCTCAATCAAAAGAAAGGTTCAACTCTGTGAGATAAATGCACACATCACAAAGAATTTTCTAAGAATTCTTCTGTCTAGTTTTAATGTGAAGATATTTCCTTTTCCACCATTGGCCTCCAAGCACTCCAAATGTCCACTTGCAGATTCTACAAAAAGAGAGTTTCATAACTGCTCAATGCAAAGACAGGTTTACCTCTGTGAGATGAATACAAACATCCTTAGAAGTTTCTCAGATTGCTTCTGTCTAGATTTTATGTGAAGATATTTCCTTTTCTACCATAAGCCACAAAGCACTAAAAATATCCACTTGCAGATTCTACAAAAAGAATGTTTCCAAGCTGCTCAAAAAAAGGAAAGGTTCAACTCTGTGAGATGAATGTACACATCACAAAGAAGATTCTCAGAATGCTTCTATCTAGTTTTTATGTGAAGATATTTCCTTTTCCACAATAGGCCTCTAAGCACACGAAGTGTCCACTTGCAGATTCTACAAAAAGAGAGTTTCAAAACTGCTGTATCAAAGAAAATTTTTAACTCTATGAGACGAATGCAGACATCACAAAAAAGTTTCTCAGATTGCTTCTGTCTAAATTTTAACTGAAGATATTTCCTTTTCCACCTTAGACCTCAGAGCACACGAAATGTTCACCTGCAGAATCTACAAAAAGAGTATTTCAAAACTGGTCCTTCAGAAGAAAGGTTCAACTCTGGGAGATGAATGCACACATCACAAAGAAGTTTCTCAGAATTCTTCTGTCTAGTTTTTATGTGAAGATATTTCCTTTTCCACCATAGGCCTCAAAGCGCTCCAAATGTCCATTGCAGATTCTACAAAAAGAGAGTCTCAAAGCTGCTCAATTAAAAGAAAGGTTTAACTCTGTGAGATGAATGCAAACACCACTAAGAAGTTTCTCAGATTGCTTCTGTCTAGATTTTACATAAAGTTATTTCCTTTTTTACCATAGGCCCGAAAGTGCTCCAAATGTCCAACTGCAGATTCTACAAAAAGAGTGTTTCCAAATTGCTCAATCAAAAGAAAGGCTCAACTCTCTGCAATGAATGGACACATCACAAAGTAGTTGAACAGAATTCTTCTGTCTGGTTTTCATGTGAAGATATTTCCTTTTCCAACATAGGCCGCAAAGCGCTCCAAATGTCCACTTGGAGATTCTACAAAAACAGAGTCTCAAAACTGCTCTATCAAAAGAAAAGTTATCTCTGTGAGATGAATACACACACCACAAAGAAGTTTCTCAGATTGCTTCTGTCTAGATTTTAAGTGAAGATATTTCCTTTTCGACCGTATGCCTCAAGGTGCTTGAAATGTCCACTTGCAGATTCTACAAAAAGTGTATTTCAAAACTGGTCCTTCAAAAGAAAGATTCAACTCTGGGAGATGAATGCACACATCACAAAGTAGTTTCTCGGAATGCTTCTATCTAGTTTTTATGTGAAGATATTTCCTTTTCCACCATAGGCCTCAAAGCGCTCCAAATGTCAACTTGCAGATTCTACAAAAAGAGTGTTTCCAAACTCTTCAATCAAAAGAAAGATTCAACTCTGTGAGATGAATGCACACATCAGAAAGAAGTTTCTGAGAATACTTCTGTCTAGTTTTTATGTGAATATATTTCCTTTTCCACCATAGGCCTCAAAGCGCTCCAAAGGTCCATTGCAGATTCCACAAAAAGAGTCTCAAACCTGCTCAATCAAAAGAAAGTTTTAACTCTGTGAGATGAATGCCCACATCACTAAGAAGTTTCTCAGATTGCTTCTGTCTAGATTTTATGTGAAGATATTTCCTTTTCTACCATAGGCCCCAAAGCGCTCCAAATGTCCACCTGCAGATTCGATGAAAAGAGTGTTTCTAAACTGCTCAGTCAAAAGAATGGCTCAACTCTGTGGGACGAATGGACACATGACAAAGAAGTTTGCCAGACTTTTCTGTCTGGTTTTTTTGTGAAGATATTTCCTTTTCCACAATAGTCCTTACAGCACTCCAAATGTCCACTTGCAGATTCTACAAAAAGAGATTTTCCAAACTGCTCATTCAAAAGAAATGTTTAACACTGTGAGATGAATGCATACAACTGAAAGAAATTTCTCAGATTGCTTCTGTCTAGATTTTATGTGAAGATATTTCCGTTACTACCAGAGGCCACAAAGCTCTCCAAATATCCGCTTACAAATTTTACAAAAAGAGTATTTCCAAAGTGCTCAATCAAAACAAATGTTCAACTCTGTGAGATGAATGCACATATCACAAAGAAGTTCCTCAGATTTCTTCTGTCTAGATTTTATGTGAAGATATTTCCTTTTCTACAGTAGGTCATAAACAGCTCCAAATGTCCACTTGCAGATTCTACAAAAAGAGTATTTCAAAACTCGTCCATCAAAAGAAAGGTTCAATTCTGGGACATGAATGCACACATTAAAAAGAAGTTTCTCAGAATTCTTCTGTCTAGTTTTTATATGAAGATATGTCCTTTTCCACCATAGGACTCAAAGCGTTCCAAATGTCCACTTGCAGATTCTACAAAAAGGGAGTTTCAAAACTGCTCAATCAAAAGAAACGTTTAACTCTGTGAGATAAATGCACACATCAAAAAGATGTTTCTCCGATTGGTTCTGTCTAGATTTTATGTGAAGACATTTCCTTTTGTACCATAGGCCGCAAGCCCTGCAAATGTCCACTTGCAGATTCTACAAAAAGAGTGTTTCCAAACTGCTGAATCAAAAGAAAAGTTCAACTCTGTGAGATGAACGCACACATCACAAAGTAGTTTGTCAGAATTCTTCTGTCTAGTTTTTATGTGAAGTTATTTCCTTTTCTACAATAGGTCAAAAAGCGCTCCAAATGTCCACTTGCAGACTCTACAAAAAGAGTGTTTCCAAACTGCTCAATCAAAAGAAAGGCTCAAATCCGTGTGATGAATACACACATCACAAAGAAGTTTGTCAGAATTATTCAGTCTAATTTTTATGTGAAGATATTTCCTTTTCTAACATAGGCCTCAAAGCCCTCCAAAGGACTACTTTCAGATTCTACAAAAACACAGTTTCAAAACTGCCTGTCAGTTATTGTCAGTTGACAAAATTGGCATATAGACTATAGAAAGATAAACATTACATTGATGTTAAATGTCCTGAAGTTAATTACCGTTCTGTAATTATACAAGAGAATATCTGTATTCTTAGGAAATACACAATGAAGTATAGAAATAAAAGTGCATGGTGTATCTAACTTACTATCAAATAGTCCAGGGGAAAATATATAGCTATTTTTTACATATATATATATTTACATACATATTATTTACATGGAGAGAGAAAGACAATACAGAGAGAGGTGACAGAGCATGCAGAGGGAGAGACAGGATGATAAAGTGAATAAGAATATCTAACAATCAATCAGATAAAGGGTATAGCAGAAAGACTTTGTATTATTTTTGTACCTTTTCTATAAGTTTAAAGTTATTTTTAAATAAAATGCTTTCTAAAAATGAGAGGAGAATAGCTTAGTAGTTTTCTACAATTTATGTGCATCTTTAAACTAAGGTAAACATGAGAATGGCCTGAAGACTTGGTAAAATGCAGACCCCTAGGCCTGCTTCCCACCACCAGCCCCAGAGGTTCTAAATCCATGGATCTTTTTAATAAGCTCTCTAGGGAGTTCTGAAGTTTGAGGCATATTCACCTAGTACATGCCCTGAGAGTGGAATGTTGATTTTAGGGAGTGCACAATTTTATATTAAATAAAGTTATTTTCTTTGCAATTCTTTCTTTAATCTTTCTAATGATATCAAGAAAACAGTCCATATTTGGAGATGGTTCATTTTTAACACCTCTTAATCCCTTTCGTCTTCCCCATAACAAAGAGAGAACAGGTTACCAGTTCAGAGCTTGTGCAACAATATTGAATTAAAATTTAATCAAATTATCACAAATATGTTATTTTTCTGTGTGGTAACTGATAATAGTTTACTATTAACCCTAGTGATACAAAGTTTCTTTTAAAAATTAGTTAATATAATGGACTTGACTAAAAAACTATTATAATAATGCAGGTGAAACAGATATGACAAAAATTCTAATTGTGATACAGCAAATGACTGAAGTTTAGAAAACACAACCCAAAAGGAAAGATTCTGGTTCAGATTGTCCTAAGTCTCCCTTCCAAGTTCACCTTTCACTACTCCATGGATCCTCATGCAGATTCCCAGCTCCCTGAGCAAGCCCTGCACTCTCACGGGTCTGGCCCGGTTCTGCTCTTCCTACTTCCTGAGTCTTCCTTATCTCCTCTTCATCCTGCCATCAGCTGGTTCTATTCTGTGAAATGATTTTGTCAGTGTAGAGGGGATATAAAGATCTGGCTCTTCAAGAAAGCCAAGGGTGAGGTGAGGGGTTACAAAACATGTATTCCCTTGAAAAAATAGCCCTGAGTCAATGAGATAAGAGTAGCTAGAAGAGCAGTTCTACACCTAGGAATGTATTTTGAGGTAATAATCAGAAGAGCACACAGATGATTGCAGGCATTGACATTTCTTACCGCGTAGTATATAATAGCAAAATACTAAAATTATCAATGTCCAACAACATAAGACTGGTTAAATAATATAATTCCTTATATAGAAGCACCATGGTTTATTTTACCAATAAAATCCATACATTTAAAGCATGTTTTATGATAAGGGGGAAAAGTCAAGGATGTAATAGACACTTTGATTTTCTCCCCACCATTCAATTCTTTCTTTCTGTTTTACATGGCCACAAAATATTTGGAGAGATTGAACTCATCTCCAAAAGGGCTCTAATTTGTCTAAGCTGGTGGTTCTCAAAGTGTGGTCTCTGGACCAGCAACATTAGCACCACCTGGAAGCTTGTTACAAATACAAATT
Source organism: Pan troglodytes (assembly GCF_028858775.2). Lineage (NCBI taxonomy): Eukaryota > Metazoa > Chordata > Mammalia > Primates > Hominidae > Pan > Pan troglodytes. The sequence goes on along the minus strand of NC_072398.2, from coordinate 100,920,510 downwards.
CTTGGGCACCATCTTGATCTACTAAATCAAAAACACTGGAGGTGGAGCCCAGAAATCCATGTTTTAACAAGCCTTCAAAAGGATTCTGATGCATGGTCAAATTTAAGAACCATGGATCTAGGCCGTCTTGGTAAACCAGTCTCTTACAGCTTGATTTATAATACCCCATATAATGGTTTTGGCCTTCAGTGTAGATTCCAGTCTTTGGTCACGTATTTTATTTAATTGTTATATATCCTTAGTCTTTAACCTGGAACAGTTCCTAAGCCTTTCTTTATTTTACAATACTGACTTTGAAGAATGGATTCCTTTGCTTCTGTAATAGAATGCTCATTATTTTGGGTTTGTCTGATATTTCTTCACATAGAGCCTCATAAAACCAGGCTATGCATTCCCAGATGGAATTCTCTATAAGTGATTTTGTGTCCGTCTCAGGGCATCATATCTAGAGGCACACACATTCATTTGCCACTATCTGGTGATTTTAATTTTGATCACCTGGTCAAGGTGTTGTCTGACTTCTCTACTGTATAGTTGGATTTTTTTCCCTCGCAAGTAACAGGCAATCTGTGGGGAAGAAGCTTTAGAGCTAAGTAAATATTCTGGTCTTCACTATAAAGCATAGATCAGCAATGTGGAAAAATGGACTGAACTGAAGGGAAAAGGTGGCAGAAAAGCCAGCTAAGAGTCTGTTACCATAAACCAGATGGTCTGGGAGCATCTGAGCAGAAGAGCTGCTGAAACCATGTGAGTGGATGTGGTTGCCCAGACAATCCTGGGTCTTAGTCATCATTTCTATAGATTATTTGATCTATTATCATAAATGAAAATTATGTGTATTTTGCAGTTATTGAACTAGTGGAAATAGTGTTCTACATATATTAATTATGTGATTTTTTTTCACACAAAAGGAAACAAACAGATATGTAAGTTAATTATGACAGCCATATTATTTACTTCTTTATCTTTATTGATTTTCTTTTTGTGAGCTAATTTTTTATCAGGTACCAAGAAAAGTGTGCTAAAATTTCCTGCTATGATGATGCATTTTTCTCTTTTCTTTTAGTTTTGTCAGTTTTTGCTTTATTGCTTTTTAAGGTATATTTTTTGCATACTTTACAACAATCCTTTTCTGCCCTTAAATGCAGAGAGTATGTTTTGTGAACAGTATATAATTATATTTTGCTTCTTCATCCAGTCTGACAATCAATGTCTTATAACTGAAGTATTTGTTCAATTTGTATTTAGTTACTGAGATTGTTGTATTTAATTATATCTTGCTATTTAATTTCTATTTGATTTATTTTTTATGTTTATTTTTGGATCAAATAATTATTTTTATTATATCTATTCTATTCTATTCCATTCTATTCACTTTTTAATTACATATTGTTTTACTATGTGTTTAGTGTCTCCCTAGAAATTATATTACATATCCTGGATATATTACAGATTAATTTAGATTGGTACTTTTACCACTTTCCAAGTGATGCAAGAAACTTACAACAGTGTAACTCAATTTACCCTGCTCACTTTTTGTGCTATTCTTGTTATATATTTTAAACCCATAAAATGACTCACTAATCCTCTATTCTTCCTTTTGTAACTTCTATTAAATCCATATTTCAAATTCTTAGTATCATTTATACTATTTAAACTCTAAAATTTTTATTTGACATTTTTAATAGAGTCCAGGTCTTTGCCAAATATCTGTATTTTCATTTACTATTTTGAACATATTAATCATAGTTCCTTTAAAGTTTCTGTCTGATACCTTTACTACCTAATCATCTGTGGGTCTGTTTCTACTAATCCTTTTCTCTTGATTTTGAGTCATTTGGTCCTATTTTTAATTTCTTTTAATTTTAAAATATTTAATTGTCAAATAAAGATTCAGTCCTTTTAAAATAAAAAAAAAACTGCCTGTCAAAAGAAAGGTTTAACTCTCTGAGACGAATACACACATCACAAAGAAATTTCTCAGATTGATTCTGTCTAGATTTTAAGTGAAGATATTTCCTTTTCCACCATAGGCCTCAAGGTGCTCAAAATGCTCACTTGCAGATTCTGCAAAAAAGTATTTCAAAACTGGTCCTTCAAAAGAAAGGTTCAACTCTGTGATATGAATGCACATATTACCCAGAAGTTTGTCAGATTGCTTCTGTCCAGATTTTATGTGAAGATATTTGCTTTTCTACAATAGGCCTCAAACTTATCCAAATGTCCACTTTCAGATTCTACAAAAAGATTGTTTCGAAAGTGTTCAGTCAAAAGAAAGGTTCAACTATGTGAGATGAATGCACAGATCACAAAGAAGTTTCTCAGAATTCTTCTGTCTAGTTTTTATGTGAAGATATTTCATTTTTCACCACAGGCATAAAGTCGCACGAAATGTCCACTTGCAGATTCTACAAAATGATTGTTTGCAAACTGTTCAGTCAAAAGAAAGGTTCAACATTTTGAGATAAATGCACAGATCACAAACAAGTTTTTCAGAATTCTTCTGTCTAGTTTTTATGTGATGGTATTTCATTTTTCACCATAGGCATAAATCCGCAAGAAATGTCCACTTGCAGATCCTTCAAAAGAAAGGTTCAACTCTGGGAGATGAATGCACACATCACAAAGAAGTTTCTCAGAATGCTTCTATCTTGTTTTTATGTGAAGATGTTTCCTTTTCCACCATAGGCCTCAAAGCGCTCCAAATATCCACTGGCAGATTGTACAAATTGAGAGTTTCAAAACCGCTCAATCAAAAGAAATGGTAAACTCCATGAGATGAATGAATGCATCACAAATAAGTTTCTCAGATTGCTTCTATCTAGAGTTTATATGAAGATATTTCTTATTCTAAAATATGCTGCAAATCGCTCCAAATGTCCAGTTGCAGATTCTACAAAAAGAGTGTTTCCAAACTGCTCAATCAAAAGAAAGGTTCATCACTGTGAGATGAATGCACACATCACAAAGAAGATTCTCAGAATTCTACTATCTATGTTTTGTTTTGTTTTTTTTTTGTGTGTGTGTGAAGATGTTGCCTTTTCCACCATAGGCCTCATAGCACTCCAAAAGTCCACTTGCAGATTCTACAAAAAAAAGAGTTTCAAATCTGCTCAATCAAAAGAAAGGTTTAACTCTGTGAGATGAATGCAGACATCACAAAGAAGTTTCTCTGATTGCTTCTGTCTAGATTTTATGTGTAGATATTTCCTATTATAGCATAGGCCGCAAAGTGCCCGAAATGTCCACTTGCAGATTCTACAAAGAGAGGATTTCCAAAATGCTTAATCAAAAGAAAGCCTCAACTCCGTGTGATGAAAGCACACATCACAAAGAAGTTTTTCAGCATTCTTCTATCTAGTTTTTATGGGAAGATATTTCCTTTTCCATCATAGGCCACATAGTGCTCCAATTGTCCACTTGCAGATTCTACAAAAACAGCGTTTCAAAACTGCTCTATGAAAAGAAAGGTTTAACTCTGTGAGACGAATACAAACATCACAAAGCAGTTTTTCAGATTGATTCTGTCTAGATTTTAAGTGTAGATATTTCATTTTCCACCATAGGCCTCAAGACACTCTAAATGTCCACTTGCAGATCCTACAAAAAGAGTATTTCAAAACTTGTCCTTCAAAAGAAAGTTTCAACTCTGTGAGATGAATGCACACATCACAAATAAGTTTGTCAGATTGCTTCTGTCCAGATTTTAAGTGAAGATACTTCCTTTTCTACAATAGGCTGCAAAGCTCTCGAAATGTCCACTTGCAGATTCTACACAAAGGGAGTTTCAAAACTACTCAATCAACGGAAAGCTTTAAGTCTGTGAGATGAATGCATACATCACAAAGAAGTTTCTCAGAATGCTTCTGTGTAGTTTTTATGTGAAGATATTTGCTTTTCCACAGTAGGCCTCAAAGCGCTCCAAATATCCACTGGTATATTCTACAAAAACAGTGTTTCCAAACTGCTCAATCAAAAGAAAGGTTCAACTCTGTGAGATGAAATCACACATCAACAAGACGTTTCTCAGAATTCTTCTGTCTAGTTTTTAGGTGAAGATATTTCCTTTTCCACCATAGGCCTCAAAGCACTGCAAATATCAACTTGCAGATTCTACAAAAAGAGAGTTTCAAAACTTCTCGATCAAAAGATTTAAATCTATGAGATGAATGCACAGCTCACAAGAAGTTTCTCAGATTTTTTCTGTCTAGATTTTATGTGAAGATATTTTTTTTCTACCATAGGCCGCAAAGCGCTCCAAATGTCCACTTGTGGATTCTACAAAAAAGAATGTTTCCAAACTGCTCAATGAAAAGAGAGGTTCAACTGTGTCAGATGGATGCACACATCACAAAGATGTTTCCCAGAATTCTTGTGTCTAGTTTTTATGTGGAGATATTTCCTTTTCGACCATAGGCCTCAAAGTGCTCCAAATGTCCACTTGCAGATTCTACAAAAAGAGTGTTCCCAAACTGCTCAATCAAAAGAAAGGTTCAACTCTGTGAGATGAAGGCACACATCCCAAAGAAGTTTCTCAGAATTCTTGCCTAGTTTATATGTGAAGATATTTCATTTTCCACCATAGACTTCAAGGCGATCGAAATGTCCACTTGCAGATTCTAAAAAAAGTATTTCAAAGCTGATCCATCAAAACAAATGTTCAACTCTGGGAGATGAATGCACACATCACAAAGAAGTTTCTCAGAATGTTTCTATCTAGTTTGTATGTGAAGATATTTCCTTTTCCACCATAGGCCTCAGAACGCCCCAAATGTCCACTTGCAGATTCTACAAAAAGATTGTTTCCAAACTGCTCAATCAAAAGAAAGGTTCAATTCTGTGAGATGAACGCAAGCATCACAAAGAAATTTCTCATAATTCTTCTGTCGAATTTTTGTGAAGGTATTTCCTTTTCCAGCACAGGCCTCAAAGCACTCCAAATGTCCACTTGCAGATTCTACAAAAAGAGTGTTTGATAACTGCTCAATCAAAAGAAAGGTTTAACTCCGTGAGATGAATGCACAGTTCACAGAGAAGTTTCTCAGAATGCTTCTGCATAGTTTCTATGTGAAGATATTTCCTTTTCCACAATAGGCCTCAAAGGTCTCCAAATATCCACTTGCAGATTCTACAACTAGAGTATTTCCAGACTGCTCAATCAAATAAAAAGTTCAGTACCGTGAGAGGAATGCACACGACACAGAGAAGTTTCTCAGAATTCTTCTGCATAGTTTTTATGTGACGATATTTCCTTTTCAACCTTATGCTGCAAAGGGCTCCAAATATCCACTTGCAGATTCTACAAAAAGAGAGTTTCAAAACTGCTCTAACAAAAGGTAGGTTCAACACTGAGATGAATGCACACGTCACAAAAAAGTTTCTCAGAATGCTCCTGCGTAATTTCAATGGAAGATATTTCCTTTTCCACCATCAGCCACAAAGGGCTCCAAAATATCCAATTGCAGATTCTACAAAAAGAGGGTTTCGAAAATGCTCTATCAAAAAATTGATTCACCTGTGCAAGTTGAATGCACACATCACAAAGAAGTTTCTCAGAATGCTTCTGTTTAGTTTTTCTGTGAAGATATTTGCTTTTCCACAGTGGGCCTCAAAGGGCTCCACATATCCACTTGCAGATTCTACGAAAAGAGCATTATTTGCTTTTCCATGATAGGCCACAAAGGGCTCCAAATATCCACTTGAAGCTTCTACTAAAAGAGAGTTTAAAAACTGCTCTGTCAAAAGATGTGTTCAACTCTGTGAGTTCAATACACACATCACAAAGATGTTTCTCAGGTTGCTTCTGTGTAATTTTTATGTGAAGATATTTTCTTTTCCACCCTAGGCCTCAAAGTGCTCCAAATATCTACTTGCAGATTCCACCAAAAGTGTATTTCCAAACTGCTCAATCAAAACAAAGTTCAACACTGTGAAATGAATGCACTCATCACAAAGAAGTTTCTGAGAATGCTTCTGTGTAGATTTTATGTGAAGATATATCCTTTTCCACAATAGGTCCCTAAGCACTACAAATATCCACTTGCAGATTCTACAAAAAGAGTGTTTCAAAACTGCTCAATCAAAGAAAGTTTCAACTCTGTGAGATGAATGCACACATCACAGAGAAGTTTCTCAGTATGCCTCTGTGTAGTTTCTATGTGAAGAAATGTTCTTTTCCACCATAGGCCTCAAAAGGCTCCAAATATCCTCTTGCAGATTCTATGAAAAGAGAGTTTCAAAACTGCTCTATCAAAAGATAGGTTCAACTCTGTGAGATAAATGCACACATCACAAAGAAGTTTCTCAGAATGCTTAATGTTCTGTTTTTATTAAAAGATATTTCCTTTTCCACCATCGGCCACAAGGGGCTTCAAATATACACTTGCAGATTCCACAAAAAGAGAGTTTCAAAACTGCTCTATGAAAAGATAGGTTCAACTCTGTGAGGTGAATGCACACATCACAAAGAAGTTTCACAGAATGCTTCTGTCTAGATTTTACGTGAAGATATTTCCTTTTCTACCATGGGCCACAAAGTGCTCCAAATGTCCAGTTGCAGATTCTACAAAAAGAGTGTTTCCAAACTGCTCAAGCAAAAGAAAGGTTCAACTCTATGAGATGAAAGCACACATCACAAAAGTAGTTTCTCAGAATGCTTCTATCTAGTTTTTATGTGACGATATTTCATTTTCCACCATAGGCCTCAAGGCACCAAAAGTGTCCACTTGCAGATTCCAGAAAAAGAGTATTTCAAAACTGGTCCATCAAAAGAAAGTTTCAACACTGGGAGATGAATACCCACATCACAAAGAAGTTTCTCAGAATGCTTCTATCTAGTTTTTATGTGATGATATTTCCCTTACCGCCATAGGCCTCAAAGCGCCCCAAATGTCCACTTGCAGATTCTACAAAAAGAGAGTTTCAAAACTGCTCAAACAAAAGAAGAGTTAACTCTTTGAGATGAATGCACCCATTAAAAAAATTTTCTTTGATTGCTTCTGTCCAGATTTTATGTGAAGATATTTCCTTTTCAACCATGGGCCGCAATCCACTCCAAATGTCCACTTGCGGAACCTAAAAAAAGAGAGTTTCCAAACTGCTCAATCAAAAGAAGGTTTCCACTCTGTGAGATGAATGCACACATCACAAAGAAGTTTCTCAGAATTCTTCTGTTTAGTTTTTCAGGGAAGATATTTCCTTTTCCAACATAGACCTCAAAGCACTCCAAATATCCACTTGCCTGTTTTACAAAAGGAGAGATTCAAAACTGCTAAATCAAAAGATAGGTTCAACCCTGTAAGTTGAATGCATGTACCACAAAGAAGTTTTTCAGAATGCTTCTATGTAGTTCTTATGTGAAGATATTTCCGTTTCCACAATAGCCCTCAAAGCGGTCCAAATATCCACTTGCAGATTCTACAAAAAGACTGTTTCCAAACTGCTCAATCAAATGAAAGGTTCAACCCTGTGAGATGAATGCACACATCACAAAGTAGTTTCTCAGAATGCTTCTTTGTAGTATTTATGGGAAGCTATTTCCTTTTCCACCATAGGCCTCAAAGTGCTCCAAATATCCACTTGCAGATTCCACGAAAAGAGTATTTCCAAACTGCACAATCAAAAGAAAAGTTCAACTCTGGGACATGAATGCACACATCACAAAGAAGTTTCTCAGAATGCTTCTGTGTATTTTTTTTAGAGGATAATTCCTTTTCCCCCATAGGCCACAAAGGGATCCAAATATCCACTTGCAGATTCCACAAAAAGAGAGTTTCCAAACTGCTCAATCAAAAGAAAGTTTCAATTCTGTGAGATGAATGCACACATCACAAAGAAGTTTCTGAGAATGCTTCTGTGTAGTTTTTTGTGTGAAGATATTTCCTTTTCCACAACAGGCCTCAAATCCCTCCACATATCCACTTGCAGATTCTCCCCAAAGAGTGTTTCAAAACTGCTCAATCAAAAGAAAGATTCAGCTCTGTGAGATGAACGCATACCTCACAAAGAAATTTCTGAGAATGCTTCTGTGTAGATTTTATGTGAAGATATTTCCTTTTCCACAATAGGCCTCAAAGCACTCCAAATATCCACTTGCAGATTTTACAAAAAAAGTGTTTCCAAATTGCTCAATGAAATGAAATTTTCAACTCTGTGTGATGAATGAACACATCATGAAGAAATTTTTCAGAATGCTTCTATGTAGTTTTTATGGTAAGATATTTCCTTTTCCACCAATGGGCACAAAGGGCTGAAAATATCCACTTGCATTTTCTACAAAAAGAGAGTTTCAAAACTGCTCTATCAAAAGATAATTTCAAAACTTCGAATTGAATGCACACAACACAAAGAAGTTTCTCAGAATCCTTCCGTGTAGTTTTTATGAGAAGATATTTCCTTTTCCACTGTAGGCCCCAAAGTGCTCCAAATATCCACTGGCAGATTCTACAAAAACAGTGTTTCCAAGCTACACAATCAAAAGAAACGTTCAACTCTGGGAGATGAAGGCACTCATCACAAAGAAGTTTCTCAGAATGCTTCTTTGTAGTTTTTATGGAAGATATCTCCTTTTCTGCCATGGGACAAACAGGTCCCCAAATATCCCCTTTCAGAATATACAAAAAGACAGTTTCCAAACTGCTCAATCAAAAGCAACTTTCAAATCTGTGAGATGAATGAAAACATCACAAAGAAGTTTCTCAGAATGCTTCTGTGTAGTTTTTATTGGAAGATATCTCCTTTTCCACCATAGGACACAAAGGCCTCCAAATATCCACTTGCAGATTCTACAAAAAGAGAGTTTCAAAACTCCTCTCTCATATGATAGGTTCAACTCTCGGCATTAAATGCACACATCACTAAGAAGTTTCTCAGAATGCTTCCATGTGGTTTTTAAGGGAAGATACTTCCTTTTCCACCATAGGCCTCAGAGCCCTCCAAATACCCAGTTGCAGATTCCTCAAAAAGAGTGTTTCCAAACTGCTCAATCAATAGAAAGATTCAACACTGTGAGATGAATGCACACATCACAAAGAAGTTTCTGAGAATGCTTCTGTGTAGTTTTTATGTGAAGATATTTCCTTTTCCACAATAGGCCTCAAAATCACTCCAAATATCCACTTGCGGATCCTATAAAAAGAGTGTTTCAAAACTGCTCAATGAAATGAAAGATTCAACTCTGTGTGATGAATGCACTCATCAAAAAGAAGTTTCTCAGAAAAATCTTTTTAATTTTTATGGTAAGATATTTCTTTTTCCACCATCGGCCACAGAGGGCTCAAATATTCACTTGCAGATTCTACAAAAAGAGGGTTTTCAAACTTCTCAATCAAATGAAAGGTTCAACTCTGTGAGATGACTGCACACATCACAAAGAAGTTTCTCAGAATGCTTCTGTGTAGTTTGTATGTGCAGAAATTTCCTTTTCCACTATAGGCTGCAAAGGGCTCCAAATACCCACTTGCAGATTCTAAAAAAAGAGAGTTTCAATGCTGCTCTTTCAAAAGTTAGGTTCAACTCAGTGAGGTGAATGCACACATCAAAAAGAAGTTTCTCAGAATGCTTCTGACTAGATTGTATGTGAAGATATTTCCTTTTCCACTTTAGTCTTCAAATACCTCCAATTACCAGTTGCAGATATTACAAAAAGAGTTTTTCAAAACTGCTCAATCAAAAGAAAGTTTCTATTGTGTGAGATGAATGCACACATCACAAAGAAGTTTCTCAGAATGCCTCTATGTAGTTTTCATGTGAAGATATTTCCTTTTCCAACATAGGCCAAAAAGGCCTCCAAATATCAATTTGCAGAATCTACAAAAAGAGAGTTTCAAAACTGCTCTACCAAAAGATGAGTTCAAATCCATGAGTTGAATGCACACATCTCAAAGAAGTTTCTCAGAATGCTTCTGTGCAGTCTTTTTTTGGAAGATACTTCCTTTTCCACCACAGGCCTCAAAGCACTCCAAATATCCACTTTCAGAGTCTACAAAAAGAGTGTTTAGAAACTGCTCAATCAAAAGAAGGGTTCAACTCCGTGAGACTAATGCACACATCACAAAGAAGTTTCTCAGAATGCTTCTAGTTAGTTTATAAGTGTAGATATTTCATTTTCCACCATAGGCGTCAAATTGCTCCAAATATCTACTTGTAGATTCTACAAAACGTGTGTTTTTGAAACTGCTCAATCAAAAGAAAGGTTCAACTCTATGAGATGAATGCACAAATCACTAAAAAGTTTCTCAGAATGCTTCTGTGCAGTTTTTATTGGAAGTTATTTCCTTTACCAAAATAGGCCGCAAAGGGCTCCAAATATCCACTTGCAGATTTTCCAAAAAGACAGTTTCAAAACTGCTCTTTCAAAAGATGAGTTCAAATCTGTGAGTTGAATGCACACATCACAAAGAAGTTACTCAGAATGCTTCTGTGCAGTTTTTTTTTAGAAGATACTTCCTTTTCCACCATAGGCCTCAAAGCGCTCCAAATATCCACTTGCAGATTCTACAAAAAGAGAGTTTCAAAACTGCTCTATGAAAAGATAGGTTCAACTCTGTGAGTTGAATGCACACATCACAAAGAAGTTTCTCAGAATGCTTCTGGTTAGTTTATAAGTGTAGATATTTCATTTTCCACCACAGGCGTCAAATTGCTCCAAATATCTACTTGCAGATTCTACAAAAAGAGTGTTTCCAAACTGCTCAATCAAAAGAAAGGTTCAACTCTGTGAGATGAATGCACACATCACTAAAAAGTTTCTCAAAATGCTTCTGTGTAGTTTTTGTGTGAAGATATTTCCTTTTCCACAGTAGGCCTCAGTGTTCCTAATATCCACTTGCAGATTCTACAAAAAGAGTGTTTCAAAAGTGTTCAGTGAAAAGAAAGGTTCAACTCTGTGAGACGAATGCACACATCACAAAGGAGTTTCTCAGAATGCCTCTGTGTGGTTTTTATTGGAAGTTATTTCCTTTTCCAAAATAGGCTGCAAAGGGCTCCAAATATCCACTTGCAGATTTTCCAAAAAGAGAGTTTCAAAACTGCTCTATCAAAAGATAGGTTCAACTCTGTGAGTTGAATGCACATATCACAAAGAAGTTTCTCAAAATGCTTCAGTGTAGTTTTTATGTGAAGATATTTCATTTTCCATTGGAGGCCACAAAGCCCTCCCAATATCCACTTGCAGATTCTACAACAAGAATTTTTGCAAACTTCTCAATCAAAAAAAAAGGTTCCAATCTGTGAGTAGAAAGCACACATCCCAAATAAGTTTCTCATAGTGCTTCTGTGTATTTTTTTATGTGAAGAGATTTCCTTTTCTACCATTGGCCACTAATGGCTCCAAGTATCCACTTGCAGATTCTCCAAAAAAGAGTTTCAAAACTCCTCTGTCAAAAGATAGGTTCAACTCTGTGAGTTGAATGCACACATTACAAAAAAGTTTCTGAGAATGCTTCTGTGTAGTTTTTATGTGAAGATAGTTCCTTTGCCGCCATGGTCCTCAAAGTGCTCCAAATATCCACTTGCATATTCTACAAAAAGAGTTTTTCAAAACTGCTCCATGAAAAGATAGGTTCAACCCTGCAAGTTGAAAGAGTTGAATGGACACATCTCAAAGAAGTTTCTCAGAATGCTTCTGTGTAATATTTATGTGAAGATATTACCTTTTCCACCATAGGCCTCAAAGCGCTCCAAATATCCACTTGCAGATTCTACAAAAAGATTGTTTCCAAACTGCTCAATCAAAAGAAACATTCAACACTGTGAGATGAATGCACACATGACAAAGAAGTTTCTGAGAATGCCTCTGTGTAGATTTTATGTGAAGGTATTTCCTTTTTCACAATAGGCCTCAAAGCAATCCAAATATCCATTTGCAGATTCTACAAAAAGAGGGTTTCCAAACTGATCAATCAAATCAAAGTTTCAACTCTGTGAGATGAATGCAAACATCACAAATAAGTTTCTCAGAATGCTTCTGTGTAGTTTTTATGTGAAGATATTTCCTTTTCCACCATCGGCCTCAAAGCACTCCAAATATCCACTTGCAGAATCTACAAAAAGTGAGTTTCAAAACTGCTCTATCGAAAGATAGGTTCAACTCTGCGAGTTGAATGCAAACATCACAAATAATTTTCTCAGAATGCTTTTGTGTAGTTTTTATGTGAAGATACTTCCTTTTCCACCATAGGCCTGAAAGCGCTTCAAATGTCCACTTGCAGATTCTACAAAAAGAGGGTTTCCAAATTGATCAATCAAAAGAAAGTTTCAACTCTGCGAGATGAATGCACACATTACAAAGAGGTTTCTCAGAATTATTCTGTGTAGTTTTTATGTGAGGATATTTCCCTTTCCACCCTAGACTTCAAAGCTCTCCAAATATCCACTTGGAGATTCTACGCAAAGGGTGGTTGAAAAGTTCTCAATCAAAAGAATGGTTCAAGTCTGTGAGATGAATGCACGCAAAACAAAGAAGTTTCTGAGAATGGTTCTGTGTAGTTTTAATGTGAAAATATTTCCTTTCGCACAAAAGGCTTCAAGGCGTTCCAAATATCCACTTCCAGATTCTACAAAAAGAGTGTATTAAAACTGCTCAATCAAATGAAACATTCAACTCTGTGAGATGAATGCATACATCACAAAGAACTTTCTCAGAATGTTTCTGGGTAGTTCTTATGGAAAGATATTTCCTTTCCACCATTGACCATAAAGGGCTACAAATAACAACTTGCAGATTCTACAAAAAGAGAGTTTCAACACTGCTCTATCAAAAGATAGGTTCAACTCTGTGAATTGAATGCACACATCACTAAGAAGTTTCTCAGAATGTTTCCGTGTCGTTATTATATGAAGACATTTCCTTTTCAACCACAGGCTGGAAAGGTCTCCAAATATCCACTTGCAGATTCTACAAAAAGAGAGTTTCAAAATTGCTCTATCAAAAGATAGGTTCAACTCTGTGAATTGAATGCCCACATCACAAAGGAGTTTCTCCGAATGCTTCTGTGTAGTTTTTATGTGAAGATATTTCCTTTTCCACAATAGGACTCTGATGGCTCCAAATATCCACGTGTAGATTTTACTAAAAGAGTGTTTCCAAACTCCTCAATCAAAAGAAATTTTCAACTCTGTGAGATGAATGCACACATCACAAAGAAGTTTCTCAGAATGCTTCTGTGTAGTTTTTATGTGAAGATATGTCCTTCTCCATCGCAGGCCACAAAGGTATCCAAATATCCACTTGCGAATTCTAGAAAAAGAGAGTTTCAAAACTGCTCATTCAAAAGATATGTTCAACTCTGTGAGATGAATGCACACATCACAAAGAAGTTTCTGATAATGCTTCTGTGCAGTTTTTATGAGAAGATATTTGCTTTTCCACCGTAGGCCGCAAATGGCTCCAAATATCCACTTGTAGATTTCAAAAAAAGAGAGTTTCAAAACTGCTATATCAAGAGACAGTTTCAACTCTGTGAGCTGAATGCTCACGTGACAAAGATGTTTCTCAGAATGCTTCTGTGTAGTTTTTATGAGAAGATATTTCGTTTTCCACAGTAGGCTGCAAAGGGCTCTAAATATCGACTTGCAAATTACACAAAAAGAGTGCTCCAAAACTTCTCTATCAAAATATAGGTTCAGCTCTCTGAGATGAATGCACACATCAAAAAGAAGTTTCTCAGAATGTTTCTGTGTAGTCATTATGTGAAGATATTTCCTTTTCCACCATGGGCCTCAAAGCGCTCCATATATCCACTTGCAGATCCTACAAAAAGTGTGTTTCCAAACTGCTCAATCAAAAGAGAGTTTCAACTCTGTGATATTAATGCACACATCACAAAGAAGTTTCTCAGAATGCTTCTGTGAAGTTTTTATGTGAAGATATTTCCTTTTCCACCATAAGCCTCAAAGCGCTCCAAATATTTACTTACAGATTCCAAAAAAGAAAGTTTCAAAACTGCTCAATCAAAAGAAAGGTTCAACTCTGTTAGATGAATGCACACATCACAAAGTAGTTTCTCAGAATGCTTCTATGTAGTTCTTATGTGAAGATATTTCCTTTTCCACAATGGGCCTCAAAGGACTCCATATATCCACTTGCACATGCTACAAAAGGAGGGTTTCCAAACTGCTCAATCAAAAGCAACTTTCAAATCCGTGAGATGAATGAAAACATCACAAAGTAGTTTCTCAGAATGCTTCTGTGTAGTTTTTATGTGAAGATATATTCTTTTCCACCATAGGCCTCAAAGGGCTCCAAATATCCACTGGCAGATTCTACAAAAAGAGAGTTTCAAAACTGCTGTATCAAAAGTCAGGTTCAACTCTGTAATTTGAATGCACACATCACAAAGAAGTTTCTCGGAATGCTTCTGTGTAGTTTTTATGAGAAGATATATTCTTTTCCACCATAAGCTGCAAAGGGCTCCAATTATTCACTTCAAGATTCTACTAAAAGAGTGTTTCCAAACTGCTCAACCAAAAGAAAAGTTCAACACTGTGAGATGAATGCACACATCACAAAGAAGTTTCTGAAAATGCTTCCGTGTAGTTTTCATGTGAAGATATTTCCTCTTCCACAATAGGACACAAAGCGCTCCATATACCCATTGCAGATTCTACAAAAAGTGTTTCCAAACTGCTGAATCAAAAGAGAAGTTAAACTCTTTGAGATGAATGCACGCATCACAACGAAGTTTCTCAGAATGCTTCTCTGTAATTGCTTATGAGAAGATATTTCCTTTTCCACCATATGCTGCAAAGGGCTCCAAATATACGCTTGCAGATTCTACAAACAGAGAGTTTCAAAACTGCTCTATCAAATGGTAGGTTCAACTCTGTGATTTGAATGCACACATCACAAAGAAGTTTCTCAGAATGCTTCTGTATAGTTTTAATATGAAGATATTTCCTATTCCACCATAGGCCTCAAAGTGCTCCAAATATCCACTTGCAGATTCTAGGAAAAGAGTGTTTCAAAACTTCTCAATAAAAAGAAAGATTCCACTCTGTCACGATAATGCACACACCCAAAGAAGATTCTGAGAATGCTTCTGTGTAGTTTTTATGGGAACATATTTCCTTTTCCACAATAGGCCTCAAAGCGCTGCAATTATCCACTTGCAGATTATACAAAAAGAGAGCTTCAAAACTGCTCAGTCAAACGAAGTCTTCAACTCTGTTAGATGAATGGACGCATCCCAAAAAAGCTTATCAGAATGCCTCTGTCTAGTTTTTATGTGAAGATATTACCTTTTCCACGATACGCCTCAAAGTACTCCAAATATCCACTTGCAGATACCACAAAAAGAGTGTCTCCAAACTGCTCAATCAAAAGAAAGGTTCAATTGCGTGAGTTGAATGAGCACATCAAAAAGAAGTTTCTGTGAATGCTTCTGTCTAGTTTTTAAGTGAATATATTTCCTTTTCCACTGTACGCCTAAAAGGGCTTCAAATATCCACTTGCAGATATTACAAAAAGAGTTTTTCAAAACTCTTCAATCAAAACAAAGGTTCAACAATGTGAGATGAATGCACACATCACAAAGTAGTTTCTCAGAATGCTTCTGTCGAGTTTTTAGGTGAAGATATTTCCTTTTCTCCTACAGGCCTTAAAGCACGCCAAATATCCATTTGCAGATACTACAAAAAGAGTGTTTCCAAACTGCTCAATCAAAAGAAATGTTAAACCTGTGAGTTGAACGCACATGTCACAAAGAATTTTCTGAAAATGTTTCTGTCTGATTTTTATATGAAGATATTTCTTTCTCCACCAGAGGCCTCAAATTTCTTCAACTGTCAACTTGTAGACTCTTCAAAAAGAGTGTTTAAAAACTGTTTTGTCAAAAGAAAGGTTAAACTCTGTTAGATGAATGCACACATAACAAAGAAGTTTCTGAGAATGCTTCTAATTTTTATGTGAAGATATTTCCTTTTCAGCTATAGGCCTCAAAGCGTTTCAAACATGCATTTGCAGACACTACAAAAAGAGTGTTTCCAAACTGCTCAATGAAAAGAAAGGTTCAAAAATATGAGTTGAATACACACATCCCAAAAGTATTTCAGAATGCTTCTGTCTAGTTTTTATGTGAAGATATTTCCTTTTTCACCATAGGGCTCAAAGCGATCCAAATATCCACTTGCAGATTCTACAAAAAAAGTGTTTCAAAACTGCTCAATCAAAAGAAAGGTGAAACTCTGTGAGATGAATGCACACATCACTAAGAAGGTTCTGAGAATGCTTCTGTCTAGTTTTGACATGAAGATATTTCCTTTTCAGCTTTAGGCCTCAAAGTGCTCCAAATATCCATTTGCAGATACTACAAAAAGAGTGCTTCCAAATTTCTCAATCAAAAGAAAGGTTCAACTCTGCGAGTTGAATGCACACATTACAAAGAAGTTGCTGAGAATGCTTCTGTGTAGTTTTTATGTGAATACATTTCCTATTCCACCAGAGGCCGCAATCGCTCCAAATATCCACTTGCAGATTCTACAAAAAGAGTGTTTCAAAACTCCTCAATCAAAAGAAAAGTTCAACTCCGTGAGATGAATGCACACATCATTAAGAAGTTTCTGAGAATGCTTCTGTCTAATTTTTATGTGAAGATATTTCCTTTTCAACAGATGCCGCATTCGATCCAAATATTCATTTGCAGAATCTACAAAAAGAGAGTTTCAAAACTACTCAATCAAAAGAAAGGTTCAACTCTATGAGATGAATGCAACATCACAAAGAAGTTTCTCAGAATCCTTCAGTCTTGTTTTTATGTGAAGATATTTCCTTTTCAGCTGTAGGCCTCAAAGCCCTCCAAACACCCATTTTCAGATACTACAAAAAGAGTGTTTCCAAACTGCTCAGTCAAAAGAACGGTTCAACTCTGTGCGTTGAATGCACACATCACAAAGAAGTTTCTGAGAATGCTTCTGTCTCGTTTTCATGTGAAGAAATTTCCTTTTACACCATAGGCCTCAAGGAACTCCAAATATGCACTTGCAGATTCTACAAAAAGAGTGTTTCAAAACTGCTGAATCAAAAGAAAGGTTCAACTCTGTGAGATGAATGTTCACATCACAAAAAAATTCTCTGAATGCTTCTGTCTAGTTTTTATGGGAAGATATTTCCTTTTCAGCTATAGGCCTCAAAGGGCTGCAAATATCCATGCTCAGATACTACAAAAAGGGTGTTTCCAAACTGCTCAATCAAAAGAAAGGTTCAACTCTGTGAGTTAAACGCACACATCACAAAGAAATTTCAGAGAATGCCTCTGTCTACTTTATACATGAAGATAGTTCCTTTTCCACCAAGGGCTTCAAAGCGCTCCAAATATCCACTTGCAGATTCTACAAAAAGAGTGTTTCAAAGATGCTCAAACAGAATAAAAGTTCAACTCTGTGAGTGCAATGCACACATCAGAAAGAAGGTTCTCAAAATGCTTCTGTGTAGTATTTATGTGAGGATATTTCCTTTTCAGCGGTAGGCCTCAAAGCGCACCAAAAGTCCATTTACAGATACTACAAAAGGAGTATTTCCAAACTGCTGAATCAAAAGAAAGGTTCATCTCTGTGAGATGAATTCACACATCACAAAGAAGTTTCTGAGAATGCTACTGTCTAGTTTTTATCTGAAGATATTTCCTTTTCCAACAGAGGCCTCAAAGCGCTCCATATGTCCATATGCAGATAGCACAAAAAGAGTGTTTCCAAACTGTTCCATGAAAACAAAGATTGCACTCTGTGCGTTGAATGCACATATCACAAAGAAGTTTCTGAGAATGCTTCTGTCTAGTTTTTATGTGACGATATTTCCTTTTCCACCATAGGCCTCAAAATGCTCCAAATATCAATTTGCAGAGAGTACAAAAGGGTTTTTTCAAACTAGTAAATCAAAAGAAAAGTTCAACTCTGTAATTTGAATGCACACATCAGAAAGAACTTGCTGAGAATGCTTCTGTCTAGTTTTTATGTGAAGATATTTCCTTTTCCTCTGAAGGTCTCAAAGCACTTAATAAATCCATGTGCACATTCTACAAAAAGAGGGTTTCAAAACTCTCAATCAAAAGAAAGTTTCAACTCCGTGAGATGAATGCACACATCACAGAAAATTTTCTCAGAATGCTTCTGTCTAGTTTTTATGTGAAGATATTACCTTTTCAGCTGTAGGCCTCAAAACGCTCTAAATATCCACTTGCAGATACTACAAAAAGAGCGTTTCCAAACTGCTCAATGAAAAGAAAGGTTCAACTCTGTGAATTGAATGCACACATCATAAAGAAGTTTCTGAAAATGCTTCTGGCTAGTTTGTATACGAAGATAATTCCTTTTCCACCATAGGCCTCAAAGCGCTCCAAATATCCACAAGAAGATCGTACAAAAAGAGTATTTCAAGACTGCTCCATCAAAAGAACGGTTCAACTCTGTGAGATGAATGCAAACAGCACAAAGAAGATTCTGAGAATGCTTCTGTGTACTTTTTCTGTGAAGATATTTCCGTTCCCACCAAGGTCCTCAAAGTGCTCCAAATATCCACTTGCAGATTCTACAAAAAGAGAGATTCAAAACTGCTCAATCAAAAGAAAGTTTCAACTCTGTATGATGAATGCACACATCACAAAGTAGTTTCTGAGAATGCTTCTGTAGGGTTTTTATGTGAAGATATTTCCTTTTCCACCATGGGCCTGAAAGCACTACAAATATCCACTTGCAGATTCTACAAAAAGATTGTCTCAAAACTCTCAGTCAAAAGAAATTTTCAACTCTGTGTGATGAATGCACACATCGCAAAGAAGTTTCTGAGAATGCTTCTGTATAGTTTTTATGGGAAGACATTTCTTTTTCAGCTATAAGCATCAAAGCGCTCCAAATATCCATTTGCCGATGCTACAAAAAGAATGGTTCCAAAGTGCTCAATCAAAAGAAAGATTCAACTCTGTGAGTTGAATGCAGACATGTCAAAGAAATTTCTGACAATGCTTCTCTATAGTTTTTATGTGAAGATATTTCCTTTTCAGCTACATGCCTCAAATCGCTCCAAATGTGCATTTGCAGATACCACAAAAAGAGTGTTTCTAAACTGGTCAATCAAAAGAAAGTTGAACTCTGTGAATTGAATGCCCACATCACAAAGAAGTCTCTGAGAATGCTTCTGTCTAGTCTTTATGTGAAGATAATTCCTTTTTAGCTATAGGCCTCAAAGCGCTCCAAATATCCGTTTGCAGATACTACAAAAACAGTGTTTCCAAACTGCTCAATCAAAAGAAAGTTTGAACTCTGTGAGATGAAGGCAAACATCACAAAGAAGTTTCTGAGAATTATTCTGTGAAGTTTTTATGTGAAAATATTTGCTTTCCCACCGTGGGCCTCAAAGTGCTCCAAATATCCACTTGCAGATTCTTCAAAAAGAGTGTTTCAAAACTGCTCAATCAAAAGACATTTTCATCTCTTTGAATTGAATGAACACATCACGAAGAAGATTCTGAGAATGTTTCTGGCTAGTTTTTATGTGAGGACATTTCCTTTTCCACCATAGGCCTCAAAGTGGTCCAAAATATCCACTTGCAGATTTTACAGAAAGACTGTTTCAAAACTGCTCAATGAAAAGAAACGTTCAACACTGTGAGATGAATGCACACATCACAGAGAAGTTTCTCAGAATGCTTCGGTCTAGTTTTTATGTGAAGAGATTTCCTTTTCCAGCATAAACATAAAAGGGCTCCAAATATCCCCTTGCAGATTCTACAAAAAGACTGTTTCCAAACTGCTCAATCAAAAGAAAGGTTCAACTCTTTCAGTTGAAAGCATATATCACAAAGAAGTATCTGAGAATGCTCTGTCTAGTTTTTATGTGAATATATTTTGTTTTCCACCATAGGCCTCAAAGCACTCCAAATATCAACTTGCAGATTCTACAAAAGAGTGTTTCAAAACTACTCAATGAAAAGAAAGTTTCAACTCTGTGAGATGAATGCACACATCAAAAGGAAGTTTCTCAGAATGCTTCTGCCTAGTTTTTATGTGAAGATATTTCCTTTTCAGCTTCAGGCCTCAAATCGCTCCATCTCTCCATTAGCAGATAGTACAAAAAGAGTGTTTCCAAACTGCACAATCAAAAGAAAGTTTCAATTCTGTGATTTGAAGCACACATCACAAGCAAGTACCTGAGAATGCTCTGTCTAGTTTTTATATAAAGGTATTTCCTTTTCCATCATAGGGCTCAAAGCACTCCAAATATCCACCTGCAGATTCTACAAAAAGAGTGTTTCAAAACTGCTCAATCAAAAGAAAGGTTCAACTCTGTGAGATGAATGCACACATCACAAAGTAGTTTCTCATAATGCTTCTGTCTACTTTTTATGTGAAGATATTTCCTTTTGTGCTATAGGCCTCAATGCACTCCAAATATCCACTTGCAGGTTCTACAAAAGAGTGTTTCAAAACTGTTCAATCAAATGAAAGTTTCATCTCTGTGAGGTTAATGCACACATCACAAAGAAGTTTCTCAGAATGCTTCTGCCTAGTATTTATGTGAAGATATTTTCTTTTCAGCTATATAGCTCAAAGCCCTCCAAATATCCATTTGCAGACACTACCAAAACAGTTTTTTTCAAACTGTTCAATCAAAAGAAAGGTTCATCTCTGTGAGTTGAATTCATCCATCACAAAGAATTTTCTGAGAATCCGTCTGTCTAGTTTTTATGTGAAGATATTTCTTTTTCAACCATAGGCCTCAAAGCGCTTCAAATATCCACTTGCAGATACTACAAAAAGAAAGTTTCAAAACTGGTGAATCAAAAGAAAGGTTCAAGTCTGGGAGATGAATGCACACACCACAAAAAAGTTTCTCAGAATGCTTCTATCTAGTTTTTATGTGAAGATATTTCCTTTTCAGCTATAGGCCTCAAAGCGCTCCAAATATCCATTTGTGGATACTACAAAAAGAGTGTTTCCAAACTGCTCAATCAAGGGAAGGTTTAACTCTGTGAGTTGAATGCACACATCACAAAGAAGTTTCTGAGAATGATTCTGTGTAGTTTTTATGTGAAGATATCTCCTTTTTCATTATAGGCCTCAAATGGCTCCAAATATTCTCTTGCATATTCTACAAAGATAGTGTTTCAAAACTGCTCAATCAAAAGAAAGACCAAACTCTGTGAGTTGAATGCACCCATCACGAATAATTTTCTCAGAATGCTTATGCCTAGCTTTTTCTTTTTTTTAATCTACTTTACGTTTTTTCTTTTTTTCTTTTTTTTATTATTATTACATTTTAAGTTTTAGTGTATATATGCACAATGTGCAGGTTAGTTACATATGTGTACAGGTGCCATTCTAGTGTGCTGCACCCATTAACTTGTCATTTATCATTAGGTATATCTCCTAATGCTATCCCACCCCGCTACCCCACCCCACAACAGTCCCCAGAGTGTGATGTTGTCCTTCCTTTGTCCATGTGTTCTCTTTGTTCAATTCCCGTCTATGAGTGAGAACATGTGGTGTTTGGTTTTTTGTCCTTGCGATAGTTTACTGAGAATGATGATTTCCAATTTCATCCATGTCCCTACAAAGGACATGAACTCATCCTTTTTTATGGATGCATAGTATTCCATGGTGTATATGTGCCACATTTTCTTAATCTAGTCTATCATTGTTGGAAATTTGGGTTGGTTCCAAGTCTTTGCTATTGCAAATAGTGCTGCAATAAATATACGTGTGAATGTGTCTTTATAACAGCATGATTTATAGTCCTTTGGGTATATAACCAGTAATGGGATGGCTGGGTCAACTGGTATTTCTAGTTCTAGATCACTGAGGAATCGCCACACTGAATTCCACAATGGTTGAAGTAGTTTACAGTCCCACCAACAGTTTAAAATTGTTCCTATTTCTCCACAACCTCTCCCACACCCGTTGTTTCCTGACTTTTTAAGGAACCCTAGAAGAAAACCTAGACATTACCATTCAGGACATAGGCACAGGCAAGGGCTTCATGTCTAAAACACCAAAAGCAACTGCAACAGAAGACAAAATTGACAAACAGTATCTAATTAAACTAAAGAGCTTCTGCACAGCAAAAGAAACTACCATCAGTGAAAACAGGCAACCTACAAAATGGGAGAAAATTTTCTCAACCTACTCATCTGACAAAGGTCTAAAATCCAGAATCTACAAGGAACTCAAACAAATTTAAAAGAAACATGAAAAAATGCTCATCAACACTGGCCATTACAGAAATGCAAATCAAAACCACAATGAGATACCATCTCACACCAGTTAGAATGGCAATCATTAAAAAGTCAGGAAACAACAAGTGCTGCCTAGTTTTTATGTGAAGATATTTCCTTTTCTGCTATGGGTCTCAAAGCACTCCAAATACCATTTGCATATACTACAAAAAGAGTGTTTCCAATCTGCTCAATAAAAAGAAAGGTTCAACTCTGAGAGTTGAATGCACCCATCAGAAAGAAGTTTCTGAGAAAGATTCTGCCTAGATTTTATGTGAAGATACTTCCTTATCCACCATAGGCCTCAAAGCACTGCAAATATCCACTTGCAGATTCTACAAAAAGGGTGTTTCAAAACTGCTCAATCAAAAGAAAGGTTCAACTCTGTGAGTTGAATGCACACATTGTCAAGGTGTTTCTGAGAATGCTTCTGTCTAGTTTTCAGGGGAAGATATTTCCTTTTCCACCATAGGCCTCAATACTCTCCAAATACCCACTTGCAGATTCTACAAATAGAGTTTTTCAAAACTGCTCAATTAAAAGAAAGTTTCAACTCTGTGACATGAATGCACACATCACAAGAAGGCTTCTCACAATGCTTCTGCCAGTTTTTATGTGAAGATATTTCCTTTTCCACTATAGGCTTGAAAGTGCTGCAAATATCCATTTACAGATACTACAAAAAGAGTGTTTCCAAACAGCTCAATCAAAAAAAGGTTCAACTCTGTGAGTTGAACGCACACATCACAAAGAAGTTTCTGAGAATGCTTCTGTCTACTTTGCATGTGAAGATATTTCCTTTTCCACCATACGCCTCAAAGGCTCCAAATATCCAATTCCGGATTCTACAAAAAGAGTGTTTCAAAACTGTTCAATGAAATGAAAGGTTAAACTCTGCGAGATGAATGCACACATCACGAAGAAGTTTCTCTGAATGCTTCTGTGTAGTTTTTATGAGAAGATATTTCCTTTCCAGCTATAGGTCTCAAAGCACTCCAAATATCCATTTGCAGATACTACAAAAAGAGTGTTTCCAAACGACTCAATCAAAAGAAAGTTTCAACTCTGTGAGTTCAATGCACACATCACAGTGAAGTTTCTGAGAATGCTTCTGTCTAGTTTCTAAGTGAGGATATTTCCATTTCCACCACAGGCCACAAAACGATCCATATATCCACTTGGAGATACTACAAAAAGTGTTTCAAAACTGCTCAATCAAGAGAAATGTTCAACTCTGTGAGATGAATGCACACATCACAAAAAAGTGTCTCAGAATGCTACTGTCTAGTTTTTATGTGAAGATATTTCCTTTTCAGCTATAGGCCTCAAAGCGCTCCTAATATTAATTTGCGGATACTACAAAAAGAATGTTTCCAAACTGCCAAATCAAAACTAAGGTTCAATCATGTGAGTTGAATGCACACGTAACAAAGGAGTTTCTGAGAATGCTTCTGAATGTTTTTTGTATGAAGATATTTCCTTTTCCACCATAGGCTTCAAAGTGCTCCAAGTCTCCACTTGCGGATTCTACAAAAACAGTGTTTCAAAACTGTTCAATCAAAAGAATGGTTAAACTCTGTTAGATGAATGCGCCCATCACAAAGAAGTTTCTGTAAATGCTTCTGTATAGTTTTTATGTGATATTTCCTTCTCCACCGTAAGCCTCAAAGCACTCCAAAAATCCACTTGCAGATTCTACAAAAAGAGTGCTTCAAAACTTCTCAGTCAAAAGAAAATTCAACTCTGTGAGTTGAATGCACACATCACAAAGAAGTTTCTCTGAATGCTTCTGTCTAGTTTTTATGTGAAGATATTTCCTTTTCACCTATAGGCCTCAAAGTGCTCCAAATATCCATTTGCAGATTGAGCAGTTTTGAAACACTGTTTATGTAGCATCTGCAAGTGGATATTTGGAGGGCTTTGAGACCTATGGTGTAAAAGGAAATATCTTCACATAAAGACTACACAGAAGCATTCTCTGAAACTTCTTTATTATGTGTGCATTCAACTAACAGAGATGAACTTATCTTTTGATTGAGCAGTTTTGAAACACTCTTTTTGTACAATCTGGAAGTGGATATTTGGATGGCTTTGAGGTCTGTTTTGGAAAAGGAAATATCTTCACATAAAAACTGCACAGAAGCATTCTGAGAAAGTTCTTTGTGGATGTGTACATTTAATGCACAGAATCGAATCTATCTTTTGATTGAGCTGTTTTGAATCTCTTTTTAGCAGAATCTGCAAGTGGATATTTGGAGCCCTTTGCGGCCTCTGGTGGAAAAGGAAATATCTTCCAATAAAAAATACACGGAAGCATTCTAAGAGACTTCTTTTTGATGAGTGCATTCATCTCAGAGAGTTGATCGTTTCTTTTGATTGAGCAGTTTTGAAACGCCCTTTTTTAGAATCTGGAAGTGGGTATTCGGAGGGCTTTGATGCCTATCTTGGAAAAGGAAATATCTTCTAATAAAAACTACACAGAATCGTTCTGAGAAACTTCTTTGTGATGTGTGCATTCAACTCACAGTGTTGTACCTATCTTTTGATTGAGCAGTTTTGAATTTCTCTTTTTGTAGAATCTGCAAGTGGATATTCGGAGCGCTTTGTGGAAAAGGAAATATCTTCCCATAAAAACTACATAGAAGCATTCTTAGAAACTTCTTTGTTTTGAGTGCATTCACTCACAGTGTTGATCCTTTCATTGACTGAGCAGTTTTGAAACACTGTTTTTGTATAATCTGTAAGTGGATACTTGGATGGCGTTGAGGCCTATTTTGGAAAAGGAAATATCCTCACATAAAAACTACACATAATCATTATGAGAAACTTCTTTGGTATGTGTACATTCAACTCACAGAGTAGAACCTAACTTTTGATTGAGCAGTTTTGAATCTCTCTTTTTGCAGTATCTGCAGGTGCATAGTTAGAGCGATTTGAGGCCTATTTTAGAAAAGGAAATATCTTCACATAAAAACTACACAGAAACATTCTGAGAAACATTTTATTATGTGTGCATTCAACTCACAGAGTTGAAACTATTTTTTGATTGAGCAGTTTTGAATCTCTCTTTTTGTAGAATCTGCAAGTGGATATCTGGAGCCCTTTTCAGCCTGTGGTGGAAAGTTAAATATCTTGAAATAAAAACTACACAGTAGGATTCTGAGATACTTCCTTGAGATGAGTGCATTCAACTCACAGAATTGAACCTATCTTTTGATTGAGCAGTTTTTTTTTTCTCTCTTTTTGTACATTCTGCAAGTGGATATTTGGAGCGCTTTTAGGCCGATGGTGGAAAAGAAAATATCTTCAAATGAAAATTATGCAGAAGCATTCTAAGAAACTACGTTGTGACGTGTGCTTTCATCTCACAGAGTTGAACCTACCTTTTGATTGGGCAGTTTTGAATCTCTCTTTTTGCAGAATCTGCAAGTGGATATTTGGTGCCCTTTGCAGCCTATGGTGGAAAAGGAAATATCTTCAAATAAAAACTACACAGAATCGTTCTGAGGAAGTTCTTTGTGATGACTGCATTGAACTCACAGAGTTGATCCTTTCTTTTGATTGAGCAGTTTTGAAACACAGTTTTTGTAGAATCTGCAACTGGATATTTGGAGGGCATTGAGGTCTACTTTGGAAAAGGAAATATCTTCACATAAAACCTACACAGAAGCATTCTAAGAAACTTCTCTGTGATGTGTACATTCAACTCACAGAGTTGAACCCACCTTTTGAATGAGCAGTTTTGAATCTCTCTTTTTGTAGAATCTGCAAGTGGTTATTTGGAGCCCTTTGCGCCTTATGGTGGAAAAGAAAATATCTTCAAATTAAAACTACACAGAAGCATTCAGAGAAACTTGTTTGTGATGAGTGCATTTATCACACAGAGTTGAAAATTTATTTTGAATGAGCAGTTTTGAAACACTGTTTTTGTAGAATCTGCAAGGGGATATTTGGACGAGTTTGAGGTGTATTTTGGAAAGGGAAATATCTTCACATTAAAAGTACACAGAAGCATTCTGAGAAACTTCTTTGTTATGTGTACATTCAACTAAGAGAGTCAAACCTATCTTTTGATTGAGCAGTTTTGAATCTCTCTTTTTGCAGAATCTGCAAATGGATATTTGGAGCACTATGATGCCTCTGGTTGAAAAGGAAATATCTTCAAATAAAAACTTCACAGAAGCATTCCGAGAAACTTCTTTGTGATGTGTGCATTCACCTCACAGGGTTGAACCTAACTTTTCACTGACCAGTTTTGAATCTCTCTCTTTGTAATATCTGCAAGTGGATATTTGGAGCCTTTTGTGGCCTATGGTGGAAAAGGAAATATCTTCAAATAAAAACTACACAGAAGCATTCTGAGAAACTTCTTTGGGATGTGTGCATTCACCTAACAGAGGTGACCTTATGTTTTGATTGAGTAGTTTTGAATCTCTCTTTTTGTAGTATCTGCAAGTGGATATTTGGAGCGCTTTGAGGCTTATTGTGGAAAAGGAAATAACTTCCCATTAAAACTACACAGAAACATTCTGAGAAACTTCTTTGTGATCACTGCATTCATACTACAGTGTAGATCTTTTCTTTTGATTGAGCAGTATTGAAACACTGTTTTTGTAGAATCTGCAAGTGGATACTTGGAGGGCTTTGAGGCCTGTTTTGAAAAATTAAATATCCTCACATAAAAACTACACAGAAGCATTCAGAGAAACTTCTTTGTGATGAGTGCATTCATTACACAGAGTTGAAGAATTCTATTGATTGAGCAATTTCCAAACACTCTTTTTGTAGAATCTGGAATTGTATATTTGGAGAGCTTTGAGGCCTATTTTGGAAAAGGAAATATCTTCACATAAAAACTACACAGAAGAATTCAGAGAAACTCCTTCGTGATGAGTGCATTCTTCACAGAGTTGCACCTATCTTTTGATTGAGCAGTTTTGAATCTCTCTTTTTGCAGTATCTGCAAGTAGATATTTGGAGCGCTTTGAGGCCTATTGTGGAAAAGCAGACATCTTCACAACAAAACTACACAGAAGCATTCTGAGAAACTTCTTTGAGAGGTGTGCATTCAACTCACAGAGTTGAACCTCTCTTTTGATTGAGCCGTTTTGAATGTCTCTTTTTGCAGAATCTGCAAGTGGATATTTGGAGCCCTTTGCGGCCTCTGGTGGAAAAGGAAATCTCTTCAAACAAAAACTACACAGAAACATTCTCAGAAACTTCTTTGTGATGAGTGCATTCATCTTACAGAGTTGATCCTTTCTTTTGATTGAGCAGTTCTGAAACACTCTTTTTGTAGAATCTGGAAGTGAATATTTGGAGGGCTTTGAGGTCTATATTGGAAAAGGAAATGTCTTCACATAAAAACTACACAGAAGCATTCTGAGAAACTACTTTGTTATGTGTTCATTCAACTCACAGAGTTGAACCTATCTTTTGATTGGGCAGTTTTCAATCTCTCTTTTTGCAGAATCTGCAGGTAGATATTTAGAGCGTTTTGAGGCCTACTGTGAAAAAGAAGATATCTTCACATAAAAACTACACAGAAGCATTCTGTGAAACTTCTTTAAGAGGTGTGCATTCAACTCACGGAGTTGAACCTATCTTTTGATTGAGCCATTTTGCATCTCTCTTTTTGCAGAATCTGCAAGTGAATATTTGGAGCCCTTTGCAGCCTCTGGTGGAAAAGCATATATCTTCAAATAAAACTACACAGAAACATTCTGAGAAACTACTTGGTGATGAGTGCATTCATCTCACAGATTTGATCCTTTCTTTTGATTGAGCAGTTATGAAACACTCTTTTTGCAGAATCTGGAAGTGGATATTTGGAGGACTTTGAGGCCTATTTTGAAAAATGAAATATCTTGACATAAAAACTACGCAGAAGCATTCTCAGAAACTTCTTCATGATAATGCATTCAGCTTACAGAGTTGAATCTATCTTTTGATTGAGCAGTTTTGAATCTCTCTTTCTTTAGAATCTGCAAATGAATACTTGGAACCCTTAGCTTCCTACGGTGGTAAAGGAAATATCTTCACATAAAAAGTACACAGAAGCATTCTGAGAAACTTCTTTGTGATTTCTGCATTCATCTCCCAGAGCTGAACCTCTCTTATGATTGAGCAGTTTTGAATCACTATTTTCGTAGAACCTGCAAGTGGATATTTGGAGCCGTTTGAGGCCTATTGTGGAAAAGGAAATATCTTCACATAAAAACTACACAGAAGCATTCTGAGAAACTTCTTTGTGTTGTGTGCGTTCATCTCACAGAGTTGATTCCTTCTTTTGTATGAGCAGTTTTGAAGCACTGTTTTTGTAGAATCTGCAAGTAGATATTTGGAGCACTTTGAGGCCTACTGAGGAAAAGCAAATATCTTCACGTAAAAACTACACAGAAGCATTCAGAGAAACTTCTTTGTGATAAGTGCATTCCTCACAAAGAGGTGAAACTTTCTTTTGATTGAGCAGTTTTGAAACACTCTTTTGTAGAATCTGGAATTGGATATTTGCAGGGTTTTGAGGCCTATTTTGGAAAAGGAAATATCTTCACATAAAAACTACACAGAAGCATTCTGAGAAACTTCTTTGAGAGGTCTGCATTCAACTCACAGAGTCAAAACTATCTTTTTATTGAGCCGTTTTGAATGTCTCTTTTTGCAGAATCTGCAAGTGAATATTTTGAGTGCTTTGAGGCCTAATGTGGAAAAGCAGATATCTTTACATAAAAAATGCACAGAAGCATTCTGAGAAGCTTCTTTGGGATGTGTGCATTCAACTCACAGAGTTGAACCTAACTTTTGATTGAGCAGTTTTGAATCTCTCCTTTTGTGGAATCTGCAAGTGGATATTTAGAGGGCTTTGAGGCCTATGGTGGAAAAGGAGATATCTTCAAATAAAAACTACCCAGAAGCATTCTGAGAAACTTCCTTGTGATGATTGCATTCATCTCACAGAGTTGATCCTTTCTTTCAAATGAGTAGTTTTGAATCACTCTTTTTGTAGAATCTGGAAGTGGATATTTGGAGGGCTTTGAGGCTTATTTTGGAAAAGGAGATATCTTCACATAAAAACTACACAGAAACATTGTCAGAAATTTCTTCATTATGTGTGCATTAAACTAGCAGAGTAGAACCTATCTTTTCATTGAGCAGTTTGGAACCTCTTTTTTCGTAGAATCTGCAAGTGGATATTTGGAGGGCTTTGAGGCCTATGGTGGAAAAGGAAATATATTCAAATAAAAACTAAACACAGTCATTCTGAGAAACTTCTTTCTGATGTATGCACTCAGCTCACAGTGTTGAACCTAACTTTTGATTGAGCAGTTTTGAATCTCTCTTTTTGTAGAATCTGCAAGTGGATATTTGGAGCCCTTTGATGCCTATTGTGGAAAAGGAAATATCTTCCCATAAAAACTACACAGAAGTTTTCTGAGAAACTCCTTTGTGATTGGTACATTCATCTCACAGAGTTGACCCTTTCTTTTGATTGAGCAGTTTTGAAACACTGTTTTTGTAGAATCTGCAAGTGTATATTTGGAGACCTTTGTGGCCTATGGTGGAAAAGGATATATCTTCAAATAAAAACTAAACTGAAGCATTCTGAGAAACTTCTTTGTGATGAGTGCATTCAACTCACAGAGTTGAACCTATCCTTTGATTGAGCAGTTTTTAATATCTATTTTTGTAGAATCTGCAAGTGGATATTTGTAGCCCTTTTTGGCCTATGGTGGAAAATTAAATATCTTCAAATAAAAACTACATAGAAGCATTCTGATATACGTCTTTGTGATGAGTGCACTCAACTCGCAGAGTTGAACCTATCTTTTGATTGAGCAATTTTTAATCTCTCTTTTTGTAGATTCTGCAAGTGGATATTTGGAGCGATTTGACGCCTATGGTGGAAAAGAAAATATCTTCAAATAAAAACTATGCAGAAGCATTCTGAGAAACTTCTTTGTGACGTGTGCTTTCATCTCACAGAGTTGATGCTATCTTTCGATTGAACAGTTTTGAATCTCTCATTTCGTAGAATCTGCAAGGGGTTATTTGGAGCCCTTTGCCCCCTATTTTGGAAATGGAAATATCTTCAAATTAAAACTACACAGAAGCATTCAGGGAAACTACTTTGAGATGAGTGCGTTTATCACAGAGAGTTGAAGATTTCTTTTGGTTGAGCAGTTTTGAAACACTCTTTTTGTAGAATCTGGAAGTGGATATTTGGAAATAGGCTTGAGGCCTATTTTGGAAAAGGAACTATCTTCACATAGAAACTATACAGAAGCATTCTGAGAAACTTCTTTGCTATGTGTGCATTCACCTAACAGAGTCAAACCTATCTATTGATTGAGCAGTTTTGAATCTCTCTTTTTACAGAATCTGCAAGTGGTTATTTGGGGTGCTTTGTGGCCTACTGTGGAAAAGCAGATATCTTCACATAAAAACTACACAGAAGCATTCTGAGAAACTTCTTTGTGTGGTGTGCATTCAACTCAGAGATTCGAACATATCTTTTGATTGAGCAGTTTTGAATCTCTCTTTTTACAGAATCTGCAAGTGTGTATTTGTAGCGCGTTGAGGCCTAATGTGGAAAAGCGGATATCTTAACATAAAAACTACACAGAAGCATTCTGAGAAACTTCTTTGTGTGGTGTGCATTGAACTCACAGAGTCAAACCTATCTTTTGATTGAGCAGTTTTGAATCTCTCTTTTTGCAGAATCTGCAAGTGGATATTTGGAGCCCTTTGCGGTCTCTGGTGGAAAAGGAAATATCTTCAAATAAAAACTATGCAGAAGCATTCTGAGAAACTTCTTTGTGATGAGTGCATTCATGTCACTGAGTTGATCCTTTCTTTTGATTGAGCAGTTTTGAAACAGACTTTTTGTAGAATCTGGAAGTGCATATTTGGAGGGATTTTAGGCCTATTTTGGAAAAGAAAATATCTTCACATAAAAACTACATGGAAGACATTCTGAGAAACTTCTTTATTATGTGTGCATTCAACTCACAGTGTTGAACCTATCTTTTGATTGAGGAGTTTGGAATCTCTCTTTTTGTAGACTCTGCAAGGGGATATTTGAAGGGCTTTGAGGCCTGTGGTGGAAAACGAAATATCTTCCAATAAAAACTACACAGAATCATTCTAAGAAACTTCTTTGTGATGTGTGCATTCAGCTCATAGAGTTGAACCTAACTTTTGATTGAGCAGTTTTGAATCTCTCTTTTTATAGAATCTGCAAGTGTATATTTGGAGTGCTTTGAGGCCTATTATGGAGAAGAAAATATCTTCCAATAAAAACTACACAGAAGCATTCTGAGAAACTTCTTTGTGATGTGTGCATTCAACACAGAGGGTTGAACCTTTCTTTAGATAGAGCAGATTTGAAACACTCTTTTCGTAGAATCTGCAAGTGTATATTTGGCGCACTTTGAGGCCTATTGTTGAAAAGGAAATATCCACATGAAATCTGCACAGAAGCATTCTGAGAAACTTCTTTGTTATGTGTACATTCAACTCAAAAAGTTGAACCTATCTTTTGATTGAGCAGTTTTGAACCTCTCTTTTCGCAGTATCTGCATGTGGATATTTATAGTGATTTCAGGCCTATTGTAGAAAAGGAAATATCTTCAGATAAAAACAACACAGAAGCATTCTGAGAAAGTTCTTTTGGATGTATGCATTCAACTCACGGAATCGAACCTATCTTATGATTGAGCAGTTTTGAAACACTCTTTTTGTAGGATCTGTATGTGTATATTTGGAGCGCTGTGAGTCCTATTGTGGAAAAGGAAATATCTTCACATAAAAAATACACAGAAGCATTCAGAGAAATTTATTTGTGATGAGTGCATTCCTCACACAGACTTGAACTTTCTTTTGACTGAGCAGTTTTGAGACACTCTTTTTGTAGAATCTGGAAGTGGCTATTTGGAGGGATTTGAGGTCTATTTTGGAAAAGGAAATATGTTCACATAAAAACTACACATAGCATTCTGAGAAACTGCTTTGTGATGTGTACATTCAGCTCACAGAGTTGAACCTATATTTTGATTGAGCAGTTTTGAATCTCTCTTTTGGTAGAATCTGCAATTGGTTATTTGGAGCCCTTTGCACCCTATGGTGGAATAGGAAATATCTTCAATTTTAGACTACACAGAAGCCTTCAGAGAAACTTCTTTGTGATGAGTGCGTTCATCACACAGAGTTGAAGATTTCTTTTGATTGGGCAGTTTGGAAATACTCTGTTTGTAGAATCTGGAAGTGGATATTTGGAGGGCTTTGAGGCCTATTTTGGAAAAGGAAATATCTTCACATAAAAACTACACAGAAGCATTCTGAGAAACTTCTTTGTTATGTGTGCATTCAACTAAGAGAGTTGAACCTATCTTTTGATTGAGCAGCTTAGTATCTTTTTGCAGAATCTGCAAGTGGATATCTGGAGTGCTTTGAGCCCTACTGTGGAATAGCAGATATCTCCACATAAAAACTGCACAGAAGCATTCTGAGAAACTTCTTTGTGAGGTGCGCATTTAACTCAGAGTTGAACCTATCTTTTGATTGAGAAGTTTTGAATCTCTCTTTTTGCAGTATCTGCATGTGGATATTTAGAGCGATTTGAAGCGTATTGTAGAAAAGGAAATATCTTCACATAAAAACTAAAGGAAAGCATTCTGAGAAACTTATTTGGGATGTCTGCATTCAACTCACAGAGTAGAACCTATCTTTTGATTGAGCAGTTTTTAATCTCACTTTTTGTAGAATCTGCAATTGGATATTTGGAGCCCTAGGCTGCCTACAGTGGAAAAGGAAATATCTTCAAATAAAAACTACACAGAAGCATTCTGAGGAACTTCTTTGTGATACGTGCATTCATCTCCCAGAGTTAAACCTATATTATAATTGAGCAGTTTTGAAACACTCTTTTTGTAGAATCTGCAAGTGTATATTTGGAGTGCTTTGAGGCCTATTGTGGAAAAGGAAATATCTTCACATAAAGACTACACAGAAGTATTCTGAGAAACTACTTTGTATTGTGTGTATTTATCTCACAGAGTTGATCCTTTCTTTTGATTGAACAGTTTTGAAACACTGTTTTTGTAGAATCTGCAAGTGTATATTTGGAGCACTTTGAGGCCTAGTGTGGAAATGGAAATATCTTCACATAAAAACTATACAGAAGCATTCTGTGATACTTTTATGTTCTGTGCTTTCATCACACAGAGTTGATAATTTATTTTGATTAAGCTGTTTCAAAACACTCTTTCTGTAGAATCTGGAAGTGGATATTTGCCGGGCTTTGAGGCATATATTAGACAAGGAAATATCTTCAAATAAAAACAACACAGAAGCGTTCTGAGAAACTTCTTTGGGATGTGTGCATTCAACTCACAGAGTTGAAACTATCTGTTGATTGAGCAGGTCTTAATTTCTCTTTTTGTAGAATCTTCAAGTGGATATTTGGAAGCCTTGGCTGCCTATGGTGGAAAAGGAAATAAAATAAAAACGACACAGAAGCATTCTGAGAAACTTCTTTTTGATATGTGCATTCATCTCCCAGAGTTGAACCTATCTTGTGATTGAGCAATTTTGCAACCCTCTTTTTGTAGAATCTGCAAGAGTATATTTGGAACGCTTAGAGGCCTATGGTGGAAAAGGAAATAACTTCACATAAAATTTTGACAGAATGATTCTGAAAAACTTCTTTGTGATGTGTGTGTTCATCTAACAGAGTTCAACCTTTGTTTTGATTCAGTAGTTTTGAAACACTCTTTTTGTAGAATCTTCTAGTATACATTTGCAATGCTTTGGGTCCTACGGTTGAAAAGGAAATATCTTCTCATAGAATCTAGACAGAAGCAATCTGAGAAACTACTTTGTGATGTGTGCATTCATCTCACAGAGGCAAACATTTCTTTTCATTGAGCACTTTTGAAACTCTCTTTTTGTAGAATCTGCAAGCGGAAGATTGCAGTGCTTTGAGGCCAATGGTGGAACAGGAGATATCTTCACATTAAAACTAGAGAGAAGAATTCTGAGAAAATTGTCTGTGATATGTGCTTTCATCTCACAGAGTTGAACCTTTCTTTTGATTGAGCAGTTTGGAAACACTCTTTTTGTAGAATCTGCAAGGAGACATTTGGAGCGCTTTGTGAACTCTTGTAGAAAAGGAAATATCTTCACATAAAATCTAGACAGAAGCAATCTGAGAAGCTTCTTTGTGATGTGTGCATTTATCTCACCGAGTTAAACGTTTCTTTTGATTTAGCAGTTTTGAAATTCTCTTTTTGTAGAATCTGAAAGTTGACCTTTAGAGTGCTTTGAGGCCTATGGTGAAAAAGAAAATATCTTCACAAAAAAAACTAGACAGAAGCCTGCGGGGAAACTTCTTTGTGATGTGTGCATTCATCTCACAGAGTTGAACCTTTCTTTTCATGGAGCAGTTTGGAAACACTGTTTTTGTGGAATCTGAATGTGATCATTAGGAGTGCTTTGAGGGCTATGACAGAAAAGGAAATATCTTCACATAAAAACGAGACAGAAGAATTCTGGGAAATTTCTTTGTGATGTGTGCATTCATCTCACAGTGTTGTACCTTTCTTTTCATTGAACAGTTTGGAAATGCACACATCAGAAAGCAGTTTCTCAAAATTCCTCTGTCTAGTTTTTATGTGAAGATTGTTCCTCTTCTGCCATAGGCCTCAACACACTCCAAATGTCCACTCGAAGATTCCACAAAAAGAGAGTTTCAAAACTGCTCAATGAAAAAATGTTTTAACTCTGTAAGACAAATGCACACATCACAAAGAACTTTCTCACATTGATTTTGTCTAGATTTTATGTGAAGATATTTCCTTTTCTACCATAGGCCTCAAGGCGCTAGAAATGTCCACTTGCAGATTCTACAAAAATAGTATATCAAAACTGGTCCTTCAAAAAAAAAAAAAGTTCAACTCTGTGAGATGAACGCGCACATTGCAAAGAAGTTTCTCAGAATTCTTCTGTCTAGTTTTTATATGAAGATATTTCCTTTTCCACCATAGGCCTCAAAACACTCCAAATGTCCACTTGCAGATTCTACAAAAACACAGTTTCAAAACTCCTCAATCAAAAGAAAGTTTCAACTCTGTGAGATGAATGCACACATCACAAAGATGTTTCTCAGATTGCTTCTGTCTAGATTTTATGTGAAGATATTTCCTTTCCTACCATGTGCCACAAAGTGCTCCAAATGTCCACATGCAGATTCTTCAAAAAGAGTCTTTCCAAACTGCTCAATCAAAAGAAAGGTTCAACTCTGTGAGATGAACGCACACATCACAAAGCAGTTTCTCAGAATTCTTCTGTCTAGTTTTTATGTGAAGATGTTTCTTTTTTACCATAAGCCTCAAAGGGCTCCATATACCCACTTGCAGATTCTACAAAAAGATTACTTCCAAACTGCTCAATCAAAATAATGATTCAACTCTTTGAGATGAACGCACACATCACAAAGTAGTTTCTGAGAATTCTTCTGTCTCATTTTTATGTGAAGATATTTTCTTTTCCACCATTGGCCTCAAAGTGCTCCAAATATCCACTTGCAGATTCTACAAAAACAGTGTTTCCAAACTGCTCAATCAGAAGAAAGTTTCAACTCTGTGAGATGAATGCACACATGACAAGGAAGTTTCTCAGAATTCTTCTGTCTAGTTTTTATGTGAAGATATTTCCTTTTCAACCACAGGCCTCAAAGCACTCCAAATGTCCACTTTCAGATTCTACAAAAAGAGAGTTTCAAGAATGCTTAATCAAAAGAAAGTTTTAACTCTGTGAGGTGAATGCACACATCATGAAGAAGTTTCTCAGATTGATTCTGTCTAGATTTTATGTGAAGGTATTTCCTTTTGTAACATACACCACAAAGCGCTCCAAATGTACACTTACAGATTCTACAACAGAGTTTTGCCAAGCTGCTCAATCAAAAGAAAGTTTCAACTCTGTGAGAAGAACGTGTGCATGACAAGGAAGTTTCTCAGAAATATTCTGTCTAGTTTTTCTGTGAAGATATTTCCTTTTCCACCATAGTCCTCAAAGCACTCCTAATAGCCCCTTGCAGATTCTACCAAAAGGGAGTTTCAAACTGCTCAACCAAAAGAAAGGTTTAACTCTGGGAGATGAATGCACACATCTCAAAGTAGTTTCTCAGTTCGCTTTTGTCTAGATTTTATGCAAAGATATTTCCTTTTCTACCATAGGCCACAAAGCCCTAAAAATTTCCAGCTGCAGATTCTACAAGAAGAGGTTTTACAAACTGCTCAATCAAAAGAAAGTTTTAACTCTATGAGATGAATGCAGAAATCAAAAAGCTGGTTCTTAGAATAAGTGATAAGTGATTTTTTACTCTTTTTTACTTTAATGAAGTGTAATAATCTAATGTCTTAGAGTTAAGTATGATATTGACTAAAATCAAAATGGACATTCTTTATCATGATGAAAAAGAATACTTTTTAAAAATAATGCGAATTTTTCTAATTTTCCAACTATTTGGAAGAAGTATAGAAATG
The DNA here is from genome assembly GCF_028858775.2 of Pan troglodytes. Classification (NCBI taxonomy): domain Eukaryota; kingdom Metazoa; phylum Chordata; class Mammalia; order Primates; family Hominidae; genus Pan; species Pan troglodytes. Next base: position 100,883,762 of record NC_072398.2, on the reverse strand, counting down.
GAGCTTTGCACAAAATGATAAAGTTCCTTTAGTACCCGAATTGTGACTTAATACCAACACAGAAAATTCTGAAAAGAGCATACTGAGAATAGATACACACATTACCTAAAACTGAGGTTTAACCATTGACAAGTGTAGCAATTTCTGAGGCCCCAGGGTAGGCAAATGTTAGTGATCTTTGTTTCAATTGACTTTTTCCAAAATCTGGATTAGACTTTTCTTTTTTTCTTCTTTTTAATTTGAGACAAGGTCTTGTTCTGTAACCCAGGCTTTGTTTGCTGAGAGAAATAGATTTTTGTTTCAAATATATATTCCATATTACTGAGATGAAAATATTGTTTTCTACTTTGATTTTGCAGTTTGCATCATTGGTTCTGTGTTAGTTCGTTCTTGTATTGCTATAAAAGAATACTTAAGACTGGGTAAAAAAATAAAAAGAATTCTTCTGTCTAGTTTTTATGTGAAGATATTTCATTTTCCACGAAACGCCTCAAGGCGATCGAAGTGTCAACTTGCAGATTCTAAAAAAAGATTATTTCAAAACTGATCCTTCAAAAGAAAGGTTCAACTCTGTGAGATGAATGTACACATCACAAAGAAGATTCTCAAAAAGTTTCTGTCTAGTTTTTATGTGAAGAAATTTCCTTTTCCACCATACGACTCAAAGCCCTCCAAATGTCCCCTTGCAGATTGTACAAAAAGAGAGTTTCAAAACTTCTCAATGAAAAGAAATGTTCAACTCGATGAGATGAAAGCACACATCACAGAGAAGCTTCTCAGATTGCTTCTGTCTAGAGTTTATGTGAAGATATTTCCTTTTCCACCATAGGCCACAAAGCACTCCAAATGTTCACTTGCAGATTCTACAAAAAGAGTGTTTCCAAACTGCTCAATCAAAAGAAAGGGTCAACTCTGTGAGATGAATGCACACATCACAAAGAAGTTTCTCAGGATTCTCTTGCAGAGTCTACAAAAAGAGTGTTTCCAAACTGCTCAATCAAAAGAAAGGTTCAACTCCGTGAGATTAATGCACATATCACAAAGAATTTTCTCAGAATGCTTCTGTGTAGTTTATAAGTGTAGAAATTTCGTTTTCCACCATAGTCGTCAAAGCGCTCCAAATTTCCACTTGCAGATTCTACAAAAAGAGTGTTTCAAACTGCTCAATCAAAAAAAAGGTTAAACTCTGTCAGATGATGTCACACATCACTAAAAAGTTTATTAGAATGCTTCTGGGTAGTTTTTACGTGAAGATATTTCCTTTTCCAAACTAGGCCTCATAGCGCTCCAAATATCCACTTGCACATTCTACAGAAAGAATATTTCAAAAATGCTCAATCAAAAGAAAGGTTCTACTCTGTGAGAAGAATGCACACATCACAAGGGAGTTTCTCAGAATGCTACTGTGTAGTTTTTATTGGAAGTTATTTCCTTTTCCAAAGTAGCCCACAAAGGGCTCCAAATATCCACCTGCAGATTTTCCAAAAAGAGAGCTTCAAAACTGCTCTATCAAAAGATAGGTTCAACTCTTTGAGTTGAATGCATACATCACAACGAAGTTTCTCATAATGCTTCTGTGTAGTTTTTATGTGAAGATATTCCCTTTTCCACCATAGGACACAAAACGCTCCTAATATCCACTTGCAGATTCTACAAAAAGAGTTTTTCCAAAGTGCTCAATCAAAAGAAACGTTCAACTCTGTGAGTTGAATGAACATATCCCAAAGAAGTTTCTCAGAATTCTTCTGTGTATTTTTTTATGTGATGATATATCCTTTTCTACCATTGGCCACTAATGGCTGCAAATATCCAATTACAGATTCTACAAAAAGAGAGATTCAAAACTGCTCTTTCAAAAAATAGGTTCAACTTTGTCAGTTGAAGGCAGACATCACAAAGAAGTTTCTGAGAATGCTTCTGTGTAGTTTTTATGTGAAGCTATTTCCTTTCCACCATTGGCCTCAAAGCACTCCAAATATCCATTTGCATAATCTACAAAAAGAGTGTCTCAAAACTGCTCTATCAAAAGATAGGTTCAACCTTGTGAATTGAATGGACACAACAAAATGAAGTTTCTCAGAATGCTTCTGGGTAATTTTCATGGGAAGATATTTCCTTTTCTACATAGTCCTCAATGCGATCCAAATATCCACATGCAGATTCTACAAAAAGAGTGTTTCAACAGTTCTCAATCAAAAGAAAGTTTCAACTCTGTGAGATGAATGCACACATGACAAAGAAGCTTCTCAGAATGCTTCTATGTAGTTTTTATGGGAAGATATTTCCTTTTCCACAGTACGCCTCAAATCGCTACAAATATCCACTTGCAGATTCTACAAAAAGAGTGTTTCGAAACTGCTCAATCAAAAGAAAGGTTTAACTCTGTGAGATGAATGCACACATCACAAATAAGTTTCTGAGTATGCTTTTCTGTAGCTTTTATGTGAAGATATTTCCTTTTCCAATGTATTCGTCAAAGCCCTCCAAATGTCCACTTGCAGATTCTACAAATCACTGTTTCAAAACTGCTCAATCAAAAGGAAGTATCAACTGTGTGAGATGAATGCACTTATCACAAAGAAGTTTCTTAGAATGTTTCTGTGTACGTTTTCTGGGAAGATATTTCGTTTTCCACCATCGGCCACAAACGGCTCCAAATATCCACTTGCTGATTCTACAAAAAGAGTTTCAAAACTGCTCTCTCAGAAGATAGGTTCAACTCTGCAGGTTGAATGTGCACATCACAAAGAAGTTTCTCAGAATGCTTCTGTGTAGTTTTTAAGCAAAGGTATTTCCTTTTCCACATTAGGAATGAAAGTGCTCCAAATATCCTCTTGCAGATTCTACAAAAAGAGTGTTTCAAAACTGCTCAATCTAAAGAAAATTTCAACTCCATGAGATGAATGCACACATCAAAAAGAAGTTTCTCAGATAGCTTCTGTGTAGTTTTTATGTAAAGATATTTCCTTTTCCAATTTAGGCCTGAAAGCACTCCAAATATCCACTTGCAGATTCTTCAAAAAGAGTGTTTCCAAACTACTCAATCCAAAGAAAATTTCAACTCTGAGATGAATGCACACATCACAAAGAGGTTTCTCAGAATGACTCTGTGTAGTTTTTTGTGAATATATTTCCTTCTTCAAAAAAGGACGCAAAGGACTTGTAATAATCACTTGCAGATTCCACAAAAAGAGAGTGTCAAAACTGCTCTATCAAAAGACAGGTTCAACACTCTAATTTGAATGCTCACATAACAAAGAAGTTTCTCAGAATGCTTCTGTGAAGGTTTTATGTGAAGATATTTCTCTTTCCACAATAGGCCACAAAGGGCTCCAAATATCCACTTGCCGATTCTCCAAAAAATAGTTTCAAAGCTGCTCTGTCAAAAGATAGGTTCAACTCTTTGAGTTGAATGCGCACACCACAAAGAAGTTTCTGAGAATACTTCTGTGTAGTTTTTATGGAAGATATTTCATTTTCCACCATCGGCCCCAAAGGGCTCCAAATAACCACTTGTGGATTCTACAAAAAGAGAGTTTCAACACTGCTCTATCAAAAGATAGGTTCAACTCTGTGAGTTGAATGCACACATCACAAAGAAGTTTCTGAGAATGCTTCTGTCTAGTTTTTATGTGAAGTTATTTCATTTTCCACCATAGGCCTCAAAGCACTCCAAATATGCACTTGCATATCCTATAAAAAGTGTGTTTCAAAACTGCTCCATCAAAAGAAAGATTCAACTCTGTGAGATGAATTCACATATCACAAAGAATTTTCTCAGAATGCTTCTGCTTAGTTTTTTTTATTTTTTTAAAAATCTACTTAAAGTTTCTTTTTTTTTCTTTTTTTATTATTAGTATACTTTAAGTTTTAGGGTACATGTGCACAATGTGCAGGTTCGTTACATATGTATACAGGTGACATGCTGGTGTGCTGCACCCACTAACTATTCACATTTCATTAGGTACATCTCCATGTATCATTAGGTATATCATTAGGTACATCTCCATTAGGTACATCTCCTAATCCCACCCCCCTCCACGCACCCCACAACAGTCACCAAAGTGTGATGTTCCCCTTCCTGTGTCCATGTGTTCTCTTTGTTCAATTCCCATCTATCAGGGAGAACATGTGGTGTTTGGTTTTTTGTCCTTGCGATAGTTTACTGAGAATCAGGATTTCCAATTTAATCCATGTCCCTACAATGGACATGAACTCATCAATTTTATGGCTTCATAGAATTCCATGGTGTGTATGTGCCACATTTTCTTAATCCAGTCTATCATTGTTGGACATTTGGGTTGGTTCCAAGTCTTTGCTATTGTGAATAGTGCTACAATAAACATAGGTGTGCATGTGTCTTTATAGCAGCATGATTTGTAGTCCTGTGTGTATACACACAGCAACAGGACGGCTGGGTCAAATGGTATTTCTAGTTCTAGATCCCTGAGGAATCACCACACTGACTTCCAAAATGGTTGAAGTAGTTTACAGTCCTACCAACAGTGTAAAATTGTTCCTATTTCTCCAAATCCTCTCCAGCACCTGTTGTTTCCTGACATTTTTATGAACCCTAGAAGAAAACCTAGGCATTACCATTCAGAACATAGGCATAGGCAAGGCCTTCATGTCTAAAACACCAAAAGCAATGGCAACAAAAGGCAAAATTGACAAACGGGATCTAATTAAACTAAAGAACTTCTGCACAGCAAAAGAATCTACCATCAGTGTGAACAGGCAACCTACAGAATGGGGGAAAATTTTCACAACCTACTCATCTGACAAAGGGCTAATATCCAGAATCTACAATGAACACAAAAAAAATTAAAATAAAAATAAAACAACCCCATCAAAAAGTGGGCAAAGGATATGAAGAGGCACTTCTCAAAAGAAGACATTTATGCAGACAAAGGACACACCAAAAAATGCTCATCATCACTGGCCATCAAAGAAATGCAAATCAAATCACAATGAGATACCATCTGACACCAGTTAGAATGGCAATCATTAAAAAGTCAGGAAACAACAAGTGCTGCCTAGTTTTTATGTGAAGATATTTCCTTTTCTGCTATAGTACTCTGTGAGTTGAATGCACCCATCAGAAAGAAGTATCTGAGAATGTTTCTGTGCAGTTTTTATGTGAAGGTATTTTCTTTTCCACCATAGGCCTCAAAGCGCTACAAATATCCACTTGCAGACTCTACAAAAGAGTGTTTGAAAAACTCTCAATCAAAAGAAAGTTTCAACTCTGTGAGATGAATGCACACATCACAAAGAAGTTTCTGAAAATGCTTCGTTATAGTTTTTATGTGAAGATACTTCCTTTTCAGCTATAAGCCTCAAAGCGCTCCGAATATCCACTTGCCGATACTACAAAAAGAATGTTTCCAATGTGCTCCATCAAAACGAAGGTTCAACTCTGTGAGTTGAATACAGACATCAAAAAGAAGTTTCTGAGAATGCTTCTTTCTACTTTTTATGTGAAGATATTTCCTTTTCAGATACAGGCCTCAAAGGGCTCCAAATGTCCATTTGCAGATACCACAAAAAGAATGTTTCCAAACTGCTCAATCAAAAGAAAGTTCAACTCGGTGAGTTGAATGCACACACTGCAAAGTTTCTGAGAATGCTTCTTTCTAGTCTTTACGTGAAGATACTTCCTTTTTAGCTGTAGTCCTCAAAGCACTCCAAATATCCATTTCAGATATTACAAAAAAAGTGTTTTTAAACTGCTCAATCAAAAGAAAGTTTCAACTCTGTGAGATGAAAGAACCCATCACAAAGAAGTTACTGAGAATGATTCTGTGTAGCTTTTATGTGAAAATATTTGCTTTTCCACCATGGGCATCAAATCGCTCCAAATATCCACTTGCAGATTCTACAAAAAGAGTGTTTCAAAACTGCTGAATCAAAAGAAAAGTTCATCTCTGTGAGGTGAATGAACACATCACTAAGAAGTTTCTGAGAATGCTTCTGTCTAGTGTTTAAGTGAGGATATTTCCTTTTCCACCTTAGGCTTCAAAGGGCTCCATATATCCACTTGTAGATTTTACAAAAAGAGTGTTTCAAAACTACTCAATGAAAAGAAAGGTCCAACTCTGTGAGATGAATGCACACATGGCAAAGAAGTTTCTCACAATGCTTCTGCCTAGTTTTTATGTAAAGATATTTACTTTTCAGCTATAGGCCTCAAAGCGCTCCAAATATCCATTTGCAGATTCTACAAAGAGTGTTTCCAAGCCACTCAATCAAAAGAAATGTTCAACTTTGTGAGGTGAATGCGCACATCACAAAGAAGTTTCTGAGAATGCTTCCGTCTAGTTTTTATTTGAAGATATTTCCTTTTCCACCATAGGCCTCAAAGTGCTCCAAATATCCACTTGCAGATACTGCAAAAAGAAAGTTTCAAAACTGGCCAATTAAAAGAAAGGTTCAACTCTGTGAGATGAATGCACACATTTTCTCAGAATGCTTCTGCCTAATTTTTTTTTATTTCTTAGAAAATCTACTTTAATTTCTTTTTTCTTTTTTTTATTATTATTATACTTTAAGTTTTAGGGTACATGTGCACAATGTACAGGTTAGTTACATATGTATACAGGTGCCATGCTGGTGGGCTACACCCATTAACTCCTCATTTATTATTAAGTATATCTCCTAATGCTATACCTTCCCCCTCCCCCCACCCCACAACTGTCCCCAGAGTTTGATGTTCCCCTTTCCGGTGTCCATGTGTTCTCATTTTTCAATTCCCATCTATGAGTGAGAACATGTGGTGTATGGTTTTTTGTCCTCGCGATAGTTTACTGAGAATGATTTCCAATTTCATCCATGTCCCAACAAAGGACATGAACTCATCATTTTTTATGGCTGCATAGTATTCCGTGGTGTCTATGTGCCACATTTTCTTAATCCAGTCTATCATTGTTGGACATTTGTATTGGTTAAAAGTCTTTGCTATTGTGAGTAGTGCTGCAATAAACATACGTGTGCATGTGTTTTTATAGCAGCATGATTTATAGTCCTTTTGGTATATACACAGTAATGGGATGGCTGGGTCAAATGGTATTTCTAGTTCTAGATCCCTGAGGAATCACCACACTAACTTCCACAATGGTTGAACTAGTTTACAGTCCCACTAACAGTGTAAACGTGCTCCTATTTCTCCACATCCTCTCCAGCACCTGTTGTTTCCTGACATTTTTATGAACCCTAGAAGAAAACCTAGGCATTACCATTCAGGACATAAGCATAGGCAAGGCCTTCATGTCTAAAACACCAAAAGCAATGGCAAAAATAGCCAAAATTTTCAAACGGGATCTAATTAAACTAAAGAGCTTCTGCACAGCAAAGGAAACTACCATCAGTGTGAATAACCAACCTACAGAATGGGAGAAAATGTTCACAACCTACTCTTCTGACAAAGAGCTAATATCCAGAATCTACAACGAACGCAAACAATTTTAAAAGAAAAAAACAAACACACCCATCAAAAAGTGGGCAAAGAATACGAACAGGCACTTCTGAAAAGAAGACATTTATGCAGACAAAGAACACATGAAAAAATGCTCATCAACACTGGCCATCAGAGAAATGCAAATCAAGACCAAAATGAGAGATCATCACACAACAGTTAGAATGGCAATCATTAAAAAGTCAGGAAACAACAAGTGCTGCCTAGTTTTTATGTGAAGATATTTCCTTTTCTGCAATAGGCCTCAAAGAGCTCCAAATATCCATTTGCATATACCACAAAAGGAGTGTTTACAAACAGCTCAATCAAAAGAAAGGTTCAATTCTGTGAGTTGAATGCACACATCAGAAAGAAGTTTCTGAGAAAGTTTCTGTATAGTTTTTATGTGAAGACATTTCCTTTTCCACCAAATGCCTCAAAGTGCTGCAAATATCCACTTGCAGATACTACAGAAAGAGTGTTTCAAAACTGCTCAATCAAAAGAAAGGTTCAACTCTGTAAGATGCATGCACACATCACAAAGAAGTTTCTCAGAATGCTTCTGTCTAGTATTTATGTGAAGATATTTCCTTTTCAGCTATAGGCCTCAAAGCTCTCCAAATGTCCATTGGCAGACACCACAGAAGAGTGTTTCAAAACTGCTCAATCAAAAGTAAGGTTCAAGTCTGTGAGTTGAATGGACACATCACAAAGCAGTTTCTGAGAATGCTTCTGTCTAGTTTTTATGTGAAGATATTTCATTTTCTACCATACACCTAAAAGGGCTGCAAATATCCACTTGCAGATTCTACAAAGAGAGTTTCAAAACTGCTCAACCAAAAGAAAGGTTGGACTCTGTGAGATGAATGCACACATCACAAATTAGTTTCTCAGAAAGCTTCTGTCTAGTTTTTATGTAAAGATATTTCCTTTTCAGCTACAGGTCTCAAAGCGCTCCAAATATCCATTTGCCAAATCTACAAAAAGAGTGTTTCCAAACTGCTCCATCAAAAGAAAGGTTCAACTATATAAGTTGAATGGACACATCACAGAGTAGTTTCTGAGAATACTTCTGTCTAGTTTTTATGTGAAGATATTTCCTTTTCAGCTACAGGCCTCAAAGTGGTCCAAATATCCATTTGCAGATACTACAAAAAGAGGGTTTCCAAACTGCTCAAACAAAAGAAATTTTCAACTCTGTGAGTTGAATGCACCCATCACAGAGAAGTTTCTCAGAATGATTCTGTCTAGTTTTTATGTGAAGATATTTTCTTTTCCACCATAGGCCTCAAAGCATTCCAAATATCCACCTGCAGATTCTACAAAAAGAGTGTTTTAAAACTGCTCTATCAAAAGAAATGTTCAATACTGTGAGATGAATGCACACATCACCAAGTAGTTTCTCAGAATGCTTCTGTCTAGTTTTTATATGAAGATATTTCCTTTTCTACTATTGGCAGCAAAGCTCTCCAAATATCCATTTGCAGATTCTACAAAAATAGTGTTTCCAAAGTGCTCAATAAAAAGAAAGGTTCAACTCTGTGTGTTGAATGCACACATCACAAAGTATTTTCTGAGAATGCTTCTGTGTAGTTTTCATGTGAAAATATTTCCTTTCCCACCATAGGCCTCAAAGCACTCCAAATAGCCACATGCAGATTCTACAAAAAGAGTGTTTCAAAACTGCTCAATGAAAAGAAAGGTTCAACTCTGTGAGATGAAGACACATATCACAAAGAAGTTTCTCAGAATGCTTCTGTCTAGTTTTTATGTGAAGATATTTCATTTTCCACCATACTCCTAAAAGGGCTCCAAATATTCACTTGCAGATTCTACAAAAAGAGTGTCTCCAAAATGCTCAACCAAAAGAAATTTTCAACTCTGTGAGTTGAATGCACCCATCAGGAAGAAGTTTCTGAGAATGCGTCTGTCTAGTTTTTATGTGAAGATATTCTTTTCCACCATAGGCCTGAAAGCACTGCAAATATCCATTTGTAGATTCTACAAAAAGAGTGTTTCAAAACTGCTCAATCAAAGGAAAGCTTCAAGTCAGTGAGTTGAATGCACACGTCACAAAGAAGTTTTTGAGAATGCTTCTCTCTAGTTTTTATGTGAATATATTTCCTTTTCTGCCATAGGCCTCAAAGCCTACTCAATATTCATTGGCAGATTCTACAAAAACAGTGTTTCAAAACTGCTCAATGAAAAGAAAGGTTCAGCTCTGAGAGATGAATGCACACATCACAAAGTAGTTTCTCAGAATGCTTCTGTCTAGTTTTTATGGGAAGATATTTCCTTTTCCACCAGAGGCAACAAAGTGCTCCAAATATCCATTTGCAGATACTACAAAAAGAGTGTTACCAAACTGCTCAATCAAAAGAAAGGTTGAACTCTGTGATTTGGATGCACACATCACAAAGAAGTTTCTGAGAATGATTCTGTCTGGTTTTTATATGAAGATATTTCTTTTTCAACTATAGGCCTCAAAGTGCTACAAACATCCATTTTGCAGACACTACAAAAGAGTGTTTCCAATCTGCTCACTGAAAAGAAACTTTCAACAATATGAGTTGAATGCACACATCCCAAAAACTATTTGAGAATGCTTCTGTGTAGTTTTCATGTGAAGATATTTCCTTTTCCACCTTAGGGCTAAAAGCGATCCAAATATGCACTTGCAGATTCTACAAAAAGAGTGTTTCAAAACTGCTCAATCAAAAGAAAGGTTAAACTCTGTGAGATGTATGCACAATTCGCAAAAAGAGTGTTTCCAAACGATTCAATAAAAAAAAATTTCAAATCTGTGAAGACAATGCACACATTACAAAGAAGTTTCTCAGAAAGCTTCTGTCTGGTTTTTAAGGGAAGATATTTCCTTTTCCACCATAGACCTCAAAGTGCTCCAAATATGCACTTGGAGATTCTACAAAAAGAGTTATTCAAATTTTCTCAATCAAAAGAAAGGTTCAACTCTGTGAGATGAATGCACACATTACAAAGAAGTGTCTCAGAATGCTTCCATCTAGTTTTTATGTGAAGATATTTCCTACTCAGATATGGGCCTGAAAGCGCTACAAATATCAATTTGTGGTTATTACAAAAAGGGTGTTTCCAAACTGCTTAATCAAAAGAAACGTTCAACTCTGTGAGTTGAATGCACACATCTCAAGGAAGTTTCTGAGGATGCTTCCATCTAGTTTATATGTGAAGATATTTACCTTTCCACCATTGGCCTCAAAGTGCTCCAATTATCCACTTGCAGATTCTACAAAAACAGTGTTTCAAAAATGTTCAATCAAAGGAAAGGTTAAAGTCTGATAAATGAATGCACATCACAAAGAAGTTTCTCAGAATGCTTCTGTCTAGTTTTTATGTAAAACTATTTCCTTTTCCATCAGAGGCCACAATCCCTCCAAATATCCACATGCAGATTCTACAAAAAGAGTGTTACAAAACTCTCAATCAAAGAAAGTTTCCACTTCTTGACAAGAATGCACACAACACAAAGAAGTTTCTCATAATGCTTCTGTCTAGATTATATGTGAAGATATTTCCTTTTCTGCTATAGGCCTCAAAGCGCTCTAAATATCCATTTGCAGACACTACAAAACAGTGTTTCCAACTGCTCAATCAAAAGAAAGTTTCAACTCTGTGAGTTGAATGCACACATCACAAAGACGTTTCTGAGAATTGTTCTGTCTAGATTTCTTGTGAAGATATGTTCTTTTCTACCATAGTCCTCAAATCACTCAAAATATCCACTTGCAGATTCTACAGAAAGAACTTTTCAAGACTGCTCAATCAAAAAAAATGTTCAACTCTGTGATATGAATGCACACATCACAAAGAATTTTCTCAGAATGCTTCGGTCTGGTTTCTATATGAAGATATTTCCTTTTCAGCTGTAGGCCTTAAAGCGCTCCAAGTATCCATTTGCCTATACTACAAAAAGAGTGTTTCCAAACTGCTGAATCAAAAGAAAGGTTCAACTCTGTGAGATGAATGCACACATCGCAAATAAGTTTCTGAGAATGCTTCTGTCTACTTTGTATGTGAAGGTATCTCCTTTTCCACCACAGGCCTCAAAGTCCTCCAAATATCCAATTGCATATTATACAAAAAGAGTGTTTCCAAATTGCTCAATCAAAAGAAAGGTCAAATTCTGTGAGTTGAATGCACACATCACAAAGAAGTTTCTGAGGGTGCCTCTGTCTCGTTTTTATGTGAAGATATTTCCTTTTCCTCGAAAGGCCTCAAAGTGCTCCAAATATCCACTTGCAGATTCTGCAAAAAGTGTGCATCAAAATTCTCAATCAAAAGAAAGGATCAACTCTGTGAGATGAATGCACACATCACAAAGAAGTTTCTCAGAATGCTTTTGTCTAGTTTTTATGTGAAGATATTTCCTTTTCAGCTATAGGTCTCAAAGCATTCCAAGTATCCATTTACAGATACTACAAAAAGAGTGTTTCTAAACTGCTGAATCAAAAGAGAGGTTCAACACTGTGAGTAAAATGCACACATCACAAAGAAGTTTCTGAGAATCCTTCTATCTTCTTTGTATGTGAAGATATTTCCTTTTCCACCGTAGGCCTCAAAGTGCTCCAAATATCCAATTGCAGATTCTACAAAACGAGATTTTCAAGACTGCTCAATCAAAAGAAAGGTTCAACTCTTTGAGATCAATGCACACATCACAAAGTGGTTTCTCAGAATGCTTCTGTCTGGTTTTTATGTGAATATATTTCCTTTTCAGCAGTAAGCCTCAAAGCATTCCAAATATCCTTTTGGAGATACTACAAAAAGAGTGTGTCCTAACTGCTCAATCAAAAGAAAGGTTCAACTCAGTAAGATGTATGCACACATCTCAAAGAAGGTTCTCAGAATGCTTCTGTATAAATTTTATGTGAAGATATTTTCTTTTCCACCTTATGCCTCAAAGCACTATGAATATCCACTTGCAGATTGTACAAAGAGTGTTCCAAAACTGCTCAGAGGAAAGCTTCAACTCTGTGAGATGAATGCACACATCACGAAGAAGTTTCTCAGAATACTTCTGTCTAGTTTTTAAGTGAAGATATTACCTTTTCAGCTATAGGCTTGAAAGCGCTCCAAGTATACATTTGCAGATACTAGAAAAAGAGTGTTTCCAAATGGCTCATTCAAAAGAAGGGTTCAACGCTGTGAGTTGAATGCACACATCACAGAGAAGTTTCTCAGAGGGCTTCTGTCTACGTTTTATTTGAAGATATTTCCTTTTCCAACATAGGCCTCAAAGGGATCTCAATATCGACTTGCAGAGTCTACAAAAAGAGTGTTTCAAAACTGCTCAATAAATAGAAAGGTTCAACTCTGTGAGATGAATGTACACATCATGAAAAAGTTTCTCAGAATGCTTTTGTCTTGTTGTAATATTGTAATGTGAAGATATTTCCTTTTCAGCTACAGGCCTCTAAGCACTCCAAATATCCATTTGCAGATACTACAAAAAGAGTGTTTCCAAACTGCTGAATCAAAAGAAATATTCACCAGGGTGAGTTGAATGCACACATCTCAAACAAGTTTCTGAGAAAGCTTCTGTCTAGTTTTTATGTGAAGATATTTCCTTTTCCACCAAAGACCTCAATACGCTCCAAATATCCACTTGAAGATTCTACAAAAAGATTGTTTCAAAACTCTCAACCAAAAGAAAGTTTAAAATTGGTGAGATGAATGCGCACATCACAAAGAAGTTTCTCAGAATGCTTCTGTTTAGTTTTTAAGTGAAGATATTTCCTTTTCAGCTGTAGGCCTCAAAGTGCTCTAAATATCCATTTGCAGATACTACAAAAAGAATGTCTCCCAATTGCTGAATCAAAAGAAAGGTTCAACTCAGTGACTTGAATGCACACATCACAAGGAAGTTTCTGAGAATGCTTCTGTCCATTTTTATGTGAAGATATTTTCTTTTCCACCATAGGCCTCAAATGGCTCCAAATATCCACTTGCAGATTCTACAAAAAGAGTGTTTAAAAACTGCTGAATCAAAAGAAAGTTTCAACACTGTGAAGTGAATGCACACATCACAAATAACTTTCTCAGAATGCTTCTGTCTAGTTTTTATGTGAAGATATTTTCTTTTCCACCATAGACCTCAAAGGGCTCCAAATATCCACTTGCAGATTCTACAAAAAGAGTGTTTCCAAACTGCTCAATGAAAAGAAATTTTCAACTCTGTTAGATGAATGCACACATCACAAAGAAGTTTCTCAGAATGCTTGTGTCTAGTTTTTATGTGAACATATTTCCTTTTCAGCTATAGGCCTCAAAGCCCTCCAAATATACAATTGCAGATACTACAAAAAGATACTGCAGTTTCTAAACTGTTCAATCAAAAGAAATTTCAACTCTGTGAGTTGAATGCACACATCACAAAGAAGTTTCTGAGAATTGTTCCGTCTAGATTTCTTGTGAAGATATTTCCTTTTCCACCATAGGCCTCAAAGTGCTCCAAATATCCAATTGCAGATACTACAAAAAGAGTGTTTCAAAATTGCACAATCAAGAGAAAAGTTAATGTCTGTGAGTTGAATGCACACATCACAAAGAAGTTTCTGAGAATGCTTGTGTCTAGTTTTTATGTGAAATTTTTTTTTCCTACATAGGCGTCAAAGCAATCCAAATATCCACTTGCAGATTCCAGAAAAAGAGAGATTCAAAACTGCCAAATCAAAAGAATGGTTCAACTCCATGAGATGAATGCACACATTCCAAAGAAGCTTCTCAGAATTCTTCTGTATAGTATTTATGTGAAGCTATTTCCCTCTCAGCTATACGCTTCAAAGTGCATCAAATATCTGTTTTCAAATACTACAAAACGAGTGTTTCCAATCTGCTCAATCAAAAGAAAGGTTCAGCTCTGTGAGGTGAATGCACACATCACAAAGAGGTTTCCCAGAATGCTTATGTCTAGTTCTTATGTGAAGATATTTCCTTTTCCTCCATAGACCTCAAAGTGCTCCAAATATCCACTTGCCGATTCTACAGAAAGAGTGTTTCATTACTTTGATGCCTATTGTGGAAAAGGAAATATCTTCACATAAAAACTACACAGAAACATTCTGAGAAACATCTTTGTGATGAGTGCATTCATTTCACAGAGTTGATCCTTTCTTTTGATTGAGCAGTTTTGAAACACTGTTTTACTAGAATGTGGAAGTGGATATTTGGAGGGCTTTGAGGCCTATTTTGGAAAAAAAAAATATCTTCACATAAAAACTACACAGGAGCATTCTGAGAAACTTCTTTGTTATGTGTGCATGCAACTAACAGAGTCGAACCTAACTTTTGATTGAGCAGTTTTTGAATCTCACTTTTTGTAGATTCTGCAAGTGGATATTTGGAGCCCTTTGAGGCCTATGGTGGAAAAGGATATATCTTCAAACAAAAACTACACAGAAGCATTCTGAGAAACATCTTTGTGATGTGTGCATTCAACTCACAGAGTTGAACCTATGTTTTGATACAGCAGTTTTGAATATCTCTTTTTGTATAATCTACAAGTGGATATTTGGAACGCTTTGAGGCCTACTGTGGAAAAGCAAATATCTTCAAATAAAAACTACCCAGAAGCATTCTGAGAAACTTCTTTGTGATGAGTGCATTCATCTCACAGTTTTGATCCTTTCTTTTGATTGAGCAGTTTTCAAACCCTGTTTTTGTAGAATCTGCAAGTGGGTATTTGGAGGGCTTTGAGGCCTATTTTGGAAAAGGAAATATCTTCACATAAAAACTACACAAAGGTATTCTGAGAAACCTCTTTTTTATGTGTGCATTCAACACACAGAGTTGAACCTATGTTTTGATTGAGCAGTTTTGAATCCCTCTTTTTGTAGAATCTGCAAGTGGATATTTGGAGCCCTTGACTGCCTATGGTGAAAAAGGAAATATCTTCAAATAAAAACTTAACAGAAGCATTCTGAGAAACTTCTCTGTGATGTGTGCATTCATCTCCCAGAGTTGGAACTATCTTATGATTGAGCAGTTTTGAAACACTCTTTTTGTAAAATCTGCAAGTGTATATTTGGAGCGCTGTGAGGACTATTGTGGAAAAAGAAATATCTTCACAGAAAAACTACACAGAAGCATTCTGAGAAACTTATTTGTGATGTGTGTATTCATCTCACAGAGTTGATCATTACCTTTGATTAAGCAGTTTTGAAACACTGTTTTTGTAGAATCTGCAAGTGGATATTTGGACCGCTTTGAGGCCTACTGTGGAAATGCAAATATCTTCACATAAAAACTACCCAGAAGCGTTCAGAGAAAATTCTTTGTGATGTGCATTCCTCACCCAGAGTTAAAACTTTCTTTTGATTGAGCAGTTTTGATACACTCTTCTGTACAATCTGGAAATGGATATGTGGTGGGTTTGATGTGTATTTTGGAAAAGGAAATATCTTCACATAAAGCTATGCAGAAGTATTCTGAGAAACTTCTTTGTGATGTGTACATTCAACTCACAGATTTGAACATACCTTTTTATTGAGCAGTTTTGAATCTCTCTTTTGGTGGAATCTGCAAGTGGTTTATTTGGAGCCCTTTGCACCCTATGGTGGAAAAGGAAATATCTTCAAATAAAAACTACACAGAAGCATTCTGAGAAACTTCTTTGTGATGAGTGCATTCGTCTCACAGAGTTGATCCTTTCTTTTGATTGAGCAGTTTTGAAACACTGTTTTTGTAGAATCTGCAAGGGGATATTTGGAGGGCTTTGACACCTATTTTGGAAAAGGAAATATCTTCACATAAAAACTATACAGAAGCACTCAAACTTCTTTGTGTTGAGTGCATTCCTCACACAGATTTGAACCTTTCTTTTGCTTGAGCAGTTTTGAAACACTCTTTTTGTAGAATCGGGAAGTGGATATTTGGAGGGCTTTGAGGCCTATTTTGGAAAAGGAAATATTTTCACATAAAAACTACACGGAAACGTTATGAGAAACTTCTTTGTGAGGTGTGCATTCAACTCACAGACTGAACCTATCTTTTGATTGAGCAGTTTCGAATCTCTCCTTTGGTAGAATCTGCAAGTGGTTATTTGGAGCCCTTTGCGCCCAGTGGTGGAAAAGGAAATATCTTCAAATAAATACTACACAGAAGCATTCTGAGAAACTTTTTTGTAATGAGTGCTTTCATCTCACAGAGTTGATCCTTTCTTTTGATTGAGCAGTTTTGAAACACTGTTTTTGTAGTATCTGAAAGTGGATATTCGCAGGAATTTGAAGCCTATTTTGGAAAGGGAAATATCTTCAAATAAATACTACCCAGAAGCATTCTGAGAAACTTCTTTGTTATGTATGCATTCAACTCACAGAGATGAACTTATCTTTTGATTGAGCAGTTTTGAATCTCTCTTTTTGTAAAATCTGCAGGTGGATATTTTCAGCCCTTTGCATCCTATGGTGGAAAAGGAAATATCTTCAAATAAAAACTAGATAAAAGCATTCTCAGAAACTTCTTTGTGATGTGTGCATTCAACCCACAGAGTTGAACCTATGTTTTCATTGAGCAGTTTTGAATCTCTTTTTGTAGAATCTGCAAGTGGATTTTTGAACTGTTTGTGGCCTATGGTGGAAAAGGAAATATCTTCAAATAAAAACTACACAGAAGCATTCTGAGAAACTTCCTTGTGATGTGTGCATTCAACTCACAGAGTTGATCCTTTCTTTTGATTGAGCAGTATTGAAACACTGTTTTTGTAGAATCATCAAGTGGATATTTGGAGCGATTTGAGGCCTATTGTGGAAAAGGAATTATCTTCACATAAAAACTACACAGAAGCATTCTGAGAAACTTCTCCATGATGTGTGCATTAACCTCACAGAGTTCAACCTATCTTTTGATTGAGCCGTTTTGAATCCCTCTTTTTCTAGAATCTGCCTGTGGATATTTTGAGCCCTTTGTGGACTATGGTGGAAAAGTAAATATCTTCAAAGAAAAACAACACAGAACCATTCAGGGAAACACCTTTGTGATGAATGCATTCATCACACAGTGTAGAACATTTCTTTTGTTTGAGCAGTTTTGAAACACTCTTTTTGTATAATCTGGAAATGGATATTTGGAGGGCTTTGAAGCCTATTTTTGAAAAGGAAATATCTATACATAAAAACTACACAGAGGCATTCTGAGAAACTTCTTTGTGATGTGTGCATTCAACTCACAGAGTTGATCCTATCTTTTCATTGAGCAGTTTTGAATCTCTCTTTTTGTGGAATCTGCAAGTTGGTATTTGGAGCACTATGAAGCCTACTGGGGAAAAGCAAATATCTTCACATAAAAACTAAACAGAAACATTCTGAGAAACTTCTTTGTGAGGTGTGAATTCAACTCACAGTTTCGAACCTATCTTTTGATTGAGCAGTTTTGAATCACTCTTTTTTCAGAATCTGCATGTGGAAATTTGGAGAGTTTTGAGGCCTATTGTGCAAAAGGAAATATCTTCACATAAAAACTACACAGAATCCTTCTTAGAAACTTCTTTGTTATGTGTGCATTCAACTCACAGAGACGAACCTCTCTTTTGATTAAGCAGTTTTGAATCTCTGTTTTTGCAGAATCTGCAAGTGGAAATTTGGAGAGTTTTGAGGATTATTATGGAAAAGGAAATAACTTCACATAAACTCTACACAGAAGCCTTCTGAGAAACATCTTTGTGATGTGTGCATTCAACTCACAGAGTTGAACCTATCTTTTGATTGAGTAGTTTTGAATCTCTATTTTTGCATAATCTACAAGTGAATATTTGGAGAGCTTTGAGGCCTATTCTGGGAAAGGAAATATCTTCATATAAAAATTACACAGAAACATTCTGAGAAATTTCTTTCTGATATGTGCATTCAACTCACAGAGTTGAACCTATCCTTTGATTGAGCAGTTTTGAATCTCTCATTTTGTAGAATCTGCAAGGGGATATTTGGAGCCCTTTGCGACCTATCTTGGAAAAGGAAATATCTTCAAATAAAAAGCACACAGAAGCATTCTGAGAAACTTCCTTGTGACGTGTGCATTCAACTCACAGTATTGACGGTACGTTTTGATTGAGCAGTTTTGAATCTCTCTTTTTGTAGAATCTACAAGTTGATATTTGAGCCCTTTGTGGACTATGGTGGAAAAGGAAATATCTTCAAATAAAAACTACACAGAAGTATTCTGAGAAACTTCTTTGTGATGTAAGCATTCATCTCACAGTGTTGCACATATCTTATGATTGAGCAGTTTTGAAACACTCTTTTTGTAGAATCTACAAGTGGATATTTGGACCGCTTTGAGGCCTATTGTGGAAAAGGAAATATCTCAACATAAAAACTAAACAGAAGCATTCTGAGAAACTTCTTTGTGATGAGTGCATTCATCTCACAAAGTTGATCCCTTCTTTTGATTGAGCAGTTTGGAAACACTGTTTTTGTAGAATCTGCAAGAGAATATTTGGAGGGCTTTGAGGCCCATTTTGGAAAAGGAAATGTCTTCACATAAAAACTACTCAGAAGCATTCTGACAAACTTCTTTGCGATGTGTGCATTCAACTCACAGAGTTGAACCTACCTTTTGATTGAGCAGTTTTGAATCTATCTTTTTGCAGTAGCTGCATGTGGATATTTGGAGCGATGTGAAGCCTATTGTGGAAAAAGAAATATCTCCACATGAAAACTACACAGAAGCATTCTGAGAAACTTCTTTGTGATGTGTGCATTCACTTCACATAGTTTAACCTATCTTTTGATTGAGCAGTTTTCAATATCTCTTTTTGTAGTATCTGCAAGTGGATATTTGGAGCCCTTTGTGGCCAACAGTGGAAAAGGAAATATCTTCAAATAAAAACTAACTAGAAGCATTCAGAGAAACTTCTCTGTGATGAGTGCATTCACCACACAGAGTTGAAAGTTTCTTTAGATTGAGCAGTTTTGAAGCTCTCTTTTTGTAGAATCTGGAAGTGGATATTTGGAGGGCTTCAAGGCCTATTTTGGAAAAAGAGATATCTTCACATAAAAACTACACAGAAGCATTCTGAGAAACTTCTTTGTTATGTGTGCATTCAACTCACAGAGTTGATCCTATCTTTTGATTGAGAAGTTTTGAATCTCTCTTTTTGCAGAACATGCAGGTGGATACTTGGAGTGCTTTGAGGCCTACTATGGAAAATCAAATATCTTCAGATAAAAACAACAGAGAAGCATTATGAGAATCTTCTTTGTGAGTTGTGTTTTCAAATCACAGAGTCAAACCTGTGTTTTGATTGAGCAGTTTTGAATCTCTCTTTTTGCACAATCTGCAACTGGATATTTGGAGAGATTTGACATCTATTTTGGCAAAGGAAATATCTTCACATAAAACCTACACAGAAGCATTTTGAGAAACTTCTTTGTGATGTGTGCATTCAACACACAGAGATGAACCTATCTTTTGATTGAGGAGTTTTGAATCTCTCTTTTCGTAGCATGTGCAATGGATATTTTGAGCCCTTTGCAGCCTATGGTGGAAAAGGAAATATCTTCAAATAAAAACTACACAGAAGCATTCTGGGAACTTTATGTGATGTGTGCATTCATCTCACAGTGTTGAACATATCCTATGATTGAGTAGTTTCAAAACACTCTTTTTGTAGGATCTGCCAGTGGATATTTGGATCGTTTGAGGCCTATTTTGGAAAAGGAAATACCCTCAGATAAAAACTACACAGAAGCATTCTGAGGAACTTCTTTGTGAGGTGTGTATTCAACTGACAGTGTCGAACCAATCTTTTTGTGAAGATATTTCTTTTTCCAACATAGGCCTCAAAGCGCTCCAAATGTCCACCTGCAGATTCTACAAAAAGAGAGTTTCAAAGCTGCTATATAAAAAGAAACGTTATCTCTGTGAGAGGAATGCACACATCACAAAGAAGTTTCTCATATTGTTTCTGTCTAGATTTTACTTGAAGATATTTCCTTTTCCACCGTAGGCCTCAAGGGGCATGAAATTTCCACTTGCTGAATCTACAAAAAGAGTATTTCAAAAATGGTCCTTCAAAAGAAAGGTTCAACTCTGGGAGATGAATGCACACATCACAATGTAGTTTGTCAGTATGCTTCTATCTAGTTTTTATGTGAAGATATTTCCTTTTCCACCATTGGCCTCAAAGTGCTCCACATGTCTACTTACAGATTGTACAAAAAGAGAGTTTCAAAACTGCTCAATCAAACAAAGGTTTAACTCTGTGACATAAATGCACTCATCACAAAGGAGTTTCTCAGATTGCTTCTGCCTAGATTTGATGTGAAGATATTTCCTTTTCTACCATAGGCCACAAAGCGCACCAAATGTCCACTTGCAGATTCTACAAAAATATAGTGTTTCCAAACTGCTCAATCAAAAGAAAGGCTCAACTCTGTGAGATCAATGCACACTTCACAAAGTCGTTTGTCAGAATTCTTCTGTCTAGTTTTTATGTGAAGATATTTCTTTTGCCACCATAGGCCTCAAAGCTCTCCAAATGTCCACTTGCAGATTGTACCAAAAGGGAGTTTCAGAACTGCTCATTCAAAAGAAGGTTTTAACTCTGTGAGATGAATGCACACATCCCAAAGAACTTTCTCAGATTGCTTCTGTCTAGATTTTATGTGAAGATATTTCCTTTTCTACCATAGGCCACAAAGCGCTCCAAATGTCCACTTGCACATTCCACAAAAAGAGTGTTTCGAAATTGCTCCATCCAAAGAACGGCTCAACTCTGTGCAATAAATGCACACATTACAAAGAAGTTTGTCAGAATTCTTCTGTCTACTTTTTATGTGAAGATATTTCCTTTTCTACCATAGGACTCAAAGCGCTCCAAATCTCCACTTGCGGAGTCTACAAAAAGAGAGTTTCAGAACTGCTCTATCAAAAGAGAGCTTTAACTTTGTGAGACGAATGCACACATCACAAAGAATTTTCCTAGATTGCTTCTGTCTAGATTGTAAGTGAAGGTATTTCATTTTCCACGTAGGCCTCAAGGCGCTCGAAATATCCACTTGCAGATTCTACGAAAAGAGCATTTCAAACTGGTCCTTCCAAATAAAGGATTAACTCTGGGAGATGAATGCACACATCACATAGAAGTTTCTCAGAATGCTTCTATCTAGTTTTTATGTGAAGGTATTTCCTTTTCCACCATAGGCCTCAAAGCGCTCCAAATGTTCACTTGCAGACTCTACAAAAAGAGGGTTTCAAAACTGCTTAATCAAAAGAAAGGCTTAACTCTGTGAGATGAATACACACATCACAAAGAAGTTTCTCAGATTGTTCTGTCTAGATTTTATGTGAAGATATTTCCTTTTATACCATGGGCTGCAAAGCACTCCAAATGTCCCCTTGCAGATTCTAGAAAAAGAAAGCTTACAAACTGCTCAATCAAAAGAAAGTGTCAAATCTGTGAGATGAACGCACACATCACAAAGTGGTTTCTCAGAATTCTTCTGTCTAGTTTTTATGTGAAGATATTTTCTTTTCCACCATAGGCCTCAAAGCGCTCCAAATGTCCGCTTGCAGATTCTACAAAAACAGAGTTTTAAAACTGCTCAATCAAAAGAAAGGTTTAACTCTGTGAGATGAATGCACACATCAAAAAGAAGTTTCCCAGATTGCTTCTGTCCACATTTTATGTGAAGATATTTCCATTTCTACCATAGGCCGCAAAGCACTCCAAATGTCCACTTGCAGATTCCACAAAAAGAGTGTTTCCCAACTGCTCAGTCAAAAGAAAGGTTCAACTGCGTGAGATGAATGCACACATTCCAAAAATTTTGTCAGAATTTTTCTGTCTAGTTTTTATGTGAAGATATTCCCTTTTCCACCATAGGCCTCAAAGCGCTCCTAATGTCCACTTGTGGATACTACAAAAAGGGAGTTGGAAGACAGGTGAATCAAAGGAAAGACTTAACTGTGTGAGATGAATGGACCCATCACAAAGAAGTTTATCAGATTACTTCTGTCTAGATTTTATGTAAAGATATTTCCTTTCCTACAATAGGCCTCAAAGGGCACGAAATGTCCACTTGCAGATCCTACAAAAAGAGTGTTTCCAAACTGCTCAAACAAAGGAAAGTTTCAAATCGGTAACATGAATGCACACATCACAAAGAAGATTCTCCGATTGCTTCTGTCTAGATTTTATGTGAAGACATTTCCTTTTCTACCATAGGCAGCAAAGAGCTCCAAATGTGCACTTGCAGAATCTTCAAAAATATTGTTTCCAAAATGCTCAATCAAAAGAAAGGTTCAACTCTGTGAGATGAATGCACACATCACAAAGAAGTTTCTCAGAATTCTTCTGTCTAGTTTTTATGTGAAGATATTTCCTTTTCCACCATAGACCTCAAAGCGCTCCAGATGTCCACTTGCAGATTCTACAAAAAAGGAGTTTCAAAACTGCTCAAACAAAAGAAAGTTTTAAGTTTGTAAGATGAATACACACATCACATAGAAGTTTCTCAGATTGTTTTTGTCTAGATTATATGTGAAGATATTTCCTTTTCTACCATAGGCCACAAAGTGCTAAAAATGTCCACTTGCAGATACTACAAAAAGAATGTTTCCAAACTGCTTAAAAAAGGGAAAGGTTCAACTCTGAGAGATGAATGCACACATCAGATAGAAGTTTCTCAGAATGCTTCTGTCTAGTTTTTACCTGAAGATATTTCCTTTTTCACAAAAGGCCTCAAGGCACTCCAAATATACACTTGCAGATTCTACATAAAGAGTGTTTCAAAACTGCTTAATCATAAAATGTGTTCAACTATGGGAGATGAACGCACAAATCAGAAAGTAGTTCTAGGGCTCCAAATATCCACTTGCAGATTCTACAAAAAGAGATTCAAAACTGCTCAATAAAAATATAGCTTCAACTGTCTGAGTTGAATGAACACATCCCAAAGAAGATTCTCAGAATGCTTTGGGGTAGTTTTTATGTGAAGATATCTCCTTTTCTACAATTGGCCTCAAATTGCTTGAAATATCTACATGCAGATACTGCAAAAGGAGAGATTCAAAATTGCTCAATCAAAAGTTAGGGTCAACTCTGTGAGTTGAATGTACACGTAACAAAGAAGTTTCTCAGAATGCTTCTGTGTAGTTTTTATGTGAGGATATTTCCTTTTCCACCATAGGCCACAAACGTCTAAAAATATCCACTTGCAGATTCTACAAAAAGAGAGATTCCAAACTGCTCAATCAAAAGATAGGTTCAACCCTGTGAGCTGAATGCACACGTCCCAAAGAAGTTTCTCAGAATGCTTCTGTGTAGTTTTTATGTGAATATATTTCCTTTTCTACAATAGGCTTCAAGTCACTCTAAATATCCACATGCAGATACTGCAAAAAGAAAGATTTAATGATGCTCAATCAAAAGATAGGTTCAACTCTGTGAGTTTAATGCAGACATCACAAAGAAGTTTCTCAGAATGCTTCTTTGTAGTTTTAATTTGAAGTTATTTCCTTTTCCACCATAGGCTGCAAACGGCTCCAAATATCCACTTGCAAATTCTACAAAAAGAGAGACTCAAAACTGCTCAATCAAAAGATAGCTTCTACTTTGTGAGGTGAATACACACATAACAGAGAAATTTCTCAGAATGCTTCTGTGTAGTTTTTATGTGAAGATACTTCCTTTTCTAAACTAGGCCTCAAAGCCCTCAAAATATCCACTTCCAGATTCTACAATATCAACAAGTTTTTCAAAACTGCTCAATCAAAAGAAAGGATCTGCTCTGTGAGATGAATGCCCTCATCACAGAGAAGTTTCTCAGAATGCTTCTGTGTAGTTTTTATTTGAAGATATTTCCTTTTCCACCAGAGGACACAAAGGGCTCCAAATATCCACTTGCAGATACTGCAAAAAGAGAGATTCAAAACTGCTCAATCAAAGGTTAGGTTCAACTCTGTGAGTTGAATGTACACATCACAAAGAAGTTTCTCAGAATGCTTCTGTGTAGTTTTTATGTGAAGATATTCCCTTTTTTAAAATAGACCTCAAAGCCGTCCAAATATCCACTTCCAGATTCTACAAGAAGTGTGTTTCAAAACTGTTTAACCAAAAGAAAGGTTCAACTCTTTGAGATGAATGCACTCATCACAAATTAGTTTCACTGAATGCTTCTGTGTAGTTTTTATGTGAAGATATTTGCTTTTCCACAGTAGGCCTCAAAGCGCTCCAAATATCCATTTGCAGATTCTACAAAAACAGTGTTTCAAAACTGCTCAACCAAAAGAAAAGATCAACTCCGTGAGATGAATGCACACAACAAAAAGAAGTTTCTCAGAATGCTTCTGTGTAGTTTTTATGTGAAGATATTTCCTCTTCCACAATAGGTCTCAAAGCGCTCCAAATATACACTTGCAGATTCTACAAAAAGAGTGTTTCAAAACTGCTCAATTATACGATATTTACAACTCTGTGAGATGAATGCACAAATCACAAAGAAGTTTGTCAGAATGCTTTTGTGAAGTTTTTATTTGAAGATATTTCCTTTTCCACCGTAGTCAGCCTAGGACTCCAAAAATCCACTTGAAGATTCTACAAAAAGACAGATTCAAAACTGCTCAATCAAAAAATAGTCTCAACTCTCTGAGTTTAATGAACACATCGCAAAGAACATTCTCAGAATTCTTTGGTGTAGTTTTAATGTGAAGATATTTCCTTTTCTACAATAGGCCTCAAATCGCTCTAAATATCCACATGCAGATAGTGCAAAAAGAGAGATTCAAAACTGCTCAATCAAAAGATAGGTTAAACTCTGTGAGTTGAGTGCACACATAACAAAGACGTTCCTCAGAATGCTTCTGTGTAGTTTTTATGTGAAGTTATTTCCTTTTCCAAAATAGGCCTGAAAGGCCTCCAAACATCCATTTGCAGATTCTAAAAAAAAAGTATTTCAAACCTGCTCAGTGAAAAGAAATTATCAAATCTGTGAGATGAATGCACTCATCACAAAGAAGTTTCTCAGAATGCTTCTGTGTAGTTTTTAAGTGAAGATGTTTCCTTTTCCACAATAGACCACAAAGCGCTGTAAATATCCAGTTGCAGATTCTAAATATCCAGTTGCAGATTCTACAAAAAGAGAGATTCAATACTGCTCTATCAAAAAAATGGTTCAACACTTTGAGGTGAATGCACACATCACAAAGAAGTTTCTCAGGATGCTTCTGTGTAGTTTTTATTTGAAGATATTTCCTTTTCCATCATAGGCCACAAAGGCTCCAAATATCCACTTCCAGGTTCTACAAAAAGAGTGTTTCAAAATGGCTCAATCTAAACAAAGGTTCAACTCTGTGTGAGGAACGCACTCATCACAAAGATGTTTCTCTGAATACTTCTGTGTAGATTTTATGTAAAGATATTTGCTTTTCCACAGTAGACCTAAAGGGCTCCAAATATCCACTTGCAGATTCCACAAAAATGGTGTTTCAGAACTGCTCAATCAAAAGAAAGGATCAACTTTGTGGGTTGAATGCACACATCACAAAGAAGTTTCTCAGTATGCTTCTGTGTAGTATTTATGGGAAGATATTTCTTTTTCCACTATAGACCTCAAATGGCTACAATTATCCACATGTAGATAATGCCAAAAGATAGATTAAAAACTGCTCAATGAAAAGATAGGTTCAAATCTGTGAGTTGATTGCACACATAACAAAGAAGTTTCTCAGAATGATTCCGTGAAGTTTTTATGTGAAGATATTTCCTTTTTCAAAATAGGTCTCAAAGGCCTCCAAATATCCACTTGCAGATTCTGCGGAAACAGTGCTTCAAAACTGCTCAATCAAAACATAGGTTCAACTCTGTGAAGTGAATTCCCACATCACAAAGAAGTTTCTCAGAATGCTTCTGTGTAGTTTTTATTTGAAGACATTTCCTTTTCCACCATAGGCCACAAAGGGTTCCAAATATTCACTTGCAGATACTACAAAAAGAATGTTTCAAAACTGCTCAATCAAAGGAAAGATTCAACTCTGTGTGAGGAGTGCACTTATCACAAAGATGTTTCTCTGAATGCTTCTGTGTAGTTTTTATGTAAAGATATTTGCTTTTCCACAGTAGACCTCAAAGCTCTCCAAATATTCACTTGCAGATTCCACAAAAACAGTGTTTCAGAACTGCTCAATCAAAAGAAAGAATCAACTCTGTGGGATGAATGCACACATCACAAAGAAGTTTCTCAGAATGCTTCTGTGTAGTTTTTATTTGAAGATATTTCCATTTCCACCACAGGCCATAAAGGCCTCCAAATATCCACTTGCAGATTCTACAAAAGGAGAGACTCAATACTGCTCATTAAAAAGATAGGTTCAACTCTGTGAGTCAAATGCACACATCAAAAGGAAGTTTCCCAGAATGCTTCTGTGTAGTTTTTATTTGAAGATATTTCCTTTTCCATAATAGGCCTCAAAGCTCTCCAAATATCCCCTTGCAGATTCTACAAAAAGAGAGCTATAAAACTGCTCAATGAAAATATAGGTTAAACTCTGTGAGGTGAATGCACGCATCACAAACAAGTTTCTGAGAATGTTTCTGTGTAGTTTTTATTTGATGATATTTCCTATTCCACCATAGGCAGCCCAGGGCTCCAAATATCCACTTGCAGATTCTACAAAAAGATAGCTTCAAAACTGCTCAAGCAAAAGATAGGTTCAACTCTGTGAGTTAAATACACACATTCAAATAAGTTACTCAGAATGCTTCTGTGAAGTTTTTAGGTGAAGATATTTCCTTTTCCACAATAGGTCTCAAATCGCTCTAAATATGCACATGCAGATACTGCAAAAAGAGAGATTCAAAACTCTTCAATCAAAAGATAGGTTCAACACTGTGAGTTGAATGTACAAATAAAAAAGAAGTTTCTCAGAATGCTTCTGTTTAGTTTTTTCGTGAGGATATTTCCTTTTCCAAAATAGGCCTCAAAGCCCTACAAATATCCACTTGCAGATTCTACAAAAGGAGTGTTTCAAAACTGCTCAATCAAAAGAAAGATCAACTCTGTGAGACGAATGCACTTAACACAAGGAAGTTTCGCAGAATGCTTCTGTCTAGTTTTTATGTGAAGATATTTCCTTTTCCACCATAGGCCTCAAAGTGCTCTAAATATCCACTAGCAGGTTTTGCAAAAAGAGAAATTCAAAACTGCTCAATGAAAACATAGGTTCAATTCTGTGAGTTGAATGTTCACAACTCAATGAAGTTTCTCAGAATGCTTCTGTGTAGTTTTTATGTGAAGATATTTTATTTTCCAAAATATACTTTAAAGCCCTCTGAATATCCACTTCCAGATTCTACAAAGAGAGGATTTCAAAACTGCTCAGTCAAAAGAAAGATTCAACTCTGTGTTAGGAACGCACTCATTGCAAAGAAGTTTCCCTGAATGCTTCCGTGTAGTTTTTATGTGAAGATATTGGCTTTTCCAGAGTAGGTCTCAAAGTGCTCCAAATATCCACTTGCAGATTTTACAAAAAGAGAGATTCAAAACTGCTCAATCAAAAGTTAGGTTCAACTCGGTGACTTGAATACACACATAACAAGGAAGTTTCTCAGAATGCTTCTGTGTAGTTTTTATGTGAGGATATTTCCTTTTCCAAAATAGGCCTCAAAGCCCTCCAAATACCCACTTGCAGTTTCTACAAAAACAGTGTCTCAAAACTGCTCAAGAAAAGAAAGAATCAACTCTGTGAGATGAATACACTAGTCACGAAGAAGTTTCTCTGGATGCTTCTGTGTAGTTTACATTTGAAGATATTTCCTTTCTGCCACAGTCCGCAAAGGGCTCTAAATATCCACTTATAGATTCTACAAAAAGAGAGATTCAAAACTGCTCAATCAAAACATAGGTTCAAAACTGTGAGCTGAATGCCCAGATCACAAAGAAGTTTCTCAGGATACTTCTGTGTATTTTTTATGTGAAGATATTTCCTTTTCCAAAATAGACCTCAAAGTCCTACAAATATACACTTCCAGATTCTACAAAAAGAGTGTTTCAAAACTGCTCAATCAAAAGAAAGGTTCAACTCTGTGTGAGGAATGCACTCATCGCAAAGTCCTTTCTCTGAATGCTTCTGTGTAGTTTTTACGTGAAGATATTTGCTTTTCCACAGTAGTCTTCAAAGCGCTCCAGATATACATTTGCAGATACAACAAAAACAGTGTTTCAAAACTGCTCAATCAAAATTAAGGATGAACTCTGTGAGATGAATGCACACATCACAAAGAAGTTTATCAGAATGCTTCTGTGTAGTTTTTATGTGAAGATATTCCCTTTTTTAAAATAGACCTCAAAGCCGTCCAAATATCCACTTCCAGATTCTACAAGAAGTGTGTTTCAAACCTGTTTAACCAAAAGAAAGGTTCAACTCTTTGAGATGAATGCACTCATCACAAATTAGTTTCACTGAATGCTTCTGTGTAGTTTTTATGTGAAGATATTTGCTTTTCCACAGTAGGCCTCAAAGCGCTCCAAATATCCATTTGCAGATTCTACAAAAACAGTGTTTCAAAACTGCTCAACCAAAAGAAAAGATCAACTCCGTGAGATGAATGCACACAACAAAAAGAAGTTTCTCAGAATGCTTCTGTGTAGTTTTTATGTGAAGATATTTCCTCTTCCACAATAGGTCTCAAAGCGCTCCAAATATACACTTGCAGATTCTACAAAAAGAGTGTTTCAAAACTGCTCAATTATACGATATTTACAACTCTGTGAGATGAATGTACTAGTCACGAAGAAGTTTCTCTGGATGCTTCTGTGTAGTTTACATTTGAAGATATTTCCTTTCTGCCACAGTCCGCAAAGGGCTCTAAATATCCACTTATAGATTCTACAAAAAGAGAGATTCAAAACTGCTCAATCAAAACATAGGTTCAAAACTGTGAGCTGAATGCCCAGATCACAAAGAAGTTTCTCAGGATACTTCTGTGTATTTTTTATGTGAAGATATTTCCTTTTCCAAAATAGACCTCAAAGTCCTACAAATATACACTTCCAGATTCTACAAAAAGAGTGTTTCAAAACTGCTCAATCAAAAGAAAGGTTCAACTCTGTGTGAGGAATGCACTCATCGCAAAGTCCTTTCTCTGAATGCTTCTGTGTAGTTTTTACGTGAAGATATTTGCTTTTCCACAGTAGTCTTCAAAGCGCTCCAGATATACATTTGCAGATACAACAAAAACAGTGTTTCAAAACTGCTCAATCAAAATTAAGGATGAACTCTGTGAGATGAATGCACACATCACAAAGAAGTTTCTCAGAATGCTACCGTGTAGTTTTTATGTGAAGACACATCGATTTCCACAATATGCCTCAAAGAGCTCCAACTATCCACTTGCAGATTCTACAAAAAGAGCGATTCAAATCTGCTCGATAAAAACATAGGTTCAACTCTGTGAATTGAATGCACACAACATAAAAAAAGCCTCTCAGAATGCTTCTGTGTAGTTTTCATGTGAAGATATTTCCCTTTCCACCGCAGGCCACAAAGGGCTCCAAATATCCAGTTGAAGATTCTACAAAAATTGAGATTTAAAAGAGCTCAATTAAAAGATCGGTTCAACTCTGTGAGTTGAATGCACACATAACAAAGAAGTTTCTCGGAATACTTCTGTTTAGTTTTTATGTGGAGTTATGTCCTTTTCCACAATAGGCCTCAAATCACTAGAAATATCCATATGCAGATACTGCAAAAAGAGAGATTCAAAACCGCTCAATCAAAAGATAGGTTCAACTCTGTGCATTGAATGCCCACATAACAAAGAAGTTTCTCAGAATGCTTCAGTGTAGTTTTTATGTGAAGATATTTCCTTTTCCAATGTAAGCCTCAAAGTCCTCCAAATATCCACTTGCAGATTATACAAAAAGAGTGTTTGAAAACTGCTCAATCAGATGATAGTTTCAACACTGGGAGATGAATGCACACATCTCAAAGAAGTTTCTCAGAATGCTTCTGTGAAGTTATTATTTGAAGATATTTCCTTTTCCACCATAGGCAGCCTAGGGCTCCAAATATCCACTTGGAGATTCTACAGAAAGAGAGACTCAAAACTGCTCAATCAAAAGATAGATTCAACTCTGTGAGTTGAATGCACACATCTCAAAGAAATTTCCCAGAATGCTTCTGTGTAGTTTTTATGTCAATATATTTCGTTTTCCACAATAGTTTTCAAAACTTTCTAAATATCCACATGCAGATACTGTAAAAAGAGAGATTCACACCTGCACAATCAAAAGAGGTTAAACTCTGTGAGTTGAATGCACACATAACCAAGAAGTTTCTCAGAATGTTTCTGTGTAGTTTTTATGTGAAGACATTTCCTTTTCCACAATAGGCCTCAAAGTGCCCCAAATATCACCTTGCAGATTCTACAAAAAGAGAGATTCAAAACTGATCAATCAAAATATAGGTTCAACTCTGTGAGTTGAATGCACACATCACAAAGAAGTTTCTCAGAATGCTTCTGTGTAGTTTTTACTTGAAGATATTTCCTTTCCCACCATAGGCCACAAAGGGCTCCAAATATCAACTTTTAGATTCAACAAAAAGAGAGATTCAAAACTCCTCAACCAAAAGATAGGTTCAACACTGTGAGTTGAATACACACGTCACAAAGAAGTTTCTCAGAATGCTTCAGTGTAGTTTTTATTGTAAGATATTTCCTTTTTCCACCATAGGCTGCAAAGGGCTCCAAATATCCACTTCCAGATTCTACAAAAAAAGTGTTTCAAAACTGCTCAATCAAAAGAAAGTTTCAACTCTGTGTGAGGAGTGCACTCATCACAATGAAGTTTCTCTGAATGCTTCTGTGTAGTTTTTATGTGAAGATATACGCTTTTCCACGGGAGACCTCAAGGCACTCCTAATATCCACTTGCAGATTCTACAAAATAAGTGTTTTAAAACTGCTCAATCAAAAGAAAGGATTTACTCCGTGAAATGAAGACACAAATCAGAAAGAAGTTTCTCAAAATGATTCTGTGTAGTTTTTATTTGAAGATATTTCCTTTTCCATCATGGGCAACCAAAGGCTCCAAATATCCACTTGCAGTTTCTACAAAAAGAGAAATTCAAAACTGCTCAATCAAAAGATAGGTTCAACTCTGTGAATTGAATGCACATATCCCAAAGAAGTTTCTCAGAATTCTTCTGTGTAGCTTTTATGTGAAGATATTTCCTTTTCCAAAATAGACCTCAAATCCCTCCAAATATCCACTTCCAGATTATACAAAAACAGTGTTTCAAAACTGCTCAATCAAAAGAACACTTCAGCTTTGTGAGATGCACCCACACATCGAACAGAAGTTTCTCAGATTATTTCTGTCTAGTTTTTATGTGAAGATATTTCCTTTTCTAACATAGGCCACAAATCGCTCCAAATATCCACTTGCAGATTTTCCAAAAAGTATGTTTCCAAACTGCTCAATGAAAGGAAATGTTGAGCTCTGTGAGATGAATGCATGTATCACAAAGAACTTTTTCAGAATTCTTCTCTCTAGTTTTTATGTGAAGATATTTCCTTTTCCACCAGGGGCCTCAAAGCGCACCAAATGTCAACTTGCAGATTCCACAGAACGAGAGTTTCAAAACTGCTGAATCAAAAGAAACGTTTAACTCTGTGAGATGAATGGACACATCACAAAGAATTTTCGCAGATTGCTTCTTTCTAGATTTAATGTGAAGATATTTCCTTTTCTACGACAGGCAGCAAAGCACTACAAATGTCCACCTGCAGATTGTACAAAAAGAGTGTTTCCAAACTGCTTAATCAATGGAAAGGTTCAACTCTGTTAGATGAATGCACACATCACAAAGAAGTTTCCCAGAATTCTTCCATCTAGTTTTTATGTAAAGATCTCTCCTGTTCCACCACTGGCCTCACAGCGCTCCAAATATCTGCTTGCAGATTCTACAAAACGAGAGTTTCAAAACTGCTCAATGAAAAGAATGGTTTAACTTTGTGAGATGAATGCACACATTCCAAAAAAGTTTCTCCAATTGCTTCTGTCTAGATTTTATTTGAAGATATTTCCTCTTCCACCATAAGCCTTGAAGTGCTGGAAATTTCCACTTGCAGAATCTAGAAAAAGAGAGTTTCAAAACTGCTCAACCAAAAGAAAGGTTTAACTCTGTGAAATGAATGCACACAACCCAAAGAAGTTTCTCAGAACTCTTCTGTCTAGATTTTATGTGAAGATATTTCCTTTTCTAACACAGGCCACAAAGCGCCCCAAATATCCACCTGCAGATTCCACAAAAAGTGTGTTTCCAAACTGCTCAATCAAAAGAAAGCTTCAGCTCCATGAGAGGAATGCACACATCAAACAGTAGTTTCTCAGAATACTTCTGTCTAGATTTATGTGAAGATATTTCCTTTTCTAACATAGGCTGAAAAGCACTCCAAGTGTCCACTTGCAGATATTACAAAAACAGTGTTTCCAAACTGCTCAATCAAAAGAAAGGGTCAACTCTGTGAGATGAATGCACACATCATGAAGAAGTTTCTCAGGATTCTTCTTATAGTTTTTATGTGAAGATATTTCTTTTCCACCATAGGCCTCCAAGCTCTCCAAATGTCCACTTGCAGATTCTACAAATAGAGAGTTTCAAAACTCCTCAATCAAAAGAAAGTTTTAACTCTGTGAGATGAATGCACACATCACAAAAAAGTTTCTCAGATTGTTTCTGTCTAGATTTTATGTGAAGATATTTCCTTTTCTACCATAGTCCACAAAGCGCTACAAATGTCCTCTTACAGACTCTAAAAAAAGAGTGTTTCCAAACTGCTCCATCAAAAGAAGGTTCAACTCTGTGAGATGAATGCACACATGAAAAAGAACTTTCTCAGAATTCTTCTGTCTAGTTTTTGTGTGAAGATATTTCCTTTTTAACATAGGCTGCAAAGCGCTCCAAATGTCCAGTTACATTTTCTACAAAAAGTGTGTTTCCAAACTCCTCAAACAAAACGAAGTTTCAACTCTGTGAGATGGATGGACACATCACAAAGAGGCTTCTGAGAATTCTTCTGTCTAGTTTTTATGTGAAGATATTTCCTTTTCCACCATAGGCCTCAAATCGCTCCAAATGTCTGCTTGCAGATTCTACAAAAAGAGAGTTTCAAAACTGTTCAATGAGAAGAAAGTTTTAACTCTGTGAGATGAATGGACACATCACAAAGAAGTTCCTCAGATTTCTCCTGTCTAGATTTTATGTGAAGATATTTCCTTTTCTACCGTAGGCCACAAAGCGTTCCAAATACCTGCTTGCAGATTTTCCAAAAATAGTGTTTCAAAACTGCTCAACCAAAAGAAAGGTTCAACTCTGCGATGAACACACACGTAACAAAGAAGTTTCTCAAAATTCGTCTGTCTAGTATTTTGGTAAGATATATCCTTTACTAACCTAGGCTGCAACACACTCTAAATGTCCATTTGAAGATTCTACAAAAAGAGTGACACCAAACTGCGCAATCAAAAGAAAGGTTCAACTCTGTGAGATGAACGCACACATCACAAAGAACTTTCTCAGAATTCTTCTGTCTACTGTTTATGTGAAGATATTTACTGTTCCACCAAAGGCCTCAAAGGGCTCCAAATGTCCGCTTGCAGATAATTAAAAAAGAGAGTTTCAAAACTGCTCAATCAAAAGAAAGGTTTAACTATGTGAGATGAATGCACACATCACAAAGAAGTTTCTCAAAATGCTTCTGTCTAGATTTTATGTGAAGATATTTCCTTCTCTAACACAGGCAGAAAAGCACTCCAAATGTCCACTTGCAGATTATAAAAAAGAGTGTATACAAACTGCTCAATTAAAGGAAAGGTTCAACTCCGTGAGATGAACACACACAACATGAAGAAGTTTCTCAGAATTCTTCCGTCTAGTCTTTATGTGAAGATATTTCCTTTTCTAACACAGGCCGCAAAGTGCTCCAAATGTCCACTTACAGATTCTACAAAAAGAGTGTTTCAAAACTCCTCAATCAAAGGAAAGCTTCAACTCTGTGAGATAAAAGCACACATCACAAAGAAGTTTCCCCGAATTCTTCTGTCTAGTTTTTATGTGAAGTTATTTCCTTTTCCACCACAGGCCTCAAAGCCTGTGGCAGATTCTACAAGAAGAGACTTTCAAAACTGCTAAATCAAAAGACAGGTTGAACTCTATGAAACAAATGCACACATCACAAAAAGTTTCTCAGATTGCTTTTGTCTAGATTTATGTGAAGATATTTCCTTTTCTACCATAGGCTGCAAAGCGTTCCAAATGTCCATTGGTAGATTCTACAAAAAGAGTGTTTCCAAACTGCTCAATCAAAAGAAAGGGTCAACTCTGTGAGATGAACGCCCACATCACGAATAAGTTTCTCAGGATTCTTCTTATAGTTTTTATGTGAAGATATTTCTTTTCCACCATAGGCCTCCAAGCTCTCCAAATGTCCACTTGCAGATTCTACAAAAAGAGAGTTTCAAAACTCCTCCGTCAAAAGAAAGTTTTAACTCTGTGAGATGAATGCACACATCACAAAAAAGTTTCTCAGATTGGTTCTGTCTAGATTTTATGTGAAGATATTTCCTTTTCCACCATAGTCCACAAAGCGCTAAAAATGTCCTCTTGCAGACTCTAAAAAAAGAGTGTTTCCAAACTGCTCCATCAAAAGAAGGTTCAACTCTGTGAGATGAATGCACACATCAAAAAGAACTTTCTCAGAATTCTTCTGTCTAGTTTTTATGCGAAGATATTTCTTTTTCCACCATAAGCTTCAAAGCGCTCCAAATTTCCACTTGTATATTCTACAAAAAGAGAGTTTCAAAACTGCTCAGTCAAAAGAAAGGCTTAACTCTGTGAGATGAATGCACATACCAAAGAAGTTTCTCAGATTGTTTCTGTCTAGATTTTATGTGAAGATATTTCCTTTTGTAACATGGGCCGCAAAGTGCTGCAAATATCCACTTGCAGATTCTACAAAAAGTGTGTTTGCAGACTGCTCAATCAAAAGAAAGCTTCAGCTCTGTGAGATGAATGCACATATCAAACAGAAGTTTCTCAGAATACTTCTGTCTAGTTTTTATGTGAAGATATTTCCTTTCTACCATAGGCCGAAAAGCGCTCCAAATGTCCACTTGCAGATCTTACAAAAAGAATGTTTCCAAACTGCTCAATCAAAAGAAAGGTTCAAGTCTGTGAGATGAACGCACACATCACAGAGAAGTTTCTGAGAATTCTTCTATTTTTTTGTGAAGATATTTGCTTTTTCACCATAGGCCACACAGCTCTCCAAATATCCACTTACAGATTGTCCAAAAAGAGTGTTTCCAGACTGCTCAATGAAAGGAAATTTTGAGCTCTGTGAGATGAATGCACTTATCGCAAAGAACTTTCTCAGGATTCTTCTGTCTAGTTTTTATATGAAGATATTTCTTTTCCACCATAGGCCTCAAAGCTCTCCAAATGTCCACTTGCAGATTCCACAAAAAGAGAGTTTCAAAACTCGTCAATGAACAGAAAGGTTTAACTCTGTGAGATGAATGCACACATCACAAAGAAGTTTCTCAGATTGCTTCTGTCTAGATTTTATGTGAAGACATTTCATTTTCTACCATAGGCCACAAAACACAGAAATGTCCACTTGCAGATTCTACAAAAAGAGTGTTTCTGAACTGCTCAATTGAGAGAAAGGTACAGCTCTGTGAGATGAGCGCACACATCACAAAGAAGTTTCTCAGAATTATTCTGTCTAGTTTTTATGTGAAGATATTTCCTTTTCTATAATAGATGGCAAAGTGCTCCAAATGTCCACTTGCAGATCCCACAAAAAGAGAGTTTCAAAACTGTTCAATCAGAAGAAAGATTTAACACTATGAGATGAACGTGCACATCACAAAGAAGTTTCTCAGATTTTTTCGGTCTAGATTTCATGTGAATATATTTCCTTTTCTACCATAGGCCGTAAAGTGCTCCAAATGTCTACTTCCAGATACTACAAAAAGAATGTTTCCAAACTGCTCAATTGAAAGAAAAGTTCAACTCTGTGAGATGAACGCACACATCACAAAGAAGTTTCTCAGAATTCTTCTGTCTAGATTTTATGTGAAGATATTTCCTTTTCCACCATAGGCCTCAAATCGCTCCAAATGTCCGCTTGCAGACTCTACAAAAGAGTGACTCCACACTGTGCAATGAAAAGAAAGTTTCAAATCTGTGAGATGAAAGCACACATCACAAAGAAGTTTTTCAGAATTCTTCTGTCTAGTTTTTATGTGAATATATTTCCTGTTCCACCATAGGCTTAAAAGCACTCCAAATGTCCGCTTGCAGATTCTACAAAAAGAGAGTTTCAAAACTGCTCAATCAAAAGAAAGGTAAAACTCTGTGAGATGAACGTACACATCACAAAGAACTATGTCAGACTTCTTCTATCTAGATTTTATGTGACGATATTTCATTTTCTACCACAGGCCGCAGTGTGCTACAAAATGTCACCTTGCAGATTCTACAAAAATTGTGCATCCAAACTCCTCAATCCAAAGAAAGGTTCAAGTCTGTCAGATGAACAAACGTGTCACAAACAAGTTTCCCACAATTCTTCTGTCCAGTTTTTATGTGAAGATATTTCCCTTCCCACCATAAGCCTCAAAGCGCTCCAAATGCTCAATTACAGATTCTACGAAAAGAGAGTTTCAAAACTGCTCAATCAAAAGAAACGTTTAATTCTGTGAGATGAATGCACATATCACAAAGAAGTTTCTCAGATTGCTTCTGTGTAGATTTTATGTGAAGATATTTCCTTTTCTACGATAGGCCACAAAGCTCGCCAAATGTCCACTTGCAGATTCTACAAAGAGAGATTCAAAACTGCTCAATCCAAAGATAGGTTCAAACCTATGAGTTGAATGCACACATAAAAAAAGAAGTTTCTCAGAATGTTTCTGTGTAGTTTTTACGTGAAGATATTTCCTTTTCCAAAATAGGCCTCAAAGCACTCCAAATATCCACTTGCAGATTCTACAAAAACAGTGTTTCAAAACTGCTCAATTGAAAGAAAAGATCAAATCTGTGAGATGAATGCACTCATCACAAAGATGTTTCTCTGAATGCTTCTGTGTAGTTTTTACTTGAAGATATTTCCTTTTCCACCTAAGGCTGCAAAGGGCTTCAAATATCCACTTGCAGATTCTGCAAAAAGAGAGATTCAAAGCTGCTCAATAAAAAGATAGTTTTGACACTATGTGTTGAATGCACAACTCACAAAGAAGTTTCTCAGAATGCTTCTGTGTAGTTTTTATGTGAAGATATCTGCTTTTCAACAGTAGACCTCAAAGCGCTCCAAATATCCACTTGAAGATTCTGCAAAAAGGGAGATTCCAAACAGCTCAATCAAATATAGGTTCGACTCGGTTAGTTGAATGCACACGTGACAGAGAAGTTTCTCAGAATGCTTCTGTGTAATTTTCAAGTGAAGATATTTCCTTTTCCAAAATAGGACTAAAAGCCCTCCAAATATCCACTTACAGATTTTACATAAAGAGTTTTTCAAAACTGCTGAATCAAAATAAATATTCAACTCTGTGTGATGAATGCACTCATCACAAAGAAGTTTCTCAGAATGATTCTGTGTAGTTTTTATGTGAAGATATTTCTTTTTCCACAATAGGTCTCAAAGTTAAGAAACAGTCTTTCTATGGAATTGGCAAGTGGATATTTGGAGCGCTTAGAAGTCTATGGTGGACAAGGAAATATCTTCAAATTAGAACTAGACAGAAGCATTCTGAGAAACTTCTTTGTGATGTGTGCATTCATCTCACAGAGTTGAACTTTTCTGTCGATTGAGCAGATTGGAAACACTCTTTTTGTAGTATCTGAAAAGATATTTGGAGCGCTTTGACGCTTATAGCTAAAAGGGAAATATCTTGACATAAATAGTAGGCAGAAGAATTCTGAGAAGCTTCTTTGGAATGCGTGCATTCATTTCACAGAGTTGAACCATTGTTTTGATTGAGCAGTTTTGAATCTCTCTTTTTCTAGAATCTGCAAGTGGATATTTGGAGCACTTTGAGGCCTATATTGGAAAAGGAAATATCTTCAAATAAAAACTAGATGGAAGCATTCTCAGAAAATTCTTTGGGTGTTTGCATTCAACTCACAGAGTTGAACTTTTCTCTTGATTTAGCAGTTTTGAAACACTCTTTTTGTAATATCTGCAAATGGATATTTGGAGCGCTTTGAGGCTTATGGTGGAAAGGGAAATATCTTCACATAACACTAGACAGAAGCATTCTCAGAAACTTCTTTGTAATGTGTTCCTTCAACTCACAGAGTTGAAATTTTCTTTTGATTGTGCAGTTTAGAAACACTTTTTGTAGTATCTGCAATTAAGTATTTGGAGGACTTTGAGGCCTATACTTAAAAAGGAAATATGTTCACAGAAAAACTAGACAAAAGCATTCTGAGAAACTTCTTTGTGATGTGTGCATTCATCTAACAGAGTTGAAAATTTCTTTTGATTGAGCAGTTTGGAAACACTCTCTTAGTAGAATCTGCAAGTGGATATTTGCAGCGATTGCAGCCTCTGTTGGAAAAGGAAATATCTTCACACAAAAACTAGACAGAAGCATCCTCAGAAACTTCTTTGTGATGTGTGCATTCATTTCACATAGTTGAACCTTTCTTTTGATTGAGCAGATTTGAAACACTCTTTTTGTAGAATCTGCAAGGGGATATTTGGAGCTCTTTGAGGCCTGTGGTGGAAAAGGAAATATCCTCACAGTAAAAATGGACAGAAGCATTCTCAGAAACTTCTTTGTGATGTGTGCATTCATCTCACAATGTTGAACTTTGTTTTAATTGAGCAGTCGTGAAACACTCTTTTTGTATAATCTGCAAGTACATATTTGGAACGCTTTCAGGCCTATGGTGCAAAAAGTAATATCTTCACATAAAAACTAGATAGAAACATTCTCAGAAGCTTCTTTGTGATGTGTGCATTCAACTATCATTAGTTGAACCTTTCTTCTGATTGAGCAGTTTGGAAACACTCTTTTTGATATATCTGAAAATGGACATTTGGAGCGCATTGAGGCTTATAGCTGAAAAGGAAATATCTTCATATAAAAACCAGACAGAAGCATTCTGAGAAACTTCTTTGTGATGTGACCATTCATCTCAGAGTTGAAATTTTCTTTTGATTGAGCAGTTTTGAAACACCATTTTTGTTTAATCTGCTAGTGAAAATTTGAAGCACTTTGAAGCCTATGTTGGAAAAGAAAATATCTTCACATAAAAACTGGACAGAAGCATTCTCAGGAACTTCTTTGTGATGTGTACATTCAGCTCACTGAGTTGTACCTTTATTTTGATTGAGCAGTTGGGAAACACTCTTTTTGTAGTATCTGCAAATGGATATTTAGAGCTCTTTGAGACCTATAGCTGAAAAGGAAGTATCTTCACATATAAACTAGACAGAAGCATTCTGACAAACCTCTTTGTGATGTGTGCATTCATGTCACCAACTTTAAACTTTCTTTTGACTTAGAGTTTTGAAACACTCTTTCTGTAGAATCTGCAAGTGGATATTTGGAGCACATTGAGGCCTTTTGTGGAAAAGGAGGTATCTTCACATAAAAACTAGACAGAAGCATTCTCAGAAACTTCTTTGTGATGTGTGCATTCAACTCACAGAGGTGAACATTTGTTTTGATTAAGCAGTGTGCAAACACTCTTCTTGTAGTACCTGCAAATGGATATTTTGAGCACTTTGAGGCCTATAGCTGAAAAGCAAATATCTTCACATTAAAAAAAGACAGAAGCATTATGAGTAGCTCATTTGTGATGTGTACATTCATCTCACAGAGTAGAAACTTTCTATTTATTGAGCAGTTTTGAAACACCCTTTTTGTATTATCTGCATGTGGATATTTGGATCCCTTTGGGGCCTATGTTGGCAAAGGAAATATCTCCACATAAAATCTAGACAGAAGCATTCTCAGAAACCTCTTTGTGATGTGTGCATTCAAATCACAGATTTGAATCTTTCTTTTGATTAAGCCGTTTGGAAACACTCTTTTTGTAATATCTGCAAATGTATATTTGGAGCGCTTTGAAGCCTATGCTGAAAAGGAAATATCTTCACATAAAAACTAGACAGAAGCATTCTGAGAAACTTCTTTGTGATGTGGGCATTCATCTCACAGAGTTGAACCTTTCTTTTCATTGAGCAATCGTGAAACACTCTTTTTGTAGAAATTGCAAGTGGATATTTGGAGCGCTTTGAGGCCTATGGTAGAAAAGGAAATATCTTCACATAAAAACTAGACTTAAGCGTTCTTACAAACTTCTTTGTGATGTGTGCACTCAACCCACAGAGTTGAACCTTTCTTTTGGTTCAGCAGTTTGGAAACACTCTTTTTGTAGTATCTGCAAATGGATAGTTAGAGCACTTTGAAGCCTATAGCTGAAAAGGAAATATCTGCTCATAAAAAACTAGAAAGAAGCATTGTGAGAAAATTCTTTGTGATATGTGCATTCATCCCACTGGGTTGAAACTTTCTTTTGATTGAGAGTTTTGAAACCCTCTTTTTGCAGAATCTGCAAGTGGATATATGTAGATCTTTGAGGCCTTTGTTGGAAAAGGAAATATCTTCACATAAAAACTAGACAGAAGCATTTTCAGAAACTTCTTTGTGATGTGCATTCAACTTACAGAGTTGAACCTTTCTTTTGATTGAGTAGTTTGGAAACGCCCTTTTTGTAGTATCCGCAAAAGGTTATTTGGAGCACTTTCAGGCCTGTAGCTGAAAGGGAAATATCTTCACATAAAAACTAGACAGAAGCATTCTGAGAAACTATCCTCACATAAAAACTAGACAGAAGCATTCTCAGAAACTTCTTTGTTATGTGTGCTTTCAACTCAGAGAATTGAACCTTTCCTTTCATTGAGCAATTTGGAAACACTCTTTTTGTTGTATCAGCAAATGGATATTTGGAGTGCTTTGAGGCTTATAGCTGAAAAGGAAATATCTTCACATGAAAACTAGGCAGAAGCATTCTGAGAAACTTCTTTGTTATGTGTGCTTTCAACTCAGAGAATTGAACCTTTCCTTTCATTGAGCAATTTGGAAACACTCTTTTTGTTGTATCAGCAAATGGATATTTGGAGTGCTTTGAGGCTTATAGCTGAAAAGGAAATATCTTCACATAAAAACTAGGCAGAAGCATTCTGAGAAACTTCTTTGTGGTGTGTGCATTCATCTCACTGAGTTAAACATTTCTTTTGATTGAGCACTTTTGAAACATTCTTTTTGGAGGATCTGCAAGTGGATATTTGGAGCCGTCTTAGGCATATGGTGGAAAACATAATATCTTCACATAAAAGCTAGACAGAAGCATTCTCGGAAACTACTTTGTGATGTGTGCATTCAACTCACAGACTTGAAACTTTCTTTTGATTGAGTAGTTTGGAAACACTCTTTTTGTAGTATATGCAAATGAATATTTGGAGGGCTTTGTGGCCCATAGCTGAAAAGGAAATATCTTCACATAAAAACTAGACAGAAGGATTCCGAGAAACAACTTTGTGATGTGTGCATTCATCTCACAAAATTGACACTTTCTTTTCATTGAGCAGTTTTGAAACACACTTTTTGTAGAATCTGCAAGTGGATATTTGGAGCGCTTTGAGGCCTATAGTGGAAAAGGAAATATCTTCACATAAAAACGAGACAGAATCAGTCTCAAAAACTTATTTGTGATGTATGCATTCAACTCACAGAGTTGAAGCTTTCTTTTGATAGAGCAGTTTTCAAACACTCTTTTGGTAGAATCTGTAAGTGGATACTTGTAGCTCTTTTAGGCCTATGGTGGAAAAGGAAATATCTTCACATAAAAACTAGACAGAAACATTCTCAGAAACTTCTTTGTGATCGGTGCACTCAACTCACAGAGTTAAAACTTTCTTTTGATTGAGCAGTTTGGAAACAGTCTTTTTGTAGTATATGCAAATGGATATTTGGAGCGCTTTGAGGCCTATAGCAGAAAAGGAAATATCTTCACTTAAAAACTAGGCAGCACTTATTGTTTCCCGACTTTTTAATGATTGCCATTCTAACTGGTGTGAAATGGTATCTCACTGTGGTTTTCATTTACATTTCTCTTATGGCCATTGATGACGAGCATTTTTTCATGTGTCCTTTGTCTGCATAAATGTCTTCTTTTGAGAAGTGCCTGTTCATATCCTTTGCTCACTTTTTGAAGGGGTGGTTTGTGTTTTTCTTTTAAATTTGTTTGTGTTCATTGTAGATTCTGGATATTAGTCCTTTGTCAGATGAATAGGTTGCGAAAATTTTCTCCCATTTTGTAGGTTGCCTGTTCACACTGATGGTAGTTTGTTTTGCTGTGCAGAAGCTCTTTAGTTTAATTAGGCCCAGTTTGTCAATTTTGGCTTTTGTTGCCATTGCTTTTGGTGTTTTAGACATGAAGGCCTTGCCTGTGCCTATGTCCTGAGTGATAATGCCTAGGTTTTCTTCTAGGGTTCATAAAAACATCAGGAAACAACAGGTGCTGGAGAGGATGTGGAGCAATAGGAACACTTTTACACTGTTGGTGGGACTGTAAACTAGTTCAACCACTGTGGAAGTCAGTGTGGTGATTCCTCAGGGATCTAGAACTAGAAATACCATTTGACCCAGCCATCCCTCTACTGG
Source organism: Pan troglodytes (assembly GCF_028858775.2). NCBI lineage: Eukaryota > Metazoa > Chordata > Mammalia > Primates > Hominidae > Pan > Pan troglodytes. The sequence goes on along the minus strand of NC_072398.2, from coordinate 100,840,584 downwards.
GTATATACCCAAATGACTATAAATCATACTGCTATAAAGACACATGCACACGTATGTTTATTGCAGCACTGTTCACAATAGCAAAGACTTTTAACCAACCCAAATGTCCAACAATGATAGACTGGATTAAGAAAATGTGGCGCATATACACCATGGAATTCTATGCAGCCATAAAAAATGATGAGTTCATGTCCTTTGTAGGGACATGGATGAAATTGGAAATCTTTATTCTCAGTAAACTATCGCAAGGACAAAAACCAACCACCACATGTTCTCACTCATAGATAGGAACTGAACAATGAGAACACATGGACACAGGAAGGGGAACATCACACTTTGGGGACGTTGTGGGGTGTACGGAGGGGGAAGGGATAGAATTAGGAGATATACCTAATGATAAATGATGGGTAATTGGTGCAGTACACCAGCATGGCACCTGTATACATATGTAACTAACCTGCACATTCTGAACATGTACCCTAAAACTCAAAGTTTAATAATAGTTAAAAAAAGAGAAAAAAAAAGAAACTTAAGGTAGACTTTATAAATAATAATAATAAAAAAACTAGTCAGAAGCATTCTGAGAAAATTGTTTCTGATGTGAGCATTCATCTCACAGAGTTGAATCCTACTTTTGATTGAGTAGTTTTGAAACACTCTTTCTGTAGAATCTGCAAGTGGATATTTGGAGTGCTTTGAGGCCTATGGTGGAAAAGGAAATATCTTTACATAAAAACTAGACAGAAGCATTCTCAGAAACTTCTTTGTGATGTGTGCATTTAACTCAAAGAGTTGAACCTTTCTTTTGATTGAGCAGTTTGGAAACACTATTTTTGTAGGATCTGCAAATGGATATTTGGAGTGCTTTGAGGCCTATAGCTGATAAGGAAATATCTTCCGATAAAAACTAGACATAAGCATTCTGAGAAACTTCCTTAGATGTGTGCATTCATGTCACAGAGCTGAACCTTTCTTTTGGTTGACCAGATTTGAAACATTCTTTTAGTAGTATCTGCAAGTGGATATTTGGAGTGCTTTGAGGCCTATGGTGGAAAAGGAAATATCTTCACATAAAAACTAGACAGAAGGATTCTCAGAAACTTCTTTGTGATGGGTGCATTCAACTCAGAGATGAACCTTTCTTTTGATTGAGCAGTTTGGAAACACTGTTTTGGTAGTATCTGCAAATGGATATTTGGAGTGCTTTGAGCCCTATAGATGAAAAGAAAATATCTTCACATAAAAACTAGGCAGAAGCATTCTGAGAAACTTCTCTGTGATGAGTGCATTCATCTCACAGAGTTGAACCTTTATTTTCATTGAGCAGTCTTGAAACACTCTTTTGTAGAATCTGCACCTGGATATTTGGAGTGCTTTTAGGACTATGGCGGAAAAAGAATTTTCTTCACATAAAAACTAGATAGAAGCATTCTCAGAAACTTCTTTGTGATGTGTCCATTCAACTCACAGAGTTGAACCTTTCTTTTGATTGAACAGTTTGGAAACACTCTTTTTACAGTATCTGCCAATGGATATTTGGAGCACTTTGAGGGCTGTAGATGAAAATAAAATATCTTCATATAAATACTAGACAGAAGCACTCTGAGAAACCTCTTTGTGATTTGTGCATCCATCTCAGAGTTGAACCTTTCTTTTGATTGAGCAGTTTTGAAACACTCCTTTTGTAAAATCTGCAAGTGGATATTTGGAGCCCTTTTAGCTGTATGGGGGAAAAGGAAATATCTTCACATAAAAACTAGACAGAAGCATTCACAGAAACTTCTTTGTGATGTGTTCATCCAACTCACAGTGTTGAACCTTTCTTTTGATTGAGCAGTTTTGAAACACTCTTTTTGTAGAATCTGCAAGTGGATATTTGGAGAGCCTTGAGGTCCATGGTGGAAAAGGAAATATCTTCACATAAAAACTAGACAGAAGCATTCTCAGAAACCTCTTTGTGATGAATGCATTCAACTCACAGAGTTGAAACATTCTTTTATTAAGCAGTTTGGAAACCCTCTATTTGTCGTATCTGGAAATGGATATTTGGAGTACTTTGAGGCCTGTAGCTGAAAAGGAAATATCTTCACATAAAAACAAGAAAGAAGCATTCTGAGAAACTTCTTTGTTATGTGTGTATTTACCTCACAGAGTTGAATTTTCTTTTGATTGATCAGTTTTGAAACACTTTTTTTGTAAAATCTGCAAGTGAACAATTGGAGCCCTTTGGGGCCTATTGTGGAAAAAGAAATATCTTCACATAAAAACTACTCTGAAGCATTCTGAGAAACTTCGTTGTGATGTGTGCCTTCATCTCACAGAGCTGAACTTATATTTTGATAGAGCAGTTTTGAAAGTATCTTTTTGTTGAATCTGCAAGTGGATATTTTGAATCCTTTGTGGCCTATTGTGGAAAAGGAAATATCTTCACATAACAACTACACAGAAGCATTCTGAGAAACTTCATACCGATTTGTGCATTCAACTCACAGAGTTGAAACTATCTTTCAATAAAGTAGTTTTGAAACTCTTTTTTTGTAGGATCTGCAAGCGTATATTTGGAGCCCTTTGCGGCCTATGGTGGAAAAGGAAATATCTTCACATAAAAACTACACAGAAGCGTTCAGAGAAACTTCTTTGTGATTTGCGCATTCATCTAACAGAGTTGAAGCTCTCTTTTCATTGAGCAGTTTGGAAACACTCGTTTTGTAGAATCTGCAGTGGATATATGGAGTGCTTTGAATCCTATGGTGGAAAAGGAAATATCTTCACGTAAAACATACAGAGAATCATTTTGAGAAACTGCCTTGTGATGTATGCATTCATCTCAAAGAGTTGAACCTTTCATTTGATTGAGAAGTTTTGAAAAACTATTTTGTAGAATCCGCAATTGGATATTTTGAGCGCTTTGATGCCTCTTGTGGAAATGAAATATCTTCACATAAAAACTACGCAGAAGCATTTTCAGAAACTTCTTTCTTTTGTGTGCATTCATCTCACAGATTTGAACCTTTCTTTTTATTGAGCAGTTTGGAAACACTCTTTTTGTAGAATCTGCATGTGGATATTTGGAGCGCTTTGAGGAATATGGTCGAAAAGGAAATATCTTCATATAAAAACTTCACAGAAGCATTCTGAGAAATTTCTTTGTGATCTGTGCATTCAACTCACAGAGTTGAACCTACTTTTGATAGAGCAGTTTGAGAACTCTCTTTTTGTAGAATCTGCAAGTGGATATTTGGAGCCCTTTGCGACCTATGTTGGAAAAAGAAATATCTTCACAAAAAAATTACAAACTACATAGAAGCATTCTGAGAAATTTCTTTGTGATGTGTGCATTCATCTCACAGAGTTGAGCCTTTCCTTTAATTGAGCAGTTTTGAAACACTCTTTTTGTAGACTGCAAATGGATATTTAGAGCGCTTTGAGGACAATTGTGGTAAAGGAAATATATTCACATAAAAACTACACAGAAGCATTCTGAGAAACCTCTTTGTGTTGTGTGCCTTCATCTCACAGAGTTGAACCTTTTTTTCATTTGAGCAGTTTGGAAACACTCTTTGTAGAATCTGCAAGTGGACATTTGCAGCCAATGGTGGAAAAGGATATATGTTCCCATAAAAACTAGACAGAAGGATTCTGGGAAACTTCTTAGTGATGTGTGCGTTCATCTAACAGAGTTGAACTTTTCTTTTGATTGAGCAGTTTGGAAACACTCTTTTTGTAGAATCTGCAAGTGGACATTTGGAGCGCTTTGCGGCCTATGGTAGAAAAGGAAATATCTTCACATAAAATCTAGACAGAATCAATTGGAGAAACTTCTTTTTGATGTGTGCATTCATCTCACAGACTTAAACTTTTCTTTAGATTGAGCAGTTTTGAAACTCTCTTTTTGCAGAATCTGCATGTGGACATTTGTAGCGCTGGGCGACCTATGGTAGAAAAGGTAATATCTTCACATTCAAACTAGACAGAAGAATTCTGACAAACTTCTTTGTGATGTGTGTGTTCATCTCACAATGTTGAACCTTCCCGTTGATTGAGCAGTTTGGAAGCACTCTTTCTGTACGATCTGCAAGTGAACATTTGCAGGGTTTGTGGCCTATGGTAGAAAAGGAAATTTCTTCATATAAAATCTAGAAACAAGCAATTTGAGAAACTTCTTTGTGATGTGTGCATTTATCTCACAGAGTTAAACTTTTGTTTTAATTGAGCAGTTTTGAAACTCTCTTTTTGTAGTATCTGCAAGTGGACATTTGGAGCGCTTTGAGGCCTATGATGGAAAACGAAATATCTTCACATAAAAACTAGACAAAAGAATTCTGAGAAACTTCTTTGTGATGTGTGCATCCATCTCACAGAGCTGAACGTTTCTTTTGATTGAGCAGTTTGGAAACACTCTTTTTGTAGAATCTCCATGTGTATATTTGGAGCGCTTTGCGACCTATGGTAGAAAAGGAAATATCTTCACATAAAAGATAGACAGAAGCAATCTGAGAAACTTCTCTGTGATGTGTGTATTCATCTCACAGAGTTAAACATTTCTTTTGATTGAGGAGTTTGGCAACTCTCTTTTTGTACAATCTGCAAGTGGAAATTTGGAGAGCTTTGGGGTCTATGATGGAAAAGGAAATATCTTCACATAAAAACAAGATAGAAGAATTCTGAGACACTTCTTTGTGATGTGTGCGTTCATCTCACAGTTTTGAAACTTTCTTTTGATTGAGCCATTTTTAAAACGCTCTTTTTGTAGAATTTACATGTGGACATTTGGAGCGCTTTATGGACTCTGGTAGAAAAGGAAGTATCTTCACATAAAATCTAGACAGAAGCAATCTGAGAAACTTCTTTGTGATGTGTGAATTCATCTCACAGAGTTAAACCTTTCTTTTGATAGAGCAGTTTTGTAACTCTCTTTTTGTAGAATCTGCAAGTGGACGTTTGGTGAGCTTTGAGGCCTATGGTGGAAAAGGTAATATCTTCACATAAAAACTAGACAGAAGAATTCTGAGAAACTTCTTTGTGATATGTGCATTCATCTCACAGAGTTCGACCTTTCTTTTGATTGAGCAGTTTCGAAGCACTCTTTTTGTACAATCTGCAAGTGGAGATTTGGAGAGCTTTGAGGCCCTTGGTGGAAAAGGAAATATCTTCACATAAAAACTAGACAGAAGAATTCTGAGAAACATCTTTGTGATTTGTGCTTTCATCTCACAGAGTTGAACATTTCTTTTGATGGACCAGATTTGAAATACTCTTGTTGTAGAATCTGCAAGCTCACATTTTGAGCACCTTGAGGCTTAAGTTGGAAAACCAAATATCTTCACATAAAAACTAGACAGAATAAATCTGCGAAACGACTTTTTTTTTTAAATTTGTTATTATTATACTTTAAGTTTTAGGGTACATGGGCACAATGTGCAGGTTAGTTACATATGTATACATGTGCCTTGCTGGTGCGCTGCACCCACTAACTCGTCATCTAGCTTTAGGTATATCTCCCAATGCTATCCCTCCCCCCTCCCCCCACCCCACAACAGTCCCCAAAGTGTGATGTTCCCCTTCCTGTGTCCATGTGTTCTCATTGTTCAATTCCCACCTATAACTGAGAATATGCACTGTTTGGTTTTCTGTTCTTGCAATAGTTTACTGAGAATGATGATATCCAATTTCATCCATGTCCCTACAAAGGACATGAACTCATCATTTTTATGGCTGCATGGTATTCAATGGTGTCTATGTGCCACATTTTCTTAATCCAGTCTATCATTGTTGGACACTTGGGTTGGTTCCAATCTTTGCTATTGTGAATAATGCTGCAATAAAAATATGTGTGCATGTGTCTTTATAGCAGCATGATTTATAGTCCTTTGGGTATATACCCAGTAATGGGATTGCTAGGTCAAATGGTATTTTTAGTTCTAGATCCCTGAGGAATCGCCACAGGCTTCCACAATGGTTGACCTAGTTTACAGTCCTATCAACAGTGTAAAAGTGTTCCTATTTCTCCACATCCTCTCCAGCACCTGTTGTTTCCTGACATTTTAATGATTGCTATTCCAACTGGTGTGAGATGGTAACCAGTGCTCAAGGAAATAAAAGAGGATACAAACAAATGGAAGAACATTCCCTGCTCATGGGTAGGAAGAATCAATATCATGACAATGGCCATACTGCCCAAGGTAATTTATAGATTCAATGCCATCCCGATCAAGTTACCAATGACTTTCTTCACAGAATTGGAAAAAACTACTTTAAAGTTCATATGGAACCAAAAAAGAGCCCGCATCACCAAGTCAATCCTAAGCCAAAAGAACAAAGCTGGAGGCATCACACTACCTGTCTTCAAACTATTCTACAAGGCTACAGTAACCAAAACAGCAAGGTACTGGTACCAAAAGAGAGATATAGATCAATGGAACAGAACAGAGCCCTCAGAAATACGCTGCATATGTACAACTATCTGATCTTTGCCAAACCTGAGGAAAGCAAGCAATAGAGAAAGGATTCCCTATTTAATAAACGGTGCTGGGAAAACTGGCTAGTCATATGTAGAAAGCAGAAACTGGATCCCTTCTTTACATCTTATACAAAAATCAATTCAAGATGGATTAAAGACTTAAACATTAGACCCAAAACCATAAAAACCCTAGAAGAAAACCTAGGCATTAACATTCAGGACATAGGCATGGGGAAGGACTTCATGTCTAAGACACCAAAAGCAATGGCAACCAAAGCCAAAATTGACAAATGGGATCTAATTAAACTAAAGAGCTTCTGCACAGCAAAAGAAACCACCATCAGAGTGAACAGGCAACCTACAAATTCGGAGAAAATTTTTGCAACCTACTCATCTGACAAAGGGCTAATATCCAGAATCTACACTGAACTCAAACAAATTTACAAGAAAAAAACAAAAAAACCCATCAAAAAGTGGGTGAAGGACATGAACAGACACTTCTCAAAAGAAGACATTTATGCAGCAAAAAAACACATGAAAAAATGTTCACCATCACTGACCATCAGAGAAATGCGAATTCAGCGAAACTTCTTTGCCATGTGTGCATTCATCTCACAGAGTTGAACCTTTCTATAGGTTGAGCAGTTTGGAAACACACTTTTTGTAGAATCTTCAAGTGGACATTTGGAGCGATTTGAGGCCTATGGTGGAAAAGGAAATATCTTCATATAAAAACGAGAGAGAAGCATTCCGAGAAACTTCTTTGTAATGTTGGCATTCACCTCCCTTAGTTGAACCTTTCTTTTGATCGACCAGTCTTGAAATACTTTTTTGTAGAATCTGCATGTGGACATTTTGAGCCCCTTGAGGCCTATGGTGGAAAATGAAATATCTTCACATAAAAACTAGACAGAAGAATTTTGAGAAACTTCTTTGTGATATGTGCCTTCATCTTGCAGAGTTGATCATTTCTTTTGATTGAGCAGTTTGGAAACACTCTTTTTGTAGAATCTGCAAGTGGACATTTGGAGCGCTTTGAGGCCTATCGTGGAAAAGGAAATATCTTCACATGAAAACTAGACAGAAGAATTCTGAGAAACTTCTTTTTGATGTGTGCGTTCATCTCACCGAGTTGAAACTTTCTTTTGAATGAGCAGTTTCTGGAAACACTCTTTTTGTAGAATCTCTAAGTAGGCGTTTGGAGCGCTTTTCAGCCTATGGTAGAAAAGGAAATATCTTCACATAAAATCTAGACAGAAGCAATCTGAGAAACTTCAATGTGATGTGTGCATTCATCTCACAGAGTCAAACTTTTCTTTTGTTTGAGCCGTTTTGAAACTCTCTTTTTGTAGAATCTGCAAGTAGACATTTGGAGTTCTTTGAGGCCTATGGTGGAAAGGGAAATATATTCACATAAAAACTAAACAGAAGAATTCTGATAAACTTCTCTGTGATGTGTGTGTTTCCTAACTGTTCAATCAAAAGAAAAGTTCAACCCTGTGAGATGAATGCACACATCACAAAGAAGTTTCTGATAATTCTTTTCCCTCGTTTTTATGTGAATGTATTTCATTTTACACCATAGGCCTCAAAGTGCTCCAAATGTCCACTTGCAGATTCTACAAAAAGTGAGTTTCAGAACTGCTCCATCAAAAGAAAGGTTTTACTCTGTGAGATGGATGCACACATGACAAAGAAGTTCTCAGATTTCTTCTGTCTAGATTTTATGTGAAGATATTTCCTTTTCTACTGTAGGCCGCAAAGTGCTCCAAATGTCCACTTGCAGATTTTACAAAACGTGTGCTTCAAAACTGCTCAATCAAAAGAAAGTTTCAATTCTGAAATGAACACATACATCACAAAGAAGTTTCTCACAATTCTTCTGTCTCATTTTTGTGGGAAGATATTTCCTTTTCTAACCTAGGCTGCAAAGCGCTCCAAATGTCCAGTTGCAGATTCTACAAAGGAGTGACGCCAAACTGCACAATCGAAAGAAAGGTTTAACTCTGTGAGATGAACACACACATCACAAAGAAGTTTCTCAGAATTCTTTTGTCTAGTTTTTATGTGAAGGTATTTCCTTCTCCATCATAGGCCTCAAAGCGCTCTGAATGTCCACTTGCAGAACCTACAAAAAGAGAGTGTCAAATCTGCTCAATAAAAAGAATAGTTTATCTCTGTGAGATGAATGCACACATCAAAAAGAAGTTTCTCAGATTGCTTCTGTCTAGATTTTATGTGAGGATAATTCCTTTTCTACATTAGGCCGCAAAGTGCTCCAAATGTGCACTTTCAGATTATACAAAAAGAGTGTTTCCAACCTGCTCAATCAAAAGAAAGGTTCAAATCTGTGAGATGAATGCACACATCACAAAGAACTTTCTCAGAATTCTCCTATCTAGTTTTTATGTGAAGATATATCCTGTTCCACCACAGTACTCAAAGCGCTCCAAATGTCTTCTTGCAGATACTACAAAAAGAGACTTTCAAAACTGCTCAATCAAAAGAAAGGTTTAACTCTGTGACATGAATGCACACATCACAGAGAAGTTTCTCAGAATGCTTCAGTCTAGTCTTTATGTGAAGATATTTCCTTTTCTACCACAGGCTGCAAACCGCTCCAAATGTCCAAATTCAGATTCTAAAATAAGAGTGTTTCCAACCTACTCATTCAAAAGAAAGGTTCACATCTGTGAGATGAAGGCACACATCACAAAGAACATTCTCAGAATTCTTCTGTCTACTGTTTATTTGAAGATATTTCCTGTTCCACCACAGGCCTCAAAGTTCTCCAAATGTCCGCTTGCAGATACTAAAAAAGGAGAATTTCAAAACTGCTCAATCAAAAGAAAACTTTTAACTCTGTGAGATGAATGGAAACATCACGATGGAGTTTCTAGGATTGCTTCTGTCTAGATTTTCTGTGTAGATACTTCCTTTTCTAACATAGGCCACATAGTGCTCAAAATGTCCACTTGCAGATACTACAAAAAGTGTGTTTGCAAGTTGCTCAATGAAAAGAAAAGTTCAAATCTGTGAGATGAACGCACGCAACACAAAGAAGTTTCTGAGAATTCCTCTGTCTAGTTTTTATGTGAAGATATTTCCCTTTCCACCATAGGCCTCTAAGTGCTCAAAAGGTCCACTTGCAGATTCCACAAAAAGAGTGTTTGCAAACTGCTCAATCAAAACAAAGGTTCAACTCTGTGAGACGAACGCACACATCACAAAGAAGTTTCTCAGAATGCTTTTATCTAGTTTTTATGTGAAGATATTTCCTTTTCCACCAGAGGCCTCAAGGCACTCGAAATGTCCACTTGCAGATTCTACAAAAAGAGTATTTCAAAACTGGTCCATCAAAAGAAAGTTTCAAATCTAGGAGATGAATGCACTCATCACAAAGATGTTTCTCAGATTGCTTCTGTCTTGATTTCATGTGAAGATATTTCCTTTTCTACCATTGGCTGCAAAGCGCTCCAAATGTCCACTTGCAGATTCTAAAAAAGAGGGTTTCAAAACTGCTCAATCGAAAGAAAGGTTTAACTCTGTGAGATGAATGCACACATCACAAAGAAGTTTATCAGATCTCTTCTGTCTAGAATTCATGTGAAGATATTTCCTTTTCTACCATAGGCCGCAAAGTGCTCCAAATATCCATTTGCGGATACTACAAAAAGAGTGTTCCAAACGGCTCAATCAAAAGAAAGTTTCAACTCTGTGAGATGAACGAACGCACACAAAGAAGTTTCACACAGCTCTTCTGCCTAGTTTTTATGTGAAGATATTTCCTTTTCCACCATAGGCCTCAAAGTGCTTCAAATATCCACTTACAGATTCTACAGAAAGAGAGTTTCAAAACTGCTCAATCAAAAGAAAGGTTTAACTCTCAGAGACGAATGCACACATCATAAAGAAGTTCCTCAGATTACTTCTGTCTAGATTTTATGTGAATATATTTCCTTTTCTACAATAGGCTGCAAAGCATTCCAAATGTCCACTTGCAGATTCTACAAAAAGAGTGTTTCCAAACTGCTCATTCAAAAGAAAGTTTCAACTCTGTGAGATGAACACACACATCACAAAGAAGTTTCTCAGATTTCTTCTGTCTAGATTTTATGAGAATATATTTCTTTTTCTAACACAGGCTGCAAAGCGCTCCAAATAGCCGCTTGCAAATTCCACAGAAAGAGTGTTTCCAAACTGCTCCATCAAAAGAAAAGTTAAAGTCAGTGAGATGAACACACACATCACAAAGGAGTTTCTCAGAATTCTTCTGTCTAGTTTTTATGTGAAGATATTTCCTTTTCCACCAGAGGCCCCAAAGCGCTCCAAATGTCCACTTGCAGATACTAAAAAAAGACAGTTTCAAACCTCCTCAATCATTAGAAAGGTTTAACTCTCTGAGATGACTGTACGCATCACAAAGAAGTTTCTCAGATTGCTTCTGTCTAAATTTTATGTGAAGATATTTGCTTTTCCACAATAGGCCTCAAAGCACTACAAATATCCACTTGCAGATTTTACAAAAACAGTGTTTGAAAACCGCTCAATCATAAGATATTTTCAAACCTGTGAGATGAATGCACATATCACAAAGAAGTTTATCAGAATGCTTCTGTGTAGTTTTTATTTGAAGATATCTCATTTTCACCATAGGCCACAGAGGGCTCCAAATATCATCTTGCAGATTCCACAAAAAGAGAGATTCAAAACTGCTCAATCAAAACATTGGTTCAACTCTGTGAGTTGAATTCACACATCACCAGGAAGTTTCTGAGAATGCTTCTGTGTAGTTTTTATTTGAAGATATTTCATTTTCCACCTTAGGTAACCACAGATGCCAAATATCCACTTGCAGATTCTCCAAAAAGAGAGACACAAAGCTGCTCAATAAAAAAATAGTTTCAACTCTGTGTGTTTAATGCACACAAACAAAGAAGTTTCTCAGAATGCTTCTGTGTAGTTTTTATTTGAAGATATTTCCTTTTCCACAATAGTCCTCAAAGCGCTCCAAATACCCACTTGCAGATTCTGCAAAAAGAGAGATTCAAAACTGCTCCATCAAAACATAGGTTCAACTCTGTGAGCTGAATGCACACATCAGAAAGAAATTTCTCAGAATGCTCTGTGTAGATTTTATTTGGAGATATCTAAGTTTCCACCATAGGCCACAAAAGACTCCAAATTTCCACTTGCAGATCCTACAAAAAGAGAGATTCAAAACTGCTCAATCAAAAGATAGGTTCAACTCTGTGAGTTGATTGCACACAACACAAAGAAGCTTCTCAGAATATTTCTGTGTAATTTTTATTTGAAGATATTTCCCTTTCCACCATAGGCCTAAAAGCACTCAAATATGCACTTGCAGATTCTACAAAAAGAGAGATTCAAAACTGCTCAATCAAAAGATAGGTTCAACACTGTGAGTTGAATGTACACATAACAAAGATGTTTCTCAGAATGCTTCTGTTTAGTTTTTATATGAAGATATTTCCTCTTCCAAAATTGGCCTCAAAGCCCTTCGAATATCCACTTTCAGATTCTACAAAAAGAGTGTTTCAAAACTGCTCAATCAAAAGAAAGGATCAGCTCTTTGAGGTGAATGCATTCATCACAAAGAAGTTTCTCTGAATGCTTCTGTGTAGTTTTAATTTGAAGATATTTCCTTTTCCACAATAGGCCTCACAGCGCTCCAAATATCCACTTGCTGATACTATAAAAAGACAGATTCAAAACTGCTCAATCAAAACATAGGTTGAACACTGTGAGGTGAATGCACTCATCACAAAACAGTTTCTCAGAATGCTTCTGTATAGCTTTTATTTAAAGATATTTCCATTTCCATCATAGGCCGCAAAGAGCACGAAATATCTACTTGCAGATTCTACAAAAAGAGAGATTCAAAACTGCTCAATCAAAAGAAAGGATCAATTTTGTGAGATAAATGCATTCATCACAAAGAAGTTTCTCAGAATGCTTCTGTGTAGATTTCAGGTGAAGATATTCCCTTTCCACAATAGGTCTCAAAGCGCTCCAAATATCCACTTGCAGATTCAACAAAAAGAGAGATTCAAAACTGCTCAATCAAACCATAGGTTCAACACTGAGAGGTGAATGCACAAATCACAAAGAAGTTTCTCAGAATGCTTCTGTGTAGTTTTTATTTGAAGATATTTCCTTTTCCACCATAGGCTGCAAATGGCTCCAAATATCCACTTGCAGATTCTACAAGAAGAGAGATTCAAAACTGCTAAATGAAAAGATAGGTTCAACTCTATGAGCTGAATGCAAACATCACAAAGTAGTTCTGAGAATGCTTCTGTGTAGTTTTTATTTGAAGATATTTCCTTTTCCACCGTAGGTCACAAAGGGATCCAAATATCCACTTGCAAATTCTACAAAAAGAGAAATAGAAAACTGTGCAATCAATAGATAGGTTCAACTCTGTGAGTAGAATGCACTCATAAAAGAAGTTTCTCCGAATGCTTCTGTGTAGTTTTAATTCGAAGATATTTTCTTTTCTACCATAGGATTCAAAGGGCCCCAAATGACCAGTTGCAGATTCGACCAAAGAGAGATTCAAAACTGCTCAATCAAAAGATAGGTTCAACACTGTGAGTTGAATGTAAACACCACAAAGAATTTTCTCAGAATGCTTCTGTGTAGTTTTTATGTGAAGATATTTCCTTTTCCAAAATAGGCCTCAAAGGCCTCCAAATATCCACTTGCAGTTTATACAAAAAACAGTGTTTAAAAACTGCTCTATCAAAAGAAATGATCTACTCTGTGAGATGAATGCACACAACACAAAGAAGTTCCTCAGAATGCTTTTGTGTAGTTTTTGTTTGAAGATATTTCCTTTTCCACAATAGGCCTCAAAGCACTCCAAATTTACACTTGCAGATTCTACAAAAAAGATTGTTTCAAAAATGGTCAATCATAAGATAAGTTCAACTCTGGGCAATGAAAGCACAAGTCCCAAAGAAGTTTCTCAGAATGCTTCTGTGTACTTTTAATTTGAAGATATTTCCTTTTCCCAAATAGGCTGCTTAGGGCTCCAAATATCCATATTCAGATTCTACAAAAAGAGAGATTCAAAACTGCTCAATCAAAGAATAGGTTTAACTCTGTGAGTTGAATGCAAACATCACAAAGAAGTTTCTCAGAATGCTTCTGTGTAGTTTTAATTGGTAGATATTTACTTTTCCACCATAGGCTGCAAAGGACTTCAAATATCCACTTTCAGATTCTACAAAAAGAGAGATTCAAAACTGCTCAATCAAAACATAGGTTCAACACAGTTTGTAGAATGCAGACATAACAAAGAAGTTTCTAGGAATGCTTCTGTGTAGTTTTTATGTGAAGGTATTTCCTTTTCAAAGTAGGCATCAAAGCGCTCCAAATATCCACTTACAGATTCTACAAAAAGAGTGTTTCAAAACTTCTCAATCAAAAGAAATGTTCAACTCTGTGAGAAGAATGCACACAACACAAAGAAGTTTCTCAGAATTCTTCTGTGTTGTTTTTATGTGAAGATATTTCCTTTTCCACAATAGGCCTCAAATCACTCTAAATATCTACATGCAGTTACTGCAAAAAGAGAGATTCAAAAGTGCTCAATCAAAAGGTCCAACTCTTTGAGTTGAACGTACACATAACAAAGAAGACTCTCAGAATGCTTCTGTGTCATTTTTATGTGAGGATATTTCCTTTTCCAAAATAAGCCTCAAAGCCCTCCTAATATCGACTTGTAGATTCTACAAAAGCAGTGTCTCAAAACTGCTCAATCAAAAGAAAGTATCAACTATGTGAGTTGAATGGACGCATCACAAAGAAGTTTCTCAGAATGCTTCTGTGTAGTTTTTATGTGAAGATGTATCCTTTTCCACAATAGGCCTCAAAGCACTCCAAATATACACTTGCAGATACTACAAAAAGAGAGATTCAGAACTGTTCAAACAAAACATATGTTCAATTCTGTGAGGTGAATGCACACATCACAAAGAAGATTCCCAGAATGCTTCTGAGTAGATTTTATTTGAAGATATTTTCTTTTCCTCTGCAGGCCACAAAGGGTTCCAAATATCCACTTGCAGATTCTACAAAAAGAGAGAGTCAAAACTGCTCAATGAAAAGACAGGTTCAACACTGTTAGTTGAATGCTCACATCACAAAGAAGTTTCTCAGAATGCTTCTGTGTAGTTTTTATGTGAAGATATTTTCTTTTCCACCATAGGCTGCAAAGTGCTCTAAATATCCACTTGCAGATTATACAAAATGAGAGATTCAAAACTGCTCAATCAAAAGATAGTTTCAACTCTGTGAGTTGAATGCACGCATCACAAAGAAGTTTCTCAGAATGCTTCTGTGTAGTTTTTATTTGAAGACATTTCCTTTTCCACCATAGACCACAAAGGGCTCCAAATATCCATTTGCAGATTCTACAAAAAGAGAGATTCAAAACTGCTTAATGAAAACATAAGTTCCAATCTGTGAGTTGAATGTACACATCACAAAGTCGTTTCTCAGAATGCTTCTGTTTAGTTTTTATTTTAAGATATTTCCTTTTCCACCATAGGCCTCAAAACCCTCCAAATATCCACTTGCAGATTCTACAAAACGTGAGATTCAAAACTGCTCAAAAGATAGGTTCAGCTCTGTGTTGAAAGCACACATTACAAAGTAGTTTCTCAAAATGTTTCAGTCAAGTTTTTATGTTAAGGTGTTTGCTTTTCCAGAGTAGGCCTCAAAGCGCTCAAAATATCCACTTGCATATTCTACAAAAACAGTGTTTCAAAACTGCTCAATCAAAAGAAAGGATCAACTCTGTGAGATGAATGCACAGAACCCAAAGACGTTTCTTAGAATCCTTCTGTGTATTTTTGATGTGAAGATATTTCATCTTCCTCAATAGGCCTCATAGCTCTCAAAATATAAACTTGCATATTCTACAAAAACAGTGTTTCAAAACTGCTCCATCATAAGATAGGTTCAACTCTGGGAGATGAATGCACAAATCAAAAAGAAGTTTCTCAGAAGGCTTCTGTGTAGTTTTTATTTGAAGATATTTCCTTTTCCACCACAGGCAGACTAGGGCTCCAAATATCCTCTTGCAGATTCTACAAAAAGAGCTATTCAAAACTGTTCAATCAAAAGATAGCTACAACCCTCTGAGTTGAATGAACACATCCCAAAGAAGTTTCTCAGAATGATTCTGTGCAGTTTTTATTTGAAGATATTTCCTTTTCCACCAGAGGCCACAAAGGGCTCCAAATATCCACTTGCAGATTCTGCAGAAAGAGAGATTCAAAACCGCTCAATCAAAAGATAGGTTAGACTCTGTGAGTTGAACACACACCTCACAAAGCAGTGTCTCAGAATGATTCTGTGTGGTTTTTATGTGATGATATATGATTTTCCACAGTAGGCCTCAAAGCGCTCCAAATATCCACCTGCACATTCTACAAAAACAGTGTTTCAAAACTGTTCAATGTAAAGAAAGGATCAAATCTGTGAGAAGAATGCACACAACACAAGGAAGTTTCTCATAATGTTTCTGTGTAGTTTTTATGTAAAGATATATCATTTTCCACAATAGGCCTCAAAGCACTCTAAATATACAATTGCAGATTGTACAAAACGAGTGTTTCAAAACTGCTCAATCATAAGATAGGTTCAACCCTGGGAGATAAATGCAAAAATCACAAAGTAGTTTCTCAGAATGCTCCTGTGTAGTTTTTATTTGAAGACATTTCCTTTTCGACCACAGGCAGCCAAGGGCTCCAAATATCCACTTGCAGATTCTAGAAAAAGGGAGATTCAACACTGCTCAGTGAACAGATAGGTTCAACTCTGTGAGTTGAATGCCCACATCACAAAGAAGTTTCTCAGAATGATTCTGTGTAGTTTTTATTTGAAGATATTTCTTTTCCCCCATAGACTGCAAATGGCTCCAAATATCCACTTGCAGATTCTACAAAAAGAGATTCAAAACTGCTCAATCAAAGGATAGGTTCAACTCTGTGACTTGAATGGACACATAACAAAGAAGTTTCTCAGAATTATTCTGTGTAGTTTTTATCTGAAGATATTTCCTCTTCCAAAATAGGCCTCCTGGGGCTCCTAATATCCACTTTCAGACTCTACAAAAACAGAGATTCAAAACTGCTCAATCAAAGCACAAGTTCAACTCTGTGAGGTGAATGCAAACATCAGAAAGATGTTTCACAGAATGCTTCTGTGTAGTTTTTATTTGAAGATATTTCCTTTTCCTCAATAATCCTCAATGACCTCCAAATATCCAATTGCAGATTCTACAAAAAGAGAGATTCAAAACTGCTCAATCAAAACATAGGTTCATCTCTGTCAGTTGAATGCACACATCAGAAAGAAGTTTCTCAGAATGCATTTGTGTAGGTTTTATGTGAAGATAGTTCCTTTTCCAAAATACACCTGAATGCCCTCCTAATATCCTCTTCCAGATTCTACAAAAAGAGTTTTTCAAAACTGCTCAATCAAAAGAAAGGTTCAACTCTGTGTGAGGAATGCACACATCAGAAAGAAGTTTCTCTGAATGCTTTTGTGCAGTTTTTCTGTGAAGATATTTGCTTTTCCAGAGTAGGCCTCAAAGTGCTCCAAGTATCCACTTGCAGATTCTACAAAAACAGTGTTAAAAAACTGCTCAATCAAAAGAAAGGATCAACTCTGTGAGTTGAATGCACACATCCTGAAGAAGTTTCTCAGAATGCTTCTGTGTAGTTTTTTTGTGAAGATATTTCATTTTCCACGATAGGTCTCAAATTGCTTGAAATAACCACATGCAGATACTGCGAAAAGAGAGATTCAAAACTGCTCAATCAAAAGATAGGTTCAACTCTGTGAGCTGAATGCACACATAACAAAGAAATTTCTCAGAATGCTTCTGTGTAGTTTTCATGTGAAGATATTTCCTTTTCCAAAATAGGCCTCAAAGAGCTCCAAATATCAACTTGCAGTTTCTACAAAAACAATTTCAAAACTGCTCAATCAAAAGAAAGGATCTACTCTGTGATATGAATGCACACAACACAAATAAGTTTCTCAGAATGCTTTTGTGTAGTTTTTGTTTGAAGATATTTCCTTTTCCAAAAGAGGACACTTAGCGCTCCAAATATCCACTTTCAGATTCTCCAGAAGTAGAGATTCAAAACTACTCAATCAAAAGAAAGATCAACTCTGTGAGATGAATGCACTCATTACAAAGAAGTTTCTCTGAATCCTTCTCTGTAGTTTTAATTTGAAGATATTTCCTTTTCCACGATAGGACTCAAAGCGCTCCAAATATCCACCTGCACATTGCATAAAATGAGAGATTCAAAACTGCTCAATCAAAATATAGGTTCAACTCTGTGAGGTGAATGCACACATCACAAAGAAGCTTCTCAGAATTCTTCTCTGTAGTTTTTATTTGAAGATATTTCCTTTTCAACAATAGACTTCAAAGCCCTCCATATATCCAATTGCAGATTCTACAAAAAGAGATTCAAAACTGCTCAATCAAAACATAGGTTCAACTCTGTGAGGTGAATGCACCCATCACAAAGAAGTTTCCCAGAATGCTTCAGGGTAGATTTTATTTGAAGATATTTCAGTTTCCACTGTAGGCCGCAAAGGGCTCAAATATCCACTTGCAGATTCTGTAAAAAGAGAGATTCAAAACTGCTCAATCAAAAGATAGTTTGACTCTGTGAGGTGAATGCACCCACCACAAAGAAGTTTCTCAGAATGCTTCAGTGAAGATTTCATTTGAAGATATTTCAGTTTCCAGCATAAGCCATAAAGGGCTCAAATATCCACTTGCAGATTCTACAAAAAGAGAGATTCAAAACTGCTCAATGAAAAGATAGGTTCATCTCTGTGAGTTGAATGCACACATCACAAAGAAGTTTCTCACAATGCTTCTTTGTAGTTTTTATGTGACGATATTACCTTTTCCACCATAGGCTGCAAAGGGCTCCAAATATCCACATGCAGATTATACAAAAAGAGAGATTCAAAACTGCTCAATCAAAAGATATGTTCAGCTCTGTGTGTTGAGTGAATACATCACAAATAATTTTTTCAGAAAGCTTCTGTGTAGTTTTTATTTGAAGATATTTTCTTTTCCACCTTAGGCCACAAAGGGCTCAAAATATCCACTTGCAGATTCTACAAAAAGACAGATTAAAATCGGCTCAATCAAAAGATAGGTTCAACTCTTTGAGTTGAATGCACACATAGCAAAGAAGTTTCTCAGAATGTTTCTGTGTACTTTTTATGTGAAGATATTTCCTTTTCCACAATAGGCCTCAAAGCCCTCTAAATATCCACTTCCAGATTCTACAAAAAGAGTGTTTCAGAACTGCTAAATCAAAAGAAATCTTCAACTCCGTGTGATGAAATCACTCATCACAAAACAGCTTCTCTGAATGATTCTCTGTAGTTTTAATTTGAAGATATTTCCTTTTCCACCATTGGGCACAAAGGGCTCCAAATAACCACTTGCAGTATCTACCAAAACAGAGATTGAAAACTGCTCAATCAAAAGATAGGTTCACCTCTGTGAGTTGAATGTACACATCACCAAGAAGTTTGTCAGAATGGTTTTGTGTAGTTTATATGTGAAGATATTTCCATGTGCAAAATAGACCTTAAATCCCTCCAAATATCCACTTCCACATTCTACAAAAGGAGTATTTCAAAACTGCTCAATCAAAAGAAAGGTTGAACTCTGTGTCAGGAATGCACTGATCACAAAGAAATTTCTCTGAATGATTCTGCATAGTTTTTATGTGAAGATATTTGCTTTTCCACCGTAGGCCTCAAAGAGCTTCAAATATCCACTTGCAGATTATACAAAAAGAGGGATTCAAAACTCCTCAATCAAAAGATAGGTTCAACCCTGTGAGTTGTATGCACACATCACAAAGGAGTTTCTCAGACTTCCACACTGACTTCCACAATGGTTGAACTAGTTTACAGTCCCACCAACAGTGTAAAAGTGTTCCTATTTCTCCACATCCTCTCCAGCACCTGTTGTTTCCTGACTTTTTAATGATTGCCATTCTAACTGGTGTGAGATGGTATCTCATTGTGGTTTTGATTTGCATTTCTCTGATGGCCAGTGATGATGAGTATTTTTTCATGTGTTTTTTGGCTGCATAAATGTCTTCTTTAGAGAAGTGTCTGTTCATGTCCTTCACCCACTTTTTGATGAGGTTGTTTGTTTTTTTCTCGTAAATTTGTTTGGGTTCATTGTAGATTCTGGATATTAGCCCTTTGTCAGATGAGTAGGTTGTGAAAATTTTCTCCCATTTTGTAGGTTGCCTGTTCACCCTGATGGTAGTTTCTTCTGCTGTGCAGAAGATCTTTAGTTTAATTAGATCCCATTTGTCCCTTTTGGCTTTTGTTGCCATTGCTTTTGGTGTTTTAGACCTGAAGTCCTTGCCCATGCCTATGTCCTGAATGGTAATGCCTAGGTTTTCTTCTAGGGTTTTTATGGTTTTAGGTATAATGTTTAAGTCTTTAATCCATCTTGAATTGATTTTTGTATCAGGTGTAAGGAAGGGATCCAGTTTCAGCTTTCTACATATGGCTAGCCAGTTTTCCCAGCACCATTTATTAAATAGAGAATCCTTTCCTCATTGCTTGTTTTTCTCAGGTTTGTTAAAGATCAGATAGTTCTAGATATGCGGCGTTATTTCTGGGGGCTCTGTTCTGTTCCATTGATATATATCTCTGTTTTGCTACCAGTACCATGCTGTTTTGGTTACTGTAGCCTTGTAGTATAGTTTGAAATCAGGTAGTGTGATGCCTCCAGCTTTGTTATTTTGGCTTAGGATTGACTTGGTGATGTGGGCTCTTTTTTGGTACCATATGAACTTTAAAGTAGTTTTTTCCAATTCTGTGAAGAAAGGCATTGGTAGCTTGATGGGGATGGCATTGAATCTGTAAATTACCTTGGGCAGTATGGCCATTATCACAATATTGATTTTTCCTACCCATGAGCATGGAATGTTCTTCCATTTGTTTGTATCCTCTTTTATTTCCTTGAGCAGTGGTTTGTAGTTATCCTTGAAGAGTCCTTCACATCCCTTGTAAGTTGGATTCCTAGGTATTTTATTCTCTTTGAAGCAATTGTGAATGGGAGTTCACTCATGATTTGGCTCTCTGTTTGTTTCTTGTTGGTGTGTAAGAATGCTTGTGATTTTTGTACATTGATTTTGTATCCTGAGACTTTGCTGAAGTTGCTTATCAGCTTAAATAGATTTTGGGCTGAGACAATGGGGTTTTCTAGATATACAATCATGTCATGTGCAAACAGAGACAATTTGACTTCCTCTTTTCCTAATTGAATACCTTTTATTTCCTTCTCCTGCCTAATTGCCCTGGCCAGAACTTCCAACACTATGTTGAATAGGAGTGGTGAGAGAGGTCATCTATGTCTTGTGGCAGCTTTCAAAGGGAATGCTTCCAGTTTTTGCCCATTCAGTATGATATTGGCTGTGGGTTTCTCATAGATAGCTCTTATTATTTTGAAATACGTCCCTTCAATACCTAATTTATTGAGAGTTTTTAGCAGGAAGTGTTGTTGAAATTTTTCAAAGAACTTTTCTGCATCTATTGAGATAATCATTGGTTTTTGTCTTTGGCTCTGTTGATATGCTGGATTACATTTATTGATTTGTGTATATTGAACCAGCCTTGCATCTCAGGGATGAAGCCCACTTGATCATGGTGGATAAGCTTTTTGATGTGCTGCTGGATTCGGTTTGCCAGTATTTTATTGAGGATATTTGCATCAATGTTCATCAAGGATATTGGTCTAAAATTCTCTTTTTTGGTTGTGTCTTTGCCCGGCTTTGGTATCAGAATGATGCCAACCTCATAAAATGAGTTAGGAAGGATTCCCTCTTTTTCTATTGATTGGAATAGTTTCAGAAGGAATGATACCATTTCCTCCCTGTACCTCTGGTAGAATTTGGCTGTGAATCCATCTGGTCCTGGACTCTTTTTGGTTGGTAAGCTATTGATTATTGCCACAATTTCAGATCCTGTTATTGGTCTATTCAGCGACTCAACTTCTTCCTGGTTTAGTCTTGGGAGAGTGTATGTGTCGAGGAATTTATCCATTTCTTCTAGATTTTCTAGTTTATTTGCATAGAGGTGTTTGTAGTATTCTCTGATGGTAGTTTGTATTTCTTTGGGATCAGTGGTGGTATCCCCTTTATCAAATGTAAATGGGCTAAATGCTCCAATTAAAAGACACAGACTGGCAAATTGGATTAAGAGTCAAGACCCATCAGTGTGCTGTATTCAGGAAACCAATTTCACGTGCAGAGACACACATAGGCTCAAAATAAAAAGATGAAGGACGATCTACCAAGCAAATGGAAAACAAACAAAGGCAGGGGTTGCAATCCTAGTCTCTGATAAAACAGACTTTAAACCAACAAAGATCAATAGAGACAAAGAAGGCCATTACATAATGGTAAAGGGATCAATTCAACAAGAAGAGCTAACTATCCTAAATAGATATGCACAAAATACAGGAGCACCAAGATTCATAAAGCAAGTTCTGAGTGACCTACAGAGAGACTTAGACTCCCACACATTAATAATGGGAGATTTTAACACCCCACTGTCCACATTAGACAGATCAATGAGACAGAAAGTTCACAAGGATACACAGGCATTGAGCTCAGCTCTGCAATAAGCGGACCTAATAAACATCTGCAGAACTCTCCGCCCCAAATCAACAGAATATACATTTTTTTAAGCACCACACCACACCTATTCCAAAATTGACCACATAGCTGGAAGTAAAGCTCTCCTCAGCAAATGTAAAAGAACAGAAATTATAACAAACTATCTCTCAGACCACAGTGCAAACCAACTAGAACTCAGGATTAAGAATCTCACTCAAAACCGCTCAACTACATGGAAACTGAACAACCTGTCCTTGAATGACTACTGGGTACATAACGAAATGAAGGCAGAAATAAAGATGTTCTTTGATACCAATGAGAACAAAGACACAACATACCAGAATCTCTGGGACACATTCAAAGCAGTGTGTAGAGGGAAATTTATAGCACTAAATGCCCACAAGAGAAAGCAGGAAAGATCCAAAATTGACACCCTAACATCACAATTAAAAGAACTAGAAAAGCAAGAGCAAGCACATTCAAAAGCTAGCAGAAGGCAAGAAATAACTAAAATCAGAGCAGAACTGAAGGAAATAGAGACACAAAAACCCTTCAAAAAATTAATGAATCCAGGAGCTTGTTTTTTGAAAGGATCAACAAAATTGATAGACTGCTAGCAAGACTAATAAAGAAAAAAAGAGAGAAGAATCAAATAGACGCAATAAAAAATGATAAATTGTAGATATTTCCTTTTACACCATAGGAGTCAAAGCCCTCCAAATATACACCTGCAGATTCTAGAAAAAGAGAGATTCAAATGTGCTCAATCAAAAGGTAGTTTCAACTCTGTGAGTTGAATGCACATATCCCAAAGAAGTTTCTCAGAATGCTTCTGTGTAGTTTTTATGTGAAGACATTTGCTTTTCCACAGTAGGCGTGAAAGTGCTCCAAATATCCACTAGAAGATTCTACAAAAATAGTGTTCCAAAACTGCTCAATCAAAAGAAATGATCAACTCTGTGAGATGAAGGCACACATCACAAAGAAGTTTCTCAGAATGCTTCTGTGTAGGTTTTAGTGAAGATAATTCCTTTTCCACAGTAGGCCACAACTCGCCTCAAATATCCACATGCAGATTCAGAAAAAAAGATTTTCAAACCTGCACAATCAAAAGATCAGTTCGACTCTGTGAATTGAATGCACACCTCACAAACTAGTTTCTCAGAATGCTTCTGTCTAATTTTTATGTGACGATATCTGCTTTTCCACAGTAGGCCTCAAAGCGACCTAAATATCAACTTGCAGATTCTGCAAAAAGAGAGATTCAAAACTGCTCAATCAAAACATAGGTTCAACTCTGTTAGATGAATGCACACATCACAAAGAAGTGTCTCAGAATGCTTCTGTGTAGATTTAATTTGAAGATATTTCCCTTTACACGTTAGGCTGCAAAGGGTTCCAAATATCCACTTGCAGATTCTACAAAAAGAGAGATTCGAAACTGCTCAACCAACAGATAGGTTCAACTCTGTGAGTTGAATACACACATAACAAAGAAGTTTCTCAGAATGCTTCTATGTAGTTTTTATGTGAAGATATTTCCTTTTCTAAAATAGGCCTCAAAGCCCTCCAAATATGCACTTGCGGATTCTACAAAAACAGTGTTCCAAAACCTCTCAATCAAAAGAAAGGATCAACTCTGTGAGATGAATGCACTCATCATAAAGAAGTTTCTCAGAATGCTTCTTGTGTAGTTTTTATTTGAAGATATTTCCTTTTTCACCATAGACTGCGGAGGGCTCCAAATAACCACATGCAAATTCTGGAAAAAGAGAGATTCAAAACCGCTCAATCAAAAGATATGTTCGACTCTGTGAGTTGAATGCACACCTCACGAAGAAGTTTCTCAGAATGCTTCTGTGTAGTTTTTATTTATTTATTTATTTTTATTATTATACTTTAAGTTTTAGGGTACATGTAGACATTATGCAGGTTAGTTACATATGCATACATGTGTAGTTTTTATGTGGTGATATCTGCTTTTCCACAGTAGGCCTCAAATCGCTCCAAATATCCACATGCAGATACTGCTAAAAGAGAGATTCAAAACTGCTCAGTCAAAAGATAGGTTCAACTCAGTGAGTTGAATGCATAGAAAGAAGTTTCTCACAGTGCCTCTGTGTAGTTTTTATGTGAAGATATTTCCTTTTGCAAAATAGGCATGAAAGCGCTCCAAATATCCACTTGCAGATTCTACAAAAACAGTGTTTCAAAACTGCTCAATCAAAAGAAAGGATCAACTCTGTGTGAGATGAATGCACTCATCACAAAGAAGTTTCTCAGAATGCTTCTGTGTAGGTTTTATGTGGAGATATTTCCTTTCCCACAATAGACCTCAAAGCGCTCCAAATATCTGCTTGCAGATTCTACAAAAAGAGAGATTCAAAACTGCTCCATCAAAAAATAGGTTCGACTCCATTAGTTGAATGCATACATAACAAAGAAGCTTCTCAGAATGCTTCTGTGTAGTTTTAATGTGAAGATATTTCGTTTTCCAAAATAGCCCTAAAAGACCTCCAAATATCCACTTCCAGACATTACAAAAAGAATGTTTTGAAACTGTTCAATCAAAAGAAATCTTCAACTCTGTGTGTTGAATGCACTCACCACAAAGAAGTTTTTCTGAATGCTTCTGTGTAGTTTTAATTTGAAGATATTTCCTTTTCCACCATAGGGTGCAAAGGGCTCCAAATAACCACATGCAGATTCTACCAAAAAAGAGATTCAAACCTGCTCAATCAAAAGATAGGTTCAACACTGTGAGTTGAATGCACACATCCCAAAGCAGTTTCTCAGAATTGTTCCATGTACTTTTCATGTGAAGATATTTCCTTTTCCACAGTAGGCTTCAAATCGCTCCAAATATCCACATGCAGATACTGCAAAAATAGAGATTCAAAACTGCTCAATTGAAAGATAGGTTCAACTCCCTGAGTTGAATGTACACATAACAAAGAAATTTTTCAGAATACTTCTATGTAGTTTTTATGTGAAGATATTTCCTTTTCCAAAACAGGCCTCAAAGCCTTCCAAATATCCACTTACAGATTCTGCAAAAACAGTATTTCAAAACTTCTCAATCAAAAGAAAGGATCAATTGTGTGAGACGAATGCACTTATTACAAAGAAGTTTCTAGAATGCTTCTCTGTAGTTTTTATGTGAAGATATTTCCTTTTCCAAAATGGGCCTCAAACCCTCTGAATATCCACATCCAGATTACACAAAAAGAGTGTTTCGAAACTGCTCAATCAAAAGAAACGTTCAACTCTGTGTGATGAATGCGCTCATCACAAAGAAGTTTTTCTGAATGCTTCTGTGTAGTTTTAATTTGAAGATATTTCCTTTTCCAACTTAGGGCTCAAAGGACACCAAATAACCCTTGCAGATTCTGCAAAAAGAGGGATTCAAAACTGCTCAATCAAAAAATAGGTTGGACACTGTGAGTTGAATGCACACCTCACAAACAGGTTTCTCAGATGCTTCTGTGTAGTTTTCATGTGAAGATATCTGCTTTTCCACAGTAGGCCTCAATGCGCTCCACATATCGACTTGCAGATTCTACAAAAAGAGAGATTCAAAATTGCTCAATCAAAAGATAGGTTCGACTCTGTTAGTTGAATGGACACATAAAAAAGAAGATTCTCAGTATGTTTCTTTGTAGTTTTTTATGGGAAGATATTTCCTTTTCCAAAATAGGCCTCAAAGCCCTCTAAATATCCACTTCCAGATTCTACAAAAGAGTGCTTCAAACTGCTCAATCAAAAACATCTTCAACTCTGAGTGATGAATGCACTCATCACAAAGAAGTTTCTCTGAATGCTTCTGTGTAGTTTTAATTTGAAGATATTTCCTTTTCCACCATAGGCTGCAAAGGGCTCCAAATATCCACCTGCAGATTCTATGAAAAGAGAGATTCAAAACTGCTTACTCAAAAGATGGGTTCAACTCTGTTAGTTGAATGTACACAGCACAAAGAAGTTTCTCAGAATGTTTCTGTGTAGTTTTTAGGTGAAGATATTTCCTTTTCCACAATAGGTCCCAAATCACTCCAAATATCCACATGCAGATACAGCGAAAAGAGAGATTCAAAACTGCTCAATCAAAAGACAGGTTCAACTCTGTGGGTTGAATGTCCACATAGCAAAGAAGTTTCTCAGAATGCTTCTGTGTAGTTTTTATGTGAATATATTTCCTTTTCGAAAATAGGCCTCAAAGCCCTTCAAATATCCACTTCCAGATTCTGTGAAAAGAGTGTTTCAACACTGCTCCATGAAAAGACATCTTCAAATCTGTGTGATGAATGCGCTCATCACTAAGAAGTTTCTCTGAGTGATTCTGTGTAGTTTTAATTTGAAGATATTTCCTTTCCAACATAGGTCACAAAGGGCTCCAAAGGACCACTTGCAGATTCTACAAAAAGAGAGATTCAAAACTGCTCAATCAAAAGACAGGTTCAACTCTGTGGGTTGAATGTCCACATAGCAAAGAAGTTTCTCAGAATGCTTCTGTGTAGTTTTTATGTGAATATATTTCCTTTTCGAAAATAGGCCTCAAAGCCCTTCAAATATCCACTTCCAGATTCTGTGAAAAGAGTGTTTCAACACTGCTCCATGAAAAGACATCTTCAAATCTGTGTGATGAATGCGCTCATCACTAAGAAGTTTCTCTGAGTGATTCTGTGTAGTTTTAATTTGAAGATATTTCCTTTCCAACATAGGTCACAAAGGGCTCCAAAGGACCACTTGCAGATTCTACAAAAAGAGAGATTCAAAACTGCTCAATCAAAAGATACGTTCAAATCTGTGAGTTGAATGAACACATCACGAAGAAGATTCCCAGAATGCTTCTGTGTAGTATTTATGTCAATATATTTCCTTTTCCAAAACAGACCACAAAGCCCTCCAAATATCCACTTCCAGATTCTGCAAAAAAGAGTGTTTCAAAACTGCTCAAACCAAAGAAATGTTCAACTCTGTGTGAGGAATGAACTCATCACAAAGAAGTGTCTCTGAACGCTTCTGTGTACTTTTTATGTGAAGATATTTCACTTTCCACGGTAGGCCTCAACACGCTCCAAATATCCACCTGCGGATTCTACAAATGCAGTGTTTCATATCTGCTCAATCACAAGAAAATATCAACTCTGTTAGACGAATGCACGCATCACAAAGGAGTTTCTCAGAATGCTTCTGTGTAGTTTTTATGTGAAGATATTTCCTTTCCCACAATAGGCCTTAAAGTGCTCCAAACATACACTTGCAGATTCTTCAAAAAGAGTGTTTCAAAACTGCTCAATCATAAGTTAGGTTCAACTCTGGGAGCTGAATGCACAAACCCAAAGAAGTTTCTCAGAATGCTTCTGTGTAGTTTTTATTTGAAGATATTACCTTTTCCACCATAGGCAGCCAAAGGTTCCAAGTATCCACTTGTAGATTCTACAAAAAGAGAGATTCAAAACTTCTCAATCAAAAGAGAGCTTTAACTTTCTGAGCTGAATGCACACATCCCAAAGAAGATTCTCAGAATGCTTCTGTGTAGTTTTTTTTGTGAAGATTTTTCCTTTTCTACAATAGGCCTCAAATCGCTCTAAATATCCACATGCAGGCACTCCAAAAAGAGAGATACAATACTGCTCAATCAAAAGTTAGGTTTAACTCTGTGAGTTGAATGTATGCATAATATAGAATTTTCCCAGAGTGCTTCTGTTTAGTTTTTATGTTACAATATTTCCTTTTCCAAAATTGGCCTCAAAGCCCTCCAAATATCCTCTTGCAGATTCTGCAAAAACAGTGTTTCAATACTGCTCAATCAAAAGAAAGGATCATCCCTGTGAGATGAATGCACTCATCACAAAAAAAGTTTCTCAGAATGCTTCTGTGTAGTTTTTATTTGAACATATTTCCTTTTCCACCATAGGCTGCAAAGCCCTCCAAATATCCACTTCCAGTTTCTTCATAAAGAGTGTTTCAAAACTGCTCAACGAAAAGAAAGGTTCAACTCTGTGTGAGGAATGCACTCATCACGAAGAAGTTTCTCAGAATGCTTCTGTGTAGTTTTTATTTGAAGATATTTCCTTTTCCACCAGAGGCCAAAAAGGGCTCCAAATATCCACTTGCAGATTCTACAAAAGGAGAGATTGAAAACTGCTCAATCAAAACATAGGTTCAACCCTGTGAGCTGAATGCATACATCCTAAAGAAGTTTCTCAGAATGCTTCTGTGCAGTTTTTATGTGAAGATATTTCCTTTTTCTCAATAGGCCTCAAACCACTAGACATATCCACATACAGACACTGCGAAAAGAGAGATTCAAAACGGCTCAATCAAAAGATAGGTTCAACTCTGTGAGTTGAATGCACTCATAACAAAGAATTTTGTCAGAATGCTTCTGTGTAGTTTTTATGTGAAGATATTTCCTTTTCCAAAATAGGTCTCAAATGCCTTTAAATATCCACTTGCAGTTTCCACAAAAACAGTGTTTCAAAACTGCTCCATCAAAAGAAAGTTTCAACACTCTCAGATGAATACACTCATCACAAAGAAGTTTCTCAGAATGTTTCTGTGTAGTTTTTGTGTGAATATATTTCCTTTTCCACAATAGGCCTCAAAGCGCGCTCCAAATATCCACTTTCAGATTCTACAAAAAGAGAGATTTAAACTGCTCAATCAAAAGATAGGTTCAACTCTGTGAATTGAATGTTCACATCACAAAGAACTTTCTCATAATGCTTCTGTGTAGTTTTTATGTGAAGATATTCAAGTTTCCAAAATAGACCTCAAAGCTTTCCAAATATACACTTCCAGATTCTAGAAAAAGAGTGTTTCAAAACTGCTCAATCAAAGGAAAGATTAAACTCTGTGTGAGGAATGCTCTCATCACAAAGTAGTTTCTCTGAATGCTTCTGTGTAGTTTTTATGTGAAGATATTTGCTTTTCCACAGTACTCTTCAAAGCGATCCAAATTACACTTGCAGATTCTACTAAAACAGTGTTTCAAAACAGCTCAATCAAAAGAAAGATCAACTCTGTGAGATGAATGCACACAACACAAAGAAGTTTCCCAGAATGCTTCTGTGTAATTTTTTTGTGATGATATTTGCATTTCCACAATAGGCCTCACAGAGATCCAAATATACACTGGAAGATTCTACAAAAACAGTGTTTCCAAACTGCTCAATAAAAACAAAGGATCAACTCTGTGAGATGAATACACACAACACAAAGAAGTTTCTCAGAATTCTTCTGTGTAGTTTTTATGTGAAGATATCTCCATTTCCACAATAATCCTCAAGGTGCTCAAATATACACTTGCAGATTCTACAAAAAGTGTTTCAAAACTGCTCAATCATAAGATAAGTTCAACTCTGGGAGATGAATGCTCACATCGCAAAGAAGTTTCTCAGAATGCTTCTGTGTAATTTTTAATTGAAGATAATTCCTTTTCCACCATAGACAGCCTAGGGCTCCAAATATCCACTTGCATATTCTTTAAAAAGAGAGATTCAAAACTGCTCTATCAAAAGATAGGTGAACACGGTGAGTTGAATGCATATATCACATAGAAGTTTCTCAGAATGCTTCTGTGTAGTTTTTATTTTAAGCCATTTCCATTTCCACCATAGATGGCAAAGAGCTCCAAATATCCACTTGTGGATTCTACAAAAAGAGAGATTCAAAACTGCTCAATCAAAAGTTAGGTTCAACTCTGTGAGTTGAATGCACACATAACAAAGAAGTTTATCAGAATGCTACTGTGTAGTTTTTATGTGAGGATATTTCCTTTTCCAAAATGGGCCTCAAGGTGCTCCAAATATGCAATTGCAGATTATACAAAAAGAGAGATTCAAAACTGCTTAATCAAAACGTAGTTTAAACTCTGTGAGTTGAATGCAGACATCACAAAGAAGTTTCCCAGAATGCTTCTGTGTAATTTTAATTTGAAGATATTTCCTTTTCCACCATAGGCTGCAAAGGGCTCCAAATAAACACTTGCGGATTCCACAAAAATAGAGATTCAAAATTACTCAATCAAAAGAAATGGTCAACCCTGTGAGATGAATGCCCTCATCACAAAGAAGTTTCTCAGAATGCTACTGTGTAGTTTTTATGTGAAGATATTTCGTTTTCCACAATAGGCCTCAAAGCGCTCCAAATATCCACTTGCAGATTCCACAAAAAGAGTGTTTCGAAACTGCTCAATCAAAAGAAAGTTTCAACTCTGTAAGATGAATGCCTACATAACAAAGAAGTTTCTCAGAATACTTCTCTGTAGATTTTATGTGAAGATATTTCCTTTTCAGCTACTGGCCTCAAAGCTCTCCAAATATCCACTTGCAGATACTAAAAAAAAAGGGGTTTCAAAACTGCTCAATCAGATGAAAGGTTCAACAGTGTGGGATGAATGCTCACATCATTAAGATGTTTTGCAGAGTACTTCTGTCTAGTTTTTATGTGAAGATATTTTCTTTTCCAACATAGACCTCAAAGCACTCCAAATATCCATTTGCAGATTCTACAAAAAGAGTGTTTCAAAACTGCTCAATCAAAAGAAAGGTTCAACACTGTGAGATGAATGCACACATCACAAAGAAGTTTCTCAGAACGCCTCTGTCTAGTTTTTATCTGGAGATATTTCCTTTCAGCTACTCGCCTCAAAGCACTCCAAATATCCATTTGCAGACACTACAGAAAGAGTGTTTCCAAACTGCTGAATCAAAAGAAAGGTTCAAGTCTGTGAGTTGAATGAAAACATCACTTAGAAGTTTCTGAGAATGCATCTGTCTGGTTTTAATATGAAGATATTTTCTTTTCCTCCATGGGCCTCAAAGCCCTCCAAATATCCATTTGCAGATACTACAAAAAGATTGTTTACAAACTGCACAATCAAAAGATAGGTTCAACTCTGTGAGATGAATGCAGACATCACAAACAAGTTTCTTAGAATCCTTCTGCCTATTTTTTATGTGAAGATATTTCCTTTTCAGCTATAGGCCCCAAAGCACTCCAAATATTCACTTATAGTTTCTACAAAAAGAGTGTTTCAAAACTGCTCAATCAAAAGAAAGTTTCAACTCTGTGAGATGAATGCACTCATCACAAAGAAGTTTTGCAGAATCTTTCTGTCTAGTTTTTATGTGAACATATTTCCTTTTGAGCTATAGGCCTCAAAGTGCTCCAAATATCCATTTGCAGGTACTACAAAAAGAGTGTTTCCAAACTGCTCAATCAAAACAAAGGTACAACTCTGTGCATTGAATGCATACATCAGAAAGAAGTTTCTGACAATGCTTCTGTCTACATTTTATGTGAAGATATTTCCCTTTCCACCATAGGCTTCAAAGCTCTCCAAATATCCACCTGCAGATTCTACAAAAAGAGTGTTTCCAAACTGTTCAGTAAAAAGAAAGGTTCACCTCTGTGAGTTGAATGCACACATCACAATGAAGTTTCTTAGAATGCTTCAGTGTAGTTTTTATGTGAAGATGTTTCCTTTCCCACCATAGGCCTCAAAGCACTCCAAGTATAAATTTGTAGATTCCACAAAAACAGTGTTTCAAAACTGCACAAACAAAAGAAAGTTCCAACTCTGTGAGATGAATGAACACATCACAAAAAAGTTTCTCACAATGCTTCTTTCTAGTTTTTATGTGAAGATATTTCCTTATCTGCTATAGGCCTCAAAGTGCTCCAAATACCCATTTGCAGATATTACAAAAAGAGTGTTGCCACACTGCTCAATCAAAAGAAAGTTTCAGCTCTGTGAGTTGAATGCAAACATCACAAAGAAGTATCTGAGAATGCTTTTGTCTAATATTTATGTTAAGTTATTTCCTTTTCCACCATAGACCTCAAACTGCTCCAAATATCCACTTGCAGATTCTACAAAAAGAGTGTTTCAAAACAGCTCTGTCAAAAGAAAACTTCAACACTGTGAGATGAATGTTCACATCACAAAGAAGTTTCTCAGAATGCTCCTGTCTAGTTTTTATGTGAAGATGTTTCCTTTTCAGCTGTAGGCCTCAAACTGCTCCCAACACCCATTTGCACATACTACAAGAAGAGTGTTTCCACACTGCTCAATCAAAAGAAAGGTTCAGTTCTGTGAGTTGAATGCACACATCACAAGAAGTATCTGGGAATCCTTCTGTCTAGTTTTTATGGGAGGTTATTTCCTTTTCCACCATAGGCATCAAAGCACTCCAAATATCCACTTGCATATTCTACAAAAGGTGTTTCAAAACAGCTCAATCAGAAGAAAGGTTCAACACTGTGGGATGAATGTTCACATCACAAAGAAGTTTCTCAGAATGCTTCTTCAAGTTTAAATATGAAGATATTTTCTTTTCAGCTATAGGTCTCAAAGAGCTCCAAATATCCACTTGCAGATACTATCAAAAGAGTGTTTAAAAACTGCTTAATCAAAAGAAAGGTTCAACTTTGTGAGTTCAATGCACACAACACAATGAAGTTTCTGAGAATGCTTCTGTCCAGTTTTTATGTGAAGATATTTCGTTTTCCACCATAGGCCTCAAAACGCTCCAAATATCCCTTTGTAGATACTACAAAAAGAGTGTTTCAAAACTGCTAAATCAAAAGAAATGTTCAATTCTATGAGTTGAATGCACACATCACAAAGATGTATCTCAGAATGCTTCTGTCTAGTTTTTATGTGAAGATATTTCCTTTTCCACCGTAGGCCTCAAAGCGCTCCAAATACTGTTTTTATGTGAAGATATTTCATTTTCCACCATAGGCCACAAAGTGCTCCAAGTATCCTATTGCAGATACTACAAAAAGAGTGTTTCAAATCTACTCTATCAAAAGAAAGATTCAACTCTGTGAGATGAATGCATACATCCAAGAAGTTTCTCAGAATGCTTCTATATAGTTTTTATTTGAAGATATTTCCTTTTCAGCTATAGGATTCAAAGCACTATAAATATCCAGTTGCAGATACTACAAAAAGATTGTTTCCAAACTAAGTAATCAAAAGAACGTTCAACTCTTTGAGTTTAATGCACACATCACAAAGAAGATTCTGAGAATGTTTCTGTCTAGTTTTTTTGTAAATATATTTCCTTTTCCACCATAGACCTCAAGGCACTCCAAATATCCACTTGCAGATTCTACAGAAAGAGTGTTTCAAAACTGCTCAATCAAAATAAAGTTTCAACTCTGTGAGATGAATGTGCACATCACAAAGAAGTTTCTCAGAATCCGTCTGTCTAGTTTTTATGTGAAGATATTTCCTTTTCAGCTGTAGACCTCAAAGCACTCCAAATATCCATTGGCAGACACTACGGAAAAAAGTCCCTGTCTGACAGCTTTGAAGAGAGCAGTGTTCTCCCAGCACACTGCTGGACATCTCAGAATGGGCAGACTGACTCCTGAAGTGTGTCCCTGACCCCTGAACTCTGAGCAGCCTAACTGGGCAGCACCCCCCGGTAGGGGCAGAGTGACACTTCACACGGCCGGGCACTCCTCTGAGACAAAACTTCCAGAGGAACGATCAGACAGCAGCATTTGTGGTTCATGAAAAACCACTGTTCTGCAAACACCGCTGCTGATACCCAGCCAAACAGGTTCTGGAGTGGAAATCTAGCAAACTCCAACAGACTTGCAGCTGAGGGTCCAGTCTGTTAGAAGGAAAACTAACAAACAGAAAGGACATCCACACCAAAAACCCATCTGTACATCACAATCTTCAAGACCAAAAGTAGATAAAACCACAAAGGTTGGGAAAAAACAGAGCAGAAAAACTGGAAAATCTAAAAAGCAGAGCACCTCTCCTCCTCCAAAGGAACGCAGTTCCTCACCAGCAATGGAACAAAGCCGGACAGAGAATGACTTTGACGAGTTGAGAGAAGAAGGCTTCAGACGATGAAACTACAATCTACAGGAGGAAATTCAAAACAAAAGCAAAGAAGTTGAAAACATTGAAAAAAATTTAGACGAATGTATAACTAGAATAACCAATACAGAGAAGTGCTTAAAGGAGCTGATGGAGCTGAAAACCAAGGCTCGAGAACTACGTGAAGAATGCAGAAGCCTCAGGAGCCGATGCGATCAACTGGAAGAGAGGGTATCAGTGATGGAAGATGAAATGAATGAAATGAAGCGAGAAGGGAAGTTTAGAGAAAAAAGAATAAAAAGAAATGAACAAAGCCTCCAAGAAATATGGGACTATGTGAAAAGACCAAATCTACGTCTGATTGGTGTACCTGAAAGTGATGGGGAGAATGGAACCAAGTTGGAAAACACTCTTCAGCATATTATCCAGGAGAACTTCCCCAACCTAGCAAGGCAGGCCAACATTCAGATTCAGGAAATACAGAGAATGCCACAAAGATACTCCTTGAGAAGAGCAACTCCAAGACACATAATTGTCAGATTCACCAAAGTTGAAATAAAGGAAAAAATGTTAAGGGCAGCCAGAGAGAAAGGTCGGGTTACTCACAAAGGGAAGCCCATCAGACGAACAGCAGATCTGTCAACAGAAACTCTACAAGCCAGAAGAGAGTGGGGGCCAAATTCAACATTCTTAAAGAAAAGAATTTTCAACCTGGAATTTCATATCCAGCCAAACTAAGCTCCATAAGTGAAGGAGAAATAAAATACTTTACAGACAAGTAAATGCTGAGAGATTTTCTCACCACCAGGCCTGCCCTAAAAGAGCTCCTGAAGGAAGCACTAAACATGGAAAGGAACAACGGGTTCCAGCCACTGCAAAATCTTGCCAAAATGTAAAGACCATCGAAGCTAGGAAGAAACTGCATCAACTAACGAGCAAAATAACCAGCTAACATCATAATGACAGGATCAAATTCACACATAACAATATTAACTTTAAATGTCAATGGACTAAATGCTCCAATTAAAAGACACAGACTGGCAAATTGGATAAAGAGTCAAGACCCATCAGTGTGCTGTATTCTGGAAACCAATCTCATATGCAGAGACAGACATAGGCTCAAAATAAAAGGATGGAGGAAGATCTACCAAGCAAATGGAAAACAAAAAAAGGCAGGGGTTGCAATCCTAGTCTCTGATCAAACAGATTTTAAGCCAACAAATATCAAAAGAGACAAAGAAGGCCATTACATAATGGTAAAGGGATCAATTCAACAAGAAGAGCTAACTATCCTAAATAGATATGCACCCAATACAGGAGCACCAAGATCATAAAGCAAGTCCTGAGTGACCTAGAAAGAGACTTAGACTCACACACATTAATAATGGGAGACTTTAACAACCCACTGTCAACATTAGACAGATCAACGAGACAGAAAGTTAACAAGGATACACAGGAATTGAACTCAGCTCCGCACCAAGCAGACCTAATAGACATCAACAGAACTCTCTACCCCAAATCAACAGAATATACATTTTTTTCAGCACCACACCACACCTATTCCAAAATTGACCATATAGTTGGAAGTAAAGCTCTCCTCAGCAAATGTAAAAGAACAGAAATTATAACAAACTATCACTCAGACCACAGTGAAATCAAACTAGAACTCAGGATTAAGAAACTCACTCAAAACCACTCAACTACATGGAAACTGAACAATCAGCTCCTGAATGACTACTGGGTACATAAAGAAATGAAGGCAGAAATAAAGATGTTCTTTGAAACCAATGAGAACAAAAACAAAACATACCAGAATCTCTGGGACACATTCAAAGCAGTGTGTAGAGGGAAATTTATAGCACTAAATTCCCACAAGAGAAAGCAGGAAAGATCAAAAATTGACACCCTAATATCACAATTAAAAGAACTAGAAAAGCAAGAGCAAACACATTCAAAAGCTAGCAGAAGGCAAGAAATAACTAAAATCAGAGCAAAACTAAAGGAAATAGAGACACAAAAGAACCTTCAAAAAATTAATGAATCCAGGAGCTGGTTTTTTGAAAGGATCAACAAAATTGATAGACCACTATCAAGACTAATGAAGAAAAAAAGAGAGAAGAATCAAATAGATGCAATAAAAAATGATGAAGGGGATATCACCAACGATCCCACAGAAATACAAACTACCATGAGAGATCACTACAAACAACTCTACGCAAATATACTAGAAAATCTAGAAGAAATGGATAAATTCCTCGACACATACACTCTCCCGGGACTAAACCAGGAAGAAATTGCATCTCTGAATACACCAATAACAGGAGCTGAAATTGTGGCAATAATCAATAGCCTACCAAACAAAAAGAGGCCACGACCAGATGGATTCACAGCAGAATTCTACTAGAGGTACAATGAGGAACTGGTACCATTCCTTCTGAAACTATTCCAATCAATGGAAAAGGAGGGAATCCGCCCTAACTCATTTTATGAGGCCAGCATCATCCTGATACCAATGCCAGGCAGAGACACAACCAAAAAAGAGAATTTTAGATCAATATCCTTGATGAATATTGATGCAAAATCCTCAATAAAATACTGGCAAAACGAATCTAGCAGCACATCAAAAAGCTTATCCACCATGATCAAGTGGGCTTCATCCCTGGGATGCAAGGCTGGCTGAATATGTGCAAACCAATAAATGTAATCCAGCATATAAACAGAACCAAAGACAAAAATCACGTGATTATCTCAATAGATGCAGAAAAGTCCTTTGTCAAAATTCAACAACACTTCATGCTAAAAACTCTCAATAAATTAGGTATTGATGGGATGTATCTCAAAATAATAAGAGGTATCTAGGACAAACCCACAGCCAATATCATACTGAATGGGCAAAAACCAGAAGCATTCCCTTTGAAAACTGGCATAAGACAGGGATTCCCTCTCTCACCACTCCTATTCAACATAGTGTTGGAAGTTCTGGCCAGGGCAATAAAGCAGGAGAAGGAAATAAAGGGTATTCACTTAGGAAAAGAGGAAGTCAAATTGTCCCTGTTTGCAGATGACATGATTGTATATCTAGAAAATCCCATTGTCTCAGCCCAAAATCTCCTGAAGCAAAGTCTCAGGATACAAAATCAATGTACAAAAATCAGAAGCATTCTTATACACCAATAACAGACAAACAGAGAGCCAAATCATGAGAGAACTCCCATTCACGATTACTTCAAAAAGAATAGAATACCTAGGAATCCACCTTACAAGGGACGTGAAGAACCTCTTCAAGGAGAACTACAAAACACTGCTCAAGGAAATAAAAGAGGATACAAACAAATGGAAGAACATTCCATGCTCTTGGGTAGGAAGAATCATGAAAATGGCCATACTGCCTAAGGTAGTTTATAGATTCAATACCATCCCCATTAAGCTACCAATGCCTTTCTTCACAGAATTGGAAAAAAATACTTTAAAGTTCATATGGAACCAAAAAAGAGCCCACATCGCCAAGTCAATCCTAAGCCAAAAGAACAAAGCTGGAGGCATCACGCTACCTGATTTCAAACTATACTACAAGGCGGCAGTAACCAAAACAGCATGGTACTGTTACCAAAACAAAGATAGAGATCAATGGAACAGAACAGAGCCCTCAGAAATAGCGTGGCATATCTACAACTATCTGATCTTTGACAAACCTGAGAAAATCAAGGAATGGGGAAAGGATTCCCTATTTAATAAATGGTGTTGGGAAAACTGGCTAGCCATATGTAAAAAGCTGAAAGTGTATTCCTTTCCTTACACCTTATACAAAAATAAATTCTAGATGGATTAAAGACTTAAACGTTAGACCTAAAACCATAAAAACCCTGGAAGAAAACCTAGGCATTACCTTTCAGGACACAGGCGTAGGCAAAGACTTCATGTC
Source organism: Pan troglodytes (assembly GCF_028858775.2). Taxonomy (NCBI): domain Eukaryota; kingdom Metazoa; phylum Chordata; class Mammalia; order Primates; family Hominidae; genus Pan; species Pan troglodytes. Next base: position 100,802,626 of record NC_072398.2, on the reverse strand, counting down.
TAAAACACCAAAAGCAAGGGCAACAAAAGCCAAAATTGACAAATGGGATCTAATTAATCCAAAGAGCTCCTGCACAGCAAAAGAAACTACCATCAGAGTGAACAGGCAACCTACAAAATGGGAGAAAATTTTCGCAACCTACTCATCTGACAAAGGGCTAATATCCAGAATCTACAATGAACTCAAACAAATCTACAAGAAAAAAACAAACAATCCCATCGAAAAGTGGGCAAAGGACAAGAAGACATTTATGCAGCCAAAAAACACATGAAAAAATGCTCACCATCACTGGCCATCAGATAAATGCAAACTAAAACCACAATGAAATATAATCTCACACCAGTTAGAATGGCAATCATTAAAAAGTCAGGAAACAACAGGTGCTGGAGAGGATGTGGAGACATAGGAACACTTTTACACTGTTGGTGGGACTGTAAACTAGTTCAAACATTTTGGAAGTCAGTGTGGCGATTCCTCAGGGATCTGGAACTAGAAATACCATTTGACCCAGCCATCCCATTACTGGGTATCTACTAAAGGTCTATAAATCATGCTGCTATAAAGACACATGCACACATATGTTTATTGCGGCACTATTCACAATAGCAAAGACTTGGAACCAACCTAAATGTCCAACAATGATAGACTGGATTAAGAAAATGTGGCACATATACACCTTGGAATACTATGCAGCCATAAAAAATGATGAGTTCATGTCCTTTGTAGGGACATGGATGAAATTGGAAATCATCATTCTCAGTAAACTATCACAAGGACAAAAAAACCAAACACCACATGTTCTCACTCATAGGTGGGAATTGAACAATGAGAACACATGGACACAGGAAGGGGAACATCACACCCTGGGGACTGTTGAGGGGTGGGGGGAGGGGGGAGGGATAGCACTGGGAGATATACCTAATGCTAGATGATGAGTTAGTGGGTGCAGCGCAGCAGCATGGCACATGTATACCTATGTAACTAACCTGCATATTGTGCACATGTACCCTAAACTTAAAGTATAATAATAATAAATAAAAAAAAGAAAAAATAAAATAAAGTGATACCTACATAGGAAAAAAAATCAAAAGGTTCAACTCAGTGAGATGAATGCAAACATCACAAAGAAGTTTCTCAGAATGCTTCCGTGTAGTTTTTATGTGAAGATATTTCCTTTTCCACAATAGGCCTCTAAGCGCTCAAAACGTCCACTTGCAGATTCTACAAAAAGCTTGTTTCAAAACTGCTCAATCAAAAGAAAGTTTCATCTCTTTGAGATGAATGCACACATAAGAAAGACATTCAGCAGAATGCTTCTGTGTATTTTTTTGTGATGATATTTTCTTTTCCAACTTAGGCCCCAAAGGGCTCTAAATATCCACTTGCAGATTCCACAAAAAGAATGTCTCAAAACTGCTCAATCAAAAGAAAATTTCTACTTTGTGAGATGAATGCACACATCGCAAAGAAGTTTCTCAGAATGATTCTCTGTAGTTTTTATATAAAGGTATTTATCCTTTTCCACAATAGGGCAAAAAGCGCTCCAAATATCCACTTGCAGATTCTACAAAAAGAGTGTTCCTAAACTGCTCAATCAAAAGAAAGGTTCAACTTTCTGAAATGACGGCATACATCACAAAGAAGATTCTCAGAATGCTTCTGTGTAGTGTTTATGTGAATATATTTGGTTTTCCACAATAGGCTTCAAAGAGCTCAAAATATACACTCGCAGATTCTATAAGAAGAGTGTTTCCAAACTGCTCAATCAAAAGAAAGGTTCAAGTCTGTTAGATGAAGGCACACATCGTAAAGAAGTTTCTCAGAAAGTTTCAGTGTAGTTTTTATGTGAAGCTATTTCCTTTTCCACAATAGGTCTCAAAGTTCTTTAAATATCCACCTGCAGATTCTTTAAGAACAGTGTTTCAAAACTACTCAATCAAAAGAAATGTTCAACACTGTGAAGTGAATGCACACATCAGAAAGAAGTTTCTCTGAATGCTTCTGTGTAGTTTTTATGTGAAGATATTTCCCTTTCCACAATAGACCTCAAAGTGCACTAAATATGCACTTGTGGATTCTACAAAAAGAGTGTTTCCAAACTGCTCATTCAAAAGAAAGGATCAAATCTGTGAGATGAATGCACACATCACAAAGAAGTTTCTCAGAATTCTTCTGTGTAGTTTTTATGTGAAGATGTTTCATTTTCCAAGATAGGCCTAAAAGTGCTCCAAATATCCACTTACAGATTATAAAAAAAAAGTGTTTCGAAACTGCTCAACCAAAATAAAATTTCAACCCTGTTAGACGAATGCACACATCACAAAGATGTTTCTCAGAATGCTTCTCTCTAGTTTTTATGTGAAGATATTTCCTTTTCCACCGTAGGCCTCCAAGCGCTCCAAATATCCACTTCCAGATTCTACAAAAAGAGTGTTTCCAAACTGCTCAATCAAAAGAAAGGTTCAACTCAGTGAGATGAATGCACACATCACAATCTGGTTTCTCAGAATTGTTCTGTCTAGTTTTTTTGTGAATATATTTCCATTTCAGCTATAGGCGGCAAAGCGCTCCAAATATCAATTTGCAGATAATACAAAAACTGTGTTTCCAAACTGCTCAATCAAAAGAAAGGTTCAACTATGTGAGTTGAATGCAAATATCACAAAGAAGTATGTGAGAATGCTTCTGTGTAGTTTTTATGTGAAGATATTTCCTTTTCCACCATCAGCCTCAAAGCCCTCCAAATATCTATCCACCTGCAGATAATACAAAAAGAGTGTTTCAAAACTGCTCCATGAAAAGAAAATTCATCTCTGTGAGATGAATGCACACATCACAAAACTTTCTCTGAAAGCTTCTGTCTAGTTTTTATGTGAAGATATTTCCTTTTCCACCATAGGCCCCAAAGTGTTCCAAATATTCACTTGCAGATTCTACAAAAAGAGTGTTTCAAAACTGCTCAATCAAAAGAAAGGTTCAACTCTTTGAGATGAATGCACACATAAGTAAGAAATTCAGCAGAATGCTTCTGTGTATTTTTCTGTGATGATATTTCCTTTTCCACCATAGGCCCCAAAGGGCTCCAAATATCCACTTGCAGATTCCACAAAAAGAATGTTTCAAAAATGTTCAATCAAAATAAAGTTTCTAATCTGTGAGATGAATGCACACATCGCAAAGAAGTTTCTCAGAATGCTTCTGTGTAGTTTTTATCAAAAGATATTTCCTTTTCCACAATAGGGCACAAAGTTCTCCAAATATCCACTTGCAGATTCTACAAAAAGTGTGTTTCAAAACTGCTCAATCAAAAGAAAGATGCAACTCTGTGAGATGACTGCACACATCACAAGGAAGATTCTCAGAATGCTTGTGTGTAGTGTTTATGTGAAGATATTTCCTTTTCCATAATAGTCCTCAAAGCGTTCAAAATGTCCACTTGCAGATTCTACAAAAAGAGTGTTTCAAAACTGCTCAATCAAAAGAAAAGGTCAACTCTGTGAGGTGAAGTCACACATCACAAAGACGTTTCTTAGAATGCTACTGTCTTGTTTTTATGTGAGGATATTTCCTTTTCAGCTATAGGCCTCAAAGCACTCCAAATATCCATTTGCAGATACTACAAAAAGAGTTTTTCCAAACTGCTCAATCAAAGGAAAGGTTCAAATCTGTGAGTTGAACGCACATATCACAAAGAAGTTTCTGAGAATATTTCTGTCTAGTTTTTATGTGAAGATATTTCCTTTTCCATCATAGGCCTCAAATCGCTCAAAATATCCACTTGCAGATTCCACACAAAGAGTGTTTCAAAACTGCTCAATCAAAAGACAGGTTCAATTCTGTCAGCTGAATGCACACATCACCCAGAAGTTTCTCAGAATGCTTCTGTCTAGTTGTCATGTGAAGATATTTCCTTTTCATCTACAGTCCTAATAGCACTCCAAATATCCATTTGCCGATACTACAAAAAGACTGTTTCCAAACTGCTGAATCAAAAGAAACTTTCAACTCTGTGACTTCAATACACATATCACAAATACGTTTCTGAGAATGCTTCTGTTTAGTTTTTATATGAAGATATTTCCTTTTCCACCATAGGCCCCAAAGCACTCCAAATATGCACTTGCAGCTTCTATAAAAAGAGTGTTTCAAAATGGCTCAATCGAAAGAAAAGTTAAATTCTGTGAGATGAATGAACACATCAGAAAGAAGTTTCCGAGAATGGTTCTGTCTAGTTTTTATGTGAAGATATTTCCTTTTCCACCATAGTCCCCAAAACGCTCCAAATATACCATTGCAGATACTACAAAAAGAGTGTTTGCAAGCTGCTCAATCAAAATAAATGTTCAACTCTGTGAGTTGAATGCACACATCTCAAAGAAGTGTCTGAGAATGCTTCTGTCTAGTTTTATGTGAAGATATTTCCTTTTCCAAAATAGACATCAAAGCGCCCAAATATGCACTTGCAGCTTCTACAAAAAGAGTGTTTCAGAAGTGCTCAATCAAAATAAATTTTCAACACTGTGAGATGAATGAACACATCACAAAGAAGTTTCTCAGAATTCTTCTGTCTAGTTTTTATGTGAGGATATTTCCTTTTCAGCTATAAGCTGAAAAGCACTCCAAATATCCATTTCCAGATACTACAAAAAGGGTGATTCCAAACTTCTGAATCAAAAGAAACGTTCAACTCTGTGAGTTGAATGCACACATCACAAAGTAGTTTCTGAGAATGTTTCTGTCTAGTTTTAATGTGAAGATATTTCCTTTTCCACCATAGGCCTCAAAGCACTCCAAATACCCACTTGCAGATTCCAGAGAGTGTTCCAAAACTCCTAAGTCTAAAGAGAGGTTCAACTCCGTGAGATGAATGCACACTTCAAAAGGAAGTTTCTAGTAATGGTTTTGTCTAGTTTTTATATGAAGATATATCCTTTTCAGCTATAGGCCTCAAAGCGCTCCAAATATCCATTTGCAGATAACACAAAAAGAGTGTTTCCAAAATACTCAAACAAAAGAAAGGTTCAACTCTGTGACTTCAATACACACATCAAAGAAGTTTCTGAGAATGCTTCTGTCTAGTTTTTATGTGAAGATATTTCCTTTTCCACCATAGGCCTCAAAGCACTCCAAATATCCACTTGTAGATTCTACAAAAAGAGTGTTTCAAAACAGCTCTATGAAAAGAAAGGTTCAACTCTGTGAGGTGAATGTACACATCACAGATACGTTTCTCAGAATGCTTCTGTCTAGTTGTTATGTGAAGATATTTCCTTTTCCACCATTGGCCTCAACACACTCCAAATATCAACTTGCAGATTCTACAAAAGGAGTGTGTGAAAACTGCTCAATCAAAAGAAAGCTTCAACACTGAGAGATGAATGCACACATCACAAAGAAATTTCTCAGAATGCTTCTGTCTAGTTTTTATATGAAGATATTTCCTTTTCAGCTATAGGCCTCAAAGCGCTCCAACTACACATTTGCAGATACTACAAAAAGAGCGTTTCCAAACTGCTCAATTAAAAGAAAGGTTCAACTCCGTGAGTTGAATGCACTCATCACAAAGAATTTTCTGAGAATAATTCTGTCCAGTTTTTATGTGAAGATATTTCCTTTTCCACCATAGGACTCAAACTGATCCAAATATCCACTTACAGATATTACAAAAAGAGGGTTTCAAATCTGCCCAATCAAAAGAAAAGTTCAATTCTGTGAGATGAATGCACACATCACAAAGAAGTTTCTCAGAATGCTTCCTTCTAGTTTTTATGTGAACATGTTTCTTTTTCAGCTGTAGGCCTCTAAGGACTCCAAATATACAATTGCAGATACTACAAAAAGACTGTTTCCACACTACTCAATCAAAAGAAACGTTCAACTCTGTGAGTTGAATGCTCACATCAGAAAGAAGTTTCTGAGAATGCTTGTGTCTAGTTTTTATGTGAAGATATTTCCTTTTCCACCATAGGCCTCAAAACGCTCCAAATATCCACTTGCAGATTCTACAAAAAGAGTGTTTTAAAACTGCTCAATCAAAAGAAAATTTCAACTCAGTTGGATGAATGCACACATCACACAGAAGTTTCTCAGAATGGTTCTGTCTAGTTTTTATGTGAAGATATTTCCTTTTCAGCCATAGGCCTCAAAACGCTCCAAATATCCATTTGCGGATACTACAGAAAGACTGTTTCCAAACTACTCATTCAAAAGAGAGGTTCAATTCTGTGAGTTGAATGTACAAATCACAGAGTAGTTTCTGAGAATGCTTCTGTCTAGTTTTTATGTGAAGATATTTCATTTTCCACCTTAGACCTGAAAGTGCTCCACATACCCACTTGCAGATACTAAAAAAGAATTTTTTAAAACTGCTCAATCAAAAGAAATGTTCATCTTTGTGAGATGAATGCACACAGAAAAAGAAGTTTTTCAGAATGCTTCTGTCTAGTTTTTATGTGAAGATATTTCCTTTTCAGCTATAGGCCTAAAAGCGCTTCAAATATCCATTTACAGATACTACAAAATAGTCTTTCCAAACTGCTAAAATAAACAAAGGTTCAACTCTTTAAGTTGAATGCATACATCATAAAGAAGTTTCTGAGAAAGCTTCTGTCCAGTTTTTCTTTGAAGATATTTCCTTTTCCACCACAGGCCTCAAAGCATTCCAAATATCCACTTGCAGATTCTACAAACAGAGTGTTTCAAAACTGCTCAATCAAAAGAAAAGTTCATCTGTGTAAGATGAATGCAAACATCACAAGGAGTTTTCTCAGAATTCTTCTGTGTAGTATTTATGTGAAGCTATTTCCTTTTGCACCATAGACTTCAAAGTGCTCCTAATATCCATTTGCAAATATTATAAAAAGAGTGTTTCCAACCTGCTAAATCAAAAGAAAGTTTCAACTCTGTGACATGAATGCACAGATCACAAAGAAGTTTCTGAGAATGCTTCTGTCTAGTTTTTATGTGAAGATATTTCGTTTTCTACCATAGACCTGTAGGGGATCCAAATCTCTACTTGCAGATTCTACAAAAAGGGTTTTTCAAAACTGGTCAATCAAAAGAAAGTTGAGCTCTTTGAGATGAATATTCACATCACAAAGAAGTTTCTTAGAATCCTTCTGTCTAGGTTTTAAGTGAACATATTTCATTTTCAGCTATAGGCCTCAAAGCGCTACAAATATCCATTTGCTGATATTAACAAAAGAGTGTCTCCAAAGTCCTCATTTAAAAGAAAGTTTCAACTCTCTGAGATGAATGCACACATCACAAAAAAGTTTCTCAGAATGCTTCTCTCTGGTTTTTATGTGAAGATATTTCCTTTTCAGCTATAGGCCATGAAGCTCTCCAAATATCCATTTGCAGATACCACAAAAAGAATGTTTTGAAAGTGCTCAATTAAAAGAAAGGTTCAATTCTGTGAGCTGAATGCACACATCACAAAGAAGTTTCTGAGAATGCTTCTGTCTAGTTTTTATGTGAAGAAAATTCCTTCTCCACCATAGGCCTCAAAGCCCTCCTAATATCCACTTGCAGATTCTACGAAAAATGTGTTTCAAAACTACTCAATCAAAAGAAAGTTTCAACTCTGTGATGTGAATAGACAGATGACAAATAATTTTCCCGAATGCTTCTGTCTAGTTTTTATGTGAAGATACTTCCTTTTCAGGTTTTGCCCTCAAAGCTCTCCAAATATCCATTTGCAAATGCAACAAAAAGAGTGTTTCCAAACTGCTCAATCAAAAGAAAGGTTCAAATCTGTGAGATGAATGCACATATCACAAAGAAGTTTCTGAGTATGCTTCTATTTTTTTTTATGAAGGTATTTCCTTTTCCATCCATATACTACAAAAAGAGTGTTTCAAAACTGCTCCATCAAGAGAAAGGCTCACCTGTGTGAGATGAATGCACATATCACAAAGAAGTTTCTCAGAATTATTCTGTCTAGTTTTTATGTAAAGGTATTTCCTTTTCCACCATAGGTTCCAAAGAGCTCCAAATATGCATTTGCAGATACTCCAAAAAGAGAGTTTCCAAACTACTCAATCAGAAGAAAGGTTCAACTCTTTTAGTTGAATGCACACATCACAAGGAAGTTTCTGAGAATGCTTCTGTCTAGTTTTTATGTGAAGATATTTCCTTTTCCACCATAGGTCTCAAGGTGCTCCAAATATCCATTTGCAGATACTAACAAAAGAGTATTTCCAAACTGCTCAATCAAAAGAAAGGTTCAACTCTGTGAGATGAATGCAGACACTACAAAAAAGTTTCTGGGAATGCCTCTTTTTGGTTTGTATGTGAAGATATTTCCTTTTCAGCTATAGGCCTCAAAGTGCTCCAACTACCATTGGCAGGTACTATAAAAAGAACGTTTCCAAAGTGCTCAATCAAAAAAAATGTTCAACACTGTGAGATGAATGCACACATCACAAACAAGTTTCTCTGAATGCTTATGTCTAGGTTTTATGTGAAGATATATCCTTTTCAACTATAGGCTTCAAAGCACTCCACATATCCTTTTGCAGATACTACAAAAAGTATGTTTCCAAACTGCTCAACCAAAAGAAAGGTTCTTTCCTTTTGGTATTGATTGTGATGCCCACGTCATAATGAAGTTTCTTAGAAGGATTCTGTCTAATTTTTATGTGAATTTATTTCCCTTTCAGCTACAATCCTCATATCGCTCCAGGGATCCATTTGCAGATACTACGAAAGGAGTGTTTCCAAACTGCTCAATCAAAAGAAATGTTCAACTCTGTGAGTTGAATGCATACATCACAAAGAAGTTTCTCAGAATGCTTCTGTCTAGTTTTTATGTGAAGATATTTCCTTTACCACCATAGGCCTCAAAGCGTTCCAAATATCCATTTGCAGATAAGACAAAAGGAGTTTTTCCAAACTACTCAATAAAAAAATGTTTCACCTCTGTGAGTTGAATGCACACATCACAATGAAGTTTCTCAGAATGCTTCTGTCTAGTATTTATGTAAAGACATATCCTTTTAGGTTATAGGCCTAAAAGCGCTCTGAATATCCTTTTGCAGATACTACAAAAAGAGTGCTTCCAAAATGCTCAACGAAAGAAAGGTTCAACTCTGAGAGTTGAATGCACACTTCACAAAGAAGTTTCTGATAATGATTCTGTCTAGTTTCCATATTAAGACATATCCTTTTCCACCATGGGCCTCAAAGCGCTCAAAATACCCACTTGCAGAATCTGCAAAAAGAGTGTTTCAAAACTGCTCGGTGAAAAGAATGGTTAAAATCTGTGATTTGAAAGCACACACCGCAAAGAAGTTTCTCAGAATGCCTCTGTCAAGTGTTTATATGACGATATTTGCTTTTCCACCATAGGCCTCAAAGCACTCAAAATATCCATTTGCAGATTCTAAAAAAAGAGTGTTTCAAATCTGCTCAATCAAAAGAAACGTTCAACTCTCTGAGATGAATGCATTTATCACATAGAAGTTTCTCAGAATGCTTCCACATAGTTTTTATGTGAAGATATTTGCTTTTCAGTGAAAGGCCTCAAAGTGCCCAAAATATCCATTTGCAGATACTTCAAAAAGTGTTTCCAAACTGCAAAATCAAAAGAAATTTCAACTCTATGAGATGAATGCACATATCACAAGGAAATTTCTGAGAATGCTTCTGTCTAGTTTTTATGTGAAGATATTTCCTTTTCCACCATAGGCCTCAAAGTTCTCCAAATGTCCACTTGCAGATTCTACAAAAAGAGTGTTTCAGAAGTGCTCTATAAAAAGAAAGGTTCAACACAGTAAGAAGAATGCGCACATCACAAAGAAGTTTCTCAGAATGCTCCTGTGTAGTTTTTATGTAAAGATACTTCCTTTTCTGCTATACGCCTCGAAGTGCTCCAAATATCCATTTGTAGATACTTCAAAAAGAGTGTTTGAAAACTGCTCCAACAAAAGAAATGTTCTACCCAGTGAGTAGAATGCACAGATCACAAGGTAGTTTCTGAGAATGCTTCTGTCTAGTTTTAATGTGAAGATATTTCCTTTTCCACCATAGGTCACAAAGGGCTCGAAATACCCACTTGCAGATTCTACAAACAGAGAGCTTCAAAACTGCACAATCAAAAGATAGGTTCAACTCTGTGAGTTGAAAGCACACATCACAATCAAATTTCTAAGAATGCTTCTTTGTAGTTTTTATGTGAAGATATTTCCTTTTCCACCATAGGCCTCAAAGTGCTCCAAATATACACTTGCAGATTCCACAAAAAGAGTGTTTCAAAACTGCTCAATCAAAAGAAAGTTTCAACTCCGTGAGATCAATGCACACATCACAAAGAAGTTTCTTAGAATGCTTCTGTGTAGTTTTATGTGAAGATATTTCCTTTTCCACAATAGGCCTTAAAGCACTCCAAATATCCACTTGCAGATTCTGCAAAAGGAATGTTTCAAAACTGCTCAATCAAAAGAAAGGTTCATCTCTGTGAAACGAATGCACACATCACGAAGAAGTTTCTCAGAATGCTTCTGTGTAGTATTTAGGTGAAGATATTTGCTTCTAAACAATAGACGTCAAAGCGCTCCAAATATCCACTTGTAGATTCTATAAAAAGAGTTTTTCCAAACTGCTCAATCAAAAGAAATATTCAACTCTTTGAGATTACTGCACACGTTGCAAAGTATTTTCTCAGAATGCTTTCATGTATTTTTTGTGTGAAAATATTTCCTTTTCCAAAATAGGCCTCCTACTGCTCCAAATATCCCCTTGTATATTCTACAAAAAGAGTATTTCCAATCTTCTCTATCAAAAGAAAGGTTCAACTCTGTGAGATGAATGCACACATCACAAAGAAGTTTCTCAGAATGCTTCTGGGAATTTTTAAAAATATACTTTAGTTTTAGGGTACATGTGCACAATGTACACGTTAGTTACATATGTATACATGTGCCATGCTTGTGTGCTGCACCCATTAACTCATCTTTTAGCATTAGGTATATCTCCTAGTGCTATCCCTCCCCCCTACCCCCACCTCACATCTGTCCCCAGAGTGCAATGTTCCCCTTCCTGTGTCTATGCGTTCTCATTGTTCAATTCCCACCTGTGAGTGAGAACACGTGGTGTTTGGTTTTTTGTCCTTGCCATAGTTTACTGAGAATGATGATTTCCAATTTCATCCATGTCCCTACAAAGGACATGAACCCATGATTTTTTTTAGGCTACACAGTATTCCATGGTGTATATGTGCTATATTTTCATAATCCAGTCTACCATTGCTGGACATTTGGGTTGGTTCCAAGGCTTTGCTACTGTGACTAGTGCAGCAATAAACATACGTGTGCACGTGCCTTTATAGCAGCATGATTTATAGTCCTTTGGTTATATACCCAGTAATGTTATGGCTGGGTCAAATTGTATTTCTAGTTCTAGATCCCTGAAGAATCACCACACTGACTTCCACAATGGTTGAACTAGTTTACAGTCCCACCAACAGTGTAAGAGTCTTCCTGTTTCTACACATCCTCTCCAGCACCTGTTGTTTCCTGACTTTTTAATGATTGCCATTCTAACTGGTGTGAGATGGTATCTCATTGTGGTTTTGTTTTGCATTTCTCTGATGGCCAGTTATGGTGAGCATTTTTTCATGTTGTTTTGGCTGCATAAGTGTCTTCTTTTCAGAAGTGTCTGTTCATGTCCTTCACCTACTTTTTGATGGGTTTTTTTGTTTTTATCTTGTAGATTTGTTTGAGTTCATTGTAGATTCTGGATATTAGCCCTTTGTCAGATGAGAAGGTTGTGAAAATTTTCTCCCATTTTGTAGGTTGCCTGTTCACTCTGACGGTAGTTTCTTTTGCTGTGCAGAAGGTCTTTAGTATAATTAGATCCCATTTGTCAATTTTGGCTTTTGTTACCATTGCTTTTTTGTTTTAGACATGAAGTCCTTGCCCGTATCTATGTCCTGAATGGTAATGTCTAGGTTTTCTTCTAGGGTTTTTATGGTTTTAGGTCTAATGTTTAAATCTTTAATCCATCTTGAATTAATTTTTGTATAAGATGTAAGGAAGGGATCCAGTTTCAGCTTTCTACATATCGCTAGCCAGTTTTCCCAGCACCATTTATTAAATAGGGAATCCTTTCCCCATTCCTTGTTTTTCTCAGGTTTGTCAAAGATCAGATAGTTGTAGACATGCAGCATTATTTCGGAGGGCTCTGTTCTGTTCCATTGATCTATCTCTCTGTTTTGGTAACAGTACCATGCTATTTTGGTTACTGTAGCCTTGTAGTATATTTTGAAGTCAGGTAGTGTGATGCCTCCAGCTTTGTTCTTTTGGCTTAGGATTGACTTGGCGATGTGGGCTCTTTTTTGGTTCCATATGAACTTTAAAGTAGTTTTTTCCAATTCTGTGAAGAAAGTTAATGGTAGCTTGATGAGGATGGCATTGAATCTATAAATTACCTTGGGCAGTATGGCCATTATCACGATATTGATTCTTCCTACCCATGAGCATGGAATATTCTTCCATTTGTTTGTGTCCTCTTTTATTTCCTTGAGCAGTGGTTTGTAGGTCTCCTTGAAGAGATCCTTCACGTAACTTGTAGGTTGGATTCCTAGGTATTGTATTCTCTTTGAAGCAGTTGTGAATGGGAGTTAACTCATGATTTGGCTCTCTGTTTGTCTGTTATTGGTGTATAAGAGTGCTTGTGATTTTTGTACATTGATTTTGTATCCTGAGACTTTGCTGAAGTTGCTTATCAGCTTAAGGAGATTTTGGGCTGAGACGATGAGGTTTTATAGATATACAATCATGTCATGGATAAACAGGGACAATTTGACATCCTCTTTTATTAATTGAAGACGCTTTATTTCCTTCTCCTGCCTAATTGCCCTGGCCAGAACTTCCAACACTATGTTGAATAGGAGTGGTGAGAGAGGGAATCCCTGTCTTGGGCTAGTTTTCAAAGGGAAGGCTTCCAGTTTTTGCCCATTCAGTATGATATGGGCTGTGCATTTGTCATATATAGCTCTTATTATTTTGAGATATATCCCATCAATACCTAATTTATTGAGAGTTTTTAACATGAAGGTTGTTGAATTTTGTCAAAGGCCTTTTCTGCATCTATTGAGATAATCATGCGGTTTTTGTCTTTGGTTCTGTTTATATGCTGAATTGTGTTTATTTATTTGCATATATTGAACCAGCCTTGCATCCCAGGGATGAAGCCCACGTGATCATGATGGATAAGCTTTTGGATGTGCTGCTGGATTTGGTTTGCCAGTATTTTATTGAGGATTTTTGCATCAATATTCATCAAGGGTATTGGTCTAAAATTCTCCTTTTTGGTTGTGTCTCTGCTCGGCTTTGGTATCAGGATGATGCAGGCCTCATAAAATGAGTTAGGGAGGATTCCCTCTTTTTCTATTGATTGGAATAGTTTCAGAAGGAATGGTACCAGTTCCTCCTTTTACCTCTGGTAGATTTCGGCTGTGAATCCACCTGGTCCTGGACTCTTTTTGGTTTTTAAGCTATTGATTATTGCCACAATTTCAGAGCCTGTTATTGGTCTATTCAGAGATTCAACTTCTTCCTGGTTTAGTCTTGGGGAGGTGTACGTGTCGAGGAATTTATCCATTTCTTCTAGATTTTCCAGTTTATTTGCATAGAGGTATTTGTAGTATTCTCTGATGGTAGTTTGTATTTCTGTGGGATCAGTGGTGATATCCCCTTTATCATTTTTTATTGCGTTTATTTGATTCTTCTCACTTTTCTTCCTTATTAGTCTTGCTAGCGGTCTATCACTTTTGTTGATCCTTTCAAAAAACCAGCTCCTGGATTCATTAATTTTTTGAAGGGTTTTTCATGTCTCTATTTCCTTGAGTTCTGCTCTGATTTTAGTTATTTCTTGCCTTCTGCTAGCTTTTCAATGTGTTTGCTCTTGCTTTTCTAGTTCTTTTAATTGTGATGTTAGGGTGTCAATTTTGGATCTTTCCTACTTTCTCTTGTGGGCATTTGATGCTATAAATTTCCCTCTTCACAGTGCTTTGAAAGTGTCCCGGAGATCCTGGTATGTTGTGTCTTTGTTCTCATTGGTATCAAAGAACCTCTTTATTTCTGCCTTCATTTTGTTATGTACCCAGTAGTCATTCAGCAGCAGGTTATTCAGTTTCCATGTAGTTGAGCGGTTTTGAGTGAGTTTCTTAATACTGAGTTCTAGTTTGATTGCACTGTGGTCTGAGAGGCAGTTTGTTATAATTTCTGCTCTTTTACGTTTGCTGAGGTGAGCTTTACTGCCAACTATGTGGTCAATTTGGGAATAGGTGTGGTGTGGTGCTGAAAAAAACATATATTCTGTTGATATGGGGTGGGGAGTTCTGTAGATGTCTATTAAGCCCGCCTGGTACAGAGCTGAGTTCAATTGCTGTGTATCCTTGTTAACTTTCTGTCTCGTTGATCTGTCTAATGTTGACAGTGGGGTGTAAAATTTCCCTTTATTATTGTGTGGGAGTCTAAGTCTATACATCACTCAGGACTTGCTTTATGAATCTGGATTCTACTGTATTGGGTGCATATATATTTAGGATAGTTAGCAATTCTTGTTGAATTGATCCCTTACCATTATGTAATGGCCTTCTTCATCTGTTTTGATATTTGTTGGTTTAAAGTCTGTTTTATGTGACACTAGGATTGCAACCCCTGCCTTTCTTTGTTTTCCATTTGCTGGTAGATCTTCCTCCATCTTTTTATTTTGAGCCTATGTGTCTCTCTGCACATGAGATGGGTTTCCTGAATACAGCACACGGATGGATCTTGACTCTTTATTAAACTTGCCAGTCTGTGTTCTTAAATTGGAGAATTTAGTCCATTTATATTTAACATTAATATTGCTGTGTGTGAATTTGATCCTGTCATTATGACGTTAGATGGTTATTTTGCTTGTTAGTTGATGCAGTTTCTTCCTAGTCTCGATGGTCTCAGAATGCTTCTGTGAAGTCTTTCTGTGAAGACATTACCACTTCAACCATAGGCCTCAAAGCACTCCAAATATCCACTTGCAGATTCTGCAAAAAGAGTGTTTCCGAACTGCTCAATCAAAAGAAAGGTTCAACTCTGTGAGATGAATGCACACATCACAAAGAAGTTTCTCTGAATACTTCTGTGTAGTTTTTATGTGAATACATTTCATTTTCCACCATAGGCCACCATAGGCTCCAAATATCCACTTGCAGATCCTACAAAAAGAGAGTTTCAAAACTGCTCAATCAAAAGAAAGGTTCAACTCTGTGAGATGAATGTGCACATCACAAAGACGTCTCTCAGAATGGTTCTGTGTAGATATTCCCTTTTCTACAATAGGCCTCAAAGTACACCAAATATCCAATTGCAGATGCTACAAAAAGACTGTTTCAAAAGTGCTAAATCAAAAGAAAGGTTCAACTCTGTGAGATGCACACACATATCACAAAGAAGTTTCTCAGAATGCTTCTGTGTAGTTTTTATGTGAAGATACTCCTTTTCCACCATAGGCCTCAAAGCCCTTTAAATATCCACTTGCAGACCCTTCAAAAAGAGTGTTTCAAAACTACTTAATCAAAGAAAGCTTCAACTCTGTGAGAGGAATGCACACATTGCAAAGAAGTTTCTCAGATTGCTTCTGTGTAGTTTTTACATGAAGATATTTCCTTTTCTACAATAGGCCTCAAAGCTCTCCAAATATGCACTTGCAGATTCTGCAAACAGAGTGTTTCAAAACTGCTCAATCAAAAGAAAGGTTCAACTCTGTGAGATGAATGCACACATCACAAAGAGTGCCTCAGAATGCTTCTGTGTTGTTTTTATGTGAAGATATTTTTTTTCCACCATAGGCCACAAAAGGGCTCCAAATATCCACTTGCAGATTCCAGAAAAAGAGACTTTCAAAACTGCTCAATCAAAAGACAAGTTCAACTCTGTAAGTTGAATGTACACATCACAAAGAAATTTCTCAGAATGCTTTTGTGTAGTTTTTCTGTGAAGATATTTCCTTTTCCACCATAGGCCTAGAAGCACTCCAAATAGCCACTTGGAGATTCTACAAAAACAGTGTTTCCAAACTGCTCAATCAAAGAAAGTTTCAACTCTTTGAGACTAATGCACACATTGCAAGGAAGTTTCTGAGAATGCTTCTGTGTACTTTTTCTGTGAAGATATTTCCTTTTCCACAATAGGCCTCGAACCGCTCAAAATATCCACTTGCAGATTATACAAAAAGAGTGTTTCAAAACTGCTGAATCAAAAGAAAGGTTCAATTCGGTAGGATGAATGCACTCATTACAAAGAAGTTTCTCAGAATGCTTCTGCGTAGTTTTTATGTGAAGATATTTTCTTTTCCACAGAAGACCTCAAAGTGCTCCAAATAGCCACTTGCAGATTCTACAAAAAGAGGGTTTCAAAACTGCTCAATCAAAAGAAATGTTCAACTCCATGAGATGAATGCACACATCTAAAAGGGGTTTCTCAGAATCTTTCTGTTTAGTTTTTATGTGATGTTATTTCCTTTTCCACCATAGGCAGCAAAGTGTTCCAAATATCCAATTGCAGATTCTACAAAAAGAGGGTTTCAAAACTGCTCAATAAAAAGATAAGTTGAACGCTGTGAATTGAATGTACACATCACAAAGAAGTTGCTCAGAATGCTTCTGTGTAGTTTTCATGTGAAGATATTTCTTTTTCCACCATAGGCCTTGAAGTGCTCCAAATATCCACTAGGAGATTATACAAAAAGAGTGTTTTCAAACTGCTCAATCAAAAAGAGTTTCAACTCTGTGAGATGAATGCCCACATCACAAATATTTTCTTAGGATGCTTCTGTGTAGTATTTATGTGAAGACATTTGCTTTTCCACCATAGGCAGCAATGGGCTCCAAATTTCCACTTGCACTTTCTACAAAAAGAGAGTTTCAAAACTGCTCGAACAAAAGACAGGTTCAATTCCATGAATTGAATGCACACATGAAGAAGAAGTCTTTCAGAATGTTTCTGTGTAGTTTTTATGTGAAGATATATCGTTTTCCACCATAGGCCTCAAAGCGCTCCAAATATCCACTTGCAGATTCTACAAAAAGACTGTTTCCAAACTGCTCAATCAAAAGAATGGTTCACCTCTGTGAGATGAATGCACACATCACAAAGAAGTTCCTCAGAATCCTTCTATGTACTTTTTATGTGAAGATATTTCCTTAATAGGCCTCAAAGAACTCCAAATACTCACTTGCAGATTCTACAAAAAGAGTGTTTCAAAACTGCTGAATAAAAAGAAATGTACAACTCTGTGAAATGAATGCACACATCACAAAGAAGTTTGTCAGAATGATTCTGTCTAGTTTTTATGTGAAGATACTTCCTTTTCAGACATAGGCCTCAAAGTGCTCCAAATATCCCTTTGAAGATACAACAAAAAGAATGTTTCCAAGCTGCTCTATCAAAAGAAAGGTTCAACTATGTGAGTTGAATGCAGACATCACAAACACGTTTATGAGAAAGCTTCCTTTTAGTTTTTATGTGAAGATATTTCCGTTTCCACCATAGACCCCAAAGTGCGCCAAATATCCAATTGTAGATTCTACAAAAAGAGTTTCAAAATTGCCGAATGAAAAGAAAGGTTCAACTCTCTGATATGCATGCACACATCACAAAGAAGTTTCTCAGAATGCTTCTGTGTAGTTTCTATTTGAAGATACTCCTTTTCCACCATAGGCCTCTGTGCACTCCAAATATCCACTTGCTTATTCTACAAAAAGAGTGTTCAAAACTGCTCAGTCAAAATAAAGTTTCAACTCTGTGAGACGAATGCACACATCACAAATAAGTTTGTCTGAATGCTTCTATCTAGTTTTTACGTGAACATATTTCCTTTTCAGCTGTAGGCCTCAAACCGCTACAAATATCCACCTGCAGACTCTACAAAAAGAGTTCTCCCAAACTGCTCAAACAAAAAAAGTTTCAACACTGTGAGTTGAATGTACACATCACAAAGAAGTTTCTGAGAATTCTTCTGTCTAATTTTTATGTAAAGGTGTTTCCTTTCCCACAATAGGCCTCAAAGCGCTCCAAATATCCACTTGCAGAATCTCTAAAAAGAATGTTTCAAAACTGCTCAATGAAAAGAAAGCTTCAACTCTGTGAGATGAATTCACACATCACAAAGAAATTTTTCAGAATGCTTCTGTCTAATTTTAATGTGAAGATATTTCCTTTTCAGCTATAGGCCTCAAAGCACTCCAAATATCCATTTGGTGATACTACAAAAGAGTGTTTTCAAACTGCTCAATGAAAAGAAAGTTTCAACTCAGTGACTTGAATGCTCACGTCACAAAGAAGTTTCTGAGAATGCTTCTGTCTAGTTTTGATTTGAAGAGATTTTCTTTTCCACAATAACTCTCAAAACGCTCCACATATCCATTTGCTGATACTACAAAAAGTGAGTTTGCAAACTGCACAATCAAAATAAAGTTTCAACTCTGTTTGTTGAATTCACACATCACAAAGGAGTTTCTCAGAATGCTTCTGTCTAGTTTTTATGTGAGGATATTTCCTTTTCAAACATAGGGCTCAAAGCGCTCCAAATATCCTCTTGAACATTCTACAAAGAGATTATTTCAAAACTGCTCAACCAAAAGCAATGTTCAACTCTGTGAGATGAATGCACACATCACAAAACAGGTTCTCAGAATTCTTTTGTATAGTTTTTATGCGAAGATATTTCCCTTTAATCGATAGGCCTCAAAGCGCACCAAATATCCAATTGCAGATTCTACGAAAAGAGTGTTTCAAAAGTGCTGAATCAAAAGAAAGGTGCAACTCTGTGAGATGAATGCACACATCAGAAAGAAGTTTCTCAGAAGGCTTCTGTCTAGTTTTTATATGAAGATATTTCCTTTTCCAACATAGGCCTCAAAGCGCTCCAAATATGCACTTGCAGATTCTACAAAAAGAGTGTTTCAAAACTACGAAATCAAAAGAAATGTTCCACTCTGTGAGATGAATGCACACATCACGAATAAGTTTCTCAGATTGCTTCTGTCTAGCTTTTATGTGAAGTTATATCCTTTTCAGCTATAAGATGCAAAGTGCTCCAAATATCCATTTGTAAATGTTACAAAAAGCATGTTTCCAAACTACTCAATAAAAAGAAGATTTCAACACTGTGATTTGAATGCACCCATCAGAAAGAAGTTTCTGAGAATGCTTCTGCTGGATTTATGTGAACATATTTTCTTTTCCACCATAGGCCTCAAAGTGCTCCAAATACACACTTGCAGATTCTACAAGAACAGGGTTTCAAAACTGCTCACTCCAAAAAAAGGTTCAACTCAGGGGGTTGAATGCACACATCACAAAGAAGTTTCTGGAAATGCTTCTGTCTGATTTTCATGTGAAGATATTTCCTTTTCCGCCATAGGCCTCAATGTGCTCAAAATATACAATTGCAGAATCTACAAAAAGAGTGTTTCAAAACTGCTCAATCAAAATAAAGTTTTAACTCACTGAGAAGAATGCAGACATCACAAAGAAGTTTCTCAGAATGCTTCTGTCTGGTTTTTATGTGAAGATATTTCCTTTTCAGCTACAGTCCAGAAAGTGCTCCAAATATCAATTTGCAGATGCTACAAAAAGAGTGATTCAAAACAGCTCAATAAAAAGAAATTTTCAACACTCTGAGTTGACTGCACCCATCACAAAGAAGTTTCTGAGAATGCTTCTGCTAGATTTATGTGAAGAGATTTCCTTTTCCACCATTGGCCTCAATGCATTCCAAATATCCACATGCAGATAGTACAAAAGGAGTTTTTCGAAACTGCTCAATCAAAAGAAAGGTTCAACTCTGTGAGATGAATGCACACATCACAAAGAAGTTTCTCAGAATGCTTCTGTCTGGTTTTTATGTGAAGATATTTCCTTTTCAGCTACAGTCCAGAAAGTGCTCCAAATATCAATTTGCAGATGCTATGAAAAGAGTGATTCAAAACAGCTCAATAAAAAGAAATTTTCAACACTTTGAGTTGAATGCACCCATCACAAAGAAGTTTCTGAGAATGCTTCTGCTAGATTTATGTGAAGAGATTTCCCTTTCCACCGTTGGCCTCAATGCATTCCAAATATCCACTTGCAGATAGTACAAAAGGAGTTTTTTGAAACTGCTCAATCAAAAGAAAGGTTCTACAGTGTTATATGAATGCACACATCACAAAGAAGTTTTTCAGAATGCTTCTGTGTAGTTTTTAGGTGAAGATATTTCCTTTTCCACTAGAGGCCACAAAGGGCTCCAAAAATCCACTTGCAGATTCTACAGAAAGAGATTTCCAAACTGCTCAATCAAAAGATAGGTTCAACTCTGTGAGTTGAATGCACACATCATAAAGAAGTTTCTCAGAATGCTTCTGTGTTGTTTTTATGTGAAGATGTTTCCATTTCCAAAATAGTCCTCAAAGCACTCCAAATATACAGTTGCATATCCTGAAAAAGAGTGTTTGAAAACTGCATAATCAAAAGAAAGGTTCAACTCTGTGAGATGAATGCACACATCACAAATAAGTTTCTCGGAATGCTTCTGTGTAGTTTTTATGTGTAGATGTTTCCTTTCCCACAATAGGCATTGAAGTGCTCCAAATGTCCACTTGCAGATCCTACAAAAAGAGTGTTGCAAAGCTGCTCAATCAAAAGAAAGTTTCACCTCTGTGAGATGAATAAACATATCACAAAGGTGTTTCACACATTTCTTCTGTGTACTTTTCATGTGAAGATATTTTCTTTTCCACAATAGGCCTCAAAGTCATCCAAATATCCACTTGCAGATCCTACAAAAAGAGTGCTGCAAAACTGCTCAATCAAAAGAAGGGTTCTACTGTGTGAGAAGAATGCACACATCACAGAGAAGTTTCTCAGAATATTTCTGTGAAGTTTTTATGTGAAGATATTTCCTTTTCAACCAGAGGCCGCAAAGGGCTCCAAATATCCACTTGCAGATTCTACAAAAAGACAGTTTCAAAATTTCTCAATAAAAAGATAGGTTCAACTCTGTGAGTTGAATGCACATATCACAAAGAAGTTTCTCAGAATGCTTCTCTGTAGTTTTTATGTGAAGATATTTCCTTTTCCACAATAGGCCTCAAAGCGCTCAAAATATCCACTTGCAGATTCTACAAAAAGAGGGTTTACAAACTCTCAACCAATGGAAATGTTAAACTTTGTGAGATGAATGCACAAATCGCAAAGAAATTGCTGAGAATGCTTCTGTGCAGTTTTCATATGAAGATATTTCCTTTTCAACAATAGGCCTCAAAGCACTCCAAATATCCGTCTGCAGATTCTACAAAAAGAGTATGTCAAAGCTGCTGAATCAAAAGAAAGATTCATCTCTGTGAGATGAATGCACATATCACAAAGAAGTTTCTCTGAATGCTTATTTGTAGTTTTTATGTGAAGATATTTCCTTTTCCACCATAGGCCTCAAAGTGCTCCAAATATCCTCTTGCAAATTCTACAAAAAAGAGTGTTTCCAAACTGCAGAATCAGAAGAAAGGTTCAACTCTGTGAGTTGAATGGACACATCACAAAGTAGTTTCTCAGAAAGCTTCTGTGTAGCTTTTATGTGAAGATATTTCCTTTTCCACCATTGACCACAAATCGCTCCAAATATCCACTTGCAGATTCTACAAAAAGAGTGTTTCAAAATTGCACAATCAAAACAAATATTGTGGCATTATTCGCAATAGCAAAGACTTGGAACCAGCCCAAAGGTCCAACAATGATATACTGGAGTAAGAAAATGTGGCACATATACACCATGGAATACTATGCAGCCATAAAAATGATGAGTTCATGTCCTTGGTAGGGACATGGATGAAATTGGCAATCATCATTCTCAGTAAACTATCGCAAGAACAAAAAACCAAACACCGCATGTTCTCACTCACAGGTGGGAACTGAACAATGAGAACACATGGACACAGGAAGGGGAACATCACACTCTGGGGACTGTTGTGGGGTAGGGGGAGGGGGGAGGGATAGCATTAGGAGATCTACCTAATGCTAAATGACAAGTTAATGGGTGCAGCACACCAGCATGGCACAGGTATACATATGTAACTAACCTGCACATTGTGCACATGTACCCTAAAACTTAAAGTATAATAATAATAGAATAAAATAAAATAAAAGAGTGTTTCCAAATTTTTCAATCAAAAGAAAGGTTCAACTCTGTGAGATAAATGCACATGTCACAAAGAAGTTTCTCAGAATTCTTCTGTCTAGTTTTTATGTGAAGATATTTCCTATTCCACCATAGGCCTCAAAGCCCTCTAAATGTCTACTTGCAGATTCTACAAAAAGAGTTTCAAAACTGCTCAATCAAAGGAAAGTTTTAACTCTGTGAATTGAATGCACACATCACGAAGAAGTTTCTCAGATTGATTGTGTCTACATTTTGTGTGTATAGATTTTCTTTTCTACCATAGGCTGCAAAGTGCTCAAAATGTCCACCTGCAGATTATAGGAAAAGAGTGTTTCCAAACTGCTGAATCAAAAGAAAGGTTCAACTCTTTGAGATGAATGCACACATCACAAAGAAGTTTCACAGAATTCTTCTGTCTAGTTTTGATGTGAAGATATTTCCTTTTCCACCATTGGCCTCAAAGTGCTCCAAATGTCCACCTGCAAATTCTACAAAAAGAGAGTTTCAAAACACTCAATCAAAAGAAAGTTTTAACACTGTGAGATGAATGCACACATCACACAGCAGTTTCTCAGACTGCTTCTGTCTAGATTTTATGTGAAGATACCTCCTTTCCTACCACAGGCCGCAAAGCTCTCCAAATGTCCACTTGCAGATTCCGCAAAGGAGCTTTTCCAAACTGCTCAATCAAAGGAAAGGTTCAACTCTGTGAGATGAATGCACACATCACAAAGTAGTTTCCAAGAATTCCTCTGTCTAGTTTTTATGTGAAGATATTTCCTTTTCCACCATAGGCATCAAAGCACTCCAAATGTCCACTTGAAGATTCTACAAAAAGAAAGTTTCAAAACTGCTCCATCAAAAGAAACGTTTAACTCATTGAGATGAATGCACACATCACAAAGAAGTTTCTCAGATTGCTTCTGTCTAGGTTTTATGTGAAGATATTCCCTTTTCTACCATAGGCTGCAATGTGCTCCAAATGTCCACTTGTAGATTCCACAAAAAGAGTGTTTCCAAACTGCTCAATCAAAAGAAAGTTTCAACTCTGTGAGATGAAGGCACACATGACAAAGAAGTTTCTCAGAATTCTTTTCTCTAGTTTTTATATGAAGATATTTCATTTTCACCCATAGGCCTCACAGCACTCGAAATGTGCACTTGCAGATTCTACAATAAGAGTATTTCAAAACTGGTCCATCAAAAGAGAGGTTCAACTCTGGGAGATGAATGCAAACATCACAAAGACGTTTCTCAGAATGCTTCAAACTGGTTTTTATGTGAAGATATTTCCTTTTACACCATAGGACTTGAAACACTCCAAATGTCCACTTCCAGATTCCACAAAAAGGGAGTTTCAAAACTCCTCAATCAAAAGAGAGGTTTCACTCTGTGAGATGAATACACACATCAGAAAGAAGTTTCTCAGATTTCTTCTGTCTAGATTTTATGTGAAGATATTTCCTTTTCTCCCATAGGCAGCAAAGTGCTCCAACTGTCCACTTGCACATTATACAAAAAGAGTGTTTCCAAGTTTTTCAATCAAAAGAGAGGTTCAACTCTCTGAAATAAATGCACACATCACAAAGAAGTTTCTCAGAACTCTCGTGTCTAGTTTGTATGTGAAGATATTTTCTTTTCCACCATAGATCTCAAAGCCCTCTAAATGTCCACTTGCGGATTCTACAAAAAGAGTTTCAAAACTGCAAAATTAAAGGAAAGTTTTAACTCTGTGAGGTGAATGCACACATCTCAAAGAAGATTCTCAGATTGCTTCTGTCTAGACATTATGTGAAGGTATTTCCTTTTCTACCATTGGCCGCAAAGTACTCCAAATGTCTACTTGCAGATTCTAAAAAAAAGAGTGTTTCCAACTTGCTCAATCAAAAGAAAGATTCAAATCTGTAAAATGAAGGCACACACCACAAAGTAGTTTCCAACAACTTCTCTGCCTAGTTTTTATGTGAAGATATTTCCTTTTCCACCATAGGCCCCAAAGTGCTCCAAATGTCTAATTGCAGATTCTACAAAAAGAGACTTTCAAAACTGCTCAATCATAGCAAAGTTTTAACCCACTGAGATGTATAAACACATCACAAAGAAGTTTCTCAGATTGCTTCTATCTAGATTTTCTGTGAAGATATTTTCTTTTCTACCATAGGTGGCAAAGTGCTCAAAATGTCCACCTGCAGATTCTCCAAAAGGAGTGTTTCCAAACTTTTCTATCAAAAGAAAGTTTCAACTTTGTGAGATGAATGCACACATCAGAAAGAAGTTTCTCAGAATTCTTCTGTCCAGTTTTTATGTGAAGATATCTCTTTTTCCACCATAGGTGTCATAGCACTCCAAATGTCCACTTGCAAATTCTACAAAAAGAGAGTTTCAACACTCTCAATCAGAAGAAATTTTAACTATGTGAGATGAATGCACACATCACAGAGAGGTTTCTCAGATTGCTTCTGTCTAGATTCCATCTCAAGATACTTCCTTTTCTACCATAGGCCACTAAGTGCTCCAAATGTCCACTTGCAGATTCTACAAAGGAGTTTCTCCAAGCTGCTCAATCAAAGGAAAGTTTCAACTCTTTCAGATGAATGCACACATCAGAAAGAGGTTTCTCAGAAATCTTCTGTCTATTTTCTATGTGAAGATATTTCCTTTTCCACCACAGGCCTCAAAGCACTCCAAATGTCCACTTGCATGTTCTACAAAAAGAGAGTTTAAGAACCGCTCAATAAAAACAAAATTTTAAAATTTTAACTCTGTGAGATGAATGCACATATCACAAAGAAGTTTCTCAGATTTCTTCTGTCTAGATTTTTTGTGAAGATATTTCCCTTTCCACCATAGGCCTCAAAGCAATCCCAATGTCCACTTGCAGATTCTACAAAAAGAGAGTTTCAAAACTCCTCAATCAAAGGAAAGGTTTAACTCTTTGAGATGAATGCACACATGAAAAAGAAGTTTCTCAGATTGCTTCTGCCTAGATTTTATGTGAAGGTATTTCCTTTTCTAACATAGGCCACAAAGCGCTCCAAATGTCCCCTTGCAGTTTCTACTTAAGGAGTGTTTGCAAACTACTCAATTGAAAGTAAGGTTCAACCTCTGAGATGAACGCACTCATCACAAAGAAGTTTCTCAGAATTCTACTGTCTAGTTTTGATGCGAAGATATTTCCATTTCCACCATAGGCCTCAAAGCACCCCAAATGTCCACTTGCGGATTCTACAAAAAGAGAGTTTCAAAACTGCTCAGTCAAAAGAAAGGTTTAACTCTGTGAGGTGAAAGCACACATCACAAAGAAGTTTCTGAGATTGCTTCTGTCTAGATTTTATGAGAAGATATTTCCATTTCTACCTTAGGCCGCAAAGCACTCCAAACGTCCACTTACAGATCCTACAAAATGAGGGTTTCCAAACTGCTCAATCAAAAGAAAGGTTCAACTCTGTGAGATGAAGGCACACATGACAAAGAAGTTTCTCAGAATTCTTCTCTCTAGTTTTTCAGAGTCCTGAGTGCTAACCATTGCACAATGGAAACTTCTCTCTAGTTTTTATGTGAAGATATTTCATTTTCCACCATAGGCATCAAGGCACTCAAAATGTCCACTTGCAGATTCTACAAAAAGAGTATTTCAAAACTAGTCCATCGAAGGAAACATTCAACTCCGGGATATGAAGGCACACATACAAAAGAAGTTCCTCAGAATGTTTCTATCTTGTTTTTATATGAAGATATTTTCATTTCCACCACAGGCCTCAAAGGGCTCCAAATGACCACTTGCAGATTCTACAAAAAGGGAGTTCAAACAGCTCAATCAAAAGAGTGTGTTAACTCTGTGAGATGAATGAACACCTTACAAAGAAGTGTCTCAGATTGCTTCTGTCTAGATTTTATGTGAAGATATTTCCTTTTCTACCACAGGCCTCAAAGCGCTCCAAATGTCCACTTGCAGATCCTACAAAAAGGGAGTTTCAAATCTGCTCAACCAAAAGAAAGTGTTAACTCTGTGAGACGAATGCCTACATCACAAATAAGTTTCTTTGATTGCTTCTGTCTAGATTTTATGTGATGATATTTCCTTTTCTACCGTAGGCCACAAGGCGCTCCAAATGTCTACTTGCAGATTGTACAAAAAGAGTGTTTGCAAACTTCCCAATCAAAAGAAAGGTTCAACTCTGTGAGATGAACACACGCATCTCAAAGAAGTTTCTCAGAATTCTTCTGTCTAGTTATTATGTGAAGATATTTCCTGTTCCACCATAGACCTCAAAGCGCTGCAAATGTCCACTTGCAGATTCTACAAAAAGAGAGTTTCAAAACAGCTCAATCAAAAGAAATGTTTAACTCTGTGAGATGAATGCACAGATCACAAATAAGTTTCTCAGATTTCTTCTGTCTAGATTTTATGTGAAGGTATTTCCTCTTCTATGATAGGCCACAAAGCGCTCCAAATGTCCACTTGCAGATTCTACAAAAAGAGTGTTTCCAAACTGCTCAATCAAAAGAAATGTTCAACTCTCTGAGATGAATGCACTCATCACAAAGAAGTTTATCAGAATTCTTCTCTTTTGTTTTTATGTGAAGATATTTCAATTTCCACCATAGTTCTCAAGGTGCCCGAAATGTCCACTTGCATATTCTACAAAAAGAGTATTTCAGAACTGATCCATCAATAGAAGAGTTTAACTCTGTGAAGTGAATGCACACATCACAAGGAAGTTTCTCGGATTGTTTCTGTTTAGATTTTTTGTGAAGATATTACCTTTTCCAACATAGGCCTCAAAGTGTTCCAAATGTCCACTTGGAGATTCTACAAAAAGAGAGTTTCAAAGGTGCTCAATTAAAAGAAAGATTTAACTCTGTGAGATGAATGAACACATCACAAAGAAGTTTCTCAGAATGCTTCTGTGTAGTTTTCATGTGAAGATATTTTATTTTCCACAATAGGGGTCAAAGCACTCCAAATATCAGCTTTCAGATTATACAAAAGGAGTGTTTCAAAACTGCTCAATAAAAAGAATGGTTCAACATTGTGAGATGAATCCACACATCACAAAGAAGTTTCTTAGAATGCTTCTGTTTAGTTTTTATGTGAGGACATGTCCTTTTCCACTAGAGGCCGCAAAGGGCTCAAATATCCATTGCAGATTCTAAAAAAAGAGAGTTTCAAAACTGCTCCATCAAAAGATAGGTTCAACTCTGTGAGTTGAATGCACACATCACAAGGAAGTTTCTCAGAATGCTTCTGTCTAGGTTTTATGTGAAGGTATTCCCTTTTAAGCTACAGGCGTTAAGGCGCTCCAAATATCCATTTGCTGATATTACAATAAGAGTGTTTCCAAACTGCTCAAACAAAAGAAAGGTTTAACTCTGTGAGTTGAATGCAACATAACAAAGAAGTTTCTGAGAAAGCTTCCATCTAGTTTTTATGTGAAGATGTTTCCTTTTCCACCATAAGCCTCGAAGCGCTCCGAATATCGATTTGCAGATTCTTCAAAAAGAGTGTTTCAAAACTGCTTCATCAAGAGAAATTTTCGACTCAGTGAGATGAGTGCACACATCACAAAGTAGTTTCTCAGAATGCTTCTGTATTGTGTTTATGTGAAGATATTTCCTTATCAGCTGTAGGCCTCAAAGCGCTCCAAATATCCATTTACGGATACTACAAAAAGAGTGTTTCCACACTGCTCAATCAAAAGAAAGGTTCAACTCTGTGAATTGAATCCATGCATCAGAAAGAAGTTTCTGAGAATTTTTCTGTCTAGTTTTCATGTGAAGATATTTCCTTTTGCACCATAAGCATCAAAGCCCTCCAAATATGCACTTGCAGATTCCACAAAAAGAGTGTTTCAAAACTGCTCAATCAAAAGAAAGGTTCAACTCTGTGAGTTGAATGCACACATCACAAATAAGTTTCTGAGAATGCTTCTGTCAAGTTTTCATGTGAAGATATTTCCTTTTCCACCACAAGCCTCAAAGCACTCCAAATATTCACTTGCAGATTCCACAAAAAGTGTGTTTCAAAACTGCTTAATCAAAAGAAAGGTTTAACTGTGTGAGATGAAAGCACACATCACAAAGAAGTTTCTCAGAATTCTTCTGTGTCGTTTTTATGTGAAGATATTTCCTTTTCAGCTATAGGCTTCAAGGTGCTCCAAATATCGATTTGCAGATACTACAAAAACAGTGTTTCCAAATGACTCAATCAAAAGAAAGTTTCAACTCTGTGAGTTGAATGCACACATCACAAAGTTTGTGAGAATGCTTCTCTCTAGTTTTTATGTGAAGATATTTCCTTTTCCACCATCAGCCTCAAAACTCTCCTAGTATCCACTTGCAGAATCTACAAAGAGAGTGTATCCAAACTGCTGAATCAAGAGAAGAGTTCAACTCTGTGAGATTAATGAACACATCCAAAGAAGTATTTCAGAATGTTTCTGTCTCATTTTTATTTGAAGATATTTCCTTTTCAGCTTTAGGCCTCACAGGGCTCCAAATATCCACTAGCAGATTCTACAAAAAGAGTGTTTCAAAACTCCTTAATCAAAAGAGAGGTTCAACTATATAAGATGAATGCACACATCACAAGGAAGTTTCTCAGAATTCTTCTGTTTAATTTTTATGTGAAGATATATCCTTTTCAGCTATAGGTTTTAAAGTGCTCCAAATATCCATTAGCAGACACTACAAAAAGATTGTTTCCAAACTGCTCAATCAAAAGAAAGGTACAACTCTGAGAGTTGAATGCACACATCAGAGAGAAGCTTCTGAGAATGCTTCTGTCTTGTTTTTATGTGAAGCTATTTCCTTTTCCACCATAGGCCTCAAAGCGCTCTAAATATCCACTAGCAGATTTTGCAAAAAGGTGTTTCAAAACTCCTCCATCCAAAGAGAGGTTTTACACTGTGAGACAAAATCACACATAAAAGGAATCTTCTCAGAAGTCTTCTGTCTTGTTTTTATGTGAAGATCTATCCTCTTCAGCTATAGGCAGTAAAGCACTCCAGCTATCCATTTGCAGATACTACTAAAAGAGTGCTTCCAAACTGCTCAATCAAAAGAAAGTTTCAACTCTGTGAGAAGAATGAACAAATCAGAAAGAAGTATCTCAGAATGCTTCTGTCTCGTTTTCATGTGAAGATACTTCCTTTTCAGCTTTAGGCCTCATAGCGCTCCAAATATCCACTAGCAGATTCTACAAAAAGAGGGTTTCAAAACTCCTCAATCAAAAGAGAGGTTCAACTATATGAGATGAATGCACACATCACAAGGAAGTTTCTCAGAATGCTTCTGTCTAATTTTTATTTGAAGATATAGCCTTTTCAGCTATAGGCATTAAAGAGCTCCAAACATTAATTTGCAGATACTACAAACAGAGTGTTTTCAATCTGCTCAATCAAAAGAAAGGTTCAACTCTGAATTGAATGCACATATCACAAAGAAGTTTCTGCGAATGACTCTTTCTAGTTTCTGGACGAAGATGTTTCCTTTTCCACCATAGGCCTCAAATCGCACAAAATATCCAGTTACAGACTCTACAAAAAGACTGTTTCAAAACTGCTCAATCAAAAGAAAGGTTCATCTCTGTGAGGTGAATGCACACATCACAAAGAAGTTTCTTGGATTACCTCTGTGTAGTTTTTATGTGAAGATATTTCCTTTTCAGCTATAGGCCTCAAAGCGCTCCAAATATCCATATTCAGATACTACAAAAAGAGAGTTTCCAGACGGCTCAATCAAAAGAAACGTTCAACTCTGTGAGTTGAATGCACACATCAAAAAGAAGTTTCTGAGAATGGTTCTGTCTAGTTTTCGTGTGAAGATATTTCCTTTTCCTCCATAGGCCTCAAAGCGCTCTAAATATCCACGTGCAGATTCTACAAAAAGAGTGTTTCAAAACCGCTGATTCAAAAGAAAGTTGAACTCTGTGAGACGAACGCACACATCACAAGCAGTTTCTCAGAATGCTTCTGTCTAATTTTTATGTGAAGATATTTCCTTTTCAGCAATAGGCCTCAAAGCGCTCCAAATATCCATTTGCAGATACTACAAAAAGAGTGTTTCCAAGCTGTTCAATCAAAGGAAACGTTGAACTCTGTTACTCGAATGCAAACATCACAAAGAAGCTTATGAGAATGCTTCTGTCTAGGTTTATGTGAAGATATTTCTTTTCCAAAATAAAATTCAAAACACACCAAATATCCATGTGTGGATTCTTCAAAAAGAGTGTTTCAAAACTGCTCAATCAAAAGAAAGGTTCAATTCTGTGAGATGAATGCACACATCACAAAACTCTTTCTCTGAATGCTTCTGTCTAGTTTTTATAGCAAGATATTTCCTTTTGAGCTGTTTGTCTCAAAGCTCTCCAAATAACCATTTGCAGATACTACAAAAAGACTGTTTCCAAACTACTCAATCAAAAGAAAATTACAACTCTGTGACACAAAGAAGTTTCTGAGAATGCTTCTGTCTAGTTTTTATGTGAAGATATTTCCTTTTCTCCACAGACCTCAAAAAGCTCCAAATATCCACTTGCAGATTCCACAAAAAGAGGGATTCAAAACTCCTCAATTAAAAGAAAGGTTCAAATCTGTTAGTTCAATGCAGACATCACAATGAAGTTTCTGGGAATGCTTCTCTCTAGTTTTAATGTGAAGATATTCCCTTTTCCACCACAGGCCTCAGAATGCTCCAAATATCTGCTTTCAGACTCTGCAAAAAGAGTGTTTGAAAATGGCTCAATCATAAGAAAGTTTCAACTCTGTGAGACGAAAGGACACATCTCAAAGGAGTTTCTCAGAATGCTTCTATCTAGTTTTTATGTGAATGTATTTCCTTGTCAGCTATAGGCCTCAAAGTGCTCCAAATATCCATTTGAAGTTACTACAAAAAGAGGGTTTTCCAACTGCTGAATCAAAAGAAAGGTTCACCTCTGTGAGATGAATGCACACATCACAAAGAAGTTTCTGAGAAGGCTTCTGTCTAATTTTTATGTGAAGATATTTCCTTTTACAAAATTGGCCTCAAAGCGCTCCAAATATCCACTTGCAGATTCTACAAAAAGAGTGTTTCAAAACTGCTCAATCAAAAGAAGGGTTCAACTATGTGAGGTGAATGCACACATTACAAAAAGTTTCTCTGAATGCTTCTATCTAGATTTTATGTGAAGATATTTCCTTTTCCGCTATAGGCCTCAAAGCACTCCAATGTCCATTTGCAGATACTATAAAAAGAGTGTTTCCAAACTGCTCAGTCAAAAAAAAGCTTCAACTCTCTGGGTTTATAGCACATATCACAAAGAAGTTTCTGGAATGCTTCTGTCTAATTTTTAGGTGAAAATGTTTCCTTTTCCACCACTGTCTTCAAAGTGCTCCAAATATGCCCTAGCAGCAACATAAAAAGAGTGTTCTGAAACTCCTCAACTAAAAGAGAGGTTCAACTCTGTGAGATGAATGCAAACATCACAATGAAGATTCACAGAATGCTTCTGTCTAGTTTTTATGTGACGATATATCATTTTCAGCCATATGCCTTAAAGTGCTCCCAATATCCATTTGCAGATAATACAAAAAAGAGTGTTTCCAAACTGCTCAATCAAAAGAAAGGTTCAACTCTGTGAGTTGAATGCACACATCAGAAAGTAGTTTCTGAGAATGCTCCTGTCTAGTTTTTATGTGAAGATATTTCCTTTTCCACTGTAGACCACAGAGCGCTACAAATATCCACTTGCAGTTGCTACAAAAGGAGTGTTTCAAAACTACCAAATCAAACGAGAGGTTCAACTCAGTGAGATGAACACACACAGCAAAAGTAAGTTTCTAAGAAAGCTTCTGTCTAGTTTTTATCGTGAGAGATTTCATTTTCAGCTATAGGCCTTAAGGCGCTACAAAAATCCATATAGAGATACTACAAAAAGATTGTTTCCAAACTCATCAATCAAAAGAAACCTTCAACTCTGTGAGTCGAATGCACACATCATAAAGAAGATTCTGAGAATGCTTCTGTCTAGTTTTCATGTGAAAATATTTCCTTTTCCACCATAGACTTCAAAGCGTTCCAAATATCCACTTGCAGATGCTACAAAAAGATTGTTTCCAAACAGCTCAATCAAAAGAAATGTTCAACTCTGTGAGTTGAATGCACACATCACAAAGAAGTTTCTCAGAATGCTTCGGTCTAGTTTTTATGTGAAGATATTTCATTTTCAGCTATAGTCCGCAAAGCTCTCCAAATATCCATTTGCAGATATTATAAAAAGATTGTTTCCAAACTGCAAAATCAAAAAAAACATTCAAATTTGTGAGTTGAGTGCAAGTATCACAAAGAAGTTTCTGAGAATCCTTCTGTCTCATTTTAATGTGAAGATATTTCCTTTTCCACCATAGGCATCGAATCGCTCCAAATATGCACTTGTAGATTCCACAAAAAGTGTGTTTCAAAACTGCTCAATCAAAAGAAATATTCAACTCTGTGAGTTGAACGCACACATCACAAAGAAGTTTCTCAGGATGCTTCTGTCTAGTCTTTATGTGAAGATATTACGTTTTAGCTATAGGCTTCAAAGCCCTCCAAATATCCATTTGCTGATATTACAAAAAGAGTGTTTACAAACTTCTGAAACAAAAGAAAGGTTCAACTCTGTGAGTTGAATGCACACATCACAAAGAAGTTTCTGAGAATGCGTCTGTCTCGTTTTTATGTGAAGATATTTCCTTTTCCACCATAGTCCTCGAAACGTTCCAAATATCCACTTGCAGATTCTACAAAAAGAGTTTATCAAAACTGCTCAATCAAAAGAAAGGTTCAAATCTGTGATCTGTGTGCACACGTCACAAAGAAGTTTCTCAGAATTATTCTGTCTCGTTTTTATGTGAAGATATTTCCTTTTCAGCTATATGCCACAAAGCACTACAAATATCCATTTGAGGATACTAAAAATAGATTTTTTCCAAACTGCTCAATGAAAAGAAAGGTTCAACTCTGTGAGTTGAATGCACACATCACAATGAAGTTTATGAGAATGCTTCTGTCTTGTTTTTATATGCAAATAGTTCCTTTTCCACCATAGGCCTCAAAGTGATGCAAATATAAAATTGCAGTTTCTACAAAAAGAGTGTTTCAAAACTGCTCAAACAAAATAAAGCTTCAAACCTGTGAGTTGAATGCACACATCAAAAAGAAGTTTCTCAGAATGCTTCTGTCTGGTTTTTATGTGAAGGTATTTCCTTTTCCACAGTAGGCCTCATAGTGCTCCAAATATCCACCTACAGATTCTGCAAAAAGAGTGTTTCAAAACTGTTCAATCAAAAGAAAGGTACAACTCTGTGAGATGAATGCGCACATCACAAAGAAGATTATCACAATGCTACTTTCTACTTTTTATGTGAAGATATTTCCTTTTCAGCTATAGGCCTGAAAGCGCTCCAAATATCCATTTGCAGATACAACAAAAAGACAGTTTCCAAACTGCTCAATCCAAAGAAAGGTAGAACCCTGTGGTTTGAATGCACACATCACAAAGAAGTTTCTGAGAATGATTCTGTCTAGTTTTTATGTGAAGATATTTCCTTTTCCACCATAGGCCTCAAACCGCTCAAAATATCCACTTACAGATCCTACAAAAACAGTGTTTCAAAACTGCTCAATCAAAAGAAAGGTTCAACTATGTGATATGAATGCACACACCACAAAGAAGATTCTCAGAATGCTTCTGCCTAGTTTTTATGGGAAGATATTTGCTTTTCAGCTATAGGCCTCAAAGCTCTCTAAATATCCTTTGGCAGATACCACAAAAAGAGTGTTTCCAAACTGCTCAACCAAAAGAAATGTTCAACTCTGTGACATGAATGCACACATCACTGTGAAGTTTCTCAGAATCCTTCTGCCTGTTTTTTATGTGAAGATATTTCCTTTTCAGCTATAGGCCTAAAAGCGCTCCAAACATCCATTTGCAGATGCTACAAAAAGAGTGTTTCCAAACTGCTCAATCAAAAGAAAGGTTCAACTCTGTGAGTTGAATGCACATATCACAAAGTAGTTTCTGAGAATGCTTCTGTCTAGTTTTTATGTGAAGATATATCCTTTTCCACCATAGGCCTCAAAGCACTCAAATATCCACATGCAGATTCTACAAAAAGAGTGTTTCAAAACTGCTCAATCAAAAGAAAGGTTCAATTCTGTGAGATGAATGAACAAATCACAAAGAAGTTTCTCAGAATGCTTCCATCTAGTTTTTAAGTGAGGATATTTCATTCAGCTATAGGCCTCAAAGCGCCCCAGATATTCATCTGCAGATACTACAAAAGAGTGTTTACAAGTTGCTCAATCACAAGAAACGTTCAACTCTGTGAGTTGAATGCACACATGACAAAGAAGTTTCTGAGAATGCTTCTGTACAGTTTTTAAATGAAGATATCCCCTTTTCCACCATAGCCCTCAAAGCGCTCCAAATACCTACTTCCATATTCTACAAAAAGGGTGTTTCAAAACTGCTCAATCAATAGAAAGGTTCAACTCTGTGAAATAAATGCACACATCAAAAAGAAGTTTCTCTGTATGCCTCTGTCCAGCTTTTATTTCAACATATTTACTTTTCAGCCTTAGGCCTCAAAGCACTCTAAATATCCATTTGCAGATAATACAAAAAGAGTGTTTCTAAACTGCTCTATCCAAGGAAAGATTCAACTCTGTGAGTTGAATGCACACATCTCAAAGAAGTTTCAGAGAATCCTTCTGTCTAATTTTTATGTGAAGATATTTCATTTTCCACCTTAGGCCCCAAAGCACTCCAAATACCCACTTGCAGATTCTACAAGAAGAGAGTTTCAAAACTGCTGAATCAAAAGAAAAGTTCAACCCTTTGAGATGAATGCATATATCACAAAGAAGTTTCTCAGAATGTTTCTGTCTACTTTTTATGTGAAGATGTTTCCTTTTCACCTATATGCCTCAAAGCACTCCACATATCCATTTGCAGACACCACAAAAAGAGCGTTTCCAAACTACTCAATGAAAAGAAGAGTTCAACTCTGTGAGATGAATGCACACATCACAAAGAAGTTTCTCAGAATACATCTGTCTAGTTTTTATGTGAAGATATATCCTTCTCAGCTATAGGCCTCAAAGCGCTCCAAATATCCATTTGCAGATACTACAAAAAGAGTGTTTCCAAACTACTCAATCAAAAGAAAGGTTC
Source organism: Pan troglodytes (assembly GCF_028858775.2). Lineage (NCBI taxonomy): Eukaryota > Metazoa > Chordata > Mammalia > Primates > Hominidae > Pan > Pan troglodytes. The sequence goes on along the minus strand of NC_072398.2, from coordinate 100,767,246 downwards.
AACTCTGTGAGTTGAATGCACACTTCACAAAGAAGTTTCTGAGAAAGATTCTGTCTAATTTTTATGTGATGATATTTCCTTTTCCACCTTAGGCCTTAAAGCACTAAAAATATTCACTTGCACATCCTGCAACAAGAGTGTTTCAAAACTGCTCCATCAAAATAAATTTTCAACTCTTTGAGATGAATTCACACATCACTATGAAGTTTCTCATAATCCTTCTGCCTCGTTTTTATGTGAAAATATCTTTCTTTCCACCATAGGCCTCAAAGCTCTCCAAATATCCACTTGCAGATTCTACAAAAGATTGCTTCCAAAGTCTTCAATCTAAAGAAAGGTTCACCTCAGTGAGTTGAATGCACACATCACAAAATATTTTCTGAGAATGGTTCTGTCTAGTTTTTATGTGAAGATATTTCCTTTTCAGCTATAGGCCTCACAGTGCTCCAAATAAATACTTGCAGGTTCTACAAAAAGAGTGTTTCCAAACTGAACAATCAAAAGAAAGGTTCAATTCTGTGATTTGAATGCACACATCACAAAATAGTTTCTGAGAATGCTTCTGTCTTGTTTTTATGAGAAGATATTTCCTTTTCCACCATAGGCCTCTAAGCCCTCCAAATATCCACTTGCAGAATCTACAAAAAGAGTGTTTCAAAACCGCTCACTCAAAAGAAAGTTTCAACTCTGTGAGGGGAATGCAAACATCACAAAGAAGTTTCTCAGAATGCTTCTGTCTAGATTTTATGTGAAGATATTTCCTTTTCAGCTATAGCCCTCAAAGCTCTTCAAATATCCATTTGAAGTTACTACAAAAAGAGTGTCTCCAAACTGCTCAATCAAAAGAAAGTTTCATCCCTGTGAGTTGAATGCAAACATCACAAAGTGGTTTCTGAAAATGCTTGTGTCTAGTTTTTATGTGAAGATATTTCCTTTTCCACCATAGGCTTCAAAGCTCTCCAAATATCCATTTTCAGATTCTTCAAAAAGAGTGTTTCCAAACTGCTCAATGAAAAGAAAGTTCAACTCTGTGAGATCACTGCACATAACACTAAGAAGTTTCTCAGAATGCTTCTGTCTAGATTTTATGAGAAGATACTTCCTTTTCAGCTATAGGCCTCAAAGTGCTCCAAATATACATTGGGAGAAAATACAAAAAGATTGTTTCCAAACTGCTCAATCAAAAGAAAGGTTCAACTCTGTGAGTTGAATGCACACATCACAAAGAAGTTTCTGAGAATGCTTCAGTCTAGTTTTTATGTAAAGGTATTTTCTTTTCCACAATAGGCCTCAAAGCACTCCAAATATACATTTGGAGATAATACAAATAGAGTGTTTCCAAACTGCACAATCAAAAGGAAAGTTCAACTCTGTCAGTTGAGTGCACACATCACAAAGAAGTTTCTCAGAATTCTTCTGTCTAATTTTTATATGACGATATTTCCTTTTAAGCTATATACTTCAAAGCGCTCCAAATATCCATTTGCTGATAGTACAAAAAGTGTTCAAAAACTGCTCAATCCAAAGAAATGTTCAGCTCTTTGAGTTCAATGCACACATCACAAAGAAGTTTCTGAGAATGCTTTTCTCTTGTTGTTATAAGAAGATATTTCCTTTTCCATTATAGGCCTCAGATCGTTCCTAATATACACTTGCAGATTCTACAAAAAGAGTGTTTCAAATCTGCTCAATCAAAAGAAAGGTCCAACTCTGTGAGTTGAATGCACATATCACAAATTAGTTTCTCAGAATGCTTCTGTGTAGTTTTTATGTGAAGATATTTCCTTTTCAGCTATAGGCTCAAGGTGCTCCAAATATCCATTTCCAGATATTACAAAAAGAGTGTTTAGAAACTGCTCAATCAAAAGAAACATTCAACTCTGTGGGTTGAATGCACACATCACAAAGAAGTTCCTGAGAATGCTTCTGTCTAGTTTTTATTTGATGATATTTCCTTTTCCACCATAGCCTTCAAAGTGCTCCAAATATCCACTTGCAGATTCTACGAAAAGTGTTTTTCAAAACTGTTCAATCAAAAGAAAGGTTCAACTTTGTGAGATGAATGCACACATCACAAAGAAGTTTCTCAGAATTCTTCTGTCTAGTTTTTATGTGAAGATATTTCCTTTTCAGCTATAGACTTCAAAGCGCTCCAAATATCCATTTGCTGACACTACAAAAAGTGTATTTCAAAACTCGTCAATCAAAAGAAAATTTCAGCTCTTTGAGTTCGATGCACACATCACAAAGAAATTTCTGAGAATGATTCTCTCTGGTTGTTATGTGAAGATATTTCCTTTTCCACCATAGGCCTCAAATCGTTCCAAATATCCACTCGCAGGTTCTACAAAAAGAGTGTTTCAAAACTGCTCAATCAAAATAAATGTTCAATTTTGTGAGATAAAAGCACACATCAGAATTTTCACAGAAAGCTTCTGTCTAGTTTTTATCTGAAGACATTTCCTTTTCAGCTATAGCCCTCAAAGTGCTCCAAATATCCATTGATATATACCACAAAAAGAGTGTTTTGAATCTGCTCAATCAAAAGAAAAGTTCCACTCTGTTTGTTCAATGTACACATAACAAAGAAGCCTCTGAGAATGCTTCTGTCTAGTTTTTATGTGAAGGTACTTCCGTTTTCCACCAGAGGCCTCAAAGCTCTCCAAATAGCCACTTACAGATTCTACAAAAAGAGTATTTCAAAACTGCTAAATGAAAAGAAAGGTTTCAACTCTGTAAAATGAATGCACACATACAAGGAAGGTTCTCAGAATGCTTCAGTCTAGTTTTTATATGAATATATTTACTTCTCTGCTATACGCCTCAAAGCGCTCCAAATATCCAATTGCAAAGAGTGAAAAAAGAGTGTTTCCAAAACACTCAATCAAAACAAATGTTCAACCCTGTGAGTTGAAGGCACACATCACAAAGTTTCTGAGAATGCTTCTGTCTAGTGTTTATGTGAATATATTTCCTTTTCCACCATAGGCTGCAAAGTGTTCCAATTATCCACTTGCAGGTAGTACAAAAAGAGTGTTTCCAAACTGTTCAATCAAAAGATAGGTTCAACTCTGAGAGTAATGCACACATCAGAAGGAAGTTTCTGAGACTCTTTCTGTCTAGTTTTTATGTGAAGATATTTCCTTGTCCACCATAGGCCTCAAAGCACTCCAAATATACCCTTGCAGATTCTACAAAAAGAGTGTTTCAAAACTGCTCAATCAAAAGAAAGGTTCAACTGTGTGTGATGAATGCACACCTCACAAAGAAGTTTCTCAGAATGCTTCTGTCTAGTTTTTATGTGAAAATATTTCTTTTTCAGCTACAGGCCCCAAAGTGCTTCAAATATCCACTTGCAGATACTACAAAGAGAGTATTTCCAAACTGCACAATCAAAAGAAACGATCAACTCTGTGACTTCAATGTGAGCATCACTCAGAAGTTTCTGCGAATGATTCTGTCTAGTTTTTATGTGAAGATATTCCCTTTTCCACCATAGGCCTCAATGCGCTCAAAGTATCCACATGCAGATTCTACAAAAAGAGTGTTTCAAAACTACTAAATAAAAAGAATGGTTCAACTATGTGAGAAGAATGCCCACATGACAAAGATGTTTCTCAGAATTCTTCTGTCTAGTTTTTATGTGAAGATATTTTATTTTCAGGTAGAAGCTTCAGATCGCTCCAAATATCCTTTTGCAGATTCTACAAAAAGAGTGTTTCCAATCTGCTCAATCAAAAGAAATGTTCAACTCTGTGAGGTTAATGCACACCTCAGAAAGACGTTTCTGAGATTGCTTCTGTCTAGTTCTTATGTGAAGATATTTCATTTCCCACCACAGGCCTCAAATGGCTCATATTTTCCACTTGCAGATTCTACAAAAAGAGTGTATCAAAACAGCCTAATCAAAAGAAAGATTCAACTCTGTGAGATGAATGCACACATCACAAAGAAGTTTCTCAGAAGGCTTCCATTTAGTTTTTATGTGAAGATATTTCCTTTTCAGCTATAGGCTTCAAAGTGCTCCAAATATACATTTGCAGATACTACAAAAAGAACATTTCCAAAATGCCCAATTAAAAGAAAGTTTCAACTCTGTGAGTTGAATGCACACATCACAAAGAAGTTTCTGATAATGCTTCTCTTTAGTTTTTATGTGAAGATATTTCCTTGTCCACCATAGGCCTCAAAGCACTCCAAATATACCCTTGCAGATTCTACAAAAAGAGTGTTTCAAAACTGCTCAATCAAAAGAAAGGTTCAACTGTGTGAGGTGAATGCACACATCACAAAGGTGTTTCTCAGAATTCTGCTGTCTAGTTTTCATGTGAATATATTTCATTTTTAGCTATAGGCCCCAAAGTGCTCCTAATATCCATTTGTAGATAATACAAAAGGATTTTTTCGGAACTGCTCAATCAAAATAAATGTTCAACACTGTGAGTTGAATGCACACATCATAAAGAAGATTCTGTGAATGCTTCTGTCTAGTTTTTATGTGATGATATTTCCTTTTCCACCATAGGCCTCAAAGAACTCCAAATATCCACTTGCAGATTGTACAAAAAGAGTGTTCCAAAACTACTCATTCAAAAGAAAGTTTCAACTCTGTGAGATGAATTCACACATCACTAAGCAGTTTCTCTGATTGCTTCTCTCTGGTTTTTATGTGAAGATATTTCCTTTTCCACCACAGGCCTTGAAGTGCTACAGAATCCACTTGCAGATTCTACAAAAAGAGTATTTTCAAAACTGCTCAATCAAAAGAAAGGTTCAACTCTGTGAGATGAATGGACACAACACAAAGAAGTTTATCAGAATTCTTCTGTCTGGTTTTATGTGAAGATAATTCGTTTTCAACTATGGGCCTCAAAACACTCCAAATATCCATTTGCAGATACTGCAAAAGGAGTGTCTCCAAACTGCTCAATCAAAAAATAGTTTCAACTCTGTGACTTGAATGCACACATCACAGAGAAGTTTCTGAGAATGCTTTTGTCTAGTTTTTATGTGAAGATATTTCCTTTTCCACCATATGCCTCAACATGCTAAAATATCTACTTCCACATACCACAAAAAGAGTCTTTCAAAACTGCTCAATCAAAAGAGAGATTCAACTCCTGGAGATGAATGCACATATCACAAAAAAGTTCCTGAGAAAGCTTCTGTCTAGATTTTATGTGAAGATATATCCTTTTCCACGACAAGCCTCAAAGACCTCCAAATATCTACTTGCAGATACTACAAAAAGAGCCTTTCAAAACTTTTCAATCAAAAGAAAGTTTCAACTCTGTGAGATGAATGCACACATCACAAAGAATTTTCTCCAAATTCTTCTGCTTAGTTTTTATGTGAAGATATTACCTTTTCAGCTATAGGCCTCAAAGCACTCCAAATATCCATTTGCAGATATGACAAAAAGAGTGCTTCCAAAATACAAAGTCAAAAGAAAGATTCAACTTTCTGAATTGAATGCACACATCACAAAGTATTTTCAGAGAATGCTTCTGTCTAGTTTTTATGTGAAGACATTTCCTTTTCTACCGTAGGCCTCAAATTACTCCAAATATCCACTTGCAGATTTTACAAAAAGAGTGTTTCAAAACTGCTCAATCAAAAGAAAGGTTCAACTTTAGAAGACGAATGCACACATCACAATAAGTTTCTCAGAATGCTTCTGTCTAGTGTTTATGTGCAGATATTTTCAGCTGTAGGCCTCAAAGCACTCCAAATATCCATTTGCAGATACTACAAAAAGAGTGTTTCCAAACTGTTCAATCAAAAGGATGGTTCAACTCTGTGAGTTGAATGCACACATCACAAAGTAGTTTCTGAGAATGCTTCTATCTAGTTTTTATGTGAAGATATTTCCTTTTTCCCCATAGACCTCAAGGCGCTCCAAATTTCCACTTGCAGATTCTACAAAAAGAGTGTTTCCAAACTGCTCAATCAAAAGAAGGGTTCAACTCTGTGAGATTAATGCACACATCACAAAGAAGTTTCTGAGAATATTTTGTCTGTGAAGATATTTCCTTTTCCTATATATACCTCAAACTGCTCCAAATATCCACTTGTAGACTCTAAAAAAACAGTGTTTCAAAACTGCTCAATCAAAAGAAAGGTTCAACTCTATGAGATGAATGTGCACATCATAAAGTAGTTACTCAGAATGCTTCCGTCTGGTTTTTATGTGAAGATATTTCCTTTTCAACTATAGGCCTCAAAATGCTCCAAATATCCATTTGCAGATACTACAAAAAGAGTGTTTCCAAACTGCTTAATCAAAAGAAAGTTCAACTCTGTGAGCTGAATGCACACATCTCAAAGAAGTTTCTGAGAATACTTCTGTCTAGTTTTTATGTGAAGATATTTCTTTTTCAGCTATAGGCCTCAAAGCGCTCCAATATCCACTCAACAGATTCTACAAAAGAGTGTTTCAAAACTGCTCAATGAATAGAAAGCTTCAACTCTGTGAGATGAATGGACACATCACAAAGAAATTTCTCAGAATCCTTCTGTCTAGTTTTATGTGAAGATATTTTGTTTTCGGCTATAGGCCTCAAACGCTCCAAAGATCCATTTGCACATACTGCAAAAGGACTGTCTCCAAACATCTCAATCAAAAGAAAGTTTCAACTCTGTGACTTGAATGTACACATCACAAAGAAGTTTCTGAGAATGCTTGTGTATAGTTTCTATATGAAGATATTTCCTTTTCCACCGTAGGCCTCAAATCGCTCCAAATATCCACCTGCAGATTCTACAAAAACAGTGTTTCAAAACTGCTCAAACAAAAGAATGGTTAAACTTTGTGAAATGAATGCACACAACACGAAGAAGTTTCTCAGAATGCTTCTGTCTAATTTTTATGTGAAGATATCTCCTTTTCAGCTATAGATCTCAAAGCTCTCCAAATATCCTTTTGCAGATAATACAAAAAGAGGGTTTGAGCAACTGCTCAATCAACAGAAAGTTTCAACTCTGTGAGATGAATGCTTACATCACAAAGTAGTTACTCACAATGCTTCTGTCTGCTTTTTATATGAGGATATTTCCTTTTCAGCTATAGGTCTCAAAGTGCTCCAAATATCCATTTGCAGATACAACAAAAAGATTGCTTCCAAACTGCTCAATCAAAATCAAGGTTCAACAGATCTCAAAAAGTTTCTGAGAATGCATCTGTCTTGTTTTTCTGAGGAGATATTTCCTTTTCCACCTTAGGCTTCAAAGTGCTCCAAATATCCACTTGCATATTCTGCAAAAATATTCTTTCAAAATTGCTCAATCAAAAGAAAGGTTCAACATTATGAGATGAATTCACACATCACAAAGATGTTTCTCAGAATTCTTCTGCCTATATTTTATGTGAAGATATTTCCTTTTCAGTTATAGAACTCAAAGCATTCCAAATATCATTTTGCAGTTACTTCAAAAAAGTTGTTTCCAAACTGTTTAATCAAAAGAAAGATTCAACTGTTTGAGTTGAATGAACATATCACAAAGAAGTTCCTCTGAATGCTTCTGTGTAGTTTTTATGTGAAGATATTTCCTTTTCCACCATAGGCCTCAACGTGCTAAAATATCCACTTGCAGATACCACAAAAAGATTGTTTCAAAAGTGCTCAATCAAAAGAAACGTTCAATTCTGTGAGATGAATACACACATCACAATGAAGTTTCTTAGAATGCTTCTGTCTAGCTTTTATGTGAAGACATTTCCTTTTCAGCTACAGGCATCAAAGCCCAACAAATATACATTAGCAGATACTACTAAAAAGTGTTTCCAAACTTTCAACCAAAGAAAGCTTCAACTCAGAGAGTTGAATGCACACATCACAAAAAGTCTCTGAGAATGTTTCTGTCTAGTTTTTATTTGAAGACACATCCTTTTCCACCATAGGCATCAAAGTGCTCCAAATATCTGCTTGCAGATTCTACCAAAAGAGTGTTTCCAAACTGCTCATTCGACAGAAAGTTTCACCTCTGTGAGATGAATGGACACATCCCAAAGAAGTTTTTCAGAATTCTTCTGTCTAGTTTTATGTGAAGATAATTCATTTTCAGCTACGAGACTCAAAGCGCTCCAAATATCCATTTGCAGATACTGCAAAAGGAGTGTCTACAAATTGTTCAATCAAAAGAAAGTTTCAACTCTGTGACTGGAAAGCACACTTCAAAAAGTAGTTTCTGAGAATGCTTCTGTCTAGTTTTTTAATGAAGATATTTCCTTTTCCACCGTAGGACACAAATCGCTCCAAATATCCACCTGCAGATACTACAAAAACAGTGTTGCAAAACTGCTCAATCGAAAGAAAGGTTCAACTTTGTGAAATGAATGCACACATCACAAAGAAGTTTCTCAGAATGCTTCTGGCTAATTTTTATATGAAGATATTTCCTTTTCAGCTATAGGCCTCAAAGCGCTCCAAATATCCTTTTGCAGATACTACAAAAAGGGTGTCTGAAAAACTGCTCAATCAAAAGAAAGTTTCAACTCTGAGAGTTGAATGCATACATCACAAAGAAGTTTCTGAGAATACTTCTGTCTAGTCTTTCGGGGAAGATATTTCCTTTCCCACAATAGGCCTGAAAGTGCTCCAAATATCCAGTTGCATATTCTGCATAAAGAGACTTTCAAAACTGCTCAATCAAAAGAAAGGTTCAACCCTGTGAGATGAATGCACACATCGCAAAGGCATTTCTCAGAATTCTTCTGTCTAGTTTTTATATGAAGATATTCCTTTTCAGTTATAGGACCCAAAGCTCTCCTAATATCCATTTGCAGATATTATAAAAATATTGTTTCCAAATGACCCAAACAAAAGAAAGGTTCAACTGTGTGAGTTGAATGCACAGATCACAAAGAAGTTTCTGTGAATGCTTCTGTCTAGTTTTTATGTGAAGATATTTCTTTTTCCACCATAGGCCTCAATGCGCTAAAATATCCACTTGCAGATACTACAAAAAGAGTGTTTCAAAACTGCTCAATCAAAAGAAAAGTTCAACTCTGTGAAATGAATGCACACTTCACACAGAAGTTTCTCAGAATGCTTCTGTTTAATTTTTATGTGAAGATACTTCCTATTCAGCTATAGGCCTCAAAGCCCTCCAAATATCCATTTGCAGTGTTTCCAAACTGCTTAATCAAAAGAAAACTTCAACTCAGTGAGTTGAAAGCATACATCACAAAAAAGTTTCTGAGAATGCTTCTGTCTAGTTTTTATTTGAAGATACATTCTTTTCCACCATAGGCATCAAAGTGCTCAAAATATCCACTTGCAGATTCTACAAAAAGAGTATCTCCAAACTGCTCAATCAACAGAAAATTTCAACTCTGTGAGATGAATGCCCACATCACAAAGGAGTTTCTGTGCATGCTACTGTTTAGTTTTTATGTGAAGATATTTCCTTTTCCACTGTAGGCCTCAAAGTGCTAAAATATCCACTTGCAGATACTACAAAAAGAGTGTTTCAAAACTGCTCAATCAAAAGAAACACTCAACTCTGTGAGATGAATGCACACATCACAAAAATTCCTGAGAATGCTTCCGTGTAGTTTTTATGTGAAGATATTTCCTTTTCCACCATAGACCTCAAAGCTCTCCAAATATCCACTTGCAGATTCTACAAAAAGAGTCTTTCAAAACTGCTCAATAAAAAGAAAGGTTCAAGTCTGTGAGATGAATGCACATATCACAAAGAAGTTTGTCCGAATTCTTCTGTCTAGTTTGACAAAAAGAGTGCTTCAAAACTACAATATCAAATGAAAGATTAAAATCTGTGAGTCGAATGCACACATCACAAATTAGTTTCAGAGAATATTTCTGCCTAGTTTTTATGTGAAGACATTTCCTTTTCCAACATAGGCATCAAATCCCTCCAAATATCCACTTCCTAATTTTACAAAAAGAGTGTTTCAAAACTGCTAAATCAAAAGAAAGTTTCAACTTTGTGAGATGAATTATGCATCACAATAAGTTTATCAGAATGCTGCTCTCTGGTTTTTATGTGCAGATATTTCCTTTTCAGCTACAGGCCTCAAAGCACTGCATATATCCATTTGCAGATACTACAAAAAGAGTGTTTCCAAACTGTTCAATCAAAAGGAAGGATCAACTCTGTGAGTTGATTGCATGCATCACAAAGAAGTTTCTGAGAATGCTTCTGTCTAGTTTTTATGTGAAGATATTTCCTTTTCAGCTATAGGCCACAAAGCGCTCCAAGTATCAATTTGCAGATACTTCAAAAAGAATGTTTCTAAAGTGCTCAATTTAAAGAAAGCTTCAACTCTGTGAGTTGAAAGCACACATCACAAAGAAGTTTCTGAGAATGCTTCTGTCTAGTTTTTATGTGAATATAGTTCCTTTTCCACCGTAGACCTCAATGTGCTCCAAATATCCACTTGGAGTTTCTACAAAAAGAGTGTTTCAAAACTGCTCAATCAAAAGAAACTTTCAACTCTGTGAGATGAATGTGCACATCAGAAAGTAGTTACTCAGAATGTTTATGTCTGGTTTTTATGTGAACATATTTCCTTTTCAACTATAGTCCTCAAAGCGCTCCAAATATCCATTTGCAAATAGTACAAAAAGAGTGTTTCCAAGCTGTTTAATCAAAAGGATGGTTCAACTCTGTGAGTTGCATGCACACATCACAAAGAAGTTTCTGAGAATGCTTCTGTCTAATTTTTATGTGAAGATATTTCCTTTTCCACCATAGACCCCAAGGCACTCCAAATATCCACTTGTACATTCTAAAAAAACAGCATTTCAAAACTGCTCAATCAAAAGAAAGTTTCAACTCTGTGAGTTGAATGCACTCATCACAAAGTTGTTACTCAGAATGCTTCTGTCTGGTTTTTATGTGAAGGTATTTGTTTTTCAGCTATAGGCCTCAAAGCACTCCAAATATCCATTTGCAGATACAACAACAAGAGTGTTTCCAAACTGCTTAATCAAAAGAAAGGTTCACCTCTGTAAGCTGAATGCACACATCTCAAAGAAGTTTCTGAGAATACTTCTGTCTAATTTTTATGTGAAGATATTTCGTTTTCCACCATAGGCCTAAAAGAGCTCCAATATCTACTTGCAGACTCTACAAAAAGAGTGTTTCAAAACTGCTCAATGAATAGAAAGGTTCAACTCGGTGAAATGAATGGACCCATCACAAAGAAATTTCTCAGAATCCTTCCGTCCAGTTTTATGTGAAGGTATTTCATTTTAGGCTATAGGCCTCAAAGCGCTCCAAATGTCCATTTGCACATACTGCAAAAGGAGTGTCTCCAAACTGCTCAATCAAAAGAAAGTTTCAACTCTGTGATTTGAAGGCACACATCACAAAGAAGTTTCTGAGAATGCTTCTGTATAGTTTTTATATGAAGATATTTCCTTTTCCACCATAGGCCCCAAATCGCTCCAAATATCCACCTGCAGATTCTCCAAAAACAGTGTTTAAAAACTGCTCAAAAAAAAGAAAGGTTCAACTTTGTGAAATGAATGCATACATCACAAAAAAGTTTCTCAAAATGCTTCTGTCTAATTTTTATGTGAAGATATCTCCTTTTCAGCTATACGTCTCAAAGCGCTCCAAATATCCTTTTGCAGATACTACAAAAAGAGTGTTTGAAAAACTGCTCAATCAAAATAAAGTTTCAAATATGTGAGATGGATGCACATATCACAAAGTAGTTACTCAAAATGCTTCTGTCTGGTTTTTATGTGAAGATATTTCCTTTTCAGCTATAGGTCTCAAAACGCTCCAAACATCCATTTGCAGATACTACAAAAAGATTGTTTCCAAACTGCTCAATTAAAAGAAAGTTTCAACTCTGTGAGCTGAATGCACACATCTCAGAGAAGTTTCTGAGAATGCTTCTGTCTATTATTTATGGGAAGATATTTCCTTTTCCACCATAGGCCTAAAAGTGCTCCAAATATCCAGTTGCATATTTTGAAAAAACAGTCTTTCAAAACTGCTCAATGAAAAGAAAGTTTCAAAACTGTGCGATGAATGCACACATAACAAAGACATTTCTCAGAAGTCTTTTGCCTAGATTTTATGTGAAGATATTTCCTTTTCAGTTATAGGATTCAAAGTGTTCCAAATATCCTTTTGCAGATACTACAAAAACATTGTTTCCAAACTGCTCAATCAAAGGAAAGGTTCAACTGTGTGAGTTGAATGCACACATCACAAAGAACTCTCTCTGAATGCTTCTGTATAGTTATTCTGTGAAGATATTTCCTTTTCCACCATGGGCCTCAATGCGCTAAAATATCCACTTGAAGATACTACAAAAAGAGTGTTTCAAAAGTGCTCAATCAACAGAAAGTTTCACCTCTGTGAGATGAATGGACACATCACAAAGAAGTTTCTCAGAATTCTTCTGTCTAGATTTATGGGAAGATAATTCGTTTTCAGCTAAAAGCCTCAAACTGCTCCAAATATCCATTTGCAGATACTGCAAAAGGAGTGTCTCCAAACTGCTCAATCAAAAGAAAGTTTCAACTCTGTGACTTGAATGCACACATGACAAAGAATTTCTGAGAATGCTTCTGCCTAGTTTTGATCTGAAGATATTTCCTTTTCCACCAAAGGACTCAAAGCGCTCCAAATATCCACTTGCAGATTCTCCAAAAAGAGTGTTTCAAAACTGCTCAACCAAAAGAAAATTTCAACTCTGTGAGATGAATGCACACACCACAAAGAAGTTTCTCAGAATGCTTCTGTCTAGTTTTTATGTGAAGATATTTTCTTTTCAGCTATAGGCCCCAAAGCGCTCCAAATATCCATTTGCAGATAGTACAAAAAGAGTGTTTCCAAGCTGCTCAATCAAAAGAAAGACTCAACTCTGTGAGTTGAATGCACACATCACAAGGAATTTTCTGAAAATCCTTCTGTCTGTTTTTTATGTGAAGTTATATCCTTTTCCATAATAGGCTTCAAAGCCCTCCGAAAATCCATTTGAAGATGCTACAAAAAGAGTGTTTCAAAACTGCTCAATCAAAAGAAACTTTCAATCTGTGAGATCAATACACACATCACAAAGAAGTTGCTCAGAATGCTTCTGTCTAGTTCTCATGTGAAGATATTTCCCTTTCAGCTATAGGCCTAAATGCGCTTCAAATATCGATTTATAGATACTACAATATAGTGTTTCCAAACTGTTCAATTAAACAAAGGTTCAACTCACAGAGAAGAGTGTTTTCAAGCTGCTGAATCAAAAGAAAGTTTCAACTCTGTGAGATGAATGCACAGATCACAAAGAGGTTTCTGAATATACGTCTGTCTAGTTTTTATGTGAAGATATTTCCTTTTCCGCCACAGGCCTCTAGGGTCTCCAAGTCTCCACTTATAGATTCTAAAAAAAGGGTTTTTCAAAACTGCTCAATCGAAAGAAATGTTCAACTCTATGAGATGAATATCCACATCACAAAGAAGTTTCTTAGAATCCTCCTGTCTAGTTTTTAAGTGAAGATATTTCATTTTCACCTAAAGACCTCAAAGCGCTCCAAATATCAATTTGCAGATACTGCCAAAAGAGTGTTTCCACAGTACTCAATCAAAGAAAAGGTTCAGCTCTGGGAGATCAATGCACACATCACAAAGAAGTTTCTCAGAATGCTTCTGTATACTTTTTATCTGAAGATATTTCCTTTTCCACCATAGGCCTCAAAGCGCTCCAAGTATCCACCTGCAGATTCTACAAAAAGAGTATTTCAGAACTGCTCTATCAAAAGAATGGCTCAACTCTGAGAGATGAATGCACACATCACAAAGAAATTTCTCAGAATTCTTCTATCTAGTTTTTACGTGAAGATATTTCCTTTACAGCTATAGGCTTCAAAGCGCTCCAAATATCCATTTGCAGATACTGTAAAAAGACTGTTTCCAAACTGTTTAATCAAAAGAACGGTTCATCTCTGTGAGTTTAATGCTAACATCACAAAGAAGTTTCTGAGAGTGCTTCTGTCTAATTTTTATGTGAAGATATTTCTTTTTTGCACCATAGACCTCAAAGTGCTCCAAATATCCACTTGCATTTCCTACAAAAAGAGTGTTTCAAAATTGCTCAATCAAAAGAAAGGTTCAACTCTGTGACATGAATGCACACATGACAAAGAAGTATATCAGAATGCTTCTGTCTAGTTTTTATGTGAAGATATTTCCTTTTCCATCATAGGCCTCTAAGTGCTCCAAATATCCACTTGCAGATTCCACAAAAAGAGTGATACAAAACTGCTCAATTAAATGAAAGGTTCGCCTCTGTGAGATGAATGTGAGAATCACAAAGCAGTTTCTCAGAATCCTTCTGTCTAGTTTTTATGTGATATATTAACTTTTCTGCTGTGGGCCTCAAAGCACTCCAAATATCCATTTGCAGATACTAGAAAAAGAATGTTTCCAAACTGCTCAATCAAAAGGAAGGTTCAACTCTGTGAGTTGAATGAACACATCACAGAGAAATTTCTGAGAATGCTTCTGTCTAGTTTTTATGTGAAGTTATTTCCTTTTTGCACCATAGGCCTCAAAGCGCTTCAAATATCCACTTGCATTTCCTACAAAAAGAGTGTTTCCAAACTGCTCAATCAAAAGAAAGGTTCAACTCTGTGAGTTGAATGCACACATCACAAAGAAGTTTCCAGAAGGCTTCTGTCCAGTTTTTATGTGAAGATATTTCCTTTTCAGCTAAAAACCTCAAAGCGCTCCAAATATTCACTTGCAGATTCTACAAAAGAGTGTTTTAAAACTGCTCAATCAAAAGAAAGTTTTAACTCTGTGAGATGAATGCACACATCACAAAGAATTCTCTCAAAATGCTTCTGTCCACATTTATATGAGATATTTCTTTTTCAGCTACAGACCTGCAAGCACTCCAAATATCCATTTGCAGACACTACAAAAAGGTTGATTCGAAACTGCTCAATCATAAGAAAGGTTTAACTGTGTGAGTTGAATTCATGCATCACAAAGTAGTTTCTGAGAATACTTCCGTCTAGTTTTTTTTTTTTTTCTTTTTTATTGATCATTCTTGGGTGTTTCTCACAGAGGGGGATTTGGCAGGGTCACAGGACAATAGTGGAGGGAAGGTCAGCAGATAAACAAGTGAACAAAGTTCTCTGGTTTTCCTAGGCAGAGGACCCTGCGGCCTTCCGCAGTGTTTGTGTCCCTGGGTACTTGAGATTAAGGAGTGGTGATGACTCTTAACGAACATGCTGCCTTCAAGCATCTGTTTAACAAAGCACATCTTGCACCGCCCTTAATCCATTCAACTCTGAGTGGATACAGCACATGTTTCAGAGAGCACAGGGTTGGGGGTAAGGTCACAGATCAACAGGATCCCAAGGCAGAAGAATTTTTCTTAGTACAGAACAAAATGAAAAGTCTCCCATGTCTACCTCTTTCTACACAGACACAGCAACCATCCGATTTCTCAATCTTTTCCCCACCTTTCCCCCCTTTCTATTCCACAAAACCGCCATTGTCTTCATGGCCCGTTCTCAATGAGCTGTTGAGTACACCTCCCAGATGGGGTGGTGGCCGGGCAGAGGAGCTCCTCACTTCCCAGTAGGGGCGGCCAGGCAGAAGCGCCCCTCACCTCCCGGACGGGGCGGCTGGCCGGGCGGGGGGCTGACCCCCCCCACCTCCCTCCCGGACGGGGCGGCTGGCCGGGCGGGGGGCTGACCCCCCACCTCCCTCCCGGACAGGGCAGCTGGCCGGGCAGAGGGGCTCCTCACTTCCCAGTAGGGGCGGCCGGGCAGAGGCGCCCCTCACTTCCCCGACGGGGCGGCTGGCCCGGCGGGGGGCTGACCCCCCCACCTCCCTCCCGGAGGGGGCGGCTGGCCGGGCAGAGGGGCTCCTCACTTCCCGGTAGGGGTGGCCGGGCAGAGGCGCCCCTCACCTCCCGGACAGGGCGGCTGGCCGGGCGGGGGGCTGATCCCCCCACCTCCCTCCTGGACGGGGCGGCTGGCCGGGCGGGGGGCTGACCCCCCCAACTCCCTCCCGGACGGGGCAGCTGGCCGGGCGGGGGGCTGACCCCCCACCTCCCTCCCGGACGGGGCAGCTGGCCGGGTGGGGGGCTGACCCCCCACCTCCCTCCCGGACGGGGCGGCTGGCCGGGCGGGGGGCTGACCCCCCCACCTCCCTCCCGGACGGGGCGGCTGGCCGGGCAGAGGGGCTCCTCACTTCCCAGAAGGGGCGGCCAGGCAGAGGAGCCCCTCACCTCCCGGATGGGGCGGCTGGCCAGGCGGGGGGCTAACCCCCCCACCTCCCTCCCGGACGGGGTGGCTGGCCGGGCCGGGGGCTGACCCCCCCCACCTCCCTCCCAGACAGAGCGGCTGGCCGGGCAGAGGGGCTCCTCACTTCCCAGAAGGGGCGGCCGGGCAGAGGCGCCCCTCACCTCCCGGATGGGGCGGCTGGCCAGGCGGGGGGCTAACCCCCCCACCTCCCTCCCGGACGGGGCGGCTGGCCGGGCCGGGGGCTGATCCCCCCACCTCCCTCCCAGACAGAGCGGCTGGCCGGGCAGAGGGGCTCCTCACTTCCCAGTAGGGGCGGCCGGGCAGAGGCGCCCCCCCCACCTCCTGGACAGGGCGGCTGGCCGGGCAGGGGACTGATCCCCCCACCTCCCTCCCAGACGGGGCGGCTGGCCAGGCGGGGGGCTGATCCCCCCACCTCCCTCCCAGACGGGGCGGCTGGCCGGGCAGGGGGCTGACCCCCCCACCTCCCTCCCGGATGGGGCGGCTGGCCGGGAGGGGGGCTGACCCCCCCACCTCCCTCCCGGACGGGGCGGCTGGCCGGGCAGAGGGGCTCCTCACTTCCCAGTAGGGGCAGCCGGGCAGAGGCACCCCTCGCCTCCCGGATGGGGCGGCTGGCCAGGTGGGGCCTGACCCCCCCACCTCCCACCCGGACGAGGAGGGAGGACACTCCTCACTTCTCAGACAGGGTGGCTGCCGGGCGGAGGGGCTCCTCACTTCTCACACAGGGCGGCCGGGCAGAGACACTCCTCACATCCCGGACGGGGCGGCAGGGCAGAGGTGCTCCCCACATCTCAGACGATGGGCGGCCGGGCAGAGACGCTCCTCACTTCCCAGATGTGATGGCGGCCGGGAAGAGGCGCTCCTCACTTCCTAGATGGGATGGCGGCCGGGCAGAGACGCTCCTCACTTTCCAGACTGGGCAGCCAGGCAGAGGGGCTCCTCACATCCCAGACGATGGGCAGTCAGGCGGAGACGCTCCTCACTTCCCAGACAGGGTGGCTGCCAGGCAGAGGCTGCAATCTCGGCACTTAGGGAGGCCAAGGCAGGCGGCTGGGAGGTGGTTGTAGCGAGCCGAGATCACGCCACTGCACTCCAGCCTGGGCGCCATTGAGCACTGAGTTAACGAGACTCCGTCTGCAATCCCGGCACCTTGGGAGGCCGAGGCTGGCGGATCACTCACGGTTAGGAGCTGGAGACCAGCCCAGCCGACACATCGAAACCCCGTCTCCACCAAAAAAATACGAAAACCAGTCAGGCGTGGCGGCGCACGCCTGCAATCGCAGGCACTCGGCAGGCTGAGGCAGGAGAATCAGGCAGGGAGGTTGCAGTGAGCTGAGATGGCAGCAGTACCGTCCAGCTTCGGCTCGGCATCAGAGGGAGACCGTGGAAAGAGGGGAGAGGGGAGAGGGGAGAGGGGAGAGGGGGGAGGGGGGAGGGGAGAGGGGAGAGGGGAGAGGGGAGAGGGGAGAGGGAGCTCTATCTCCCGTCTAGTTTTTATGTGAAGATATTTTCTTTTGCACCATAGGCCTCAACCACTCCAAATATCCACTTGCAGATTCTATAAAAATAGTTTTTCAAAAGCACTCAATCAAAAGAAAGTTTCAACTCTATGAGATGAATGCAGACATCACAAAGAAGTTTCTCAGAATGCTTCTCTCTAATTTTTAGGTGAAGATATTTCCTTTTCAGCAGTAGGTCACAAAACGCTCCAATTATCCATTTGCACATACTACAACAAGAGTGTTTCCAAACTGCTACTTCAAAAGAAAGGTTAAACTCTGTGAGTTGAATGCACACATCACAAAGAAATTTCTGATAATGCTTCTGACTACTTTTTATGTGAAGATATTTCCTTTTCCAACATAGGACTCAAAGCGATTCAAATATCAACTTGCAGATTCCTCAAAAAGAGTTTTTCAAAACTGCTCAATCAAAACAAAGGTTCAACAAAGGTTGAATGCTACCATCACAAAGAGGTTTCTCAGAATGCTGCTGTCTAGTTTTTATGTGAGTTATTTCCGTTTCAGCAAAAGGCCTCAAAGCGCTCCAAATATCCACTTGCAGATACCACAAAAGGAGTGTTTCAAAACTGCTTAATAAAAAGAAAGGTTGAACTCTGTGAGATGAATGCACACTTGACAAAGAAGTTTATCAGAATGCTTGTGTCCAGTTTTTATGTGAAGATATTTCCTTTTCCACCATAGGCCTCAAAGCATTCCAAATATCCACTTGCAGATTCTACAAAAAGAATGATTCAAAACTGCTCAATCCAATGAAAGGTTCAAATCTGCGAGATGAAGGCACACATCACATAGTAGTTTCTCAGATTGTTTCTGTCTAGTTTTTATGTGATATATTACCTTTTCTGCTGTAGGCCTCAAAGCGCTCCAAATATCCATTTGCAAATACTAGAAAAAGAGTGTTTCCAAACTGCTCAATCAAAAGAAAGGTTCAACTCTGTGTGAAGAAAGCACACATCACAAAGAAGTTTCCAGAAGTCTTCTGTCCACTTTTTATGTGAAGATATTTCCTTTTCAGCTAAAAGCCTCAAAGTGCTCCAAATATCCACTTGCAGATTCTACAAAAGAGTGTTTTGAAACTGCTCAATTAAAAGAAAGGTTCAACTCTGTGGGATGAATGCACGCATCACAACTCTGTGGGATGAATGAACACATCACAAAGTATTTTCTCAAAATGCTACTGTCCACAATCATGTGAGATATTTCCTTTTCAGCTACAGGCCTCAAAGTGCTCCAAATATCCATTTGCAGACACTACAAGCAGATTGTTTCAAAACTGCTCAACCATAAGAAAGGTTCAACTGTGTGAGTTGAATTCACCCATCACAAAGTAGTTTCTGAGAATGCTTAAGTCTAGTTTTTATGTGAAGATATTTTCTTTTCCACCATAGGCCTCAACCACTCCAAATATCCACTTGCAGATTCTATAAAGTAGTGTTTCAAAAGCACTGAATCAAAAGAAAGTTTCACCTCTGTGAGATGCATGTAGACACCACAAAGAAGTTTCTCAGAATGCTTCTCTCTAGTTTTTAGGTGAAGATATTTTCTTTTCAGCAATAGGCTGCAAAATGTTCCAATTATCCATTTGCAGATACTACAAAAAGAGTTTTTCCAAACTGCTCAATCAAAAGAAAGGCTCACCTCTGTGAGTTGAATGCACACATCACAAAGAAGTTTCTGATAATGTTTCTGACTACTTTTCATGTGAACATATTTCCTTTTCCACCATAGGCCTCAAAGCATTCCAAATATCCATTTGCAAATTCCACAAAAAGAATGGTTCAAAACTGCTCAATCCAATGAAAGGTTAAAACCTGTGAGATGAAGGCACACATCACAAAGTAGTTTCTCAGAATGTTTCTGTCTAGTTTTTATGTGATATATTACCTTTTCTGCTGTAGGCCTCAAAGCGCTCCAAATATCCATTTGCAGATACTAGAAGAAGAGTCTTTCCAAACTTCTCAATCAAAAGAAAGGTTCAACTGTGTGAGGTGAATGCACACATCACAAAGAGGTTTCTCAGAATGCTTCTGTCTCGTTTTTATGTGAAGATATTCCCTTTCCAGCTATAGGCCTCAAAGCGCTCCCAATATCCATTTGCAGACACTACAAACAGACTGTTTCCAAACTGCTCAATGAAAACCAAAGGTTCAACTTTGTGAGTTGAATGCACACCTTGCAAAGAAGTTTCTGATAATGCTTCGGTCTGGTTTTTATGTGAAGTTATTTCCTTTTCCAACATAGGCCTCAAAGTGCTCCAAATATCCACTTGCAGATTCTACAAAAAGAGTGCTTCAAAACTGCACAATCAAAAGAAAGGGTCAACTCTGTGAGGAGAAGGCGCACATCACAAAAATTTTTTCAGAACGCTTCTGTCTAGTTTTTATGTGAAGATATTTCCTTTTCAACTGTCGACTCAAAGCGCTCCATATATCCAGTTGCAGATACTACAAAAAGATGGATTCAAAACTACTCAATGTAAAGAAAGGTTCAACCCTGTGAGTTGAATGCAGACATCACAAAGAAGTTTCTCAGAATTCTTCTGTTCAGTTTTTATGTGAAGCTATTTCCTTTTCAATTGCAGGCCAGAAAGCGCTCCAAATATCCATTTTCAGATACTACAAACAGAGGGTTTCCAAACTCCTCAATCAAAAGAAAGTTTCCACTCTGTGAATTGAATACACACATCAAAATGAATTTTCTGAGCATGCTTTCGTCTAGTTTTTAAGTGAAGATATTTCCTTTTACACCATAGGCTTCAAAGCGCTTTAAACATCCATTTGCAGATACTACCAAAAGAGTGTTTCCATACTGCTCAATCAAAAGAAACGTTCAATTCTGGGAGTTGAATGCACACATCACAAACAAGTTACTGAGAATTCTTCTGTCTAGTTGTTACATGAAGAAATTTCGTGTTCCACCGTAGGCCTCAAAATGCTCCGAATATCCACTTGCAGATTCTACAAAAGAGTGTTTCAGAAACTAGTCAATCAAAAGAAAGTTTCAACTCTGTGAGATGAATGCACACATCATAAAAAAGCTTCTCAGAATGCTTCTGTCTAGTTTTATGTGAAGATATTTCCTTTTCCACCATAGGCCTCAAAGCGCTTTAAATATCCACTTGCAAATTCTACAAAAAGAGTGTTTCCAAACTGTTGAATCAAAAGAAAGGTTCAACTCGGTGAGTTGAATGCACACATCACAAAATAGTTTCTGAGAATGCTTCTGTCTATTTTTTATATGAAGATACTTCATTTTCCACCATAGGCCTCAAAGTGCTCCAAATATAGACTTGCAGATTCTTTGAAAAGAGTGTTTCAAAACTACTCAATCAAAAGAAAGGTTTAACTCTGTGAGATGAATGCAACCATCACAAAGAAGTTTCTCAGAATGCGTCTGTTTAGTTTTTATGTGAAGATATTTCCTTTTCAACTATAGGCCTCAAAGCACTCCAAATATCTATTTCCAGAGACTACAGAAAGAGTGTTTACAGACTCCTGAATCAAAAGAAAGTTTCAACTCTGTGAGTTAAATGCACACATCACAAAGAAGTTTCTGAGAATATTTCTGTCTACTTTTTATGTGAAGATATTTCCTTTTCCACTGTAGGCCTCAGAGTTCTCCAAATATCCACTTACAGATCCTACAAAAAGAGTGTTTCAAAAGTGCTCAATCAAAATAAACTTCAACTTTGTCAGATGAAAGCACACATGACAAAAAAGTTTCTCAGAATTCTTCTGTCTAGTTTTTATGAAGATATACCGTTTTCAACTACAGGCTTCAAAGTGCTCAAAATACCCATTTGCAGATACTACAAAAAGAGTGTTTCCAAACTGCTCAATAAAAAGAAAGGCTCACCTCTGTGAGTTGAATGCACACATCACAAAGAAGTTTCTGATAATGATTCTGTCAAGTTTTTATGTGAATATATTTCCCTTTCCACCATAGGCCTAAAAGCACTCCAAATATCCACTTGTCGATATTAGAAGAAGAGTTTTTCAAAACTGCTCAATCAAAAGAAAGTTTCAACTCTGTGAGATGAATGCACACATCACAAAGAAGTTTCTCAGAATTCCTCTATCTAGTTTTTCTTTGAAGATATTTCCTTTTCAACTGTAGGCCTCAAAGCACTCCAAATCTCCATTTGCAGATACTACAACAAGAGTGTTTCCAAACTGCTACTTCAAAAGAAAGGTTAAACTCTGTGAGGTGAATTCACACATCACAAAGAAGTTTCTGAGAATGCTTCTGTCTAGTATTTATGTGAAGATATATCCTTATCCACCAGAGGCCTCACCGTGCTTCAAATATCCATTTGGAGATCATACAAAAAGAGTGTTTCAAAACTGCTCAATCAAAAGAAATGTTCAACTGTGTGAGCTGAATGCACACATCACAAACGAGTTTCTCAGAATGGTTCTGTCTAGTTTTTATATGAAGATATTTCCTTTTCCAAAATAGGCTTCAAAGCACTCCAAATGTCTACATACGGATTGTACAGAAAGCATGTTTTCAAAACTACTCAACCAAAAGAAAGGTTCAATTCTGTGAGATGAATGCACACATCACAAAGATGATTCTCAGAATGCTTCTGTCTAATTTTTAAGTGAAAATATTTCCTTTTCCACCACAGGCTTCAAAGCTCTCCAAATATCCATTTGCAAATACTACAAAAAGAGTGTTTACAAACTGCTCCACCGAAAGAAACCTTCAAATCTGAGAGTTGAGTGCACACATCATAAAGAAGTTTTGAAGAATGCTTCTGTCTAGTTTTTATATGAAGATTTTTCCTTTTCAACCATAGGCCTCTAAGCGCTCCAAATATCAATTTGCAGATCCTACAAAAAGAGTGTTTCAAAGCTGCCCAATCAAAAGAAACGTTCATCTCCATGAGATAATTGCACACATCACAAAGAAGTTTATCTGAATGCTTCTTTCTAGTGTTTATGTAAAGATATATCCTTTTCAACAATAGGCCTCAAAGCGCTCCAAATATCCATTTGCAGATACTACAAAAAGAGTGTTTCCAAACTGCTCAATCAAAAGAGAGGTTCAACTCTGTGAGTTGAAAGCTCACATCACAAAGAAGTTTCTGAGAATGCTTCTGTCTAGTTTTCATGTGAAGATATTTCCTTTGCTGCTAGAGGCTGTAAAGCACTCCAAATATCCACTTGCAGTTCCTTCAAAAAGAATGTTGCAAAACTTCTCAATCAAAAGAAAGGTTCAAGTCTGCAAGTTGAATGCAGACATCACAAAGACGTTTATTAGAATGCTTCTGTCTAGTTTTTATATGAAGATATTTCCTTTTCCAGCATTGGACTGAAAACCCTCCAAATATCCACTTGCAGATTCTACAAAAAGAGTCTTTTGAAACTTCTCATTCAAAAGAAAGTTTCAACTATGTGAGTTGAATGCAAACATCACAAAGAAGTTTCTCAGAATGCTTCTGTCTAGTTTTTATGTGAAGATAATTCCTTTTCCACCATAGGTCTCAAAGCACTCCAAATATCCACTTGCAGATCCTACAAAAAGTTAGTTTCAAAATTGCTCAATGAAAACAAAGTTTCAACTCTGTGAGGTGAATGCACACATCACAAAGTTGTTTCCCAGAATGCCTTTGTCTAATTTTTATGTGAAGATATTACCTTTTCCACTATAGGCTGGAATGTGTCCCAAACATACACTTGCAGGTTCTACAAAGAGAGTGTTTCCAAACTGTTCTGTCAAAACAAAGTTTCAGCTCTGTGAGTGTAATGAACCCATCCCCAAGAAGTTTCTCAGAATCCTTCTGTCTAGTTTTGATGTGAAGATATTTCCTTTTCCACCACAGGTCTCAAAGCAATCCAAATATCCACTGACAGATCCTACAGAAATAGTGTTTCAAAACTCCTCCATCAAAAGACAGTTTCAACTCTGTGAGGTGAATGCACACATCACAAAGTTGTTTCCCAGAATGCCTTTGTCTAATTTTTATGTGAAGATATTACCTTTTCCACTATAGGCTGGAAAGTGTCCCAAACATACACTTGCAGGTTCTACAAAGAGAGTGTTTCCAAACTGCTCTGTCAAAACAAAGTTTCAGCTCTGTGAGTGGAAGGAACCCATCCCCAAGAAGTTTCTCAGAATCCTTCTGTCTAGTTTTGATGTGAAGATATTTCCTTTTCCACCACAGGTCTCAAAGCAATCCAAATATCCACTGACAGATCCTACAGAAAGAGTGTTTCAAAACTCCTCCATCAAAAGACAGTTTCAACTCTGTGTGATGAATGCACACATCACAAAGAAGTTTCTCAGAATAATTCTGTCTAGTTTTTTATTTGAAGATATTTCCTTCTCCTCTATAGGCCCCAGAGTACTCCAAATATCCACTTGCAGATACTACAAAAAGGCTGTTTCCAAACTCCTCAATCAAAAGAAAGGTTCAACTCTGAGAGTTGAATGCACTCATTACAAATAATGTCTCGGAATTCTTCTGTCTAGTTTTTATATGAAGATATTTGCTTTTCCACCATAGGCCACAAAGTGCTCCAAATTTCCTCTTGCAGATTCTACAAAAAGAATGTTTCAAACTGCTCAATCAAAAGAAAGGTTCAATTGTGTGAGGTGAATGCACACAACCCAAGTTTCTCAGAATGCTTCTATCTAGTTTTTATGTGAAGATATTTCCTTTTCCACCATAGGCCTCAAAGTGCACCAATTATCCATTTGCGCATTCTACAAGAAGAGTGTTTCAACAGTGCTCAATCTAAAGAAGGGCTGAACTCTGTGATATGAATGTACACATCACAGAGAAGTTTCTCAGAATACTTCTATCTAGTTTTTATGTGAAGATATTTCCTTTTGTACCACAGGCCTCAAAGAGCTCCAAGTATCCATTTGCACATTCTACCAAAAGATTGTTTCAAAACTGCTCAATCAAAAAACTGGTTGATCTCTGTGAGATGAATGCGCACATCACAAAGAAGTTTCTCAAAATGATTCTGTCTTGTTTTTATGTGAAGATATTTCGTTTTCCACCATAGGCCTCAAAGCGCTCCAAATATCCCCTTGCAGATCATACAAAAAGAGTGTTTCAAAACTGCCTAATCAATAAAAATGTTCAACTCTGTGACAGGAATGCACACATCACAAAGAAGTTTACCAGAATGTTGCCATCTTTTTTAATGTGAAGATATTTGCTTTTCCACCATAGGCTTCAAAGGGCTCCAAATATCCACTTGCAGATCCTACAAAAAGAGTGTTTCCAAACTGCTCAACCAAAAGAAAGGTTCAACTCTGTGAGTTGAATGCACACATCACAAAGTCGTTTCTCAGAATGCTTCTGTCTGGTTTTAATCTGAAGATATTTCCTTTGCCTCTTGAGGCCACAAAACTCTCCAAATATGCCCTTGAAGGTTCTACAAAAAGAGTGTTTCAAAACTGCTCAATGAAAAGAAAGGTTCATATCTGTGATTTTAATGCACACATCACAAAGACGTTTCTCAGAATGCTTCAGTCTAGTTTTTCTGTGAAGATATTTCCTTTTCCACCATAGGCCTGAAAGCGCTCCAGGTATCCACTTGCACATTCTACAAAAATAGTGTTTCAAATTGGGTTGGAGGAGCCAAGATCACTGAATAGGAACAGCTCCCAGCGTGAGCAATGCAGAAGACTGGTGACTTCTGCATTTCCATCAGAGTTACTGTGTTCATCTCACAAGGGAGTGCCAGAGAGTGGGCACATTACAGTGGGTGCAGCGCACCATGCACGAGCCGAAGAAGGGTGAGGCATGGCCTCACTCGTGATATGCAAGGGGGGAGGGAGTTCCCTTTCCAGGTCAAAGAAAGGGATGACAGACAGCACCTGGAAAATCAGGACACTCCCACCCTAATACTGTGCTTTTCTGGTGGGCTTAAAACACGGCAAACCAGGAGATTATATCCTGCACCTGGCTCAGAGGGTCCCACTCCCATGGAGACTCACTGATTGCTAACACAGCAGTCTGAGATCAAACTGCAAGGCGGCAGCAAGGCTGGGGGAAGGGTGCCCACCATTGCCCAGGCTTGCTTATGTAAACAAAGCAGCTAGGAAGCTCGAACTGGGTGGAGCCCACCACAGCTCAAAAAGGCCTTCCTGCCTCTGTAGGCTCCACATCTGAGGACAGGGCACAGACAAACAAAAAGACAGCAGTAACCTCTGCAGACTTAAATGTCCCTGTCTGATAGCTTTGAAGAGAGCAGTGGTTCTCCCAGCATGCACCTGGAGATCTGAGAATGGGCAGCCTGCTTCCTCAAGTGGGTCCATGACCCCTGACCCCTAAGCAGCCTAACTGGGAGGCACTCCCCAGCAGGGGCAGACTGACACCTCACATGGCCAGGTACTCTTCTGAGACAAAACTTCCAGAGGAATGATCAGACAGCAGCATTCGTAGTTCAAGAAAATCTGCTGTTCTGCAGCCATCACTGCTGATATCCAGGCAAAGAGGGTGTGGAGTGGACCTCTAGCAAACTGCAACAGACCTGTAGCTGAGGGTCCTGTCTGTTAGAAGGAAAACTAACAAACAGAAAGTACATCCACACCAAACACCCATCTGTATACCACCATCATCAAAGACCAAAAGTAGATAAAACCACAAAGATGGGAAAAAAAACAGCAGAAAAACTGGAAATTCTAAAAAGCAGAGTGCCTCTCCTCCTCTAAAGTAACACAGTTCCTCACCAGCAATGGAACAAAGCTGGACGGAGGATGACTTTGACAAGTTGAGAGAAGAAGGCTTCAGACAATCAAATTACTCCAAGCTACAGGAGGAAATTCAAACCAAAGGCAAAGAAGTTGAAAAATTTTTAAAAATTTGGATGAAAGTATAACCAGAATAACCAATACAGAGAAGTGCTTAAAGGAGCTGATGGAGCTGAAAGCCAAGGCTCGAGAACTACATGAAGAATGCTGAAGCCTCAGGAGATGATGTGATCAACTGGAAGAAAGGGTATCACTGATGGAAGATGAAATGAATGAAATGAAGCAAGAAGTGAAGTTTAGAGAAAAAATAGAAAAAGAAATGAACAAAACCTCCAAGAAATATGGGACTATGTGAAAAGACCAAGTCTGCTCCTGACTGGTGTACCTGAAAGTGATGGGGAGAATGGAACCAAGTTGGAAAACACTCTGCAGGATATTATCCAGGAGAACTTCCCCAATCTAGCAAGGCAGGCCAACATTCAGATTCAGGAAATACAGAGAATGCCACAAAGATACTCTTCGAGAAGACCAACTCCAAGACACATAATTGTCAGATTCACCAAAGTTGAAGTGAAGGAAAAAATGTTAAGGGCAGCCAGAGAGAAAGGTCGGGTTACCCACAAAGGGAAGCCCATCAGACTAACAGCAGATCTCTTGGCAGAAACTCTACAAGCCAGAAGAGAGTGGGGGCCGATATTCAACATTCTTAAAGAAAAGAATTTTCAACCCAGAATTTCATATCCAGCCAAACTAAGCTTCATAAGTGAAGGAGAAATAAAATACTTTACAGACAAACAAACGTTGAGAGATTTTGTCACGACAAGGCCTGCCCTAAAAGATCCCCTGAAGGAGGCACTAAACATGGAAAGGAACAACCGGTACCAGCCATTGCAAAATCATGCCAAATTGTAAAGACCATTGAGACTAGGAAGAAACTGCATCAACTAACGAGCAAAATAAACAGCTAACATCATAATGACAGGATCAAATTCACACATAACAATATTAACTTTAAATGTAAATTGACTAAATGCTCCAATTAAAAGACACAGACTGGCAAATTGGATAGAGAGTCAAGACCCATCAGTGTACTGTATCTCACGTGCAGAGACACACATAGGCTCAAAATAAAAGGATGGAGGAAGATCTACCAAGCAAATGGAAAACAAAAAAAGGCAGGGGTTGCAATCCTAGTCTCTGATAAAACAGACGTTAAACCAACAAAGATCAAAAGAGACAAAGAAGGCCATTACATAATGGTAAAGGGATCAATTCAACAAGAAGAGCTAACTATCCTAAATAGATATGCACCCAACACAGGAGCAACCAGATTCATAAAGCAAGTCCTGAGTGACCTACTAAGAGACTTAGACTCTCACACAATAATAATGAGAGACTTTAACACCCCACTGTCAACATTAGACAGATCAACGTGACAGAAAGTTAATAAGGATACCCAGGAATTGAACTCAGTTCCACACCAAGCTGACCTAATAGACATCTACAGAACTCTCCACCCCAAATCAACAGAATATACATTTTTTTCAGCGCCACACCACACCTATTCCAAAATCGACCACATAGCTGGAAGTAAAGCTCTCCTCAGCAAACGTAAAAGAACAGAAATTATAACAAACTGTCTCTCAGACCACAGTGCAATCAAACTAGAACTCAGGATTAAGAAATTCACCCAAAACCACTCAACTACATGGAAACTGAACAATCAGCTCCTGAATGACTACTGGGTACATAACGAAAGGAAGGCAGAAATAAAGACGTTCTTTGAAACCAACGAGAACAAAAACACAACATACCAGAATCTCTGGGAATCATTCAAAGCAGTGTGTAGATGGAAAATTTATAGCACTAAATGCCCACAAGAGAAATCAGGAAAGATCCAAAATTGACACCCTAACATCACAATTAAAAGAACTAGAAAAGCAGGAACAAGCAAATTAAAAACTAGAAGAAGGCAAGAAATAACTAAAATCAGAGCAGAACTGAAGGAAATAGAGACACAAAAAAAACCCTTCAAAAAATTAATGAATCCAGCAGCTGGTTTTATGAAAGGATCAACAAAATTGATAGACCTCTAGCAAGTCTAATAAAGAACAAAAGAGAGGAGAATCAAATAGACGCAATAAAAAATGATAAAGGGGATAACACCACCAATCCCATAGAAATACAAACCACCATCAGAGAATACTACAAACACCTCTACACAAATAAACTAGAAAATCTAGAAGAAATGGATAAATTCCTTTACATATACACCCTACAAAGACTAAACCAGGAAGAAGTTGAAAGTTGGAATAGACCAATAACAGGCTCTGAAATTGTGGCAATAATCAATAGCTTACCAACCAAAAAGAGTCCAGGACCAGATGGATTCACAGCCGAATTCTACTAGAGGTACAAGGAGGAATTGGTACCATTCCTTTTGAAACTATTCCAATCAATAGAGAGAGAATCCTCCTTAACTCTTTTTATGAGGCCAGCATCATCCTGATACCAAAGCCGGGCCGAGACACAACAAAAAAAGAGAATTTTTTACCAATATCCTTGATGAACATTGACGCAAAAGTCCTCAATAAAATACTGTTAAACCGAACCTAGCAGTACATCAAAAAGCTTATCCACCATGATCAAGTGGGCTTCATCCCTGGGATGCAAGGCTGGTTCAATATATGCAAATCAATAACTGTAATCCAGCATATAAACAGAACCAAAGACAAAAACCACATGATTATCTCAATAGATGCAGAAAAGGCCTTTGACAATATTCAACAACCCTTCATGCTAAAAACTCTCAATAAATTAGTTATTGATGGGACGTATCTCAAAATAATAAGAGCTATCTCTGACAAACCCACAGCCAATATCATACTGAATGGGCAAAAACCGGAAGCATTCCCTTCAAAAACTGGCACAAGACAGGGATTCCCTCTCTCACCATTCCTATTCAACATAGTGTTGGAAGTTCTGGCCAGGGCAATTAGGCAGGAGAAGGAAATAAAGGGTATTCAATTAGGAAAAGAGGAAGTCAAATTGTCCCTGTTTGCAGATGACATGATTGTATATCTGGAAAACCCCATGGTCTCAGCCCAAAATCTCCTTAAGCTGATAAGAAACTTCAGCAAAGTCTCAGGATACAAAATCAATGTACAAAAATCACAAGCATTCTTATACGTCAATAACAGACAAACAGAAAACCAAATCATGAGTGAACTCCCATTCACAATTGTTTCAAAGAGAATAAAATACCTGGGAATCTAAATTACAATGGACATGAAGGACCTCTTCAAGGAGAACTACAAACCACTGCTCAAGGAAATAAAAGAGGATACAAAGAAATGGAAGAACATTCCATGCTCATGGGTAGGAAGAATCAATATCATGAAAATGGCCATACTGCCCAAGGTAATTTATAGCTACAATGTCATCCCCATCAAGCTGCCAATGACTTTCTTCACAGAATTGGAAAAAACTACTTTAAAGTTCATATGGAACCAAAAAAGAGCCCACATCACCAAGTCAATCCTAAGCCAAAATAACAAAGCTGCAGGCATCACACTACCTGAGTTCAAACTATACTACAAATCTACAGTAACCAAAACAGCATGGTACTGGCACCAAAACAGAGATATAGATCAATAGAACAGAACAGAGCCCTCAGAAATAGTGCCACATATCTACAACTATCTGATCTTTGACAAACCTGAGAAAAACAAGCAATGGGGAAAGGATTCCCTATTTAATAAATGGTGCTGGGAAAACTGGCTAGCCATATGTAGAAAGCTGAAACTGGATCCCTTCCTTACACACTATACAAAAATTAATTCAAGATGGATTAAAGACTTAAACGTTAGACCTAAAACCATAAAAACCCTAGAAGAAAACCTAGGCATTACCATTCAGGACATAGGCATGGGCAAAGACTTCTTGTCTAAAACACCAAAAGCAATGGCAACCAAAGCCAAAATTGACAAAGGGGATCTAATTAAACTAAAGAGCTTCTGCACAGCAAAAGAAACTACCATCAGGGTGAACAGGCAACCTACAAAATGGGAGAAAATTTTTGCAACCAATTCATCTGACAAAGGGCTAATATCCAGAATCTACAATGAATTCAAACAAATTTACAAGAAAAAAACAAACAACCCATCAAAAAGTGGGCAAAGGACATGAACAGACACTTCTCAAAAGAAGACATTTATGCAGCCAAAAAACACATGAAAAAATGCTCACCATCACTGGCCATCAGAGAAATGCAAGTCAAAACCACAGTGAGATACAATCTCACATCAGTAAGAATGGCAATCATTAAAAAGTCAGGAAACAACAGGTGCTGGAGAGGATGTGGAGAAATAGGAACACTTTTACACAGTTGGTGGGACTGTAACCTAGTTCAACAATTGTGGAAGTCAGTGTGGTGATTGCTCAGGGATCTAGAACTGGAAATACCATTTGACCCAGCCATCCCATTACTGGGTATATACCCGAAGGACTATAAACCTTTCTGCTATAAAGACACATGCACACTCATGTTTATTGTGGCACTATTCACAACAGCAAAGATTTGGAACCAACCCAAATGTCCAACAATGATAGACTGGATTAAGAAAATGTAGCACATGTACACCATGGAATAATATACAGCCATAAAAATGAAGACTTCATGTCCTTTGTAGGGACATGAATGGAATTGGAAATCATCATTCTCAGTAAATTATCGTAAGAACAAAAAACCAAACACCGCATATTCTCACTCACAGGTAGGAATTGAACAATGAAACACATGGACACATGAAGGGGAACATCACACTCTGGAGACAGTTGTGGGGTGAGGGGATGGGGGAGGGATAGCTTTAGGAGGTATACCTAAAGCCAAATGGCTAGTTAATGGGTGCAGCACAAAAGCATTGCAAATGTATACATATGTAACTAAGCAGCACATTGTGCACATATACCCTAAAAATTACGTATAATAATAATAATTTAAAAAAAAGTTTCTCAGAATGCTTCTGTCTAGTTTTTATGTGAAGATATTTCCTTTTCAGCTATAGGCCTCAAAGCACTCCAAATATCCATTTGCAGATACTACAAAAAGAGTGTTTCCAAAATGCTCAATCAAAACAAAAGTTCAACACTGCAAGTTGAATGCACACATCACAAAGAACTTTCTGAGAATGCTTCTGTCTAGTTTTTATGTGAAGATATTTCCTTTACCACCATGGGCCTCAAAGCGCTCCAAATATCCACTTGCAGATTCTACATAAAGAGTGCTACAAAACTGCCCAATCGGAGGAAAGGTTCAACTCTGTGAGATGAATGCAAACATCACAAAGTAGTTTCTCAGAATGCTTCTGTCTAGTTTTTATGTAAAGATATTTCCTTTTCAGCTATAGTCGTCAAGTGCTCCAAATATCCATTAGCAGCTACTACAAAAAGAGTGTTTCCAAAACGGCTCAATCAAAAGAAAGGTTCAACTGTGTGAGTTGAATGCACACATCAAAAAGAAGTTTCTGAGAATGCTTCTGTCTAGTTGTTATGTGAAGATATTTCCTTTTCCACCATGGGCCTCAAAGAGCTCCAAATATCCACTTGCAGATTCTACAAAAAGAGTGTTTCAAAACTGCTCAATCAAAAGAAATGTTCAACTCTGAGAGATGAATGCATAAATCACAAAGAAGTTTCTCAGAATGCTTCTGTCTAGTTTTTATGTGAAGATATTTCCTTTCCAGCTATAGGCCTCAAAGCGCTCCAAATATCCACTTGCAGATTCTACAGAAAGATTGTTTCCAAACTGCTCAATCAAAAGAAAGTTTCAATTCTTTGAGTTGAATGCACACATCATAAAGAAGTTTCCCAGAATGCTTCTGTCTAATGTTTATGTGAAGATATTTCCTTTTCAGCGATATGCCTCAAAGCCCTCCAAATATACACATGCAGATAATAGAAAACAAGTGTTTCCAAACTGCTCAATGAAAGGAAAGATTCAACTCTGTGGATTGAATGCACACATCACAAAGATGTTTCTGAGAATGCTTCTGCTTAGTTTTTAAGTGAAGACATTTCCTTTTCCAGCATAGGCCCCAAAGCGCTCCAAATAGCCACTTGCAGATCCTACAAAAAGAGTTTCTCAGAACAGCTCAATCAAAAGAGAGGTTCAATTCTATGAGATGAATGCACACACCACAAAGAAGTTCCTGAGAATGCTTCTGTCTAGTTTTTATGTGAAGATACTTCCTTTTCAGCTGTAGGACTCAAAGCGCTCAAAATATCCTTTGGCAGATACTACAAATATAGTGTTTCCAGACTTCTCAATCAAAAGAAAGGTTCAACTCTGTGAGTTGAGTACACACATCACAGAGAAGTTTCTGAGAATGCCTCTGTCTCGTTTTCATGTGAAGAGATTTCCACCATAGGTCTCAAAGAGCTCCTAATATCCATTTGCAGATACTGCAAAAAGAGTGTTTCCAAAAGGCTCAATCAAAAGAAAGGTCCAACTCTGTGAGTTGATTGCACACATCACAAAGAAGTTTCTGAGAATGCTTCTGTCTAGTTTTTATGTGAAGATATTTCCTTTTCCACCATAGGCCTCAGAGTGCTCCATGTATCCACTTGCAGATACTACAAAAAGAGTGTTTCAAAATTGTTCAATCAAAAGAAATGTTCAACTCTGTCTGATGAATGCACACATCACAGAGAAGTTTCTCAGAACGATTCTGTCTAGTTTTATGTGCAAATATTTCCTTTTCAGCTGTAGGCCTCAAAGCACTCCAAATATGCATTTGGAGGTACTACAAAAAGAGTGTTTCCACAGTGCTCAATCAAAAGAAAGGTTCACCTCTATGAGTTGAATGCACACATCCAAACAAGTTTCTAGGAATGCTTCTGTCAAGTGTTCATGTGAAGACATTTCCTTTTTCACCATAGGCCTCAAAGCTCTCCAAATATAATTTTGCAGATTCTACAAAAAGATTGTTTCAAAACTGCTCAATCAAAAGAAGGTTTCAACACTCTGAGATGAATGCACACATCACAAAGAAGTTTGTCAGAATGCTTCTGTCTAGTTTTCATGTGGAAATATTTCCTTTTCAGCTACAGGCCTCAAAGCACTCCAAATATACATTTGCAGAAACTACAAAAAATAGTTTTTCCAAACTTCTCAATCAAAAGGAAGGCTCAACTCTGTAAGATGAATGCGCACATCAAAAAGAAGTTTCTGAGAATCCTTTGGTCTAGTTTTTATGTGAAGATATTTCCTTTTCCACCATAGGCCTCAAAGTGCTCCAGATATCCACTTTCAGATACTACAAAAAGAGTGTTTCCAAACTGCTCAATCAAAAGAAAGGTTCAACTCTGTGATTTGAATGCACACATCACAAAGTAGTTTCTGAGAATGCTTTTGTCTAGTTTTTATGTGAAGATATTTACTTTTCCACCATAGGCCTGAAAGCGCTCCAAATATCCATTTGTGGACACTGCAAAAAGAGTTTTTCCAAACTGCTCAAAGGAAAGGTTTATCTCGGTGAGTTCAATGCACACATCACAAAGAACTTTCTGAGAATGCATCTCTCTAGTTTTTATGTGATGATATTTCCTTTTCCACCAAAGGCCTCAAATGCCTCCAAATATCCACTTGCAGATTCTACAAAGGAGTGTTTCAAAACTGCGTGGACAAAAGAAAGTTTCAAACCTGTGTGATGAATGCACACATCACAAAGAAGTTTCTCAGAATGCTTCTGTCTAGTTTTTATGTGAAGATATTTCCTTTTTAGATATAGGCCTCAAAGCGATCCAAATATCCACTTGCAAATTCTGCAAAAAGAGTGTTTCCAAACTGCCCAGAGGAAATTTTCAACTCTGTGAGTTGAATGGACACCTCACAAACAAGTTTCTTAGTAAGCTTATGTCTAGTTTTTATGTGAAGATATTTCCTTTTCAACATAGGCCTCAAAGTGCTCCAAATATCCACTTGCAGATTCCACAAAAAGAGTGTTTCAAGATGGCTCAATCAAATGAAAGATTCAAATCTGTGAGATGAATGCACACATCACAAAGAAGTGTCTCAAAATGCTTCTGTCTAGTTTTCATGTGAACATATTTCCTTTTCAGCTGTAGGTATCAAAGTGCTCAAAATATCCATTTGCAGGTACTAAAAAAAGTGTTTCCACACTGCTCAATCAAAAGATAGGTTCAACTCTGTGAGTTGAATGCACATCACAAAGAAATATCTGAGAATGCTTCTGTCTAATTTTTACGTGAATATATTTCTTTTTCCACCATAGGCCTCAAAGCAATCCAAATATCCACTTGCAGATTCTACAAAAAGAGTGTTTCAAAACTGCTCAATCAAAAGAAAGTTTCAACTGTGTAAGATGAATGCACACATCACAAAGAAGTTTGAGTGAATTCTTCTGTCTACTTTTTACATGAAGATATTTCCTTTTCCACCATGGGCCTCAAAGCGCTCCAAATATCCACTTGCAGATACTGCAAAGAGAGTGTTTCAGAACTCCTCAATCAAAAGAAACGTTCAACTCTTTGAGATGAATGCACACATCACAAAGACGTTTCTGGGAATGCTTCTGTCTAGTTTTTATGTGAAGATATTTCCTTTTCAGTGACAGGCCTAAAAGCGCTCCAAATATCCACTTGCAGATAATACAAAAAGAGTGGTCCGAAACTGCTCAATCAAAGGAAAGGTTCAACTCTGTGAGTTGAATGCATACATCACAAAGAAGTTTCTGAGAATGTTTCTGTCTAGTTTTTATGTGAAGATATTTACTTTTCCACCATAGGCCCCAAAGTGCTCCAAATATACACGGGCAGAGTCTACAAAAAGAGTGTTTCAAAACTGCTCAATCATAAGAAATGTTCAACTCTGTGAGATGAATGCACACATCACAAAAAAGTTTCTCATAATGTTCCTGTCTAGTTTTTATATGAAGATATTTTCTTTTCAGCAGTAGGCC
Organism: Pan troglodytes; assembly: GCF_028858775.2. NCBI lineage: Eukaryota > Metazoa > Chordata > Mammalia > Primates > Hominidae > Pan > Pan troglodytes. The sequence goes on along the minus strand of NC_072398.2, from coordinate 100,731,771 downwards.
TCAAAACACTCCATATATCCATTTGCAGATACTACAAAAAGAGTGTTTCCAAACTGCTCAATCAAAAGAAAGGTTCAAATGTGTGTGTTCAATGCAAACATCACAAAGAAGTTTCTGAGAATTATTCTGTCTAGTTTTTATTTGAAGATATTTCTTTTCCACCATAGGCCTCAAAGCCCTCCAAATATTCAATTCCAGATCTACAAAAAGAGTGTTTCAAAACTGCTCAATCAAAAGAAAAATTCAACTCTGTGAGATGAATGCACACATCACAAATAATTTGCTGAGAATGCTTCTGTCTAGCTTTTATGTGAAGATATTTCCTTTTCAGCTACAGGACTCTAAGCACTCCAAATATCCATTTGCCGATACTACAAAAAAAGTATTTCCAAACTGTTCAATCAAAAGAAAGTTTTAACTCTGTGAGTTGAATGCACACATCACAAAGAAGTTTCTGAGAATGCTTCTGTCTAGCTTTTATGTGAAGATATTTCCTTTTCCACCATAGGCCTCAAAGTGCTCCAAATATCCACTTGCAGATTCCACTAAAATACTGTTTCAAAACTGCTCAATCAAAAGAAACGTTCAACTCTGTGAGATGAATGCACACATCAAAAAGAAGTTTCTCTGAATGCTACTTTCTAGTTTATGTGTGAAGATATTTCGTTTTCAGCTATAGGCCTCAAATCCCTCCAAATAACCATTTGCAGACACCTCAGAAAGAGTGTTTCCAAATTTCCAAACTCTTCAGTCAAAAGAAAGTTTCAACTCTGTGAGTTAAATGCACACATTACAAATAAGTTACTGTGAATGCTTCTGTCTTGTTTTTATGTGAAGATATTTCAATTTCCACCATAGGCCTCAAAACAATCCAAATATTTACTTGCAGATTCTACAAGAAGTGTGTTTGAAAACTGCTCAATCAAAAGAAAGCTTCAACTCTGTGAGACAAATGCACACATCACAAAGGTGTTTCTCAGAATATTTCTGTCTTGTTTTTGTGTGAAGATATTTCCTTTTCAGCTATAGGCCTCAAAGGGCTGCAAATATCCATTTGCACATACTACAAAAACAGTGTTTCCAAGCTGCTCAATCAAAAGAAATGTTCAACTCTGGGGGATGAAGGCACACATCAAAAAGAAGTTTCTCAGAATGCTTCTGTCTACTTTTTATGTGAAGACATTTCCTTTTCAGCTATAGGCCTCAAAGCACTCCAAGTGTAATTTTGCAGCCACTACAAAAAGAGTGTTTCCACACTGCTCAATCAAAAGAAAGGTTCAACTCTGTGAATTGAATGCACACATCACAAAGAAGTTTCTGAGAATGCTTCTGTCAAATTTTTACATTAATATATTTCTTTTTCCACCATATGCCTCAACGCGCTTCAAATATTCAATTGCAGATTCTACAGAAAGAGAGTTTCAAAACTGCCCAATCGAAAGAAAAATTGAACTAGGTGAGATGAATGCACACATCACAAAGAAGTTACTGAGAATGCTTGTGTCTAGCTTTAATGTGAAGATGTTTCCTTTTCAGCTAGAGGCCTCCATGTGCTCCAAATATCCATTTGCAGATGCTACAAAAAGAGTGTTTCCAAACTGTTCAATCAAAAGAAAGTTTTAACTCTGTGACTTGAATGCATACATCACAAAGAAGTTTCTGAGAATGCTTCTGTCTAGATTTTGTGTGAAGATATTTCCTTTTCCACTATAGGTCTCAAAGCGCTTCAAATATCCACTTGCAGATTCCACAAAAAGACTGTTTCAAAACAGCTCAATCAAAAGAAACGTTCAACTCTGTGAGATGAATGCACTTATCAAAAAGAAGTTTCTCAGAATGCTTCTGTCTGGTTTATGTGTGAAGATATTTCCTTTTCAGACAAAGGCCTCAAAGTGCTCCAAATATCCATTTGCAGATACTACATAAAGAGTGTTTCCAAACTGCTCAATGTTAATAATGGTTCATTTCTGTTAGTGGAATTCAAACAAAAGAAATAAGTTTCTGAGAATGTTTCTATCTAGTTTTTATGTGAAGATATTTCCTTTTCCACCGTAGTCCTGAAGGAGCTCCAAATATCCACTTGCAGATTCTACAAAAAGAGTGTTTCAAAACTACTCAACCAAAAGAAACATTCAAATTTGTGAGATGAATGCACATATCACAAAGAAGTTTCTGAGAATGCTTCTGCCTAGTTTTTATGTGATAATAGTTACTTTTCAGCTACAGGCTTCAAAGCTCTCCAAATATCCATTTACAGATATTACAAAAAGAGTGTTTCCAGACTGATCAATCAAAACAAAGTATCAACTCTGTTAGTTGAATGCATACATCTCAAAGAAGTTTCTGAGATTGCTTCTGTCTAGTTTTTATGTGAAGATATATCCTTTTCCAAAATTGGCCCCAAAGCACTCCAAATGTCCACTTGCAGATTCTACAAAAAGAGTGTTTCAAAACTGTTCAATCAGAAGAGAGGTTCATCTCTGTCAGATGAATGCACATGTAACAAAGATCTTTCTCAGAATGTTTCTGTCTAGTTTTTATATGAAGATATCTTCTTTGCAGATAATGGTCTCGAAGTGCTCAAATATCTATTTGCATATACTACAAAAACAATGTTTCCAACCTAATCAATGAAAAGAAAGCTTCAACTCTGTGAGGTGAATGCACACATCACAAAGAAGTTTCTCAGAATGCTTCTGTCTAGATTTTATGAGAAGATATTTCCTTTTCAGTTATTGTCCTCAAAGCGCTCCAAATATCTATTTGCACATACTACAAAAAGAATGTTTCCAAACTGATCAATCAAAAGAAAGCTTCAACTCCGTGAGGTGAATGCACACATCACAAAGAAGTTTCTAAAAATGCTTCTGTCTAGATTTTATGTGAAGATATTTCCTTTTCAGCTACTGCCCTCAAAGTTCTGCAAATATCTATTTGCACATACTACAAAAAGAGTGTTTCCAAACTGATCAATCAAAAGAAAGCTTCAACTCTGTGAGAAGAATGCACACATCACAAAGAAGATTCTCAGAATACTTCTGTCTAGTTTTTATGTGAAGATATTTCCATTCAGCTATATGCCTCAAAGTGCTCCAAATATCCATTTGCAGATACAACAAAAAGAGTGTTTCCAAACTGCTCTCCAAAAAGAAATATTCAATTATGTAAGTTGAATTCACACATCATAAAGAAGTTTCTTAGAATGCTTCTGTCTAGTTTTTATGTGAAGATATTTCTTTTTCCACCACAGGCCTGAAAGTGCTCCAAATATCCACTGGCATATCCTCCAAAAAAGTTTTTTAAAAACTACTCAATCAAAAGAAATGTTCAACTCTGTGGGATGAATGCACACATCACAGAGAAGTTTCAGAGAATGCTTCTGTCTAGTTTTTATGTGAAGATATTTCCTTTTCCACAATAGGCCTCAGTGCACTCCAAATATCCACTTGCAGATTCTACAAAAAGTGTGTTTCAAAACTGCTCAATCAAAAGAAATGGTCAATTCCGTTAGATAAATGCACACATTGCAATGTGGTTTCTCAGAATGCTTCTGTCTAGTTTTCATGTGAAGATATTCCCTTTTCAGCTACAGGGCTCAAAGTGCACAAAGTATCCATTTGCAGATAGTACACAAAGAGTGTTTCCAAACTGCTCAATCAAAAGAAAGTTTCAACTCTGTGAGTTGAATGTGCACAACACAAAGAAGTTTCTCAAAATGCTTCTGTGTAGTTTTTATGTGAAGATATTTCCTTTTCCACTGTAGGCCTCAAAGTGCTTCAAATATCCATTTGCAGATACTACAAAAAGAGTGTTTCCAAACTGCTCAATCAAAAGAAAAGGTTCAACTCTGTGAGTTGAATGCACACATCACAAACAAGTTTCTGAGAATGCTTCTGTCTAGTTTTTATGTGAAGATATTTCCTTTTCTACCATAGGCCTTGAATCGCTCCAAATATCCACTTGAAGATTATACAAAAAGAGTTTTTCAAAACTGCTCAATCAAAAGAAAGTTTCAACTCTGTAAGATGAATGCACACATCACAAAGAAGTTTCCCAGAATGATTCTGTCTAGTTTTTATGTGAAGATACTTCGTTTTGAGCTATAGGCCTCAAAGCATTCCAAATATCCATTAGGAGATACTACAAAAAGAGTTTTTCCAAACTGCTTAAGCAAAAGAAAGGTTCAACTCTGTGAGTTGAATATACACATCACAAATTACTTTGTGAGAATGCTTCTGTCTAGTCTTTATGTGAAGATATTTCCTTTTCCACAATAGGCCTCAAAGCACCCCAAGTATCCACTTGCAGATTCTACAAAAAATGTGTTTCAAACTACTCAATCAAAAGAAAGGTTCATATCTGTTAGATAAATGCACACATCTCAAAGCGTTTTCTCAGAATGCTTCTGTCTGGTTTTTTTTGTGAAGATATTTCCTTTTCCACCAGAGGCCTGAAAGCACTCCAAATATTCACTTGCAGATTCTACAGAAAGAGTGTTTCAAAAGTGCTCAATCAAAAGAAAGGTTGAAATCTGTGACATCAATGCACACATCACACAGAAGTTTCTGAGAAGGCTTCAGTCTAGTTTTTATGAGAAGATATTTCCTTTTCCACCATAGGCCTCATAGCACTCCAAATATCCACTTGCAGATTGTACAAAAGGAGTGTTTCAAAACTGCTCAATCATAAGAAAGTTTCACCTCTGTGAGATTAATGCACACATCACTACGATGTTTCTCAGAATGCTTCTCTCTAGTTTTTATGTAAAGACATTTCCTTTTCTGCTATAGGCCTCAAACCGCTCCAAATATCCTTTTGTAGATACTAGAAAAAGAGTGTTTCTAAACTGCTCAATCAAAAGAAAGTTTCAACTCTGAGAGTTGAACGCACACATCCCAAACAAGTTTCTGAGAATGCCTCTGCCTAGTTTTTATGTGAAGATATTGCCTTTTCCACCTTAGGCCTCAAAGCACTCCAAATATCCACTTACAGATTATACAAAAAGAGTGTTTCAAAACTCCTGAATCAAAATAATGTTTTAACTCTGTGAGATAATTGCACACATCAGAAAGAAGTTTCTCAGAATGCTTCTGTCTAGTTTTTATGTGACGATATTTCCTTTTCACATATAGGACTCAAATCTCTCCAAATATCCACTTGCAGATTCTACAAAAAGAGTGTTTCAAAACTGCTCAATCAAAAGGAAGGTTCAACTCTGGGAGATGAATGCACATATCACCAAGAAGTTTCTCAGAATGCTTCTTTGTAGTTTTTATGTGAAGATATTTCCTTTTCCACCATTGGCATCCAAGTGCTCCAAATATTCACTGCAGATTCTACAAAAATAGTGTTTCCAAACTGCTCCATCAAAAGAAAGGATCAACTCTGTGAGACGAATGCACACATCACAAAGAAGTTTGTCAGAATGCTTCTGTATAGTCTTTATGTGGATATATCACTTTTTCCAGCCTAGGCTGCAAATGGTTCCAAATATCCACTTGCAGATTCTACAAAAAGAGAGTTTCAAAACTGCTCAATCAAAAGATAGGTTCAATTCTGTGAGTTGAATGCAAACATCACAAAGAAGCTTCTCAGAATGCTTCTGTGTAGCTTTTATGTAAAGATATTTCCTTTTTCACCATAGGCTGTAAAAGGCTCCAAATATCCACTTGCAGATGCTACAAAAAGAAAGGTTCAAAGCTGCTTTATCAAAAGATAGGTTCAACTCCGTGAGTTGAATGCACACATCATAAAGAAGTTTCTCAGAATTCTTCTGTATAATTTTTAAGTGGAGATATTTCCTTATCCACCTTAGGCCTCAAAGCGTTGCAAACATCCAATTCCGTATTCTACAAAGAGAGTGTTTCCAAACTATTCAATGAAAAGAAAGGTTAAACTCTGTGAGATGAATGCACCCATCACATAGATGTTTCTCAGAATGCTTCTGTGTAGTTTTTATGTGAAGATATTTCCTTTTCCACCATAGGCCTCAAAGAGCTCCTAATATCTACTTGCAGATTCTACAAAAAGAGAGTTTCAAAACTGCTCAATCAAAAGATACGTTCTACTCTGTGAGATGAATTCACACATCACAAAGAAGTTTCTCAGAATGCTTCCATGTAGTTTTTATATGAAGATATTTCCTTTTCCACCATAGGCCTCAAAGAGCTCCAAATATCTACTTGCAGATTCTACAAAAAGAGAGTGTCAAAACTGCTCAATCAAAAGATAGGTTCTAATCTGTGAGATGAATTCACACATCACAAAGGAGTTTCTCAGAATGCTTCTGTGTAGTTTTTTTTGCAAAGATATTTCCTTTTCCACCTTAGGCCACAAATGACTCCAAACATCCACGTGCAGATTCTACAAAAGGAGACTTTCAAAATTGCTCAATCAAAAGATAGGTTCAACCCTGTGAGACGAATGCACTCATCAAAAAGACGTTTATCAGAATGCTTCTGGGTAGTTTTTAGGTGAATATATTTCTTTTTGCACCGTAGGCCTAGAACTGCTACAAATATCCACTTGCAGATTCTACAAAAAGAGTGTTTCCAAACTGCTCAACCTAAGGAAATGCTCAACACCGTGAGATGAATGCACACATCAGAAAGAAATTTCTCAGAATGATTCTGTGTAGTTTTTATGTGAAGATATTTCCTTTTCCACCATAGGCCGCATAGTGCTCCAAATATCCACTTTGCAGATTCTAAAAGAAGAGAGTTTCAAAACTGCTCAATCAAAAGAAATTTTCAACTCTGTCAGTTGAATGCACACATCACAAAGAAGCTTTTCAGAATGCTTCTGTGTAGTTTTTATGTGAAGATATTTCCTTTTCCACTACAGGCCTCAAAGTGCTCCTAATATCCACTTGCAGATTCTACAAAAGAGTGTTTCAAAACTGCTCAATCAAAAGAAAGTTTCAAGTCTGTGAGATGAATCCACACATCAAAAGAAGTTTCTGAGAATACTTCTGTGTAGTTTTTACTTGAAGATATTTCCTTTTCCACCATAGGCAGCAAAGGTCTCCAAATATCCACTTGCAGATTCTTTAAAAAGAGAGTTTCAAAACTGCTCAATCAAAAGATACGTCCAAATCTATGAGTTGAATGCACACATCACAAAGTAGGTTCTCAGAAGGCTTCCGTGTAGATTTTATGGGAAGATATTTCCTTTTCCAAAATAGGCCTCAAAGGGCTCCAAATATCCACTTGCAGATTCTACAAAAAAAAGACATTCAAAACTGCACAATCAAAAGATAGATTCAACACTGTGAGAGGAATGCACTCATCACAAAAACATTTAAGAGAATGCTTCTGTGTAGTTTTGATGTGAAGATATTTCCTTTTCCACCATAGGTCTCAAAGCACCCAAAATATCCACTTGCAGATTCTACAAAAAGAGAGTTTCAGAATTGCTCAATCAAAATATACGTTCAACTCTGACAGTTGAATGCGCACATCACAAAGAAGTTTCTCAGAATGCTTCAGTGTAGTTTCTAAGTGAAGATATTTACTTTTCCACCATTAGCTGCAAGGGGCTTCAAATATCCACTTTCAGTTTCTACAAAAAGACATTTTCAAAAATGCTCAATCAACAGATAGGTTCAAATCTGTGAGTTGAATGCACACATCACAAAGAAGTTTCGCAGAATGCTTCTGTGTAGTTTTGAGGTGAAGATATATCCTTTTTCACCACAGGCCTCAAAGCACTCCAATTAACCATTTGTAGATTATACAAAAAGAGTGTTTCCAAACTGCTCAATCTAAAGAAATGTTCAACTCTGTGAGATGAATTCACGCATCACAAAGAAGTTTCTCAGAATGCTTCTGTGTAATTTTTATTTGAAGATATTTCCTTTTCCACCATATGCCTCAAAGCCCTCCAAATATCAATTTGCAGATCCTACAAAAAGAGGGTTTCCAAACTCCTCAATCAAAAGAATGGTTCAACTCTGTGAGATGAATGCACACATCTGAAAGAAGTTTCTCAGAATCCTTCAGTGTAGTTTTTATATGAAGATTTTTCCTTTTCCACTATGGGCCGCAAAGGGCTCCAAATATCCACTTGCAGATCCTACAAAAATTGACATTCAAAACTCCTCAATCAAAAGAAAGGTTCAACTCTGTGAGCTGAATGAGCTGAATGCACACATCAGAAAGAAGATTCTGAGAATTCTTCTGTCTATTTCTAAGTGAAGATATTTCCTTTTCCAACATAGGCCCCAAAGGGCTCCAAATATCCATTTGCAGATACTAAAAAAAGAGTGTTTCTGACTGCTCAATCAAAAGAGAGGTTCAACTCTGTGAGTTGCATGCACACATCACAAAGAAGTTTGTCAGAAGTGTTCTGTGTGGTTTTTATGTGAAGATATTTCCTTTTCCACCATAGGCCTCAAAATGCTCCCAATATCCAATTGCAGATTTGACAAAAAGAGTGTTTCATTACTGCTCAATGAAAAGACAGGTTCAACTCTGTGAGTTGAATGTACACATCACAAAGAAGTTTCTCAGAATGCTTCTCTCTAGTTTCTATGAGACGAGATTTCCTTTTCCACCATGGGCCACAAAGTGCTCCAAATATCAACTTGCTGATTCTACCAAAAGAGTGTTTCCAAACTGCTCAATCAAAAGAAAGCTTCAACTCTGGAGTTGAATGCACACACCACAAAAAATTTTCTCAAAATGCTTCTGTATGTGAAGATATTTCTTTTTCCACAATAGGCCTCAAAGAACTCCAAATATCCACTTGCAAATTCTTAAAAAATAGTGTTTAAAAACAGCTGAATCCAAACAAAATTTCAGCTCTGTGAGATGAATGCACATATGACATAGAAGTTTCAAAAGTTCTCAATCAAAAGAAATCTTCAACTCTGTGACATGAATGCACTCATCACAAAGAAGTTTCTCAGAATGCTTCTGTTTAGTTTCAATATTAAGATATTTCCTTTTCCACCATAGTCCACAAAGGGCTCCAAATATCCACTTGCACATTCTATAAAAAGAGAGTTTCAAAACTGCTCTATGAAAAGATAGGTTCAACAATGTGAGTGGAATGCACACATCACAAAGGAGTTTCTCAGAATGCTTCTGTCTAGTTTTTATGTGAAGATATTTCCGTTTCCACAATAGGCCTCAAAGTGCTCCAAATATCCATTTGCAGATACTACAAAAAGAGTGTTTCCAAACTGCTCAATCCAAAGAAATGTTCAACTCTGTGAGTTGAATGCACACATAACGAAGTTTCTTAGAATACTTCTGTCTAGTTTTTGTATGAAGATATTTCTTTTTCCACCATAAGCCTCAAGCGCTCCAAATGTCCACATGCAGATTAAAATAAAAGAGTGTTTCAAAACTACTCAATCAAAAGAAAAGTTCACCTCTGTGAGAGGAATGCACACATCACATATAAGTTTCTCAGCATTATTCTGTCTAGTTTTTATGTGAAGATATTTTCTTTTCAGCTGTAGGCCTCAAAGCACTACAAATATCCATTTGCAGACAGTACAAAAAGATTATTTCCAAACTGCTCAATAAAGAGAAAGGTTCAACTTTGTGAGTTGAATGCACACATCACAAGAAGTTCCTGACAATGCTTCTGTCTAGTTTTTATGTGAAGATATTTCTTTTTCCACCATAGGCCTCATAGTGCTCCAAATATCCACTTCCAGATTCTACACAATGAGTGTTTCAAAACTGCTCAATCAAAAGAAAGGTTCAACTCTGTGAGATGAGTGCACACATCACTAAGAACTTTCTCAGCTTGCTCTCTTTAGCTTTTATGTGAAGATATTTCCTTTTCAGCTATAGGCCTCAAAGCGCTGCAAATATCCATTTGCAGTTACTGCAAAAAGAGTGTTTCCTAACTGCTCAATCAAAAGAAAGGTTCAACTCCATGAGTTGAATGCACACATCACAAAGAAGTTTCTGAAAATAATTCTATCTCTTTTTTTGTGTAGATATTTCCTTTTCCACCATGGGATTGAAAGCGCGCCAAATATCCGCTTGCAGATTCTACAAAAAGATAGTTTCTAAACTGCTCAATCAAAGGAAAGGTTCAACTCTGTGAAATGAATGCACACATCCCAAAGAGGTTTCTGAGAAGGTTTCTGCCTAGTTTTTATGTGAAGGCATTTCTTTATCCACCATAGGTGTCAAAGTGCTCCAATATCCACTTGCAGACTCTACAAAAATAATGTTTCAAAACTGCACAATAAAAAGAAATTTTTCAACTATGTGAGATGAATGCATACCTCACAAAGAAGTTTCTCAGAATGCTTCTGTCTAGTTTTTATGTGAAAATATTTCCTATTCAGCTATAGACCTCAAAGCCCTCCAAATATCCATTTGCAGGTACTACAAAAAGATTTTTTCCAAACTGCTAAATCAGAAGAAATGTTCAACACTGTGAGTTGAATGCACACATTCAAAAGAATTTTCTGAGAATGCTTCTGTCTACTTTATATGTGAAGACATTTCCTTTTCCACCATTGGCCTAAAAGCTCTCCAAATATCCACTTGCAGATGATAAAAAAAGAGTTTTTCAAAACTGATCAACCAAAAAAAAATTCAGCTCTGTGAGTTGAATGCACACATCACAAAGAATTTTCTGAGAATGCTTCTGTTAAGTTTCTATGTGAAGATATTTCCATTTCCACCATAGGCCTCAAATCGTTCCAAATATCCAATTGCAGATTCTACAAAAAGAGTGTTTCATAACTGCTCAATCAAAAGAAAGGTTCAACTCTGTGAGATGAATGCACACATCAGAAAGAAATTTCTCAGAATGCTTCTGTTTGCTTTTTATGTGATGATATCTCCTTTTCAGCTGTATGTCTGAAAACGCGCCAAATAGCCACTTGCAAATTCTACAAAAGGAGTTGTTCAAAACTGCTCAATCAAAAGTAAGGTTCAACTCTGTAAGATGATTGCACACATCAGTAAGAAGTTTCTTAGAATGTTTCTGTCTAGTTTTTATGGGAAGATATTTCCTTTTCAGCTATAGGCCTACAGGTGCTCCAAAATATCCATTTGCAGATACTGCAATAAGAGTGTTTCCAAACTGCTGAATCAAAAGAAAGTTTCATCTCTGTGAGTTGAATGCAAATATCACAATGAATTTTCCCAGAATGCTTCTGTCTACTTTTTATGTGAAGATATTTCCTTTTCAGCTACAGTCCTCAAATCGCTCCACATATCCATTTGCAGATACTACAAAAATTGTGTTTCCAAACTGCTCAATCAAAAGAAAGGTTCAAATCTGTGAGTTGAATGCACACATCACAAAGAAGTTTCTGTGAATACTTCTGTCTAGTTTTTATATGTAAATATTTTCTTTTCCACCATGGGCCTCAAAGCACTCCAAATATTCACTCCCAGATTCTACAAAAAGAGTGTTTCAAAACTGCTCAATCAAAAGAAGGTTCAACTCTGTGCGATGAATGCACAAATCCAAAGATATTTCTCAGAATGCTTCTGTCTAATTTTTTATGTGAAGGTATTTCCTCTTCAGAAATAGGTCTGAAAGCGCTCCAAAAATCCATTTGCAGATACTACAAAAAGAGTGTTTCCAAACTGCTGAAACAAAAGAAAGATTCAAGTCCGTGAGTTGAATGCACACATTCCAAAGAAGTTTCTGAGAGTTCTACTGTCTAGTTTTTAAGTGAAGATATTTCCTTTTCCACAATACACCTCAAAGCGCTCCAAATATACACATGCAGAATCTACAAAAAGAACGTGTCAAAACTGCTCAGTGAAAAGAAACGTTCAACCCTGTGAGATGAATGCACACATCCCAAAGAAGTTTCTGAGAATGGTTCTGTCTAGTTTTTATGTGAATACGTTTCCTTTTCCACCATTGGCCTCAAAGCCCTCCAAATGTGCACTTGCAGATTCTACAAAAAGAGTGTTTCAAAACTGCTCAATGAAAATAAAGTTTCAAATCTGTTAGATGAAAGCACACATAACAAAGAAGTTTCTTAGAACCCTTCTGTCTAGTTTTTATGTGAAGATATTTCTTTTTCAGCCAGAGGTTCAAAGCGCTCCAAATATCCATTTGCAGATAACTACAAAAGAATGTTTGCAAACTGCTCAATCAAAAGAAACATTCAATTCTGTGAATTCAATGCACACCTCAAAAAGAGGTTTCTCAGAATGCTTCTGTCCAGTTTTTATGTGAAGACATTTCCCTTTCCATCATAGGCTTCAAAGCGCTCCAAATGAACTCTTGCAGATTCTACAAAAAGAGTGTTTCAGAACTGCTCTATCAAAAGAAAGGTTCAACTCTGTGAGTTGAATGCACATATCACAAAGAAGTTTCTGGGAATGCTTCTGTCTAGTTTTTTGTGAAGATATTGCTTTATCCACCATAGGCCTCAAAACTCTCCAAATATCCATATGCAGATTCTAAAAAAAGAGTGTTTCAAAACTGCTCAACCAAAAAAAGGTTCAACTCTGTGATTTGAATGCACACATCACAAAGGAGTTTCTGAGAATGCTTCTGTCTAGTGTTTAATTGAAGATATTTCCTTTTCCACCATAGGCTTCAAATCGCTCCAAATATCCACCTGCAGATTCTACAAAAAGAGTGTTTCATAACTGCTCAATCAAAAGAAAGGTTCAACTTTGTGAAATGAATGCACACGTCACAAACGAGTTTCTCAGAAAGCTTCTAATTTTTATGTGAAGATATTTCCTTTTCAATTATAGACCTCAAGATGCTCCAAATATCCTTTTGCAGATACTACAAAAAGAGTGTTTGAAAAACTGCTCAGTCAAAAGAAAGCTTCAACTCTGAGAGTTGAATGCACACATCACAAGGAAGTTTCAGAGAATCCTTCTGTCTAGTTTTTCTGTGAAGATATTTCCTTTTCCAACATTGGCCTGAAAGTGCTCTAAATATCCACATGCATATTCTGCAAAAAGAGTCTTTCAAAACTGCTCAATCAAAAGAAAGTTTCAACCCTGTGAGAAGAATGCACACATCACAAAGACGTTTCTCAGAATTCTTCTGTCTAGTTTTTATGTGAAGGTATTTCCTTTTCAATAACAGGACTGAAATATTACCAAAAAAATAGTTTCCTAACTACTCAATCAAAAGACAGGTTCAACTGGGTGAGTTGAATGCACACATCACAAAGAAGTTTCTGTGAATGCTTCTGGCTTGTTTCTATATGAAGATAGTTCCTTTTCCACCATATGCCTCAATGCGCTAAAATATTCACTTGCAGATACTAGAAAAAGAGTTTTTCACAACTGCTCAACCAAAAGAAATGTTCAACTCTGTGAGATGAACGCCCATATCCAAAGATGTTTCTGTGCATGCTTCTCTGTAGTTTTTATGTGAAGATATTTCCTTCTCTACTATAGGCCCCAATGTGCTAAAATATCCATTGCAGATACTACAAAAAGAGTGATTCAAAACTGCTCAATCAAAATAAACGTTCAACTCGGTGAGATGAATGCACACAACACAAAAAGTTCCTGATAATGCTTCTGCCTAGTTTTTATGTGAAGATATTTGCTTTTCCACCATAGGCCTCCAAACACTACAAATATCTGCTTGAAGATTCTACAAAAAGAGTGTCTCAAAACTGCTGAGTTAAAACAAAGTTCTAACTCTGTGAGATGAATGCAAACATAGCAAAAAAAATTCTCAGAAAGTTTCTGTCTATTTTTTATGTGGATATATTTCCATTTCAGGTATAGGCCTCAAAACGCTCCAAATATCCATTTGCAGATACCACAAAAAGATTGTTTTCAAGCTGCTCAATCAAAAGAAATATTCAAATATGGGACTTGAATGCACACATCAAAAAGAAGTGTCTGACAATGTTTCTGTCTAGATTTTATGTGAAGATATTTCCTATTTTACCATAGGTCGCAATCACTCCCAATACCCACTTGAAGTTGCTACAAAAAGAGTGTTTCCAAACTGTTCAATCAAAAGGAAGGTTCAGCTCTGTGAGTTGAATGCACACATCACAAAGAAGTTTCGGGGAATGCTTCTGTCTAGTTTTTATGTGAAGATATTTCCTTTTCCACCATAGGCCTCAAAGCGCTCCAAATATCCACCTGCAGATTCTACAAACAGAGTGTTTCAAAACTGCTCAATCAAAAGAAAGGTTCAACTCTGTGGGATGAATGCACACAGCACAAAGAAGTTTCTGAGAATGCTTCTATCTACTTTCTTTGTGAAGATATTTCCTTTTCCACCATAGGCCTCAAAGTGCTCCAAATACGCACTTTCAGATTCTACCAAAAGAGTGTTTCAAAACTGCTCAATCAAAAGAAAGTTTCAAGACTGTGAGATGAATGCACACATCACGAAGAAGTTTCTCAGAATGCTTCTGTCTAGTTTTTATGCAAAGATATTTCCTTTTCCAAAATAGGCCTCCAAGCACTCCATATATCCATTTGCAGATGCTACAAAAGAGTGTTTTCAAAATGCTCAATCAAAAGAAAGTTCGCCTCGGTGAGCTGAATGCACACATCACAAAGAATTCTCTGAGAATGCTTCTGTGTTGTTTTTATGTGAAGATATTTCCTTTTCCACCATACGCCTCAAGGTGCTCCAAATATCCACTTGCATATAGTACAAAAAGAGTGTTTCAAAACTGCTCAATCAAACGAAAGATTCCACACTGTGAGGTGAATGCACACATCAAACAGAAGTTGTTCTGAATGCTTCTGTCTAGTTTTTACGTGAAGATATTTCCTTTTCAGCTATAGGCCTCAAAGCGCTCCAAATATCCATTTGTAGATAATAAGAAAAGAGTGTTTCCGAACTTCTCAATCAAAAGAAAGGTTCAAATCTGAGTTGAATGCACACATCACAAAGAATGTTCTGAGAATGGACTTGTCTACATTTTATGTGAAGATATTTCCTTTTCCACCATAGGCCTCAAAGCTCTCCAAATATCCACTTGCAGATTCTACAAAGAGAGTGTTTCAAATTGCTCAACCAAAAGAAAGGGTAAACACAGTGAGATGAATACATAGATCACAATGAAGTTTCTCAGAATGCTTCTGACTAGTTTTTATGTGAAGATATTTCCTTTCAGCTATAGGCCTCAAAGTGCTCCAATTATCCATTTGCAGATACTACAAAAAGAGTGTTTCAAAAATGCTCAATCAAAAGAAAGCTTCAATTCTGTGAGATGAATGCACACATCATTAAGATGTTTCTGAGAATGCTTCTGTCTAGTTTTTATGTAGAGATGTTTCCTTTTCCACCCTAGGCCTCAAGGTGCTCCAAATATCCACTTGCAGATTCTACAGAAAGAGTGTTTCAAAACTGTTCAATCAAAAGAAAGCTTCAACTCTGTGAGATGAATGCACACACAACAAAGAAGTTTCTCAGAATTCTTCTGTCTAGTTTTTATGTGAAGATATTTCCTTTTGAGCTATAGGCTTCAAAGCACTCCAAATATCCATTTGTAGGTAGTACAAAAAGAGTTTTTACAAAATGCACAATCAAAAGAAAGGTTCACCTCTGTGAGTTGAGTGCACACATCACAAATAAGTTTCTGAGAATACTTCTGTCTATTTTTTATGTGAAGAAATTACCTTTTCCACCATAGGCCTCAAAACCCTCCAATTATGCACTTGCAGATTCTACAAAAGGAGTGTGTCAAAACTGCTAAATCAAATGAAAGGCTAAACTCTGTGAGATGAATGCTTACATCACAACGAGGTTTCTCAGAATGCTTATGTCTAGTTTTTATGTGAAGATATTTCCTTTTCAGCTATAGGCTTCAAAGCGTTCCAAATATCCATTTGAAGATACTACTAAAAGTATGTTTCCAAACTGCTCAATCAAACAAAAGTTCCACACTATGAGCTGAATGCACACATCAAAAAGATGTTTCTGAGAATTCTTCTGTCTAGTTTTTTTTTGAAGATATTCTTTTCCACCGTAGGCCTCATAGCTCTCCAAATATACACTTGCAGATTATACAAAAAGAGTGTTTCAAAAGTGCTCAATCAAAAGAAAGGTTCAACTCTGTGGGTTGAATGCACACATCACAAATAAGTTTCTGAAAATGCTTCTGTCTAGTTTTTATGTGGAGATATTTCCTTTTCCACCTTAGGCCTCAAGGTGCTCCAAATATCCACTTGCAGATTCTTCAAAAAGTGTGTTTCAAAACTGCTCAATCAAAAGAAAGGTTCAACTCTGTGAGATGAATGCACACATCACAAAGAAGTTTCTCAGAATTCTTCTGTTTATTTTTGATGAGAGTATATTTCCTTTTCAGCTATAGGCCTCAATGCACTCCAAATATTCATTTGCAGATACTACAAAAAGTATGTTTCAAAACTGGTCAACCAGAAGAAAGATTCAGCTCTGTGAGTTGAATGCACACATCACAAAGTAGTTTCTGAGCATGCTTCTGTCTATCTTTTATGTGAGGATATTTCCTTTTCAGTGATAGGACCCAAAGTGCTCCAAATATCTTTTTGCAGATACTACAAAAAAAGTCTCCAAACTGATCAATCAAAAGAAAGGTACGACTCTGAGAATTGAATGCACACATCACAAATTAGTTTCTGAGAACGCTTGTGTCTAGTTTTCATGTGAAGGTATTTCTTTTTTCACCATAGGCCTCAAACCACTCCAAATATCCACTTGCAGATTACACAAAAAGAGTGTTTTAAAACTGCTCAATCAAAAGAAAATTTCAACTCTGTGAGATGAATGCACACATCACAAAGGAGGTTCTCAGAATTCTTCTGTCTAGTTTTTATATGAAGATTTTTTTTTTTCAGGTATAGTCCTCAAATCGGTCCAAATATCCATTTGCAGATTCTGCAAAAAGAGTGTTTCCAAACTCCTCAATCAAAAGAAAGGTTCAAATATGTGAATTGAATGCACACATCACAAAGAAGCTTCTGAGAATGCTTCCTTCTAGTTTTTATGTGAATATATTTCATTTTACACCAGAGGCCACAATCGCTCCAAATATTCATTTGCAGATTCCAGAAAGGAGCGTTTCAAAACTGCTCAATCAAAAAAAAGGTTCAACTCTGTGAGATGAATTCACACATCACAAACAAGTTGTCAGAATGCTTCTCTCTAGTGTTTATGTGAAGATATTTCCTTTTCAGCTATAGGTCTCAAAGTGCTGCAAATATCCATTTGCAGATACTACAAAAAGAGTCTCTCCAAACTACTCAATCAAAAGAGAGTTTCACTTCTGTGAGTTGAATGCACACATCACAAAGAAGTTTCCAAGAATGCTTCTGTCTACATTATATGTGAAGATATTTCCTTTTCAGCAATAGGCCTCAACGCACCCAAATATCCATTTGCAGATACTACAAAAAGAGTGTTTCCAAACTGCTCAATCAAAAGAAAGGTTCAACTCTGTGAGTTGAACTCACACATCACAAAGAAGTTTCTGAGAATCCTTTTAACTAGCTTTTATGTGAGGATATTTCCTTTCCCACCCTAGGCCTCAAAGCAATCCAAATATCCAGTTTCAGATTCTACAAAAAGAGTGTTTCCAAACTGCTCAATCAAAAGATAGGTTCAACTCTGTGGGATGAATGCACACATCAAAAAGAAGTTTCTCAGAATGTTTCTGTCTAGTTTTTATGTGAAGATATTTCCTTTTCAGCTATAGGTCTCAAAGCACTCCAAATATTCACTTGCAAATTCTACAAAAGAGTTTTCTAAACTGCTCAATCCAAAGGAAGTTTCTACTCTGTGAGTTGAATGCACACATCACAAAGTAGTTTCTGAGAATGCTTCTGTCTATTTTTTATGTGAAGATATTTCCTTCTCTACCATAGGCCTCAAAGCACTCCAAATATCCTTCTGCATATTCTAGAAAAAGAGTTTTTCAAAACTGCTCAATCAAAAGAAAAGTTCAAATCTTTGAGATGGATGCAAACGTCACAGAGAAGTTTCTGAGAATGCTTCTGTCTGGTTTTAATGTGAAGATATTTCGTTTTCAGCTATAGGCCACAAAGCGCTCCAAATATCCGTTTGCAGATACTGCAAAAAGAGTGTTTCCAAACTCCTCAATCAAAATAGGGGTTCCACTCTGTGAATTGAATGCACACTTCTCAAAGAAGTTTCTCAGAAACCCTCTGTATAGTTTTAATATGAAGATATTTCCTTTTCCACCATAGTCCTCAAAGCGCTCCAGATATCCTCTTGCTGATTTTATAAAAAGGGTTTTTCAAAACTGCTCAATCAAAAGAAAGGTTCAACTCTGCAAGATGAATGCACACATCATGAAGAAGTTTCTGAGAATGCTTCAGTCTAGTTTTTTTGAGAAGATATATCCCTTTCACCATAGGACTCAAAGCTCTCTAAAAATCCACTTACAGATTCTACAAAAAGAATGTTTCAAAACTGCTCTATCAAAAGAAAGCTTCAACTCTGTGAGATGAATGCACACATCACAAAAGAGGTTCTCAGAATGCTTCTGTCTAGTTTTTATATGAAGATATTTCCTTTTCATCTACAGGCCCCAAAGCACTCCAAATATCCATTTACAGATACTATGAAAAGAGTATTTCCAAACTCCTCATTCAAAAGAAAGGTTCAATTCTGTGAGTTGAATGCACACATTACAAGGAGGTTTCTGATAATGTTTCTGTCTAGTTTTTATGTGAAGATATTTGCATTTCAACCATAGACCTCAAAGTGCTCCAAATATCCACTTTCTGATTCCACAAAAAGAGTGTTTCAAAACTACTCAATCAAAAAAAGATTCAACTCTCTGAGAAGAATGCATACATCACAAAGAACTTTCTCAGAATGCTTCTGTCTAGTTTTTATGTGAAGATATTTCCTTTTCAGCTATAGGCCTCAAGGCACTTTAAATATCCATTTGTAGATACTACAAAAAGTGTGTTTCAAAACTGCTCAATAAAACGACAGGTTCAACCCTATGAGTTGAATGCACACATCACAAAGACGATTCTGAGAATGCTTCTGTCTAGTTTTTATGTGGGGATATTTCCTTTTCCACCATAGGCCTCAAAGAGCTCCAAATATCCACTTGCAGATACCACAAAAAGAGTGTTTCAAAACTACTCAATCAAAAGAAAGTTTCAACTCTCCATGATGAATGCACACATCACAAAGAAGTTTCTCAGAATGATTCTGTCTAGTTTTTATGTGAAGATATATCCTTTTCAACCATAGGCCTCAAACTTCCAAATATCCACTTGCAGATACTACGACAAGAGTGTTTCCAAACTGCTCAATCAAAAGAAAGGTTCAACTCTGTGAGATGAATGTCCAAATCACAAAGAGGTTCCTCAGAATGCTTCTGTCTAGTTTTTATGTGAAGATATTTCCTTTGCAGCTACAGTCCTCAAAGTGCTCCAAATATCCTTTTGCCAATACTACACAAAGAGTATTTCCAAACTGCCCAATGAAAAGAAAGGTTCAATGCTGTGAGTCGAATGCAAACATCACAAAGAAATTTCTGAGAATGCTTCTGTGTAGTTTTTATGTGAAGATATTTCCCTTTCCAACATAGGCCACAAAGTGCTCCAAATATTGACTTGTAGAATCTACAGTGTTTCAAAATTGCTCAATAAAAAGAAAGCTTCAAATCTGTGAGATGAATGCACACATCACAAAGAAGTTTCTCAGAATGCTTCTGTCCAGTTTTTATTTGAAGATTTTCCTTTTCAGCTGTAGGCCTCAAAGCACTCCAAATATCCATTTGCAGACACTACAAAAAGAGTGTTTCCAAACTGCTTAATCAAAAGAAAGGTTCAACTGTGTGAGTTGAATGCACACATCACAAATAGTTTCTGAGAATGCTTCTGTCTAGTTTTAATTTGAAGATATTTCCTTTTCCACCATAGGACTCAAAGTGCTCCAAATATCCAATTGCAAATACTCCAAAAAGAGTATTTCAAAACTGCTCAATCAAAAAAAAAAAAAGGGTTCAACTCTGTGAAATGAATGCAAACATCACAAAGAACTTTCTAAGAATGCTTCTATCTAGTTTTTATGTGAAGGTATATCCTTTTTAGCTATAGGTCTCAAAGCACTCAAAAAATCCACTTGCAGATACTACAAATAAGGGTTTCCAAACTGCTCAATCAAAAGAAAGCTTCAACTCTTTGAGATGAATACACACATCACAAGGAAGTTTCTCAGAATGCTTTTGTCTAGTTTTTATGTGAAGTAATTTCGTTTTCCACCATAGACCTCTAAGCGCTCCAATTATCCACTTGCAGATTCTACAAAAAGAGTGTGTCAAATCTGCTCAATCCAAAGAAAGTTTCAATCCTGTGAGATGAATGCCCACATCAGAAAGAATTTTCTCAGAATGCTTTTGTCTAGTTTTCATGTGAAGATATTTTGTTTTCAGTTATAGGCCTCAAAGCACTCCAATTATCCATTTGCCGATACTACAAAAAGAGTGTTTCCTAACTGCTCAATCAAAGAAAGTTTCAATTCTGTGAGTTGAATCCACACATCACAAAGAAGTTTCTGAGAATGCTTGGGTCTAGTTTTTATGTGAAGATATTTCCTTTTCCACCATAGGCCTCAATGCGCTCCAAATATCCACTTGCAGATTCTACAAAAAGAGTGATTCAAAACTGCCAAATCAAAAGAAAAGTTCAACCCTGTAACATGAATGCACACGTCACAAAGCCTTTTCTCAGAATGCTTCTGTCTAGTTTTTATGTGAAGATATATCCTTTTCAGTTGTAAGCCGCAAAGTGCTCCAAATATCCATTTGCAGATGCTACAAAAAGAGTGTTTCCAAACTGCCCAATAAAAAGAAAGGTTCAGCACTGTGAGTTGAATGCACCCTTCATAAAGAAGTTTCTGAGAATACTTCTGCTAAATTTACGTGAAGATATTTTCTTTTCCACCATAGGCCTCAAAGTGCTCCAAATATACACTTGCAGATTCTACAAAAACAGGGTTTCAAAACTGTTCCATCAATAGAAAGGTTCAACTCAGGGAGTTGAATGCACACATCACAAAGAAGTTACTGAGAATGTTTCTGTCTGGTTTTTATGTGAAGATATTTCCTTTTCCACCATAGGCCTCAAAGCGCTCCAAATATCCACTTGCAGATTCTAGAAAAAGAGTGTTTCAAAACTGCTCAATCAAAACAAAGGTTCAACTCTCTGAGAGGAAAGTACCCGTCATAAAGTAGATTCTCAGAATACTTCTGTCTAGTTTTTATGTGAAGATATTTCATTTTCCACTTAGGCCTGAAAGCTCTCCCCATATCCACTTACATATTCTACAAAAAGAGTGTTTCAAAACTACTCAATCAAAAGAAAGGTTGAACTCTGTGAGATGAATGCACAGATCTTAAAGAAGTTTCTCAGAATGCTTCTGTCTAGTTTTTATGTCAAGATATTTCCTTTTTTACCGTATCCCTCAAAGTGCTCCAAATATCAATTTGCAGAAACAGCAAAAGTACTGTTTCCAGACTGCTCAATCAAAAGAAAGGTTCAACTCTGTGAGATGAATGCATATATCACAAAGAAGTTTCCCAGAATGCTTCTGTCTAGTATATATGTGAAGATATTTCATTTTCCATTATAGGCTTCAAAGCGCTCCAAATATTAACTTGCAGACTCTACAAAAAGAGTGTTTCCAAACTATTCAATCAAAAGAAAGCTTCAACTCTGTGAGATGAATGTACCGATCACAAAGAAGTTTCTCAGAATGCTTCTGTCTAGTTTTTATGTGAAGATATTTCCTTTTTCACTATGGGCCACAAAGTACTCCAAATATTCACTTGTAGATTGTACAAAATGACTGTTTCTAAACTGTTCAATGAAAAGAAAGTTTCAACTCTGAGAGATGAATGCACACATCACAAAGAAGTTTGTGAGAATGCTTCTGTCTAGTTTTAATGTGAAGATATTTCCTTTTCCACCATAGGCTGGAAAGTGCTTCAAATATCCACTTACAGATTCCAGAAAAAGACTCTCTCAATGCTGCTCAATCAAAACAAGATTTCACCTATGTGAGATGAATGCACACATCGCAAAGGTGTTTCTCAGAATGCTTCCATCTAGTTTTTATATGAAGATATTTTATTTTCCATCATAAGCCTCAAAGCACTCCAAATATCCACTTGCGGATTTTACAAGATGAGTGTTTCTAAACTGCTTAATCAAAAGAAAGGTTCATCTATGTAAGATGAATGCTGGCATCACAGAAAAGTTATTCAGAATGCCTCTCTGTAGTTCTTATGCGAAGACATTTCCTTTTTCACCATAGGCCTTAAACAGCTCACAAATATAGCTCTGCAGATACTACAAAACACTGTTTCCAAAGCACTCCATCAAAAGAAAGGTTCAACTCTTTGAGATGGATGCACACATCACAAAGAAGTTTCTCAGAATGGTTTTGTCTAGTTTTTATGTGAAAACATTACTTTTTCACCATAGGCCTCAAACGACTCGGAAATATCCCTTTGCAGATTGTACAAACCATTGTTTCTAAACTGCTCAATCAAAGGGAAGATTCATCTCTGTGTAATGAATGCAGGCATCATAGAAAAGTTTCTCAGAATTCTTCTGTCTAGTTTTTCTGTGAAGATATTTCCTTTTTCACCATAGGCATCACAGCACTCCAAATATCCATTTGGAGATTCTACAAAAGACTGTTTCCAAACTGCTCAAACAAAAGAAAGGTTCAATTCTGTGAGATGAATGCACACATCACAAAGAAGTTTCTCAGAAAGCTCCTATTTAGTTTTCATGTGAAGATATTTCCTTTTTCACCATAGGCCTCAAAGTGCTCCAAATATCCATTTGCAGATTCCACAAAAAGAGGGTTTCTAAACTGTTCAATCAAAAAAAAAAAGGTTCAACTCTGTGAGACGAATGCACACATCACAAAGAATTTTCTCAGAATTCTTCTATCTAGTTTTTATGGGAAGATATTTCCTTTTTCACCATAGGCCTTAAACCGGTGACAAATATCCCACTGCAGATACTACAAAACGATGGTTTCCAAACTGCTTAATCAAAAGAAAGTTTCAACTCTATGAGATGAATCCACACATAACAAAGAAGTTTCTCAGAATGATTCTGTCGAGTTTTTAGGTGAAGATATTTCCTTTTTCACCATAGGCCACAAAGTGCTCCAAATATCCATTTGAAGATTCTACAAAAATATGGTTTCCAAACTACTCAATCAAAAGAAAGATTCATCTCTGTGAGATGAAAGCATACATCACAAAGAAGTCTCTCAGAAAGCTTCTGTCTACTTTTTATGTGAAGATATTTCCTATTACACCATAGGTCATAAAGGGCTCACAAATATCCCTGTGCAGATTCTATGAAAAGAATGTTTGCAAACTGCTCAATCAAAAGCAAGGTTCGACTCTGTGAGATGAATGCACACATCACAAAGAAGTTTCTCAGAATCCTTCTGTCTAGTTCTTCTGTGAAGACATTTCTTTTTCAGCATAGGTCCCAAATGGCTCGGAAATATCCGTGTACAAATTGTACAACAAGATTGTTTCCAAACTGCTCAATCAAAAGAAAGTGTCAACTCTGTGAGATGAATGCACACAGCACAAAGAAGTTTCTCAGAATGCTTCTGTCTAGTTTTCATGTGAAGGTATTTCCTTTTTCACCATAGGCCTTAAACCACTCAAAAATATCTCTCTGCAGATGGTACAAAAAGAGGTTTTCCAAACTGGTCAATCAAAAGGACGGTTCAACTCTGTGAGATGAAAGTGCACAACACAAAGAAGTTTCTCAGAATGCGTCTGTCTAGTTTTCAGGTGAACATATTTTCTTTTTCACCATAAGCCTCAAAGTGCTGCAAATATACATTTGCAGATTCCACAAAAAGGCTTTTTGCAAAGTACTCAATCAAAAGGAAGGTTCGACTCTGCGAGATGAAAGCACTCATCACAGAGAAATTTCTCTGAATCTTTCTGTCTAGTTTATATGTGAAATTATTTCATATTTCACTATAGGCCACAACGCCCTCCAAATATCCATTTGCAGATTCCACAGAGATACTGTTTCCAAACTGTTCAATCCAAAGAAAGTTTCAACTCTGTGAGACGAAAGCACACATCACAAAGAAGTTTCTCAGAAATCTTCAGTCTAGTTTTTATGTGAAGATATTTGCTATTTCACTATAGGCCTCAAAGGGCTCAAAAATATCCTTTTGCAGATTCTACAAAAAGACTGTTTCAGTACTGTTCATTCAAAAGAAAGGTTCAACACTGTGAGATGAATGCACACATCACAAAGAAATTTCTCAGAATGCTTCTATCTAGTTTTTATGTGAAGATATTACCTTTTTCACCATAGGCCTCAAAGCATTCCAAATATCCATTTGAAGATCCTACAATAAGACTGTTTACATACTGCTCAATCAAAAGGAACGTTCAACACTGTGAGATGAATACACACATCAGAAAGAAGTTTCTCAGAATGCTTCTGTCTTCTTTGTATGTGAAGACATTTCCTTATTTACCATAGGCCTCAACCCACTCACAAGTATCCCTCTGCAGATAATACAAAAAGACAGTTTCCAAACTGCTCAATCAAAAGAAAGGTTCAAATCTATGAGACAAAGGCATGCATCACAAGAAGTTTCTCAGAAAGCTTCTGTCTAGTTTTTATTTGGAGATATTTCCTATTTTGCCATAAGCCTCAAAGCATTCCAAATATCCATTTGCAGATTCTACAAAAAGAGTGTTTCCAACCTGCTCAATCAAAAGAAAGGTTCAACACTGTGTGATGAATACACACATCACAAAGAAGTTTCTCAGAATGCTTCTCTGTAGTTTTTATGTGAAGATATTTCCTTTTTCACCATAGGCCTCAAAGCACTCCAAATATCCATTTGCAGATTCAACAAAAAGGCTGTTTCCAATCTGCTCAATCAAAAGAAAGTTTCAACTCCGTGAGATGAATGCACACATAACAAAGAAGTTTCTCAGAATGGTTTTGTCTGGTTTTTATGTGAAGATATTTCTCTTTTCAAAATAGGCCTCGAACCTCTCACAAATATCCCTCTGCAAATTCTACAAAAAGACAGTTTTCAAACTGCTCAATCAAAAGAAAAGTTCAACTCTGTGAGATGGATGCACACATCACAAAGAAGTTTCTCAGAATGCTTTTGTCTAGTTTTTATGTGAAGATATTTCCTATTTCATCACAGGCCATAAAGCGCTCACAAATATCCCTGTGCAGATTCCACAAAAGGACTGTTTCCAAACTGCTGAATCAAAAGAGGGTTTCAACCCTGTGAGATGAATGCACGCATCACAAAGAAGTTTCTCTGAATGCTGCTGTGTAGTTTTTAAGTGAAGATTTTTCCTTTCTCAAAACAGGCCCAAAGTGCTCTAAATGTCCTCTTTCAGATTCTACAAAAAGACTGTTTCCAACCTGCTCAGTCAAAAGAAAGGTTGAATTCTGTGAGATGAATGTACACATCAAAAGAAAAGTTCCTCAGAATGCCTCTGTCTAGTTTTTATGTGAAGATATTTCTTTATCACCATAGGCCTCAAAAGGTTCGAAAACATCCCTTTGCAGAATGTACAAAAAGACTGTTTCCAAATTGCTCAATCAAAAGAAAGGTTCAACTCTGTGAGATGAATGCAGACATCACAAAGAAGTTTCTCAGAATGCCTCTGTCTAGTTTTTAAGTGAAGATAGTTCCTTTTTCAGCATACACACCAAATATCCATTTGCAGATACTACAAAAAGGGTTTTTCCAAAGTGCTCAATGCAAAGAAAGATTCAACTAGGTGAGAAAAATGCACACGTCACAAAGTATTTTCTCAGAATGCTTCTCTGTAGTTTTTATGGGAAGATATTTCCTTTTCCACCATAGGCTTCAAAGCACTCCAAATATCCAAATGCAGATTCTACAAGAAAAGTGTTTCCAAACTGCTCAATAAAAAGAAAGTTTGAACTCTGTGAGATGAATGCACACTGCACAAAGTAGTTTTCAGAATGCTTCTGTCTAGTTTTCATGTAAAGATATTTCCTTTTTCACCATAAGCCTCAAATTGCTCCAAATATCCCTTTGCAGATTCTACAAAAAGACTGTTTCCAAACTGCTCAATCAAAAGAAAGCTTCTACTCTGTTAGATGAAAGCAGATGTCACACAGTGGTTTCTCAGAAAACTTCTGTCTAGTTTTTTATGTTAAGATATTTCCTATTTCAACATAGGCCATAAAGGACTCACAAATACCCCTGTGCAGAATCTACGAAAAGATTGTTTCCAAACTGCTCCAAAGAATGATTCAACACTGTGAGATGAATGCACACATCACAAAGAAGTTTGTCAGAATGCTTCTGTCTCGTTTTTATGTGAAGATATTTCCTTTTTCACCATAGGCCTCAAAGTGCTCCAAATATCCAATTGCAGATTCTATAAAAAGAGTGTTTCCAACCTGCTCAATCAAAAGAAAGCTTCACCTCTGTGAGGTGAATGTCCACATCACAAGGAAGTTTCTCAGAATGCTTCTGTACAGTTTTTATGGGAAGATATTTCCCATTTCACCATAGACCTCAAAGTGCTCCAAATATCCACTTGCAGATTCGACAAAAAGAGTGTTTCCAACTTGCTCAATCAAAAAAAAAAAAAATGTTCAACTCTGTGAGATGATGGCAGGCATAACAAATTTGTTTCTCAGAATTCTTCTGTCTAGTTTTTATGTAAAGATATTTCCTTTCTCACCATAGGCCTCAAAACACTCCAAATATCCATTTGCAGATCCTACAAAAAGATTGTTCCCAAACTGCTCAAACAAAAGAAATGCTCAACTCTGTGAGTTGAGTGCATACATCAGAAAGGAGTTTCTCAGCAAGCTTCTGTCTAATTTTTATGCGAAGATATCTCCTATTTGACCACAGGCCATAAAGGGCTCACAGATATCCCTGGGCAGATTCTACAAAAAGAGTGTTTATAAACTGCTCAACTAATAGAAAGATTCAACTCTGTGAGATGAATGCACACATCACAAATAAGTTTCTCAGAATGATTCTGTGTCGCTTTTATTTCTACATATTTCCTTTTCACCATAAGCCTCAAACACCTTTGAAATATCCATTTGCAGATTGTACAAAAAGACTGTTTCCAAACTGCTCAATCAAAAGAAAGGTTCAACTGTGTCAGATGAAAGCAAACATCACAAAGAAGTTTCTCAGAATGCTTCTGTCTAGTTTTAATGTGAAGGTAGTTCCTTTTTCACTGTAGGCCTCAAAGCGCTCCAAATATCCATTTGCAGATACTACATAAAGACTGTGTCCAAAGTTCTCAATGCAAAGAAAGGTTCAACTCTTTGAGAACAATACACACGTCACAAACAACTTTCTCAGCATGCCTCTGACTAGTTTTTTGGGAAGATATTTCCTTTTACGCCATAGGCCTCAAAGCACTCCAAATATCCAAATGCAGATTTTACAAAAAGAGTGTTTCCAAACTGCTCTATCAAAAGAAAGTTTGAACTCAGTGAGATGAATGCACACAGCACAAAGAAGTTTGTCAGAATGCTTCTGTCTCGTTTTTATGTGAAGATGTTTCCTTTTTCACCTTAGGCCTCAAAGCACTCCAAATATCCATTTGCAGATTCTACAAAAAGACTGTTTCCAAACTGCTCAATCAAAAGAAAGGCTCTACTCTGTGACATGAAAGCAGATATCACAAAGTAGTTTCTCAGAATCCTTCTGTCTAGTTTTTAGGTGAAGATATTTCCTATTTCAACATAGGCCTTAAAGGGCTCACAAATATCCCTGTGTAGATTCTACGAAAAGATTGCTTCCAAACTGCTCCAAAAAATGGTTCAACTCTGTGAGATGAATACACACATCACAAAGAAGTTTGTCAGAATGCTTCTGTCTCGTTTTTTTGTGAAGATATTTCGTTTTTCACCATGGGCCTCCAAGCGCTCCAAATATCCAATTGCACATTCCATAAAAACAGTGTTTCCAAGCTGCTCAATGAAAAGAAAGTTTCAACTCTGTGAGATGAATGCACTCATCATAATGAAGTTTCTCAAAAGCTTCTGTCTATTTTTTATGTGAAGATGTTTCCTATTTCAATGTAGGCCTCCAAGCCCTCCAAATATCCATTGGCAGATAATACAAAAACACTCTTTCCAAACTGCTCAAACAAAAGAAAAGTTCAACTCTGTGAGATGAAAGCACACATCATAAAGAAGTTTCTCAGTAATCTTCTGTCTAATTTTTATATGAAGATATTTCCTATTTCACCATAAGTCTCAAACCATTCAAAATTTCCCTTTGTGGATTCTACAGAAAGACTCTTTCCAAACTGCTCAACCAAAAGAAAGGTTCAACACTGTGAGATGAATACACACATCACAAAGAAGTTTCTCAGAATACTTCTGTTTGATTTTTATGTGAAGATATTTCCTTATTCAACATATTCCTAAAACCACTCACAAATATCCCTCTGCAGATTCTACAAAGTGACGGTTTCCAAATGTGCTCAACCAAAAGAAACGTTCAACTCTTTTAGTCAAATGCACAGATGACAAAGAAGTTTCTCAGAATGCTTCTGTCTGGTTTTTATGTTAAGATATTTCTTTTTTCACCATAGGACTCAAAGCACTACAAATATCCATTTGCAGATTCTACACAAAGACTGTTTCCAAACTGCTCAATCAAAAGAAAGGTTCAACTCTGTGATGCAAATGCACATATCACAAAGAAGTTTCTCAGAATGCTTCTGTCAATTTTTTATTTGAAGATATTTCCTTTTTCACCATAGGCCTCAGAGCACTCCAAATATCCATTTGGAGATTCTACAAAAAGACCGTTTCCAAACTGCTCGATCGTAACAACAGTTCAACTCTGTGAGATGAAAGAACACATCACAAGGAAGTTACTCAGAATGCTTCCGGCTAGTTTTTACGTGAACATATTTCCCTTTTCACCATAGGCCTCAAAGCACTCCAAATATCCATTTGCACATTCCACAAAAAGACTGTTTCCAGACTGCTCAATCAAAAGAAAGGTTCAACTCTGTGAGATGAATGCACACATCATAATGAAGTGACTCAGAAAGTTTTGGTCTCGTTTTTATGTGAAGATATTTCCTAATTCACCTTGTGCCTCAAACTGCTCACAAATATCCCTTGGCAGATTTTACAAAAAGAATCTTTCCAAACTGCTCAATCAAAAAAGGGGTTCAACTCTGTCATATGAATGCACACATTGCAAGGAAGTTTCTCACAATGTTTCTGTCTAGTTTTTATGTGAGGATATTTCTTTTTTCAAAATAGGCCTTAAACTGCTCACAAATATCCCTCTGCATATTATCGAAAAAGACTGTTTCCAAACAGCTCAATCAAAAGAAAGGTTCAACTCTGTGAGATGAAAGCATACATCACAAAGAAGTCTCTCAGAAAGCTTCTGTCTACTTTTTATGTGAAGATATTTCCTATTACACCATAGGTCATAAAGGGCTCACAAATATCCCTGTGCAGATTCTATGAAAAGAATGTTTGCAAACTGCTCAATCAAAAGCAAGGTTCGACTCTGTGAGATGAATGCACACATCACAAAGAAGTTTCTCAGAATCCTTCTGTCTAGTTCTTCTGTGAAGACATTTCTTTTTCAGCATAGGTCCCAAATGGCTCGGAAATATCCGTGTACAAATTGTACAACAAGATTGTTTCCAAACTGCTCAATCAAAAGAAAGTGTCAACTCTGTGAGATGAATGCACACAGCACAAAGAAGTTTGTCAGAATGCTTCTGTCTCGTTTTTATGTGAAGATGTTTCCTTTTTCACCTTAGGCCTCAAAGCACTCCAAATATCCACTTGCAGATTCTACAAAAAGACTGTTTCCAAACTGCTCAATCAAAAGAAAGGCTCTACTCTGTGACATGAAAGCAGATATCACAAAGTAGTTTCTCAGAATCCTTCTGTCTAGTTTTTAGGTGAAGATATTTCCTATTTCAACATAGGCCTTAAAGGGCTCACAAATATCCCTGTGTAGATTCTACGAAAAGATTGCTTCCAAACTGCTCCAAAAAATGGTTCAACTCTGTGAGATGAATACACACATCACAAAGAAGTTTGTCAGAATGCTTCTGTCTCGTTTTTTTGTGAGGATATTTCGTTTTTCACCATGGGCCTCCAAGCGCTCCAAATATCCAATTGCACATTCCATAAAAACAGTGTTTCCAAGCTGCTCAATGAAAAGAAAGTTTCAACTCTGTGAGATGAATGCACTCATCATAATGAAGTTTCTCAAAAGCTTCTGTCTATTTTTTATGTGAAGATGTTTCCTATTTCAATGTAGGCCTCCAAGCCCTCCAAATATCCATTGGCAGATAATACAAAAACACTCTTTCCAAACTGCTCAAACAAAAGAAAAGTTCAACTCTGTGAGATGAAAGCACACATCATAAAGAAGTTTCTCAGTAATCTTCTGTCTAATTTTTATATGAAGATATTTCCTATTTCACCATAAGTCTCAAACCATTCAAAATTTCCCTTTGTGGATTCTACAGAAAGACTCTTTCCAAACTGCTCAACCAAAAGAAAGGTTCAACACTGTGAGATGAATACACACATCACAAAGAAGTTTCTCAGAATACTTCTGTTTGATTTTTATGTGAAGATATTTCCTTATTCAACATATTCCTAAAACCACTCACAAATATCCCTCTGCAGATTCTACAAAGTGACGGTTTCCAAATGTGCTCAACCAAAAGAAACGTTCAACTCTTTTAGTCAAATGCACAGACCACAAAGAAGTTTCTCAGAATGCTTCTGTCTGGTTTTTATGTTAAGATATTTCTTTTTTCACCATAGGACTCAAAGCACTACAAATATCCATTTGCAGATTCTACACAAAGACTGTTTCCAAACTGCTCAATCAAAAGAAAGGTTCAACTCTGTGATGCAAATGCACATATCACAAAGAAGTTTCTCAGAATGCTTCTGTCAATTTTTTATTTGAAGATATTTCCTTTTTCACCATAGGCCTCAGAGCACTCCAAATATCCATTTGGAGATTCTACAAAAAGACCGTTTCCAAACTGCTCGATCGTAACAACAGTTCAACTCTGTGAGATGAAAGAACACATCACAAGGAAGTTACTCAGAATGCTTCCGGCTAGTTTTTACGTGAACATATTTCCCTTTTCACCATAGGCCTCAAAGCACTCCAAATATCCATTTGCACATTCCACAAAAAGACTGTTTCCAGACTGCTCAATCAAAAGAAAGGTTCAACTCTGTGAGATGAATGCACACATCATAATGAAGTGACTCAGAAAGTTTTGGTCTCGTTTTTATGTGAAGATATTTCCTAATTCACCTTGTGCCTCAAACTGCTCACAAATATCCCTTGGCAGATTTTACAAAAAGAATCTTTCCAAACTGCTCAATCAAAAAAGGGGTTCAACTCTGTCATATGAATGCACACATTGCAAGGAAGTTTCTCACAATGTTTCTGTCTAGTTTTTATGTGAGGATATTTCTTTTTTCAAAATAGGCCTTAAACTGCTCACAAATATCCCTCTGCATATTATCGAAAAAGACTGTTTCCAAACAGCTCAATCAAAAGAAAGGTTCAACTCTGTGAGATGAAAGCATACATCACAAAGAAGTCTCTCAGAAAGCTTCTGTCTACTTTTTATGTGAAGATATTTCCTATTACACCATAGGTCATAAAGGGCTCACAAATATCCCTGTGCAGATTCTATGAAAAGAATGTTTGCAAACTGCTCAATCAAAAGCAAGGTTCGACTCTGTGAGATGAATGCACACATCACAAAGAAGTTTCTCAGAATCCTTCTGTCTAGTTCTTCTGTGAAGACATTTCTTTTTCAGCATAGGTCCCAAATGGCTCGGAAATATCCGTGTACAAATTGTACAACAAGATTGTTTCCAAACTGCTCAATCAAAAGAAAGTGTCAACTCTGTGAGATGAATGCACACAGCACAAAGAAGTTTGTCAGAATGCTTCTGTCTCGTTTTTATGTGAAGATGTTTCCTTTTTCACCTTAGGCCTCAAAGCACTCCAAATATCCACTTGCAGATTCTACAAAAAGACTGTTTCCAAACTGCTCAATCAAAAGAAAGGCTCTACTCTGTGACATGAAAGCAGATATCACAAAGTAGTTTCTCAGAATCCTTCTGTCTAGTTTTTAGGTGAAGATATTTCCTATTTCAACATAGGCCTTAAAGGGCTCACAAATATCCCTGTGTAGATTCTACGAAAAGATTGCTTCCAAACTGCTCCAAAAAATGGTTCAACTCTGTGAGATGAATACACACATCACAAAGAAGTTTGTCAGAATGCTTCTGTCTCGTTTTTTTGTGAGGATATTTCGTTTTTCACCATGGGCCTCCAAGCGCTCCAAATATCCAATTGCACATTCCATAAAAACAGTGTTTCCAAGCTGCTCAATGAAAAGAAAGTTTCAACTCTGTGAGATGAATGCACTCATCATAATGAAGTTTCTCAAAAGCTTCTGTCTATTTTTTATGTGAAGATGTTTCCTATTTCAATGTAGGCCTCCAAGCCCTCCAAATATCCATTGGCAGATAATACAAAAACACTCTTTCCAAACTGCTCAAACAAAAGAAAAGTTCAACTCTGTGAGATGAAAGCACACATCATAAAGAAGTTTCTCAGTAATCTTCTGTCTAATTTTTATATGAAGATATTTCCTATTTCACCATAAGTCTCAAACCATTCAAAATTTCCCTTTGTGGATTCTACAGAAAGACTCTTTCCAAACTGCTCAACCAAAAGAAAGGTTCAACACTGTGAGATGAATACACACATCACAAAGAAGTTTCTCAGAATACTTCTGTTTGATTTTTATGTGAAGATATTTCCTTATTCAACATATTCCTAAAACCACTCACAAATATCCCTCTGCAGATTCTACAAAGTGACGGTTTCCAAATGTGCTCAACCAAAAGAAACGTTCAACTCTTTTAGTCAAATGCACAGATGACAAAGAAGTTTCTCAGAATGCTTCTGTCTGGTTTTTATGTTAAGATATTTCTTTTTTCACCATAGGACTCAAAGCACTACAAATATCCATTTGCAGATTCTACACAAAGACTGTTTCCAAACTGCTCAATCAAAAGAAAGGTTCAACTCTGTGATGCAAATGCACATATCACAAAGAAGTTTCTCAGAATGCTTCTGTCAATTTTTTATTTGAAGATATTTCCTTTTTCACCATAGGCCTCAGAGCACTCCAAATATCCATTTGGAGATTCTACAAAAAGACCGTTTCCAAACTGCTCGATCGTAACAACAGTTCAACTCTGTGAGATGAAAGAACACATCACAAGGAAGTTACTCAGAATGCTTCCGGCTAGTTTTTACGTGAACATATTTCCCTTTTCACCATAGGCCTCAAAGCACTCCAAATATCCATTTGCACATTCCACAAAAAGACTGTTTCCAGACTGCTCAATCAAAAGAAAGGTTCAACTCTGTGAGATGAATGCACACATCATAATGAAGTGACTCAGAAAGTTTTGGTCTCGTTTTTATGTGAAGATATTTCCTAATTCACCTTGTGCCTCAAACTGCTCACAAATATCCCTTGGCAGATTTTACAAAAAGAATCTTTCCAAACTGCTCAATCAAAAAAGGGGTTCAACTCTGTCATATGAATGCACACATTGCAAGGAAGTTTCTCACAATGTTTCTGTCTAGTTTTTATGTGAGGATATTTCTTTTTTCAAAATAGGCCTTAAACTGCTCACAAATATCCCTCTGCATATTATCGAAAAAGACTGTTTCCAAACAGCTCAATCAAAAGAAAGGTTCAACTCTGTGAGATGAAAGCATACATCACAAAGAAGTCTCTCAGAAAGCTTCTGTCTACTTTTTATGTGAAGATATTTCCTATTACACCATAGGTCATAAAGGGCTCACAAATATCCCTGTGCAGATTCTATGAAAAGAATGTTTGCAAACTGCTCAATCAAAAGCAAGGTTCGACTCTGTGAGATGAATGCACACATCACAAAGAAGTTTCTCAGAATCCTTCTGTCTAGTTCTTCTGTGAAGACATTTCTTTTTCAGCATAGGTCCCAAATGGCTCGGAAATATCCGTGTACAAATTGTACAACAAGATTGTTTCCAAACTGCTCAATCAAAAGAAAGTGTCAACTCTGTGAGATGAATGCACACAGCACAAAGAAGTTTGTCAGAATGCTTCTGTCTCGTTTTTATGTGAAGATGTTTCCTTTTTCACCTTAGGCCTCAAAGCACTCCAAATATCCACTTGCAGATTCTACAAAAAGACTGTTTCCAAACTGCTCAATCAAAAGAAAGGCTCTACTCTGTGACATGAAAGCAGATATCACAAAGTAGTTTCTCAGAATCCTTCTGTCTAGTTTTTAGGTGAAGATATTTCCTATTTCAACATAGGCCTTAAAGGGCTCACAAATATCCCTGTGTAGATTCTACGAAAAGATTGCTTCCAAACTGCTCCAAAAAATGGTTCAACTCTGTGAGATGAATACACACATCACAAAGAAGTTTGTCAGAATGCTTCTGTCTCGTTTTTTTGTGAGGATATTTCGTTTTTCACCATGGGCCTCCAAGCGCTCCAAATATCCAATTGCACATTCCATAAAAACAGTGTTTCCAAGCTGCTCAATGAAAAGAAAGTTTCAACTCTGTGAGATGAATGCACTCATCATAATGAAGTTTCTCAAAAGCTTCTGTCTATTTTTTATGTGAAGATGTTTCCTATTTCAATGTAGGCCTCCAAGCCCTCCAAATATCCATTGGCAGATAATACAAAAACACTCTTTCCAAACTGCTCAAACAAAAGAAAAGTTTAACTCTGTGAGATGAAAGCACACATCATAAAGAAGTTTCTCAGTAATCTTCTGTCTAATTTTTATATGAAGATATTTCCTATTTCACCATAAGTCTCAAACCATTCAAAATTTCCCTTTGTGGATTCTACAGAAAGACTCTTTCCAAACTGCTCAACCAAAAGAAAGGTTCAACACTGTGAGATGAATACACACATCACAAAGAAGTTTCTCAGAATACTTCTGTTTGATTTTTATGTGAAGATATTTCCTTATTCAACATATTCCTAAAACCACTCACAAATATCCCTCTGCAGATTCTACAAAGTGACGGTTTCCAAATGTGCTCAACCAAAAGAAACGTTCAACTCTTTTAGTCAAATGCACAGATGACAAAGAAGTTTCTCAGAATGCTTCTGTCTGGTTTTTATGTTAAGATATTTCTTTTTTCACCATAGGACTCAAAGCACTACAAATATCCATTTGCAGATTCTACACAAAGACTGTTTCCAAACTGCTCAATCAAAAGAAAGGTTCAACTCTGTGATGCAAATGCACATATCACAAAGAAGTTTCTCAGAATGCTTCTGTCAATTTTTTATTTGAAGATATTTCCTTTTTCACCATAGGCCTCAGAGCACTCCAAATATCCATTTGGAGATTCTACAAAAAGACCGTTTCCAAACTGCTCGATCGTAACAACAGTTCAACTCTGTGAGATGAAAGAACACATCACAAGGAAGTTACTCAGAATGCTTCCGGCTAGTTTTTACGTGAACATATTTCCCTTTTCACCATAGGCCTCAAAGCACTCCAAATATCCATTTGCACATTCCACAAAAAGACTGTTTCCAGACTGCTCAATCAAAAGAAAGGTTCAACTCTGTGAGATGAATGCACACATCATAATGAAGTGACTCAGGAAGTTTTGGTCTCGTTTTTATGTGAAGATATTTCCTAATTCACCTTGTGCCTCAAACTGCTCACAAATATCCCTTGGCAGATTTTACAAAAAGAGTCTTTCCAAACTGCTCAATCAAAAAACGGGTTCAACTCTGTCATATGAATGCACACATTGCAAGGAAGTTTCTCACAATGTTTCTGTCTAGTTTTTATGTGAGGATATTTCTTTTTTCAAAATAGGCCTTAAACTGCTCACAAATATCCCTCTGCATATTATCGAAAAAGACTGTTTCCAAACAGCTCAATCAAAAGAAAGGTTCAACTCTGTGAGATGAAAGCATACATCACAAAGAAGTCTCTCAGAAAGCTTCTGTCTACTTTTTATGTGAAGATATTTCCTATTACACCATAGGTCATAAAGGGCTCACAAATATCCCTGTGCAGATTCTATGAAAAGAATGTTTGCAAACTGCTCAATCAAAGGCAAGGTTCGACTCTGTGAGATGAATGCACACATCACAAAGAAGTTTCTCAGAATCCTTCTGTCTAGTTCTTCTGTGAAGACATTTCTTTTTCAGCATAGGTCCCAAATGGCTCGGAAATATCCGTGTACAAATTGTACAACAAGATTGTTTCCAAACTGCTCAATCAAAAGAAAGTGTCAACTCTGTGAGATGAATGCACACAGCACAAAGAAGTTTGTCAGAATGCTTCTGTCTCGTTTTTATGTGAAGATGTTTCCTTTTTCACCTTAGGCCTCAAAGCACTCCAAATATCCACTTGCAGATTCTACAAAAAGACTGTTTCCAAACTGCTCAATCAAAAGAAAGGCTCTACTCTGTGACATGAAAGCAGATATCACAAAGTCGTTTCTCAGAATCCTTCTGTCTAGTTTTTAGGTGAAGATATTTCCTATTTCAACATAGGCCTTAAAGGGCTCACAAATATCCCTGTGTAGATTCTACGAAAAGATTGCTTCCAAACTGCTCCAAAAAATGGTTCAACTCTGTGAGATGAATACACACATCACAAAGAAGTTTGTCAGAATGCTTCTGTCTCGTTTTTTTGTGAGGATATTTCGTTTTTCACCATGGGCCTCCAAGCGCTCCAAATATCCAATTGCACATTCCATAAAAACAGTGTTTCCAAGCTGCTCAATGAAAAGAAAGTTTCAACTCTGTGAGATGAATGCACTCATCATAATGAAGTTTCTCAAAAGCTTCTGTCTATTTTTTATGTGAAGATGTTTCCTATTTCAATGTAGGCCTCCAAGCCCTCCAAATATCCATTGGCAGATAATACAAAAACACTCTTTCCAAACTGCTCAAACAAAAGAAAAGTTCAACTCTGTGAGATGAAAGCACACATCATAAAGAAGTTTCTCAGTAATCTTCTGTCTAATTTTTATATGAAGATATTTCCTATTTCACCATAAGTCTCAAACCATTCAAAATTTCCCTTTGTGGATTCTACAGAAAGACTCTTTCCAAACTGCTCAACCAAAAGAAAGGTTCAACACTGTGAGATGAATACACACATCACAAAGAAGTTTCTCAGAATACTTCTGTTTGATTTTTATGTGAAGATATTTCCTTATTCAACATATTCCTAAAACCACTCACAAATATCCCTCTGCAGATTCTACAAAGTGACGGTTTCCAAATGTGCTCAACCAAAAGAAACGTTCAACTCTTTTAGTCAAATGCACAGATGACAAAGAAGTTTCTCAGAATGCTTCTGTCTGGTTTTTATGTTAAGATATTTCTTTTTTCACCATAGGACTCAAAGCACTACAAATATCCATTTGCAGATTCTACACAAAGACTGTTTCCAAACTGCTCAATCAAAAGAAAGGTTCAACTCTGTGATGCAAATGCACATATCACAAAGAAGTTTCTCAGAATGCTTCTGTCAATTTTTTATTTGAAGATATTTCCTTTTTCACCATAGGCCTCAGAGCACTCCAAATATCCATTTGGAGATTCTACAAAAAGACCGTTTCCAAACTGCTCGATCGTAACAACAGTTCAACTCTGTGAGATGAAAGAACACATCACAAGGAAGTTACTCAGAATGCTTCCGGCTAGTTTTTACGTGAACATATTTCCCTTTTCACCATAGGCCTCAAAGCACTCCAAATATCCATTTGCACATTCCACAAAAAGACTGTTTCCAGACTGCTCAATCAAAAGAAAGGTTCAACTCTGTGAGATGAATGCACACATCATAATGAAGTGACTCAGAAAGTTTTGGTCTCGTTTTTATGTGAAGATATTTCCTAATTCACCTTGTGCCTCAAACTGCTCACAAATATCCCTTGGCAGATTTTACAAAAAGAATCTTTCCAAACTGCTCAATCAAAAAAGGGGTTCAACTCTGTCATATGAATGCACACATTGCAAGGAAGTTTCTCACAATGTTTCTGTCTAGTTTTTATGTGAGGATATTTCTTTTTTCAAAATAGGCCTTAAACTGCTCACAAATATCCCTCTGCATATTATCGAAAAAGACTGTTTCCAAACAGCTCAATCAAAAGAAAGGTTCAACTCTGTGAGATGAAAGCATACATCACAAAGAAGTCTCTCAGAAAGCTTCTGTCTACTTTTTATGTGAAGATATTTCCTATTACACCATAGGTCATGAAGGGCTCACAAATATCCCTGTGCAGATTCTATGAAAAGAATGTTTGCAAACTGCTCAATCAAAAGCAAGGTTCGACTCTGTGAGATGAATGCACACATCACAAAGAAGTTTCTCAGAATCCTTCTGTCTAGTTCTTCTGTGAAGACATTTCTTTTTCAGCATAGGTCCCAAATGGCTCGGAAATATCCGTGTACAAATTGTACAACAAGATTGTTTCCAAACTGCTCAATCAAAAGAAAGTGTCAACTCTGTGAGATGAATGCACACAGCACAAAGAAGTTTGTCAGAATGCTTCTGTCTCGTTTTTATGTGAAGATGTTTCCTTTTTCACCTTAGGCCTCAAAGCACTCCAAATATCCACTTGCAGATTCTACAAAAAGACTGTTTCCAAACTGCTCAATCAAAAGAAAGGCTCTACTCTGTGACATGAAAGCAGATATCACAAAGTAGTTTCTCAGAATCCTTCTGTCTAGTTTTTAGGTGAAGATATTTCCTATTTCAACATAGGCCTTAAAGGGCTCACAAATATCCCTGTGTAGATTCTACGAAAAGATTGCTTCCAAACTGCTCCAAAAAATGGTTCAACTCTGTGAGATGAATACACACATCACAAAGAAGTTTGTCAGAATGCTTCTGTCTCGTTTTTTTGTGAAGATATTTCGTTTTTCACCATGGGCCTCCAAGCGCTCCAAATATCCAATTGCACATTCCATAAAAACAGTGTTTCCAAGCTGCTCAATGAAAAGAAAGTTTCAACTCTGTGAGATGAATGCACTCATCATAATGAAGTTTCTCAAAAGCTTCTGTCTATTTTTTATGTGAAGATGTTTCCTATTTCAATGTAGGCCTCCAAGCCCTCCAAATATCCATTGGCAGATAATACAAAAACACTCTTTCCAAACTGCTCAAACAAAAGAAAAGTTCAACTCTGTGAGATGAAAGCACACATCATAAAGAAGTTTCTCAGTAATCTTCTGTCTAATTTTTATATGAAGATATTTCCTATTTCACCATAAGTCTCAAACCATTCAAAATTTCCCTTTGTGGATTCTACAGAAAGACTCTTTCCAAACTGCTCAACCAAAAGAAAGGTTCAACACTGTGAGATGAATACACACATCACAAAGAAGTTTCTCAGAATACTTCTGTTTGATTTTTATGTGAAGATATTTCCTTATTCAACATATTCCTAAAACCACTCACAAATATCCCTCTGCAGATTCTACAAAGTGACGGTTTCCAAATGTGCTCAACCAAAAGAAACGTTCAACTCTTTTAGTCAAATGCACAGACCACAAAGAAGTTTCTCAGAATGCTTCTGTCTGGTTTTTATGTTAAGATATTTCTTTTTTCACCATAGGACTCAAAGCACTACAAATATCCATTTGCAGATTCTACACAAAGACTGTTTCCAAACTGCTCAATCAAAAGAAAGGTTCAACTCTGTGATGCAAATGCACATATCACAAAGAAGTTTCTCAGAAT
The DNA here is from genome assembly GCF_028858775.2 of Pan troglodytes. NCBI lineage: Eukaryota > Metazoa > Chordata > Mammalia > Primates > Hominidae > Pan > Pan troglodytes. The sequence goes on along the minus strand of NC_072398.2, from coordinate 100,691,977 downwards.
GCTTCTGTCAATTTTTTATTTGAAGATATTTCCTTTTTCACCATAGGCCTCAGAGCACTCCAAATATCCATTTGGAGATTCTACAAAAAGACCGTTTCCAAACTGCTCGATCGTAACAACAGTTCAACTCTGTGAGATGAAAGAACACATCACAAGGAAGTTACTCAGAATGCTTCCGGCTAGTTTTTACGTGAACATATTTCCCTTTTCACCATAGGCCTCAAAGCACTCCAAATATCCATTTGCACATTCCACAAAAAGACTGTTTCCAGACTGCTCAATCAAAAGAAAGGTTCAACTCTGTGAGATGAATGCACACATCATAATGAAGTGACTCAGAAAGTTTTGGTCTCGTTTTTATGTGAAGATATTTCCTAATTCACCTTGTGCCTCAAACTGCTCACAAATATCCCTTGGCAGATTTTACAAAAAGAATCTTTCCAAACTGCTCAATCAAAAAAGGGGTTCAACTCTGTCATATGAATGCACACATTGCAAGGAAGTTTCTCACAATGTTTCTGTCTAGTTTTTATGTGAGGATATTTCTTTTTTCAAAATAGGCCTTAAACTGCTCACAAATATCCCTCTGCATATTATCGAAAAAGACTGTTTCCAAACAGCTCAATCAAAAGAAAGGTTCAACTCTGTGAGATGAAAGCATACATCACAAAGAAGTCTCTCAGAAAGCTTCTGTCTACTTTTTATGTGAAGATATTTCCTATTACACCATAGGTCATGAAGGGCTCACAAATATCCCTGTGCAGATTCTATGAAAAGAATGTTTGCAAACTGCTCAATCAAAAGCAAGGTTCGACTCTGTGAGATGAATGCACACATCACAAAGAAGTTTCTCAGAATCCTTCTGTCTAGTTCTTCTGTGAAGACATTTCTTTTTCAGCATAGGTCCCAAATGGCTCGGAAATATCCGTGTACAAATTGTACAACAAGATTGTTTCCAAACTGCTCAATCAAAAGAAAGTGTCAACTCTGTGAGATGAATGCACACAGCACAAAGAAGTTTGTCAGAATGCTTCTGTCTCGTTTTTATGTGAAGATGTTTCCTTTTTCACCTTAGGCCTCAAAGCACTCCAAATATCCACTTGCAGATTCTACAAAAAGACTGTTTCCAAACTGCTCAATCAAAAGAAAGGCTCTACTCTGTGACATGAAAGCAGATATCACAAAGTAGTTTCTCAGAATCCTTCTGTCTAGTTTTTAGGTGAAGATATTTCCTATTTCAACATAGGCCTTAAAGGGCTCACAAATATCCCTGTGTAGATTCTACGAAAAGATTGCTTCCAAACTGCTCCAAAAAATGGTTCAACTCTGTGAGATGAATACACACATCACAAAGAAGTTTGTCAGAATGCTTCTGTCTCGTTTTTTTGTGAAGATATTTCGTTTTTCACCATGGGCCTCCAAGCGCTCCAAATATCCAATTGCACATTCCATAAAAACAGTGTTTCCAAGCTTCTCAATGAAAAGAAAGTTTCAACTCTGTGAGATGAATGCACTCATCATAATGAAGTTTCTCAAAAGCTTCTGTCTATTTTTTATGTGAAGATGTTTCCTATTTCAATGTAGGCCTCCAAGCCCTCCAAATATCCATTGGCAGATAATACAAAAACACTCTTTCCAAACTGCTCAAACAAAAGAAAAGTTCAACTCTGTGAGATGAAAGCACACATCATAAAGAAGTTTCTCAGTAATCTTCTGTCTAATTTTTATATGAAGATATTTCCTATTTCACCATAAGTCTCAAACCATTCAAAATTTCCCTTTGTGGATTCTACAGAAAGACTCTTTCCAAACTGCTCAACCAAAAGAAAGGTTCAACACTGTGAGATGAATACACACATCACAAAGAAGTTTCTCAGAATACTTCTGTTTGATTTTTATGTGAAGATATTTCCTTATTCAACATATTCCTAAAACCACTCACAAATATCCCTCTGCAGATTCTACAAAGTGACGGTTTCCAAATGTGCTCAACCAAAAGAAACGTTCAACTCTTTTAGTCAAATGCACAGACCACAAAGAAGTTTCTCAGAATGCTTCTGTCTGGTTTTTATGTTAAGATATTTCTTTTTTCACCATAGGACTCAAAGCACTACAAATATCCATTTGCAGATTCTACACAAAGACTGTTTCCAAACTGCTGAATCAAAAGAAAGGTTCAACTCTGTGATGCAAATGCACATATCACAAAGAAGTTTCTCAGAATGCTTCTGTCAATTTTTTATTTGAAGATATTTCCTTTTTCACCATAGGCCTCAGAGCACTCCAAATATCCATTTGGAGATTCTACAAAAAGACCGTTTCCAAACTGCTCGATCGTAACAACAGTTCAACTCTGTGAGATGAAAGAACACATCACAAGGAAGTTACTCAGAATGCTTCCGGCTAGTTTTTACGTGAACATATTTCCCTTTTCACCATAGGCCTCAAAGCACTCCAAATATCCATTTGCACATTCCACAAAAAGACTGTTTCCAGACTGCTCAATCAAAAGAAAGGTTCAACTCTGTGAGATGAATGCACACATCATAATGAAGTGACTCAGAAAGTTTTGGTCTCGTTTTTATGTGAAGATATTTCCTAATTCACCTTGTGCCTCAAACTGCTCACAAATATCCCTTGGCAGATTTTACAAAAAGAATCTTTCCAAACTGCTCAATCAAAAAAGGGGTTCAACTCTGTCATATGAATGCACACATTGCAAGGAAGTTTCTCACAATGTTTCTGTCTAGTTTTTATGTGAGGATATTTCTTTTTTCAAAATAGGCCTTAAACTGCTCACAAATATCCCTCTGCATATTATCGAAAAAGACTGTTTCCAAACAGCTCAATCAAAAGAAAGGTTCAACTCTGTGAGATGAAAGCATACATCACAAAGAAGTCTCTCAGAAAGCTTCTGTCTACTTTTTATGTGAAGATATTTCCTATTACACCATAGGTCATGAAGGGCTCACAAATATCCCTGTGCAGATTCTATGAAAAGAATGTTTGCAAACTGCTCAATCAAAAGCAAGGTTCGACTCTGTGAGATGAATGCACACATCACAAAGAAGTTTCTCAGAATCCTTCTGTCTAGTTCTTCTGTGAAGACATTTCTTTTTCAGCATAGGTCCCAAATGGCTCGGAAATATCCGTGTACAAATTGTACAACAAGATTGTTTCCAAACTGCTCAATCAAAAGAAAGTGTCAACTCTGTGAGATGAATGCACACAGCACAAAGAAGTTTGTCAGAATGCTTCTGTCTCGTTTTTATGTGAAGATGTTTCCTTTTTCACCTTAGGCCTCAAAGCACTCCAAATATCCACTTGCAGATTCTACAAAAAGACTGTTTCCAAACTGCTCAATCAAAAGAAAGGCTCTACTCTGTGACATGAAAGCAGATATCACAAAGTAGTTTCTCAGAATCCTTCTGTCTAGTTTTTAGGTGAAGATATTTCCTATTTCAACATAGGCCTTAAAGGGCTCACAAATATCCCTGTGTAGATTCTACGAAAAGATTGCTTCCAAACTGCTCCAAAAAATGGTTCAACTCTGTGAGATGAATACACACATCACAAAGAAGTTTGTCAGAATGCTTCTGTCTCGTTTTTTTGTGAAGATATTTCGTTTTTCACCATGGGCCTCCAAGCGCTCCAAATATCCAATTGCACATTCCATAAAAACAGTGTTTCCAAGCTGCTCAATGAAAAGAAAGTTTCAACTCTGTGAGATGAATGACATCATAATGAAGTTTCTCAAAAGCTTCTGTCTATTTTTTATGTGAAGATGTTTCCTATTTCAATGTAGGCCTCCAAGCCCTCCAAATATCCATTGGCAGATAATACAAAAACACTCTTTCCAAACTGCTCAAACAAAAGAAAAGTTCAACTCTGTGAGATGAAAGCACACATCATAAAGAAGTTTCTCAGTAATCTTCTGTCTAATTTTTATATGAAGATATTTCCTATTTCACCATAAGTCTGAAACCATTCAAAATTTCCCTTTGTGGATTCTACAGAAAGACTCTTTCCAAACTGCTCAACCAAAAGAAAGGTTCAACACTGTGAGATGAATACACACATCACAAAGAAGTTTCTCAGAATACTTCTGTTTGATTTTTATGTGAAGATATTTCCTTATTCAACATATTCCTAAAACCACTCACAAATATCCCTCTGCAGATTCTACAAAGTGACGGTTTCCAAATGTGCTCAACCAAAAGAAACGTTCAACTCTTTTAGTCAAATGCACAGACCACAAAGAAGTTTCTCAGAATGCTTCTGTCTGGTTTTTATGTTAAGATATTTCTTTTTTCACCATAGGACTCAAAGCACTACAAATATCCATTTGCAGATTCTACACAAAGACTGTTTCCAAACTGCTCAATCAAAAGAAAGGTTCAACTCTGTGATGCAAATGCACATATCACAAAGAAGTTTCTCAGAATGCTTCTGTCAATTTTTTATTTGAAGATATTTCCTTTTTCACCATAGGCCTCAGAGCACTCCAAATATCCATTTGGAGATTCTACAAAAAGACCGTTTCCAAACTGCTCGATCGTAACAACAGTTCAACTCTGTGAGATGAAAGAACACATCACAAGGAAGTTACTCAGAATGCTTCCGGCTAGTTTTTACGTGAACATATTTCCCTTTTCACCATAGGCCTCAAAGCACTCCAAATATCCATTTGCACATTCCACAAAAAGACTGTTTCCAGACTGCTCAATCAAAAGAAAGGTTCAACTCTGTGAGATGAATGCACACATCATAATGAAGTGACTCAGAAAGTTTTGGTCTCGTTTTTATGTGAAGATATTTCCTAATTCACCTTGTGCCTCAAACTGCTCACAAATATCCCTTGGCAGATTTTACAAAAAGAATCTTTCCAAACTGCTCAATCAAAAAAGGGGTTCAACTCTGTCATATGAATGCACACATTGCAAGGAAGTTTCTCACAATGTTTCTGTCTAGTTTTTATGTGAGGATATTTCTTTTTTCAAAATAGGCCTTAAACTGCTCACAAATATCCCTCTGCATATTATCGAAAAAGACTGTTTCCAAACAGCTCAATCAAAAGAAAGGTTCAACTCTGTGAGATGAAAGCATACATCACAAAGAAGTCTCTCAGAAAGCTTCTGTCTACTTTTTATGTGAAGATATTTCCTATTACACCATAGGTCATAAAGGGCTCACAAATATCCCTGTGCAGATTCTATGAAAAGAATGTTTGCAAACTGCTCAATCAAAAGCAAGGTTCGACTCTGTGAGATGAATGCACACATCACAAAGAAGTTTCTCAGAATCCTTCTGTCTAGTTCTTCTGTGAAGACATTTCTTTTTCAGCATAGGTCCCAAATGGCTCGGAAATATCCGTGTACAAATTGTACAACAAGATTGTTTCCAAACTGCTCAATCAAAAGAAAGTGTCAACTCTGTGAGATGAATGCACACAGCACAAAGAAGTTTGTCAGAATGCTTCTGTCTCGTTTTTATGTGAAGATGTTTCCTTTTTCACCTTAGGCCTCAAAGCACTCCAAATATCCACTTGCAGATTCTACAAAAAGACTGTTTCCAAACTGCTCAATCAAAAGAAAGGCTCTACTCTGTGACATGAAAGCAGATATCACAAAGTAGTTTCTCAGAATCCTTCTGTCTAGTTTTTAGGTGAAGATATTTCCTATTTCAACATAGGCCTTAAAGGGCTCACAAATATCCCTGTGTAGATTCTACGAAAAGATTGCTTCCAAACTGCTCCAAAAAATGGTTCAACTCTGTGAGATGAATACACACATCACAAAGAAGTTTGTCAGAATGCTTCTGTCTCGTTTTTTTTGTGAAGATATTTCGTTTTTCACCATGGGCCTCCAAGCGCTCCAAATATCCAATTGCACATTCCATAAAAACAGTGTTTCCAAGCTGCTCAATGAAAAGAAAGTTTCAACTCTGTGAGATGAATGCACTCATCATAATGAAGTTTCTCAAAAGCTTCTGTCTATTTTTTATGTGAAGATGTTTCCTATTTCAATGTAGGCCTCCAAGCCCTCCAAATATCCATTGGCAGATAATACAAAAACACTCTTTCCAAACTGCTCAAACAAAAGAAAAGTTCAACTCTGTGAGATGAAAGCACACATCATAAAGAAGTTTCTCAGTAATCTTCTGTCTAATTTTTATATGAAGATATTTCCTATTTCACCATAAGTCTCAAACCATTCAAAATTTCCCTTTGTGGATTCTACAGAAAGACTCTTTCCAAACTGCTCAACCAAAAGAAAGGTTCAACACTGTGAGATGAATACACACATCACAAAGAAGTTTCTCAGAATACTTCTGTTTGATTTTTATGTGAAGATATTTCCTTATTCAACATATTCCTAAAACCACTCACAAATATCCCTCTGCAGATTCTACAAAGTGACGGTTTCCAAATGTGCTCAACCAAAAGAAACGTTCAACTCTTTTAGTCAAATGCACAGACCACAAAGAAGTTTCTCAGAATGCTTCTGTCTGGTTTTTATGTTAAGATATTTCTTTTTTCACCATAGGACTCAAAGCACTACAAATATCCATTTGCAGATTCTACACAAAGACTGTTTCCAAACTGCTGAATCAAAAGAAAGGTTCAACTCTGTGATGCAAATGCACATATCACAAAGAAGTTTCTCAGAATGCTTCTGTCAATTTTTTATTTGAAGATATTTCCTTTTTCACCATAGGCCTCAGAGCACTCCAAATATCCATTTGGAGATTCTACAAAAAGACCGTTTCCAAACTGCTCGATCGTAACAACAGTTCAACTCTGTGAGATGAAAGAACACATCACAAGGAAGTTACTCAGAATGCTTCCGGCTAGTTTTTACGTGAACATATTTCCCTTTTCACCATAGGCCTCAAAGCACTCCAAATATCCATTTGCACATTCCACAAAAAGACTGTTTCCAGACTGCTCAATCAAAAGAAAGGTTCAACTCTGTGAGATGAATGCACACATCATAATGAAGTGACTCAGAAAGTTTTGGTCTCGTTTTTATGTGAAGATATTTCCTAATTCACCTTGTGCCTCAAACTGCTCACAAATATCCCTTGGCAGATTTTACAAAAAGAATCTTTCCAAACTGCTCAATCAAAAAAGGGGTTCAACTCTGTCATATGAATGCACACATTGCAAGGAAGTTTCTCACAATGTTTCTGTCTAGTTTTTATGTGAGGATATTTCTTTTTTCAAAATAGGCCTTAAACTGCTCACAAATATCCCTCTGCATATTATCGAAAAAGACTGTTTCCAAACAGCTCAATCAAAAGAAAGGTTCAACTCTGTGAGATGAAAGCATACATCACAAAGAAGTCTCTCAGAAAGCTTCTGTCTACTTTTTATGTGAAGATATTTCCTATTACACCATAGGTCATGAAGGGCTCACAAATATCCCTGTGCAGATTCTATGAAAAGAATGTTTGCAAACTGCTCAATCAAAAGCAAGGTTCGACTCTGTGAGATGAATGCACACATCACAAAGAAGTTTCTCAGAATCCTTCTGTCTAGTTCTTCTGTGAAGACATTTCTTTTTCAGCATAGGTCCCAAATGGCTCGGAAATATCCGTGTACAAATTGTACAACAAGATTGTTTCCAAACTGCTCAATCAAAAGAAAGTGTCAACTCTGTGAGATGAATGCACACAGCACAAAGAAGTTTGTCAGAATGCTTCTGTCTCGTTTTTATGTGAAGATGTTTCCTTTTTCACCTTAGGCCTCAAAGCACTCCAAATATCCACTTGCAGATTCTACAAAAAGACTGTTTCCAAACTGCTCAATCAAAAGAAAGGCTCTACTCTGTGACATGAAAGCAGATATCACAAAGTAGTTTCTCAGAATCCTTCTGTCTAGTTTTTAGGTGAAGATATTTCCTATTTCAACATAGGCCTTAAAGGGCTCACAAATATCCCTGTGTAGATTCTACGAAAAGATTGCTTCCAAACTGCTCCAAAAAATGGTTCAACTCTGTGAGATGAATACACACATCACAAAGAAGTTTGTCAGAATGCTTCTGTCTCGTTTTTTTGTGAAGATATTTCGTTTTTCACCATGGGCCTCCAAGCGCTCCAAATATCCAATTGCACATTCCATAAAAACAGTGTTTCCAAGCTGCTCAATGAAAAGAAAGTTTCAACTCTGTGAGATGAATGCACTCATCATAATGAAGTTTCTCAAAAGCTTCTGTCTATTTTTTATGTGAAGATGTTTCCTATTTCAATGTAGGCCTCCAAGCCCTCCAAATATCCATTGGCAGATAATACAAAAACACTCTTTCCAAACTGCTCAAACAAAAGAAAAGTTCAACTCTGTGAGATGAAAGCACACATCATAAAGAAGTTTCTCAGTAATCTTCTGTCTAATTTTTATATGAAGATATTTCCTATTTCACCATAAGTCTCAAACCATTCAAAATTTCCCTTTGTGGATTCTACAGAAAGACTCTTTCCAAACTGCTCAACCAAAAGAAAGGTTCAACACTGTGAGATGAATACACACATCACAAAGAAGTTTCTCAGAATACTTCTGTTTGATTTTTATGTGAAGATATTTCCTTATTCAACATATTCCTAAAACCACTCACAAATATCCCTCTGCAGATTCTACAAAGTGACGGTTTCCAAATGTGCTCAACCAAAAGAAACGTTCAACTCTTTTAGTCAAATGCACAGACCACAAAGAAGTTTCTCAGAATGCTTCTGTCTGGTTTTTATGTTAAGATATTTCTTTTTCCACCATAGGACTCAAAGCACTACAAATATCCATTTGCAGATTCTACACAAAGACTGTTTCCAAACTGCTGAATCAAAAGAAAGGTTCAACTCTGTGATGCAAATGCACATATCACAAAGAAGTTTCTCAGAATGCTTCTGTCAATTTTTTATTTGAAGATATTTCCTTTTTCACCATAGGCCTCAGAGCACTCCAAATATCCATTTGGAGATTCTACAAAAAGACCGTTTCCAAACTGCTCGATCGTAACAACAGTTCAACTCTGTGAGATGAAAGAACACATCACAAGGAAGTTACTCAGAATGCTTCCGGCTAGTTTTTACGTGAACATATTTCCCTTTTCACCATAGGCCTCAAAGCACTCCAAATATCCATTTGCACATTCCACAAAAAGACTGTTTCCAGACTGCTCAATCAAAAGAAAGGTTCAACTCTGTGAGATGAATGCACACATCATAATGAAGTGACTCAGAAAGTTTTGGTCTCGTTTTTATGTGAAGATATTTCCTAATTCACCTTGTGCCTCAAACTGCTCACAAATATCCCTTGGCAGATTTTACAAAAAGAATCTTTCCAAACTGCTCAATCAAAAAAGGGGTTCAACTCTGTCATATGAATGCACACATTGCAAGGAAGTTTCTCACAATGTTTCTGTCTAGTTTTTATGTGAGGATATTTCTTTTTTCAAAATAGGCCTTAAACTGCTCACAAATATCCCTCTGCATATTATCGAAAAAGACTGTTTCCAAACAGCTCAATCAAAAGAAAGGTTCAACTCTGTGAGATGAAAGCATACATCACAAAGAAGTCTCTCAGAAAGCTTCTGTCTACTTTTTATGTGAAGATATTTCCTATTACACCATAGGTCATGAAGGGCTCACAAATATCCCTGTGCAGATTCTATGAAAAGAATGTTTGCAAACTGCTCAATCAAAAGCAAGGTTCGACTCTGTGAGATGAATGCACACATCACAAAGAAGTTTCTCAGAATCCTTCTGTCTAGTTCTTCTGTGAAGACATTTCTTTTTCAGCATAGGTCCCAAATGGCTCGGAAATATCCGTGTACAAATTGTACAACAAGATTGTTTCCAAACTGCTCAATCAAAAGAAAGTGTCAACTCTGTGAGATGAATGCACACAGCACAAAGAAGTTTGTCAGAATGCTTCTGTCTCGTTTTTATGTGAAGATGTTTCCTTTTTCACCTTAGGCCTCAAAGCACTCCAAATATCCACTTGCAGATTCTACAAAAAGACTGTTTCCAAACTGCTCAATCAAAAGAAAGGCTCTACTCTGTGACATGAAAGCAGATATCACAAAGTAGTTTCTCAGAATCCTTCTGTCTAGTTTTTAGGTGAAGATATTTCCTATTTCAACATAGGCCTTAAAGGGCTCACAAATATCCCTGTGTAGATTCTACGAAAAGATTGCTTCCAAACTGCTCCAAAAAATGGTTCAACTCTGTGAGATGAATACACACATCACAAAGAAGTTTGTCAGAATGCTTCTGTCTCGTTTTTTTGTGAAGATATTTCGTTTTTCACCATGGGCCTCCAAGCGCTCCAAATATCCAATTGCACAATCCATAAAAACAGTGTTTCCAAGCTGCTCAATGAAAAGAAAGTTTCAACTCTGTGAGATGAATGCACTCATCATAATGAAGTTTCTCAAAAGCTTCTGTCTATTTTTTATGTGAAGATGTTTCCTATTTCAATGTAGGCCTCCAAGCCCTCCAAATATCCATTGGCAGATAATACAAAAACACTCTTTCCAAACTGCTCAAACAAAAGAAAAGTTCAACTCTGTGAGATGAAAGCACACATCATAAAGAAGTTTCTCAGTAATCTTCTGTCTAATTTTTATATGAAGATATTTCCTATTTCACCATAAGTCTCAAACCATTCAAAATTTCCCTTTGTGGATTCTACAGAAAGACTCTTTCCAAACTGCTCAACCAAAAGAAAGGTTCAACACTGTGAGATGAATACACACATCACAAAGAAGTTTCTCAGAATACTTCTGTTTGATTTTTATGTGAAGATATTTCCTTATTCAACATATTCCTAAAACCACTCACAAATATCCCTCTGCAGATTCTACAAAGTGACGGTTTCCAAATGTGCTCAACCAAAAGAAACGTTCAACTCTTTTAGTCAAATGCACAGACCACAAAGAAGTTTCTCAGAATGCTTCTGTCTGGTTTTTATGTTAAGATATTTCTTTTTCCACCATAGGACTCAAAGCACTACAAATATCCATTTGCAGATTCTACACAAAGACTGTTTCCAAACTGCTCAATCAAAAGAAAGGTTCAACTCTGTGATGCAAATGCACATATCACAAAGAAGTTTCTCAGAATGCTTCTGTCAATTTTTTATTTGAAGATATTTCCTTTTTCACCATAGGCCTCAGAGCACTCCAAATATCCATTTGGAGATTCTACAAAAAGACCGTTTCCAAACTGCTCGATCGTAACAACAGTTCAACTCTGTGAGATGAAAGAACACATCACAAGGAAGTTACTCAGAATGCTTCCGGCTAGTTTTTACGTGAACATATTTCCCTTTTCACCATAGGCCTCAAAGCACTCCAAATATCCATTTGCACATTCCACAAAAAGACTGTTTCCAGACTGCTCAATCAAAAGAAAGGTTCAACTCTGTGAGATGAATGCACACATCATAATGAAGTGACTCAGAAAGTTTTGGTCTCGTTTTTATGTGAAGATATTTCCTAATTCACCTTGTGCCTCAAACTGCTCACAAATATCCCTTGGCAGATTTTACAAAAAGAATCTTTCCAAACTGCTCAATCAAAAAAGGGGTTCAACTCTGTCATATGAATGCACACATTGCAAGGAAGTTTCTCACAATGTTTCTGTCTAGTTTTTATGTGAGGATATTTCTTTTTTCAAAATAGGCCTTAAACTGCTCACAAATATCCCTCTGCATATTATCGAAAAAGACTGTTTCCAAACAGCTCAATCAAAAGAAAGGTTCAACTCTGTGAGATGAAAGCATACATCACAAAGAAGTCTCTCAGAAAGCTTCTGTCTACTTTTTATGTGAAGATATTTCCTATTACACCATAGGTCATGAAGGCCTCACAAATATCCCTGTGCAGATTCTATGAAAAGAATGTTTGCAAACTGCTCAATCAAAAGCAAGGTTCGACTCTGTGAGATGAATGCACACATCACAAAGAAGTTTCTCAGAATCCTTCTGTCTAGTTCTTCTGTGAAGACATTTCTTTTTCAGCATAGGTCCCAAATGGCTCGGAAATATCCGTGTACAAATTGTACAACAAGATTGTTTCCAAACTGCTCAATCAAAAGAAAGTGTCAACTCTGTGAGATGAATGCACACAGCACAAAGAAGTTTGTCAGAATGCTTCTGTCTCGTTTTTATGTGAAGATGTTTCCTTTTTCACCTTAGGCCTCAAAGCACTCCAAATATCCACTTGCAGATTCTACAAAAAGACTGTTTCCAAACTGCTCAATCAAAAGAAAGGCTCTACTCTGTGACATGAAAGCAGATATCACAAAGTAGTTTCTCAGAATCCTTCTGTCTAGTTTTTAGGTGAAGATATTTCCTATTTCAACATAGGCCTTAAAGGGCTCACAAATATCCCTGTGTAGATTCTACGAAAAGATTGCTTCCAAACTGCTCCAAAAAATGGTTCAACTCTGTGAGATGAATACACACATCACAAAGAAGTTTGTCAGAATGCTTCTGTCTCGTTTTTTTGTGAAGATATTTCGTTTTTCACCATGGGCCTCCAAGCGCTCCAAATATCCAATTGCACATTCCATAAAAACAGTGTTTCCAAGCTGCTCAATGAAAAGAAAGTTTCAACTCTGTGAGATGAATGCACTCATCATAATGAAGTTTCTCAAAAGCTTCTGTCTATTTTTTATGTGAAGATGTTTCCTATTTCAATGTAGGCCTCCAAGCCCTCCAAATATCCATTGGCAGATAATACAAAAACACTCTTTCCAAACTGCTCAAACAAAAGAAAAGTTCAACTCTGTGAGATGAAAGCACACATCATAAAGAAGTTTCTCAGTAATCTTCTGTCTAATTTTTATATGAAGATATTTCCTATTTCACCATAAGTCTCAAACCATTCAAAATTTCCCTTTGTGGATTCTACAGAAAGACTCTTTCCAAACTGCTCAACCAAAAGAAAGGTTCAACACTGTGAGATGAATACACACATCACAAAGAAGTTTCTCAGAATACTTCTGTTTGATTTTTATGTGAAGATATTTCCTTATTCAACATATTCCTAAAACCACTCACAAATATCCCTCTGCAGATTCTACAAAGTGACGGTTTCCAAATGTGCTCAACCAAAAGAAACGTTCAACTCTTTTAGTCAAATGCACAGACCACAAAGAAGTTTCTCAGAATGCTTCTGTCTGGTTTTTATGTTAAGATATTTCTTTTTTCACCATAGGACTCAAAGCACTACAAATATCCATTTGCAGATTCTACACAAAGACTGTTTCCAAACTGCTCAATCAAAAGAAAGGTTCAACTCTGTGATGCAAATGCACATATCACAAAGAAGTTTCTCAGAATGCTTCTGTCAATTTTTTATTTGAAGATATTTCCTTTTTCACCATAGGCCTCAGAGCACTCCAAATATCCATTTGGAGATTCTACAAAAAGACCGTTTCCAAACTGCTCGATCGTAACAACAGTTCAACTCTGTGAGATGAAAGAACACATCACAAGGAAGTTACTCAGAATGCTTCCGGCTAGTTTTTACGTGAACATATTTCCCTTTTCACCATAGGCCTCAAAGCACTCCAAATATCCATTTGCACATTCCACAAAAAGACTGTTTCCAGACTGCTCAATCAAAAGAAAGGTTCAACTCTGTGAGATGAATGCACACATCATAATGAAGTGACTCAGAAAGTTTTGGTCTCGTTTTTATGTGAAGATATTTCCTAATTCACCTTGTGCCTCAAACTGCTCACAAATATCCCTTGGCAGATTTTACAAAAAGAATCTTTCCAAACTGCTCAATCAAAAAAGGGGTTCAACTCTGTCATATGAATGCACACATTGCAAGGAAGTTTCTCACAATGTTTCTGTCTAGTTTTTATGTGAGGATATTTCTTTTTTCAAAATAGGCCTTAAACTGCTCACAAATATCCCTCTGCATATTATCGAAAAAGACTGTTTCCAAACAGCTCAATCAAAAGAAAGGTTCAACTCTGTGAGATGAAAGCATACATCACAAAGAAGTCTCTCAGAAAGCTTCTGTCTACTTTTTATGTGAAGATATTTCCTATTACACCATAGGTCATGAAGGGCTCACAAATATCCCTGTGCAGATTCTATGAAAAGAATGTTTGCAAACTGCTCAATCAAAAGCAAGGTTCGACTCTGTGAGATGAATGCACACATCACAAAGAAGTTTCTCAGAATCCTTCTGTCTAGTTCTTCTGTGAAGACATTTCTTTTTCAGCATAGGTCCCAAATGGCTCGGAAATATCCGTGTACAAATTGTACAACAAGATTGTTTCCAAACTGCTCAATCAAAAGAAAGTGTCAACTCTGTGAGATGAATGCACACAGCACAAAGAAGTTTGTCAGAATGCTTCTGTCTCGTTTTTATGTGAAGATGTTTCCTTTTTCACCTTAGGCCTCAAAGCACTCCAAATATCCACTTGCAGATTCTACAAAAAGACTGTTTCCAAACTGCTCAATCAAAAGAAAGGCTCTACTCTGTGACATGAAAGCAGATATCACAAAGTAGTTTCTCAGAATCCTTCTGTCTAGTTTTTAGGTGAAGATATTTCCTATTTCAACATAGGCCTTAAAGGGCTCACAAATATCCCTGTGTAGATTCTACGAAAAGATTGCTTCCAAACTGCTCCAAAAAATGGTTCAACTCTGTGAGATGAATACACACATCACAAAGAAGTTTGTCAGAATGCTTCTGTCTCGTTTTTTTGTGAAGATATTTCGTTTTTCACCATGGGCCTCCAAGCGCTCCAAATATCCAATTGCACATTCCATAAAAACAGTGTTTCCAAGCTGCTCAATGAAAAGAAAGTTTCAACTCTGTGAGATGAATGCACTCATCATAATGAAGTTTCTCAAAAGCTTCTGTCTATTTTTTATGTGAAGATGTTTCCTATTTCAATGTAGGCCTCCAAGCCCTCCAAATATCCATTGGCAGATAATACAAAAACACTCTTTCCAAACTGCTCAAACAAAAGAAAAGTTCAACTCTGTGAGATGAAAGCACACATCATAAAGAAGTTTCTCAGTAATCTTCTGTCTAATTTTTATATGAAGATATTTCCTATTTCACCATAAGTCTCAAACCATTCAAAATTTCCCTTTGTGGATTCTACAGAAAGACTCTTTCCAAACTGCTCAACCAAAAGAAAGGTTCAACACTGTGAGATGAATACACACATCACAAAGAAGTTTCTCAGAATACTTCTGTTTGATTTTTATGTGAAGATATTTCCTTATTCAACATATTCCTAAAACCACTCACAAATATCCCTCTGCAGATTCTACAAAGTGACGGTTTCCAAATGTGCTCAACCAAAAGAAACGTTCAACTCTTTTAGTCAAATGCACAGACCACAAAGAAGTTTCTCAGAATGCTTCTGTCTGGTTTTTATGTTAAGATATTTCTTTTTTCACCATAGGACTCAAAGCACTACAAATATCCATTTGCAGATTCTACACAAAGACTGTTTCCAAACTGCTCAATCAAAAGAAAGGTTCAACTCTGTGATGCAAATGCACATATCACAAAGAAGTTTCTCAGAATGCTTCTGTCAATTTTTTATTTGAAGATATTTCCTTTTTCACCATAGGCCTCAGAGCACTCCAAATATCCATTTGGAGATTCTACAAAAAGACCGTTTCCAAACTGCTCGATCGTAACAACAGTTCAACTCTGTGAGATGAAAGAACACATCACAAGGAAGTTACTCAGAATGCTTCCGGCTAGTTTTTACGTGAACATATTTCCCTTTTCACCATAGGCCTCAAAGCACTCCAAATATCCATTTGCACATTCCACAAAAAGACTGTTTCCAGACTGCTCAATCAAAAGAAAGGTTCAACTCTGTGAGATGAATGCACACATCATAATGAAGTGACTCAGAAAGTTTTGGTCTCGTTTTTATGTGAAGATATTTCCTAATTCACCTTGTGCCTCAAACTGCTCACAAATATCCCTTGGCAGATTTTACAAAAAGAATCTTTCCAAACTGCTCAATCAAAAAAGGGGTTCAACTCTGTCATATGAATGCACACATTGCAAGGAAGTTTCTCACAATGTTTCTGTCTAGTTTTTATGTGAGGATATTTCTTTTTTCAAAATAGGCCTTAAACTGCTCACAAATATCCCTCTGCATATTATCGAAAAAGACTGTTTCCAAACAGCTCAATCAAAAGAAAGGTTCAACTCTGTGAGATGAAAGCATACATCACAAAGAAGTCTCTCAGAAAGCTTCTGTCTACTTTTTATGTGAAGATATTTCCTATTACACCATAGGTCATGAAGGGCTCACAAATATCCCTGTGCAGATTCTATGAAAAGAATGTTTGCAAACTGCTCAATCAAAAGCAAGGTTCGACTCTGTGAGATGAATGCACACATCACAAAGAAGTTTCTCAGAATCCTTCTGTCTAGTTCTTCTGTGAAGACATTTCTTTCTCAGCATAGGTCCCAAATGGCTCGGAAATATCCGTGTACAAATTGTACAACAAGATTGTTTCCAAACTGCTCAATCAAAAGAAAGTGTCAACTCTGTGAGATGAATGCACACAGCACAAAGAAGTTTGTCAGAATGCTTCTGTCTCGTTTTTATGTGAAGATGTTTCCTTTTTCACCTTAGGCCTCAAAGCACTCCAAATATCCACTTGCAGATTCTACAAAAAGACTGTTTCCAAACTGCTCAATCAAAAGAAAGGCTCTACTCTGTGACATGAAAGCAGATATCACAAAGTAGTTTCTCAGAATCCTTCTGTCTAGTTTTTAGGTGAAGATATTTCCTATTTCAACATAGGCCTTAAAGGGCTCACAAATATCCCTGTGTAGATTCTACGAAAAGATTGCTTCCAAACTGCTCCAAAAAATGGTTCAACTCTGTGAGATGAATACACACATCACAAAGAAGTTTGTCAGAATGCTTCTGTCTCGTTTTTTTGTGAAGATATTTCGTTTTTCACCATGGGCCTCCAAGCGCTCCAAATATACAATTGCACATTCCATAAAAACAGTGTTTCCAAGCTGCTCAATGAAAAGAAAGTTTCAACTCTGTGAGATGAATGCACTCATCATAATGAAGTTTCTCAAAAGCTTCTGTCTATTTTTTATGTGAAGATGTTTCCTATTTCAATGTAGGCCTCCAAGCCCTCCAAATATCCATTGGCAGATAATACAAAAACACTCTTTCCAAACTGCTCAAACAAAAGAAAAGTTCAACTCTGTGAGATGAAAGCACACATCATAAAGAAGTTTCTCAGTAATCTTCTGTCTAATTTTTATATGAAGATATTTCCTATTTCACCATAAGTCTCAAACCATTCAAAATTTCCCTTTGTGGATTCTACAGAAAGACTCTTTCCAAACTGCTCAACCAAAAGAAAGGTTCAACACTGTGAGATGAATACACACATCACAAAGAAGTTTCTCAGAATACTTCTGTTTGATTTTTATGTGAAGATATTTCCTTATTCAACATATTCCTAAAACCACTCACAAATATCCCTCTGCAGATTCTACAAAGTGACGGTTTCCAAATGTGCTCAACCAAAAGAAACGTTCAACTCTTTTAGTCAAATGCACAGACCACAAAGAAGTTTCTCAGAATGCTTCTGTCTGGTTTTTATGTTAAGATATTTCTTTTTCCACCATAGGACTCAAAGCACTACAAATATCCATTTGCAGATTCTACACAAAGACTGTTTCCAAACTGCTCAATCAAAAGAAAGGTTCAACTCTGTGATGCAAATGCACATATCACAAAGAAGTTTCTCAGAATGCTTCTGTCAATTTTTTATTTGAAGATATTTCCTTTTTCAGCATAGGCCTCAGAGCACTCCAAATATCCATTTGGAGATTCTACAAAAAGACCGTTTCCAAACTGCTCGATCGTAACAACAGTTCAACTCTGTGAGATGAAAGAACACATCACAAGGAAGTTACTCAGAATGCTTCCGGCTAGTTTTTACGTGAACATATTTCCCTTTTCACCATAGGCCTCAAAGCACTCCAAATATCCATTTGCACATTCCACAAAAAGACTGTTTCCAGACTGCTCAATCAAAAGAAAGGTTCAACTCTGTGAGATGAATGCACACATCATAATGAAGTGACTCAGAAAGTTTTGGTCTCGTTTTTATGTGAAGATATTTCCTAATTCACCTTGTGCCTCAAACTGCTCACAAATATCCCTTGGCAGATTTTACAAAAAGAATCTTTCCAAACTGCTCAATCAAAAAAGGGGTTCAACTCTGTCATATGAATGCACACATTGCAAGGAAGTTTCTCACAATGTTTCTGTCTAGTTTTTATGTGAGGATATTTCTTTTTTCAAAATAGGCCTTAAACTGCTCACAAATATCCCTCTGCATATTATCGAAAAAGACTGTTTCCAAACAGCTCAATCAAAAGAAAGGTTCAACTCTGTGAGATGAAAGCATACATCACAAAGAAGTCTCTCAGAAAGCTTCTGTCTACTTTTTATGTGAAGATATTTCCTATTACACCATAGGTCATGAAGGGCTCACAAATATCCCTGTGCAGATTCTATGAAAAGAATGTTTGCAAACTGCTCAATCAAAAGCAAGGTTCGACTCTGTGAGATGAATGCACACATCACAAAGAAGTTTCTCAGAATCCTTCTGTCTAGTTCTTCTGTGAAGACATTTCTTTCTCAGCATAGGTCCCAAATGGCTCGGAAATATCCGTGTACAAATTGTACAACAAGATTGTTTCCAAACTGCTCAATCAAAAGAAAGTGTCAACTCTGTGAGATGAATGCACACAGCACAAAGAAGTTTGTCAGAATGCTTCTGTCTCGTTTTTATGTGAAGATGTTTCCTTTTTCACCTTAGGCCTCAAAGCACTCCAAATATCCACTTGCAGATTCTACAAAAAGACTGTTTCCAAACTGCTCAATCAAAAGAAAGGCTCTACTCTGTGACATGAAAGCAGATATCACAAAGTAGTTTCTCAGAATCCTTCTGTCTAGTTTTTAGGTGAAGATATTTCCTATTTCAACATAGGCCTTAAAGGGCTCACAAATATCCCTGTGTAGATTCTACGAAAAGATTGCTTCCAAACTGCTCCAAAAAATGGTTCAACTCTGTGAGATGAATACACACATCACAAAGAAGTTTGTCAGAATGCTTCTGTCTCGTTTTTTTGTGAAGATATTTCGTTTTTCACCATGGGCCTCCAAGCGCTCCAAATATCCAATTGCACAATCCATAAAAACAGTGTTTCCAAGCTGCTCAATGAAAAGAAAGTTTCAACTCTGTGAGATGAATGCACTCATCATAATGAAGTTTCTCAAAAGCTTCTGTCTATTTTTTATGTGAAGATGTTTCCTATTTCAATGTAGGCCTCCAAGCCCTCCAAATATCCATTGGCAGATAATACAAAAACACTCTTTCCAAACTGCTCAAACAAAAGAAAAGTTCAACTCTGTGAGATGAAAGCACACATCATAAAGAAGTTTCTCAGTAATCTTCTGTCTAATTTTTATATGAAGATATTTCCTATTTCACCATAAGTCTCAAACCATTCAAAATTTCCCTTTGTGGATTCTACAGAAAGACTCTTTCCAAACTGCTCAACCAAAAGAAAGGTTCAACACTGTGAGATGAATACACACATCACAAAGAAGTTTCTCAGAATACTTCTGTTTGATTTTTATGTGAAGATATTTCCTTATTCAACATATTCCTAAAACCACTCACAAATATCCCTCTGCAGATTCTACAAAGTGACGGTTTCCAAATGTGCTCAACCAAAAGAAACGTTCAACTCTTTTAGTCAAATGCACAGACCACAAAGAAGTTTCTCAGAATGCTTCTGTCTGGTTTTTATGTTAAGATATTTCTTTTTTCACCATAGGACTCAAAGCACTACAAATATCCATTTGCAGATTCTACACAAAGACTGTTTCCAAACTGCTCAATCAAAAGAAAGGTTCAACTCTGTGATGCAAATGCACATATCACAAAGAAGTTTCTCAGAATGCTTCTGTCAATTTTTTATTTGAAGATATTTCCTTTTTCACCATAGGCCTCAGAGCACTCCAAATATCCATTTGGAGATTCTACAAAAAGACCGTTTCCAAACTGCTCGATCGTAACAACAGTTCAACTCTGTGAGATGAAAGAACACATCACAAGGAAGTTACTCAGAATGCTTCCGGCTAGTTTTTACGTGAACATATTTCCCTTTTCACCATAGGCCTCAAAGCACTCCAAATATCCATTTGCACATTCCACAAAAAGACTGTTTCCAGACTGCTCAATCAAAAGAAAGGTTCAACTCTGTGAGATGAATGCACACATCATAATGAAGTGACTCAGAAAGTTTTGGTCTCGTTTTTATGTGAAGATATTTCCTAATTCACCTTGTGCCTCAAACTGCTCACAAATATCCCTTGGCAGATTTTACAAAAAGAATCTTTCCAAACTGCTCAATCAAAAAAGGGGTTCAACTCTGTCATATGAATGCACACATTGCAAGGAAGTTTCTCACAATGTTTCTGTCTAGTTTTTATGTGAGGATATTTCTTTTTTCAAAATAGGCCTTAAACTGCTCACAAATATCCCTCTGCATATTATCGAAAAAGACTGTTTCCAAACAGCTCAATCAAAAGAAAGGTTCAACTCTGTGAGATGAAAGCATACATCACAAAGAAGTCTCTCAGAAAGCTTCTGTCTACTTTTTATGTGAAGATATTTCCTATTACACCATAGGTCATGAAGGGCTCACAAATATCCCTGTGCAGATTCTATGAAAAGAATGTTTGCAAACTGCTCAATCAAAAGCAAGGTTCGACTCTGTGAGATGAATGCACACATCACAAAGAAGTTTCTCAGAATCCTTCTGTCTAGTTCTTCTGTGAAGACATTTCTTTTTCAGCATAGGTCCCAAATGGCTCGGAAATATCCGTGTACAAATTGTACAACAAGATTGTTTCCAAACTGCTCAATCAAAAGAAAGTGTCAACTCTGTGAGATGAATGCACACAGCACAAAGAAGTTTGTCAGAATGCTTCTGTCTCGTTTTTATGTGAAGATGTTTCCTTTTTCACCTTAGGCCTCAAAGCACTCCAAATATCCACTTGCAGATTCTACAAAAAGACTGTTTCCAAACTGCTCAATCAAAAGAAAGGCTCTACTCTGTGACATGAAAGCAGATATCACAAAGTAGTTTCTCAGAATCCTTCTGTCTAGTTTTTAGGTGAAGATATTTCCTATTTCAACATAGGCCTTAAAGGGCTCACAAATATCCCTGTGTAGATTCTACGAAAAGATTGCTTCCAAACTGCTCCAAAAAATGGTTCAACTCTGTGAGATGAATACACACATCACAAAGAAGTTTGTCAGAATGCTTCTGTCTCGTTTTTTTGTGAAGATATTTCGTTTTTCACCATGGGCCTCCAAGCGCTCCAAATATCCAATTGCACAATCCATAAAAACAGTGTTTCCAAGCTGCTCAATGAAAAGAAAGTTTCAACTCTGTGAGATGAATGCACTCATCATAATGAAGTTTCTCAAAAGCTTCTGTCTATTTTTTATGTGAAGATGTTTCCTATTTCAATGTAGGCCTCCAAGCCCTCCAAATATCCATTGGCAGATAATACAAAAACACTCTTTCCAAACTGCTCAAACAAAAGAAAAGTTCAACTCTGTGAGATGAAAGCACACATCATAAAGAAGTTTCTCAGTAATCTTCTGTCTAATTTTTATATGAAGATATTTCCTATTTCACCATAAGTCTCAAACCATTCAAAATTTCCCTTTGTGGATTCTACAGAAAGACTCTTTCCAAACTGCTCAACCAAAAGAAAGGTTCAACACTGTGAGATGAATACACACATCACAAAGAAGTTTCTCAGAATACTTCTGTTTGATTTTTATGTGAAGATATTTCCTTATTCAACATATTCCTAAAACCACTCACAAATATCCCTCTGCAGATTCTACAAAGTGACGGTTTCCAAATGTGCTCAACCAAAAGAAACGTTCAACTCTTTTAGTCAAATGCACAGACCACAAAGAAGTTTCTCAGAATGCTTCTGTCTGGTTTTTATGTTAAGATATTTCTTTTTCCACCATAGGACTCAAAGCACTACAAATATCCATTTGCAGATTCTACACAAAGACTGTTTCCAAACTGCTCAATCAAAAGAAAGGTTCAACTCTGTGATGCAAATGCACATATCACAAAGAAGTTTCTCAGAATGCTTCTGTCAATTTTTTATTTGAAGATATTTCCTTTTTCACCATAGGCCTCAGAGCACTCCAAATATCCATTTGGAGATTCTACAAAAAGACCGTTTCCAAACTGCTCGATCGTAACAACAGTTCAACTCTGTGAGATGAAAGAACACATCACAAGGAAGTTACTCAGAATGCTTCCGGCTAGTTTTTACGTGAACATATTTCCCTTTTCACCATAGGCCTCAAAGCACTCCAAATATCCATTTGCACATTCCACAAAAAGACTGTTTCCAGACTGCTCAATCAAAAGAAAGGTTCAACTCTGTGAGATGAATGCACACATCATAATGAAGTGACTCAGAAAGTTTTGGTCTCGTTTTTATGTGAAGATATTTCCTAATTCACCTTGTGCCTCAAACTGCTCACAAATATCCCTTGGCAGATTTTACAAAAAGAATCTTTCCAAACTGCTCAATCAAAAAAGGGGTTCAACTCTGTCATATGAATGCACACATTGCAAGGAAGTTTCTCACAATGTTTCTGTCTAGTTTTTATGTGAGGATATTTCTTTTTTCAAAATAGGCCTTAAACTGCTCACAAATATCCCTCTGCATATTATCGAAAAAGACTGTTTCCAAACAGCTCAATCAAAAGAAAGGTTCAACTCTGTGAGATGAAAGCATACATCACAAAGAAGTCTCTCAGAAAGCTTCTGTCTACTTTTTATGTGAAGATATTTCCTATTACACCATAGGTCATGAAGGGCTCACAAATATCCCTGTGCAGATTCTATGAAAAGAATGTTTGCAAACTGCTCAATCAAAAGCAAGGTTCGACTCTGTGAGATGAATGCACACATCACAAAGAAGTTTCTCAGAATCCTTCTGTCTAGTTCTTCTGTGAAGACATTTCTTTCTCAGCATAGGTCCCAAATGGCTCGGAAATATCCGTGTACAAATTGTACAACAAGATTGTTTCCAAACTGCTCAATCAAAAGAAAGTGTCAACTCTGTGAGATGAATGCACACAGCACAAAGAAGTTTGTCAGAATGCTTCTGTCTCGTTTTTATGTGAAGATGTTTCCTTTTTCACCTTAGGCCTCAAAGCACTCCAAATATCCACTTGCAGATTCTACAAAAAGACTGTTTCCAAACTGCTCAATCAAAAGAAAGGCTCTACTCTGTGACATGAAAGCAGATATCACAAAGTAGTTTCTCAGAATCCTTCTGTCTAGTTTTTAGGTGAAGATATTTCCTATTTCAACATAGGCCTTAAAGGGCTCACAAATATCCCTGTGTAGATTCTACGAAAAGATTGCTTCCAAACTGCTCCAAAAAATGGTTCAACTCTGTGAGATGAATACACACATCACAAAGAAGTTTGTCAGAATGCTTCTGTCTCGTTTTTTTGTGAAGATATTTCGTTTTTCACCATGGGCCTCCAAGCGCTCCAAATATCCAATTGCACAATCCATAAAAACAGTGTTTCCAAGCTGCTCAATGAAAAGAAAGTTTCAACTCTGTGAGATGAATGCACTCATCATAATGAAGTTTCTCAAAAGCTTCTGTCTATTTTTTATGTGAAGATGTTTCCTATTTCAATGTAGGCCTCCAAGCCCTCCAAATATCCATTGGCAGATAATACAAAAACACTCTTTCCAAACTGCTCAAACAAAAGAAAAGTTCAACTCTGTGAGATGAAAGCACACATCATAAAGAAGTTTCTCAGTAATCTTCTGTCTAATTTTTATATGAAGATATTTCCTATTTCACCATAAGTCTCAAACCATTCAAAATTTCCCTTTGTGGATTCTACAGAAAGACTCTTTCCAAACTGCTCAACCAAAAGAAAGGTTCAACACTGTGAGATGAATACACACATCACAAAGAAGTTTCTCAGAATACTTCTGTTTGATTTTTATGTGAAGATATTTCCTTATTCAACATATTCCTAAAACCACTCACAAATATCCCTCTGCAGATTCTACAAAGTGACGGTTTCCAAATGTGCTCAACCAAAAGAAACGTTCAACTCTTTTAGTCAAATGCACAGACCACAAAGAAGTTTCTCAGAATGCTTCTGTCTGGTTTTTATGTTAAGATATTTCTTTTTTCACCATAGGACTCAAAGCACTACAAATATCCATTTGCAGATTCTACACAAAGACTGTTTCCAAACTGCTCAATCAAAAGAAAGGTTCAACTCTGTGATGCAAATGCACATATCACAAAGAAGTTTCTCAGAATGCTTCTGTCAATTTTTTATTTGAAGATATTTCCTTTTTCACCATAGGCCTCAGAGCACTCCAAATATCCATTTGGAGATTCTACAAAAAGACCGTTTCCAAACTGCTCGATCGTAACAACAGTTCAACTCTGTGAGATGAAAGAACACATCACAAGGAAGTTACTCAGAATGCTTCCGGCTAGTTTTTACGTGAACATATTTCCCTTTTCACCATAGGCCTCAAAGCACTCCAAATATCCATTTGCACATTCCACAAAAAGACTGTTTCCAGACTGCTCAATCAAAAGAAAGGTTCAACTCTGTGAGATGAATGCACACATCATAATGAAGTGACTCAGAAAGTTTTGGTCTCGTTTTTATGTGAAGATATTTCCTAATTCACCTTGTGCCTCAAACTGCTCACAAATATCCCTTGGCAGATTTTACAAAAAGAATCTTTCCAAACTGCTCAATCAAAAAAGGGGTTCAACTCTGTCATATGAATGCACACATTGCAAGGAAGTTTCTCACAATGTTTCTGTCTAGTTTTTATGTGAGGATATTTCTTTTTTCAAAATAGGCCTTAAACTGCTCACAAATATCCCTCTGCATATTATCGAAAAAGACTGTTTCCAAACAGCTCAATCAAAAGAAAGGTTCAACTCTGTGAGATGAAAGCATACATCACAAAGAAGTCTCTCAGAAAGCTTCTGTCTACTTTTTATGTGAAGATATTTCCTATTACACCATAGGTCATGAAGGGCTCACAAATATCCCTGTGCAGATTCTATGAAAAGAATGTTTGCAAACTGCTCAATCAAAAGCAAGGTTCGACTCTGTGAGATGAATGCACACATCACAAAGAAGTTTCTCAGAATCCTTCTGTCTAGTTCTTCTGTGAAGACATTTCTTTTTCAGCATAGGTCCCAAATGGCTCGGAAATATCCGTGTACAAATTGTACAACAAGATTGTTTCCAAACTGCTCAATCAAAAGAAAGTGTCAACTCTGTGAGATGAATGCACACAGCACAAAGAAGTTTGTCAGAATGCTTCTGTCTCGTTTTTATGTGAAGATGTTTCCTTTTTCACCTTAGGCCTCAAAGCACTCCAAATATCCACTTGCAGATTCTACAAAAAGACTGTTTCCAAACTGCTCAATCAAAAGAAAGGCTCTACTCTGTGACATGAAAGCAGATATCACAAAGTAGTTTCTCAGAATCCTTCTGTCTAGTTTTTAGGTGAAGATATTTCCTATTTCAACATAGGCCTTAAAGGGCTCACAAATATCCCTGTGTAGATTCTACGAAAAGATTGCTTCCAAACTGCTCCAAAAAATGGTTCAACTCTGTGAGATGAATACACACATCACAAAGAAGTTTGTCAGAATGCTTCTGTCTCGTTTTTTTGTGAAGATATTTCGTTTTTCACCATGGGCCTCCAAGCGCTCCAAATATCCAATTGCACAATCCATAAAAACAGTGTTTCCAAGCTGCTCAATGAAAAGAAAGTTTCAACTCTGTGAGATGAATGCACTCATCATAATGAAGTTTCTCAAAAGCTTCTGTCTATTTTTTATGTGAAGATGTTTCCTATTTCAATGTAGGCCTCCAAGCCCTCCAAATATCCATTGGCAGATAATACAAAAACACTCTTTCCAAACTGCTCAAACAAAAGAAAAGTTCAACTCTGTGAGATGAAAGCACACATCATAAAGAAGTTTCTCAGTAATCTTCTGTCTAATTTTTATATGAAGATATTTCCTATTTCACCATAAGTCTCAAACCATTCAAAATTTCCCTTTGTGGATTCTACAGAAAGACTCTTTCCAAACTGCTCAACCAAAAGAAAGGTTCAACACTGTGAGATGAATACACACATCACAAAGAAGTTTCTCAGAATACTTCTGTTTGATTTTTATGTGAAGATATTTCCTTATTCAACATATTCCTAAAACCACTCACAAATATCCCTCTGCAGATTCTACAAAGTGACGGTTTCCAAATGTGCTCAACCAAAAGAAACGTTCAACTCTTTTAGTCAAATGCACAGACCACAAAGAAGTTTCTCAGAATGCTTCTGTCTGGTTTTTATGTTAAGATATTTCTTTTTCCACCATAGGACTCAAAGCACTACAAATATCCATTTGCAGATTCTACACAAAGACTGTTTCCAAACTGCTCAATCAAAAGAAAGGTTCAACTCTGTGATGCAAATGCACATATCACAAAGAAGTTTCTCAGAATGCTTCTGTCAATTTTTTATTTGAAGATATTTCCTTTTTCACCATAGGCCTCAGAGCACTCCAAATATCCATTTGGAGATTCTACAAAAAGACCGTTTCCAAACTGCTCGATCGTAACAACAGTTCAACTCTGTGAGATGAAAGAACACATCACAAGGAAGTTACTCAGAATGCTTCCGGCTAGTTTTTACGTGAACATATTTCCCTTTTCACCATAGGCCTCAAAGCACTCCAAATATCCATTTGCACATTCCACAAAAAGACTGTTTCCAGACTGCTCAATCAAAAGAAAGGTTCAACTCTGTGAGATGAATGCACACATCATAATGAAGTGACTCAGAAAGTTTTGGTCTCGTTTTTATGTGAAGATATTTCCTAATTCACCTTGTGCCTCAAACTGCTCACAAATATCCCTTGGCAGATTTTACAAAAAGAATCTTTCCAAACTGCTCAATCAAAAAAGGGGTTCAACTCTGTCATATGAATGCACACATTGCAAGGAAGTTTCTCACAATGTTTCTGTCTAGTTTTTATGTGAGGATATTTCTTTTTTCAAAATAGGCCTTAAACTGCTCACAAATATCCCTCTGCATATTATCGAAAAAGACTGTTTCCAAACAGCTCAATCAAAAGAAAGGTTCAACTCTGTGAGATGAAAGCATACATCACAAAGAAGTCTCTCAGAAAGCTTCTGTCTACTTTTTATGTGAAGATATTTCCTATTACACCATAGGTCATGAAGGGCTCACAAATATCCCTGTGCAGATTCTATGAAAAGAATGTTTGCAAACTGCTCAATCAAAAGCAAGGTTCGACTCTGTGAGATGAATGCACACATCACAAAGAAGTTTCTCAGAATCCTTCTGTCTAGTTCTTCTGTGAAGACATTTCTTTCTCAGCATAGGTCCCAAATGGCTCGGAAATATCCGTGTACAAATTGTACAACAAGATTGTTTCCAAACTGCTCAATCAAAAGAAAGTGTCAACTCTGTGAGATGAATGCACACAGCACAAAGAAGTTTGTCAGAATGCTTCTGTCTCGTTTTTATGTGAAGATGTTTCCTTTTTCACCTTAGGCCTCAAAGCACTCCAAATATCCACTTGCAGATTCTACAAAAAGACTGTTTCCAAACTGCTCAATCAAAAGAAAGGCTCTACTCTGTGACATGAAAGCAGATATCACAAAGTAGTTTCTCAGAATCCTTCTGTCTAGTTTTTAGGTGAAGATATTTCCTATTTCAACATAGGCCTTAAAGGGCTCACAAATATCCCTGTGTAGATTCTACGAAAAGATTGCTTCCAAACTGCTCCAAAAAATGGTTCAACTCTGTGAGATGAATACACACATCACAAAGAAGTTTGTCAGAATGCTTCTGTCTCGTTTTTTTGTGAAGATATTTCGTTTTTCACCATGGGCCTCCAAGCGCTCCAAATATCCAATTGCACATTCCATAAAAACAGTGTTTCCAAGCTGCTCAATGAAAAGAAAGTTTCAACTCTGTGAGATGAATGCACTCATCATAATGAAGTTTCTCAAAAGCTTCTGTCTATTTTTTATGTGAAGATGTTTCCTATTTCAATGTAGGCCTCCAAGCCCTCCAAATATCCATTGGCAGATAATACAAAAACACTCTTTCCAAACTGCTCAAACAAAAGAAAAGTTCAACTCTGTGAGATGAAAGCACACATCATAAAGAAGTTTCTCAGTAATCTTCTGTCTAATTTTTATATGAAGATATTTCCTATTTCACCATAAGTCTCAAACCATTCAAAATTTCCCTTTGTGGATTCTACAGAAAGACTCTTTCCAAACTGCTCAACCAAAAGAAAGGTTCAACACTGTGAGATGAATACACACATCACAAAGAAGTTTCTCAGAATACTTCTGTTTGATTTTTATGTGAAGATATTTCCTTATTCAACATATTCCTAAAACCACTCACAAATATCCCTCTGCAGATTCTACAAAGTGACGGTTTCCAAATGTGCTCAACCAAAAGAAACGTTCAACTCTTTTAGTCAAATGCACAGACCACAAAGAAGTTTCTCAGAATGCTTCTGTCTGGTTTTTATGTTAAGATATTTCTTTTTCCACCATAGGACTCAAAGCACTACAAATATCCATTTGCAGATTCTACACAAAGACTGTTTCCAAACTGCTCAATCAAAAGAAAGGTTCAACTCTGTGATGCAAATGCACATATCACAAAGAAGTTTCTCAGAATGCTTCTGTCAATTTTTTATTTGAAGATATTTCCTTTTTCACCATAGGCCTCAGAGCACTCCAAATATCCATTTGGAGATTCTACAAAAAGACCGTTTCCAAACTGCTCGATCGTAACAACAGTTCAACTCTGTGAGATGAAAGAACACATCACAAGGAAGTTACTCAGAATGCTTCCGGCTAGTTTTTACGTGAACATATTTCCCTTTTCACCATAGGCCTCAAAGCACTCCAAATATCCATTTGCACATTCCACAAAAAGACTGTTTCCAGACTGCTCAATCAAAAGAAAGGTTCAACTCTGTGAGATGAATGCACACATCATAATGAAGTGACTCAGAAAGTTTTGGTCTCGTTTTTATGTGAAGATATTTCCTAATTCACCTTGTGCCTCAAACTGCTCACAAATATCCCTTGGCAGATTTTACAAAAAGAATCTTTCCAAACTGCTCAATCAAAAAAGGGGTTCAACTCTGTCATATGAATGCACACATTGCAAGGAAGTTTCTCACAATGTTTCTGTCTAGTTTTTATGTGAGGATATTTCTTTTTTCAAAATAGGCCTTAAACTGCTCACAAATATCCCTCTGCATATTATCGAAAAAGACTGTTTCCAAACAGCTCAATCAAAAGAAAGGTTCAACTCTGTGAGATGAAAGCATACATCACAAAGAAGTCTCTCAGAAAGCTTCTGTCTACTTTTTATGTGAAGATATTTCCTATTACACCATAGGTCATGAAGGGCTCACAAATATCCCTGTGCAGATTCTATGAAAAGAATGTTTGCAAACTGCTCAATCAAAAGCAAGGTTCGACTCTGTGAGATGAATGCACACATCACAAAGAAGTTTCTCAGAATCCTTCTGTCTAGTTCTTCTGTGAAGACATTTCTTTTTCAGCATAGGTCCCAAATGGCTCGGAAATATCCGTGTACAAATTGTACAACAAGATTGTTTCCAAACTGCTCAATCAAAAGAAAGTGTCAACTCTGTGAGATGAATGCACACAGCACAAAGAAGTTTGTCAGAATGCTTCTGTCTCGTTTTTATGTGAAGATGTTTCCTTTTTCACCTTAGGCCTCAAAGCACTCCAAATATCCACTTGCAGATTCTACAAAAAGACTGTTTCCAAACTGCTCAATCAAAAGAAAGGCTCTACTCTGTGACATGAAAGCAGATATCACAAAGTAGTTTCTCAGAATCCTTCTGTCTAGTTTTTAGGTGAAGATATTTCCTATTTCAACATAGGCCTTAAAGGGCTCACAAATATCCCTGTGTAGATTCTACGAAAAGATTGCTTCCAAACTGCTCCAAAAAATGGTTCAACTCTGTGAGATGAATACACACATCACAAAGAAGTTTGTCAGAATGCTTCTGTCTCGTTTTTTTGTGAAGATATTTCGTTTTTCACCATGGGCCTCCAAGCGCTCCAAATATACAATTGCACATTCCATAAAAACAGTGTTTCCAAGCTGCTCAATGAAAAGAAAGTTTCAACTCTGTGAGATGAATGCACTCATCATAATGAAGTTTCTCAAAAGCTTCTGTCTATTTTTTATGTGAAGATGTTTCCTATTTCAATGTAGGCCTCCAAGCCCTCCAAATATCCATTGGCAGATAATACAAAAACACTCTTTCCAAACTGCTCAAACAAAAGAAAAGTTCAACTCTGTGAGATGAAAGCACACATCATAAAGAAGTTTCTCAGTAATCTTCTGTCTAATTTTTATATGAAGATATTTCCTATTTCACCATAAGTCTCAAACCATTCAAAATTTCCCTTTGTGGATTCTACAGAAAGACTCTTTCCAAACTGCTCAACCAAAAGAAAGGTTCAACACTGTGAGATGAATACACACATCACAAAGAAGTTTCTCAGAATACTTCTGTTTGATTTTTATGTGAAGATATTTCCTTATTCAACATATTCCTAAAACCACTCACAAATATCCCTCTGCAGATTCTACAAAGTGACGGTTTCCAAATGTGCTCAACCAAAAGAAACGTTCAACTCTTTTAGTCAAATGCACAGATCACAAAGAAGTTTCTCAGAATGCTTCTGTCTGGTTTTTATGTTAAGATATTTCTTTTTCCACCATAGGACTCAAAGCACTACAAATATCCATTTGCAGATTCTACACAAAGACTGTTTCCAAACTGCTCAATCAAAAGAAAGGTTCAACTCTGTGATGCAAATGCACATATCACAAAGAAGTTTCTCAGAATGCTTCTGTCAATTTTTTATTTGAAGATATTTCCTTTTTCACCATAGGCCTCAGAGCACTCCAAATATCCATTTGGAGATTCTACAAAAAGACCGTTTCCAAACTGCTCGATCGTAACAACAGTTCAACTCTGTGAGATGAAAGAACACATCACAAGGAAGTTACTCAGAATGCTTCCGGCTAGTTTTTACGTGAACATATTTCCCTTTTCACCATAGGCCTCAAAGCACTCCAAATATCCATTTGCACATTCCACAAAAAGACTGTTTCCAGACTGCTCAATCAAAAGAAAGGTTCAACTCTGTGAGATGAATGCACACATCATAATGAAGTGACTCAGAAAGTTTTGGTCTCGTTTTTATGTGAAGATATTTCCTAATTCACCTTGTGCCTCAAACTGCTCACAAATATCCCTTGGCAGATTTTACAAAAAGAATCTTTCCAAACTGCTCAATCAAAAAAGGGGTTCAACTCTGTCATATGAATGCACACATTGCAAGGAAGTTTCTCACAATGTTTCTGTCTAGTTTTTATGTGAGGATATTTCTTTTTTCAAAATAGGCCTTAAACTGCTCACAAATATCCCTCTGCATATTATCGAAAAAGACTGTTTCCAAACAGCTCAATCAAAAGAAAGGTTCAACTCTGTGAGATGAAAGCATACATCACAAAGAAGTCTCTCAGAAAGCTTCTGTCTACTTTTTATGTGAAGATATTTCCTATTACACCATAGGTCATGAAGGGCTCACAAATATCCCTGTGCAGATTCTATGAAAAGAATGTT
The DNA here is from genome assembly GCF_028858775.2 of Pan troglodytes. Lineage (NCBI taxonomy): Eukaryota > Metazoa > Chordata > Mammalia > Primates > Hominidae > Pan > Pan troglodytes. Next base: position 100,660,060 of record NC_072398.2, on the reverse strand, counting down.
TGCAAACTGCTCAATCAAAAGCAAGGTTCGACTCTGTGAGATGAATGCACACATCACAAAGAAGTTTCTCAGAATCCTTCTGTCTAGTTCTTCTGTGAAGACATTTCTTTCTCAGCATAGGTCCCAAATGGCTCGGAAATATCCGTGTACAAATTGTACAACAAGATTGTTTCCAAACTGCTCAATCAAAAGAAAGTGTCAACTCTGTGAGATGAATGCACACAGCACAAAGAAGTTTGTCAGAATGCTTCTGTCTCGTTTTTATGTGAAGATGTTTCCTTTTTCACCTTAGGCCTCAAAGCACTCCAAATATCCACTTGCAGATTCTACAAAAAGACTGTTTCCAAACTGCTCAATCAAAAGAAAGGCTCTACTCTGTGACATGAAAGCAGATATCACAAAGTAGTTTCTCAGAATCCTTCTGTCTAGTTTTTAGGTGAAGATATTTCCTATTTCAACATAGGCCTTAAAGGGCTCACAAATATCCCTGTGTAGATTCTACGAAAAGATTGCTTCCAAACTGCTCCAAAAAATGGTTCAACTCTGTGAGATGAATACACACATCACAAAGAAGTTTGTCAGAATGCTTCTGTCTCGTTTTTTTGTGAAGATATTTCGTTTTTCACCATGGGCCTCCAAGCGCTCCAAATATCCAATTGCACATTCCATAAAAACAGTGTTTCCAAGCTGCTCAATGAAAAGAAAGTTTCAACTCTGTGAGATGAATGCACTCATCATAATGAAGTTTCTCAAAAGCTTCTGTCTATTTTTTATGTGAAGATGTTTCCTATTTCAATGTAGGCCTCCAAGCCCTCCAAATATCCATTGGCAGATAATACAAAAACACTCTTTCCAAACTGCTCAAACAAAAGAAAAGTTCAACTCTGTGAGATGAAAGCACACATCATAAAGAAGTTTCTCAGTAATCTTCTGTCTAATTTTTATATGAAGATATTTCCTATTTCACCATAAGTCTCAAACCATTCAAAATTTCCCTTTGTGGATTCTACAGAAAGACTCTTTCCAAACTGCTCAACCAAAAGAAAGGTTCAACACTGTGAGATGAATACACACATCACAAAGAAGTTTCTCAGAATACTTCTGTTTGATTTTTATGTGAAGATATTTCCTTATTCAACATATTCCTAAAACCACTCACAAATATCCCTCTGCAGATTCTACAAAGTGACGGTTTCCAAATGTGCTCAACCAAAAGAAACGTTCAACTCTTTTAGTCAAATGCACAGACCACAAAGAAGTTTCTCAGAATGCTTCTGTCTGGTTTTTATGTTAAGATATTTCTTTTTCCACCATAGGACTCAAAGCACTACAAATATCCATTTGCAGATTCTACACAAAGACTGTTTCCAAACTGCTCAATCAAAAGAAAGGTTCAACTCTGTGATGCAAATGCACATATCACAAAGAAGTTTCTCAGAATGCTTCTGTCAATTTTTTATTTGAAGATATTTCCTTTTTCACCATAGGCCTCAGAGCACTCCAAATATCCATTTGGAGATTCTACAAAAAGACCGTTTCCAAACTGCTCGATCGTAACAACAGTTCAACTCTGTGAGATGAAAGAACACATCACAAGGAAGTTACTCAGAATGCTTCCGGCTAGTTTTTACGTGAACATATTTCCCTTTTCACCATAGGCCTCAAAGCACTCCAAATATCCATTTGCACATTCCACAAAAAGACTGTTTCCAGACTGCTCAATCAAAAGAAAGGTTCAACTCTGTGAGATGAATGCACACATCATAATGAAGTGACTCAGAAAGTTTTGGTCTCGTTTTTATGTGAAGATATTTCCTAATTCACCTTGTGCCTCAAACTGCTCACAAATATCCCTTGGCAGATTTTACAAAAAGAATCTTTCCAAACTGCTCAATCAAAAAAGGGGTTCAACTCTGTCATATGAATGCACACATTGCAAGGAAGTTTCTCACAATGTTTCTGTCTAGTTTTTATGTGAGGATATTTCTTTTTTCAAAATAGGCCTTAAACTGCTCACAAATATCCCTCTGCATATTATCGAAAAAGACTGTTTCCAAACAGCTCAATCAAAAGAAAGGTTCAACTCTGTGAGATGAAAGCATACATCACAAAGAAGTCTCTCAGAAAGCTTCTGTCTACTTTTTATGTGAAGATATTTCCTATTACACCATAGGTCATGAAGGGCTCACAAATATCCCTGTGCAGATTCTATGAAAAGAATGTTTGCAAACTGCTCAATCAAAAGCAAGGTTCGACTCTGTGAGATGAATGCACACATCACAAAGAAGTTTCTCAGAATCCTTCTGTCTAGTTCTTCTGTGAAGACATTTCTTTTTCAGCATAGGTCCCAAATGGCTCGGAAATATCCGTGTACAAATTGTACAACAAGATTGTTTCCAAACTGCTCAATCAAAAGAAAGTGTCAACTCTGTGAGATGAATGCACACAGCACAAAGAAGTTTGTCAGAATGCTTCTGTCTCGTTTTTATGTGAAGATGTTTCCTTTTTCACCTTAGGCCTCAAAGCACTCCAAATATCCACTTGCAGATTCTACAAAAAGACTGTTTCCAAACTGCTCAATCAAAAGAAAGGCTCTACTCTGTGACATGAAAGCAGATATCACAAAGTAGTTTCTCAGAATCCTTCTGTCTAGTTTTTAGGTGAAGATATTTCCTATTTCAACATAGGCCTTAAAGGGCTCACAAATATCCCTGTGTAGATTCTACGAAAAGATTGCTTCCAAACTGCTCCAAAAAATGGTTCAACTCTGTGAGATGAATACACACATCACAAAGAAGTTTGTCAGAATGCTTCTGTCTCGTTTTTTTGTGAAGATATTTCGTTTTTCACCATGGGCCTCCAAGCGCTCCAAATATCCAATTGCACATTCCATAAAAACAGTGTTTCCAAGCTGCTCAATGAAAAGAAAGTTTCAACTCTGTGAGATGAATGCACTCATCATAATGAAGTTTCTCAAAAGCTTCTGTCTATTTTTTATGTGAAGATGTTTCCTATTTCAATGTAGGCCTCCAAGCCCTCCAAATATCCATTGGCAGATAATACAAAAACACTCTTTCCAAACTGCTCAAACAAAAGAAAAGTTCAACTCTGTGAGATGAAAGCACACATCATAAAGAAGTTTCTCAGTAATCTTCTGTCTAATTTTTATATGAAGATATTTCCTATTTCACCATAAGTCTCAAACCATTCAAAATTTCCCTTTGTGGATTCTACAGAAAGACTCTTTCCAAACTGCTCAACCAAAAGAAAGGTTCAACACTGTGAGATGAATACACACATCACAAAGAAGTTTCTCAGAATACTTCTGTTTGATTTTTATGTGAAGATATTTCCTTATTCAACATATTCCTAAAACCACTCACAAATATCCCTCTGCAGATTCTACAAAGTGACGGTTTCCAAATGTGCTCAACCAAAAGAAACGTTCAACTCTTTTAGTCAAATGCACAGATCACAAAGAAGTTTCTCAGAATGCTTCTGTCTGGTTTTTATGTTAAGATATTTCTTTTTTCACCATAGGACTCAAAGCACTACAAATATCCATTTGCAGATTCTACACAAAGACTGTTTCCAAACTGCTCAATCAAAAGAAAGGTTCAACTCTGTGATGCAAATGCACATATCACAAAGAAGTTTCTCAGAATGCTTCTGTCAATTTTTTATTTGAAGATATTTCCTTTTTCACCATAGGCCTCAGAGCACTCCAAATATCCATTTGGAGATTCTACAAAAAGACCGTTTCCAAACTGCTCGATCGTAACAACAGTTCAACTCTGTGAGATGAAAGAACACATCACAAGGAAGTTACTCAGAATGCTTCCGGCTAGTTTTTACGTGAACATATTTCCCTTTTCACCATAGGCCTCAAAGCACTCCAAATATCCATTTGCACATTCCACAAAAAGACTGTTTCCAGACTGCTCAATCAAAAGAAAGGTTCAACTCTGTGAGATGAATGCACACATCATAATGAAGTGACTCAGAAAGTTTTGGTCTCGTTTTTATGTGAAGATATTTCCTAATTCACCTTGTGCCTCAAACTGCTCACAAATATCCCTTGGCAGATTTTACAAAAAGAATCTTTCCAAACTGCTCAATCAAAAAAGGGGTTCAACTCTGTCATATGAATGCACACATTGCAAGGAAGTTTCTCACAATGTTTCTGTCTAGTTTTTATGTGAGGATATTTCTTTTTTCAAAATAGGCCTTAAACTGCTCACAAATATCCCTCTGCATATTATCGAAAAAGACTGTTTCCAAACAGCTCAATCAAAAGAAAGGTTCAACTCTGTGAGATGAAAGCATACATCACAAAGAAGTCTCTCAGAAAGCTTCTGTCTACTTTTTATGTGAAGATATTTCCTATTACACCATAGGTCATGAAGGGCTCACAAATATCCCTGTGCAGATTCTATGAAAAGAATGTTTGCAAACTGCTCAATCAAAAGCAAGGTTCGACTCTGTGAGATGAATGCACACATCACAAAGAAGTTTCTCAGAATCCTTCTGTCTAGTTCTTCTGTGAAGACATTTCTTTTTCAGCATAGGTCCCAAATGGCTCGGAAATATCCGTGTACAAATTGTACAACAAGATTGTTTCCAAACTGCTCAATCAAAAGAAAGTGTCAACTCTGTGAGATGAATGCACACAGCACAAAGAAGTTTGTCAGAATGCTTCTGTCTCGTTTTTATGTGAAGATGTTTCCTTTTTCACCTTAGGCCTCAAAGCACTCCAAATATCCACTTGCAGATTCTACAAAAAGACTGTTTCCAAACTGCTCAATCAAAAGAAAGGCTCTACTCTGTGACATGAAAGCAGATATCACAAAGTAGTTTCTCAGAATCCTTCTGTCTAGTTTTTAGGTGAAGATATTTCCTATTTCAACATAGGCCTTAAAGGGCTCACAAATATCCCTGTGTAGATTCTACGAAAAGATTGCTTCCAAACTGCTCCAAAAAATGGTTCAACTCTGTGAGATGAATACACACATCACAAAGAAGTTTGTCAGAATGCTTCTGTCTCGTTTTTTTGTGAAGATATTTCGTTTTTCACCATGGGCCTCCAAGCGCTCCAAATATCCAATTGCACATTCCATAAAAACAGTGTTTCCAAGCTGCTCAATGAAAAGAAAGTTTCAACTCTGTGAGATGAATGCACTCATCATAATGAAGTTTCTCAAAAAGCTTCTGTCTATTTTTTATGTGAAGATGTTTCCTATTTCAATGTAGGCCTCCAAGCCCTCCAAATATCCATTGGCAGATAATACAAAAACACTCTTTCCAAACTGCTCAAACAAAAGAAAAGTTCAACTCTGTGAGATGAAAGCACACATCATAAAGAAGTTTCTCAGTAATCTTCTGTCTAATTTTTATATGAAGATATTTCCTATTTCACCATAAGTCTCAAACCATTCAAAATTTCCCTTTGTGGATTCTACAGAAAGACTCTTTCCAAACTGCTCAACCAAAAGAAAGGTTCAACACTGTGAGATGAATACACACATCACAAAGAAGTTTCTCAGAATACTTCTGTTTGATTTTTATGTGAAGATATTTCCTTATTCAACATATTCCTAAAACCACTCACAAATATCCCTCTGCAGATTCTACAAAGTGACGGTTTCCAAATGTGCTCAACCAAAAGAAACGTTCAACTCTTTTAGTCAAATGCACAGATCACAAAGAAGTTTCTCAGAATGCTTCTGTCTGGTTTTTATGTTAAGATATTTCTTTTTTCACCATAGGACTCAAAGCACTACAAATATCCATTTGCAGATTCTACACAAAGACTGTTTCCAAACTGCTCAATCAAAAGAAAGGTTCAACTCTGTGATGCAAATGCACATATCACAAAGAAGTTTCTCAGAATGCTTCTGTCAATTTTTTATTTGAAGATATTTCCTTTTTCACCATAGGCCTCAGAGCACTCCAAATATCCATTTGGAGATTCTACAAAAAGACCGTTTCCAAACTGCTCGATCGTAACAACAGTTCAACTCTGTGAGATGAAAGAACACATCACAAGGAAGTTACTCAGAATGCTTCCGGCTAGTTTTTACGTGAACATATTTCCCTTTTCACCATAGGCCTCAAAGCACTCCAAATATCCATTTGCACATTCCACAAAAAGACTGTTTCCAGACTGCTCAATCAAAAGAAAGGTTCAACTCTGTGAGATGAATGCACACATCATAATGAAGTGACTCAGAAAGTTTTGGTCTCGTTTTTATGTGAAGATATTTCCTAATTCACCTTGTGCCTCAAACTGCTCACAAATATCCCTTGGCAGATTTTACAAAAAGAATCTTTCCAAACTGCTCAATCAAAAAAGGGGTTCAACTCTGTCATATGAATGCACACATTGCAAGGAAGTTTCTCACAATGTTTCTGTCTAGTTTTTATGTGAGGATATTTCTTTTTTCAAAATAGGCCTTAAACTGCTCACAAATATCCCTCTGCATATTATCGAAAAAGACTGTTTCCAAACAGCTCAATCAAAAGAAAGGTTCAACTCTGTGAGATGAAAGCATACATCACAAAGAAGTCTCTCAGAAAGCTTCTGTCTACTTTTTATGTGAAGATATTTCCTATTACACCATAGGTCATGAAGGGCTCACAAATATCCCTGTGCAGATTCTATGAAAAGAATGTTTGCAAACTGCTCAATCAAAAGCAAGGTTCGACTCTGTGAGATGAATGCACACATCACAAAGAAGTTTCTCAGAATCCTTCTGTCTAGTTCTTCTGTGAAGACATTTCTTTTTCAGCATAGGTCCCAAATGGCTCGGAAATATCCGTGTACAAATTGTACAACAAGATTGTTTCCAAACTGCTCAATCAAAAGAAAGTGTCAACTCTGTGAGATGAATGCACACAGCACAAAGAAGTTTGTCAGAATGCTTCTGTCTCGTTTTTATGTGAAGATGTTTCCTTTTTCACCTTAGGCCTCAAAGCACTCCAAATATCCATTTGCAGATTCTACAAAAAGACTGTTTCCAAACTGCTCAATCAAAAGAAAGGCTCTACTCTGTGACATGAAAGCAGATATCACAAAGTAGTTTCTCAGAATCCTTCTGTCTAGTTTTTAGGTGAAGATATTTCCTATTTCAACATAGGCCTTAAAGGGCTCACAAATATCCCTGTGTAGATTCTACGAAAAGATTGCTTCCAAACTGCTCCCAAAAATGGTTCAACTCTGTGAGATGAATACACACATCACAAAGAAGTTTGTCAGAATGCTTCTGTCTCGTTTTTTTGTGAAGATATTTCGTTTTTCACCATGGGCCTCCAAGCGCTCCAAATATCCAATTGCACAATCCATAAAAACAGTGTTTCCAAGCTGCTCAATGAAAAGAAAGTTTCAACTCTGTGAGATGAATGCACTCATCATAATGAAGTTTCTCAAAAGCTTCTGTCTATTTTTTATGTGAAGATGTTTCCTATTTCAATGTAGGCCTCCAAGCCCTCCAAATATCCATTGGCAGATAATACAAAAACACTCTTTCCAAACTGCTCAAACAAAAGAAAAGTTCAACTCTGTGAGATGAAAGCACACATCATAAAGAAGTTTCTCAGTAATCTTCTGTCTAATTTTTATATGAAGATATTTCCTATTTCACCATAAGTCTCAAACCATTCAAAATTTCCCTTTGTGGATTCTACAGAAAGACTCTTTCCAAACTGCTCAACCAAAAGAAAGGTTCAACACTGTGAGATGAATACACACATCACAAAGAAGTTTCTCAGAATACTTCTGTTTGATTTTTATGTGAAGATATTTCCTTATTCAACATATTCCTAAAACCACTCACAAATATCCCTCTGCAGATTCTACAAAGTGACGGTTTCCAAATGTGCTCAACCAAAAGAAACGTTCAACTCTTTTAGTCAAATGCACAGATCACAAAGAAGTTTCTCAGAATGCTTCTGTCTGGTTTTTATGTTAAGATATTTCTTTTTTCACCATAGGACTCAAAGCACTACAAATATCCATTTGCAGATTCTACACAAAGACTGTTTCCAAACTGCTCAATCAAAAGAAAGGTTCAACTCTGTGATGCAAATGCACATATCACAAAGAAGTTTCTCAGAATGCTTCTGTCAATTTTTTATTTGAAGATATTTCCTTTTTCACCATAGGCCTCAGAGCACTCCAAATATCCATTTGGAGATTCTACAAAAAGACCGTTTCCAAACTGCTCGATCGTAACAACAGTTCAACTCTGTGAGATGAAAGAACACATCACAAGGAAGTTACTCAGAATGCTTCCGGCTAGTTTTTACGTGAACATATTTCCCTTTTCACCATAGGCCTCAAAGCACTCCAAATATCCATTTGCACATTCCACAAAAAGACTGTTTCCAGACTGCTCAATCAAAAGAAAGGTTCAACTCTGTGAGATGAATGCACACATCATAATGAAGTGACTCAGAAAGTTTTGGTCTCGTTTTTATGTGAAGATATTTCCTAATTCACCTTGTGCCTCAAACTGCTCACAAATATCCCTTGGCAGATTTTACAAAAAGAATCTTTCCAAACTGCTCAATCAAAAAAGGGGTTCAACTCTGTCATATGAATGCACACATTGCAAGGAAGTTTCTCACAATGTTTCTGTCTAGTTTTTATGTGAGGATATTTCTTTTTTCAAAATAGGCCTTAAACTGCTCACAAATATCCCTCTGCATATTATCGAAAAAGACTGTTTCCAAACAGCTCAATCAAAAGAAAGGTTCAACTCTGTGAGATGAAAGCATACATCACAAAGAAGTCTCTCAGAAAGCTTCTGTCTACTTTTTATGTGAAGATATTTCCTATTACACCATAGGTCATGAAGGGCTCACAAATATCCCTGTGCAGATTCTATGAAAAGAATGTTTGCAAACTGCTCAATCAAAAGCAAGGTTCGACTCTGTGAGATGAATGCACACATCACAAAGAAGTTTCTCAGAATCCTTCTGTCTAGTTCTTCTGTGAAGACATTTCTTTTTCAGCATAGGTCCCAAATGGCTCGGAAATATCCGTGTACAAATTGTACAACAAGATTGTTTCCAAACTGCTCAATCAAAAGAAAGTGTCAACTCTGTGAGATGAATGCACACAGCACAAAGAAGTTTGTCAGAATGCTTCTGTCTCGTTTTTATGTGAAGATGTTTCCTTTTTCACCTTAGGCCTCAAAGCACTCCAAATATCCATTTGCAGATTCTACAAAAAGACTGTTTCCAAACTGCTCAATCAAAAGAAAGGCTCTACTCTGTGACATGAAAGCAGATATCACAAAGTAGTTTCTCAGAATCCTTCTGTCTAGTTTTTAGGTGAAGATATTTCCTATTTCAACATAGGCCTTAAAGGGCTCACAAATATCCCTGTGTAGATTCTACGAAAAGATTGCTTCCAAACTGCTCCAAAAAATGGTTCAACTCTGTGAGATGAATACACACATCACAAAGAAGTTTGTCAGAATGCTTCTGTCTCGTTTTTTTGTGAAGATATTTCGTTTTTCACCATGGGCCTCCAAGCGCTCCAAATATCCAATTGCACATTCCATAAAAACAGTGTTTCCAAGCTGCTCAATGAAAAGAAAGTTTCAACTCTGTGAGATGAATGCACTCATCATAATGAAGTTTCTCAAAAAGCTTCTGTCTATTTTTTATGTGAAGATGTTTCCTATTTCAATGTAGGCCTCCAAGCCCTCCAAATATCCATTGGCAGATAATACAAAAACACTCTTTCCAAACTGCTCAAACAAAAGAAAAGTTCAACTCTGTGAGATGAAAGCACACATCATAAAGAAGTTTCTCAGTAATCTTCTGTCTAATTTTTATATGAAGATATTTCCTATTTCACCATAAGTCTCAAACCATTCAAAATTTCCCTTTGTGGATTCTACAGAAAGACTCTTTCCAAACTGCTCAACCAAAAGAAAGGTTCAACACTGTGAGATGAATACACACATCACAAAGAAGTTTCTCAGAATACTTCTGTTTGATTTTTATGTGAAGATATTTCCTTATTCAACATATTCCTAAAACCACTCACAAATATCCCTCTGCAGATTCTACAAAGTGACGGTTTCCAAATGTGCTCAACCAAAAGAAACGTTCAACTCTTTTAGTCAAATGCACAGATCACAAAGAAGTTTCTCAGAATGCTTCTGTCTGGTTTTTATGTTAAGATATTTCTTTTTTCACCATAGGACTCAAAGCACTACAAATATCCATTTGCAGATTCTACACAAAGACTGTTTCCAAACTGCTCAATCAAAAGAAAGGTTCAACTCTGTGATGCAAATGCACATATCACAAAGAAGTTTCTCAGAATGCTTCTGTCAATTTTTTATTTGAAGATATTTCCTTTTTCACCATAGGCCTCAGAGCACTCCAAATATCCATTTGGAGATTCTACAAAAAGACCGTTTCCAAACTGCTCGATCGTAACAACAGTTCAACTCTGTGAGATGAAAGAACACATCACAAGGAAGTTACTCAGAATGCTTCCGGCTAGTTTTTACGTGAACATATTTCCCTTTTCACCATAGGCCTCAAAGCACTCCAAATATCCATTTGCACATTCCACAAAAAGACTGTTTCCAGACTGCTCAATCAAAAGAAAGGTTCAACTCTGTGAGATGAATGCACACATCATAATGAAGTGACTCAGAAAGTTTTGGTCTCGTTTTTATGTGAAGATATTTCCTAATTCACCTTGTGCCTCAAACTGCTCACAAATATCCCTTGGCAGATTTTACAAAAAGAATCTTTCCAAACTGCTCAATCAAAAAAGGGGTTCAACTCTGTCATATGAATGCACACATTGCAAGGAAGTTTCTCACAATGTTTCTGTCTAGTTTTTATGTGAGGATATTTCTTTTTTCAAAATAGGCCTTAAACTGCTCACAAATATCCCTCTGCATATTATCGAAAAAGACTGTTTCCAAACAGCTCAATCAAAAGAAAGGTTCAACTCTGTGAGATGAAAGCATACATCACAAAGAAGTCTCTCAGAAAGCTTCTGTCTACTTTTTATGTGAAGATATTTCCTATTACACCATAGGTCATGAAGGGCTCACAAATATCCCTGTGCAGATTCTATGAAAAGAATGTTTGCAAACTGCTCAATCAAAAGCAAGGTTCGACTCTGTGAGATGAATGCACACATCACAAAGAAGTTTCTCAGAATCCTTCTGTCTAGTTCTTCTGTGAAGACATTTCTTTTTCAGCATAGGTCCCAAATGGCTCGGAAATATCCGTGTACAAATTGTACAACAAGATTGTTTCCAAACTGCTCAATCAAAAGAAAGTGTCAACTCTGTGAGATGAATGCACACAGCACAAAGAAGTTTGTCAGAATGCTTCTGTCTCGTTTTTATGTGAAGATGTTTCCTTTTTCACCTTAGGCCTCAAAGCACTCCAAATATCCACTTGCAGATTCTACAAAAAGACTGTTTCCAAACTGCTCAATCAAAAGAAAGGCTCTACTCTGTGACATGAAAGCAGATATCACAAAGTAGTTTCTCAGAATCCTTCTGTCTAGTTTTTAGGTGAAGATATTTCCTATTTCAACATAGGCCTTAAAGGGCTCACAAATATCCCTGTGTAGATTCTACGAAAAGATTGCTTCCAAACTGCTCCAAAAAATGGTTCAACTCTGTGAGATGAATACACACATCACAAAGAAGTTTGTCAGAATGCTTCTGTCTCGTTTTTTTGTGAAGATATTTCGTTTTTCACCATGGGCCTCCAAGCGCTCCAAATATCCAATTGCACATTCCATAAAAACAGTGTTTCCAAGCTGCTCAATGAAAAGAAAGTTTCAACTCTGTGAGATGAATGCACTCATCATAATGAAGTTTCTCAAAAAGCTTCTGTCTATTTTTTATGTGAAGATGTTTCCTATTTCAATGTAGGCCTCCAAGCCCTCCAAATATCCATTGGCAGATAATACAAAAACACTCTTTCCAAACTGCTCAAACAAAAGAAAAGTTCAACTCTGTGAGATGAAAGCACACATCATAAAGAAGTTTCTCAGTAATCTTCTGTCTAATTTTTATATGAAGATATTTCCTATTTCACCATAAGTCTCAAACCATTCAAAATTTCCCTTTGTGGATTCTACAGAAAGACTCTTTCCAAACTGCTCAACCAAAAGAAAGGTTCAACACTGTGAGATGAATACACACATCACAAAGAAGTTTCTCAGAATACTTCTGTTTGATTTTTATGTGAAGATATTTCCTTATTCAACATATTCCTAAAACCACTCACAAATATCCCTCTGCAGATTCTACAAAGTGACGGTTTCCAAATGTGCTCAACCAAAAGAAACGTTCAACTCTTTTAGTCAAATGCACAGATCACAAAGAAGTTTCTCAGAATGCTTCTGTCTGGTTTTTATGTTAAGATATTTCTTTTTTCACCATAGGACTCAAAGCACTACAAATATCCATTTGCAGATTCTACACAAAGACTGTTTCCAAACTGCTGAATCAAAAGAAAGGTTCAACTCTGTGATGCAAATGCACATATCACAAAGAAGTTTCTCAGAATGCTTCTGTCAATTTTTTATTTGAAGATATTTCCTTTTTCACCATAGGCCTCAGAGCACTCCAAATATCCATTTGGAGATTCTACAAAAAGACCGTTTCCAAACTGCTCGATCGTAACAACAGTTCAACTCTGTGAGATGAAAGAACACATCACAAGGAAGTTACTCAGAATGCTTCCGGCTAGTTTTTACGTGAACATATTTCCCTTTTCACCATAGGCCTCAAAGCACTCCAAATATCCATTTGCACATTCCACAAAAAGACTGTTTCCAGACTGCTCAATCAAAAGAAAGGTTCAACTCTGTGAGATGAATGCACACATCATAATGAAGTGACTCAGAAAGTTTTGGTCTCGTTTTTATGTGAAGATATTTCCTAATTCACCTTGTGCCTCAAACTGCTCACAAATATCCCTTGGCAGATTTTACAAAAAGAATCTTTCCAAACTGCTCAATCAAAAAAGGGGTTCAACTCTGTCATATGAATGCACACATTGCAAGGAAGTTTCTCACAATGTTTCTGTCTAGTTTTTATGTGAGGATATTTCTTTTTTCAAAATAGGCCTTAAACTGCTCACAAATATCCCTCTGCATATTATCGAAAAAGACTGTTTCCAAACAGCTCAATCAAAAGAAAGGTTCAACTATGTGAGATGAAAGCATACATCACAAAGAAGTCTCTCAGAAAGCTTCTGTCTACTTTTTATGTGAAGATATTTCCTATTACACCATAGGTCATGAAGGGCTCACAAATATCCCTGTGCAGATTCTATGAAAAGAATGTTTGCAAACTGCTCAATCAAAAGCAAGGTTCGACTCTGTGAGATGAATGCACACATCACAAAGAAGTTTCTCAGAATCCTTCTGTCTAGTTCTTCTGTGAAGACATTTCTTTTTCAGCATAGGTCCCAAATGGCTCGGAAATATCCGTGTACAAATTGTACAACAAGATTGTTTCCAAACTGCTCAATCAAAAGAAAGTGTCAACTCTGTGAGATGAATGCACACAGCACAAAGAAGTTTGTCAGAATGCTTCTGTCTCGTTTTTATGTGAAGATGTTTCCTTTTTCACCTTAGGCCTCAAAGCACTCCAAATATCCATTTGCAGATTCTACAAAAAGACTGTTTCCAAACTGCTCAATCAAAAGAAAGGCTCTACTCTGTGACATGAAAGCAGATATCACAAAGTAGTTTCTCAGAATCCTTCTGTCTAGTTTTTAGGTGAAGATATTTCCTATTTCAACATAGGCCTTAAAGGGCTCACAAATATCCCTGTGTAGATTCTACGAAAAGATTGCTTCCAAACTGCTCCAAAAAATGGTTCAACTCTGTGAGATGAATACACACATCACAAAGAAGTTTGTCAGAATGCTTCTGTCTCGTTTTTTTGTGAAGATATTTCGTTTTTCACCATGGGCCTCCAAGCGCTCCAAATATCCAATTGCACATTCCATAAAAACAGTGTTTCCAAGCTGCTCAATGAAAAGAAAGTTTCAACTCTGTGAGATGAATGCACTCATCATAATGAAGTTTCTCAAAAAGCTTCTGTCTATTTTTTATGTGAAGATGTTTCCTATTTCAATGTAGGCCTCCAAGCCCTCCAAATATCCATTGGCAGATAATACAAAAACACTCTTTCCAAACTGCTCAAACAAAAGAAAAGTTCAACTCTGTGAGATGAAAGCACACATCATAAAGAAGTTTCTCAGTAATCTTCTGTCTAATTTTTATATGAAGATATTTCCTATTTCACCATAAGTCTCAAACCATTCAAAATTTCCCTTTGTGGATTCTACAGAAAGACTCTTTCCAAACTGCTCAACCAAAAGAAAGGTTCAACACTGTGAGATGAATACACACATCACAAAGAAGTTTCTCAGAATACTTCTGTTTGATTTTTATGTGAAGATATTTCCTTATTCAACATATTCCTAAAACCACTCACAAATATCCCTCTGCAGATTCTACAAAGTGACGGTTTCCAAATGTGCTCAACCAAAAGAAACGTTCAACTCTTTTAGTCAAATGCACAGATCACAAAGAAGTTTCTCAGAATGCTTCTGTCTGGTTTTTATGTTAAGATATTTCTTTTTTCACCATAGGACTCAAAGCACTACAAATATCCATTTGCAGATTCTACACAAAGACTGTTTCCAAACTGCTCAATCAAAAGAAAGGTTCAACTCTGTGATGCAAATGCACATATCACAAAGAAGTTTCTCAGAATGCTTCTGTCAATTTTTTATTTGAAGATATTTCCTTTTTCACCATAGGCCTCAGAGCACTCCAAATATCCATTTGGAGATTCTACAAAAAGACCGTTTCCAAACTGCTCGATCGTAACAACAGTTCAACTCTGTGAGATGAAAGAACACATCACAAGGAAGTTACTCAGAATGCTTCCGGCTAGTTTTTACGTGAACATATTTCCCTTTTCACCATAGGCCTCAAAGCACTCCAAATATCCATTTGCACATTCCACAAAAAGACTGTTTCCAGACTGCTCAATCAAAAGAAAGGTTCAACTCTGTGAGATGAATGCACACATCATAATGAAGTGACTCAGAAAGTTTTGGTCTCGTTTTTATGTGAAGATATTTCCTAATTCACCTTGTGCCTCAAACTGCTCACAAATATCCCTTGGCAGATTTTACAAAAAGAATCTTTCCAAACTGCTCAATCAAAAAAGGGGTTCAACTCTGTCATATGAATGCACACATTGCAAGGAAGTTTCTCACAATGTTTCTGTCTAGTTTTTATGTGAGGATATTTCTTTTTTCAAAATAGGCCTTAAACTGCTCACAAATATCCCTCTGCATATTATCGAAAAAGACTGTTTCCAAACAGCTCAATCAAAAGAAAGGTTCAACTCTGTGAGATGAAAGCATACATCACAAAGAAGTCTCTCAGAAAGCTTCTGTCTACTTTTTATGTGAAGATATTTCCTATTACACCATAGGTCATGAAGGGCTCACAAATATCCCTGTGCAGATTCTATGAAAAGAATGTTTGCAAACTGCTCAATCAAAAGCAAGGTTCGACTCTGTGAGATGAATGCACACATCACAAAGAAGTTTCTCAGAATCCTTCTGTCTAGTTCTTCTGTGAAGACATTTCTTTTTCAGCATAGGTCCCAAATGGCTCGGAAATATCCGTGTACAAATTGTACAACAAGATTGTTTCCAAACTGCTCAATCAAAAGAAAGTGTCAACTCTGTGAGATGAATGCACACAGCACAAAGAAGTTTGTCAGAATGCTTCTGTCTCGTTTTTATGTGAAGATGTTTCCTTTTTCACCTTAGGCCTCAAAGCACTCCAAATATCCACTTGCAGATTCTACAAAAAGACTGTTTCCAAACTGCTCAATCAAAAGAAAGGCTCTACTCTGTGACATGAAAGCAGATATCACAAAGTAGTTTCTCAGAATCCTTCTGTCTAGTTTTTAGGTGAAGATATTTCCTATTTCAACATAGGCCTTAAAGGGCTCACAAATATCCCTGTGTAGATTCTACGAAAAGATTGCTTCCAAACTGCTCCAAAAAATGGTTCAACTCTGTGAGATGAATACACACATCACAAAGAAGTTTGTCAGAATGCTTCTGTCTCGTTTTTTTGTGAAGATATTTCGTTTTTCACCATGGGCCTCCAAGCGCTCCAAATATCCAATTGCACATTCCATAAAAACAGTGTTTCCAAGCTGCTCAATGAAAAGAAAGTTTCAACTCTGTGAGATGAATGCACTCATCATAATGAAGTTTCTCAAAAAGCTTCTGTCTATTTTTTATGTGAAGATGTTTCCTATTTCAATGTAGGCCTCCAAGCCCTCCAAATATCCATTGGCAGATAATACAAAAACACTCTTTCCAAACTGCTCAAACAAAAGAAAAGTTCAACTCTGTGAGATGAAAGCACACATCATAAAGAAGTTTCTCAGTAATCTTCTGTCTAATTTTTATATGAAGATATTTCCTATTTCACCATAAGTCTCAAACCATTCAAAATTTCCCTTTGTGGATTCTACAGAAAGACTCTTTCCAAACTGCTCAACCAAAAGAAAGGTTCAACACTGTGAGATGAATACACACATCACAAAGAAGTTTCTCAGAATACTTCTGTTTGATTTTTATGTGAAGATATTTCCTTATTCAACATATTCCTAAAACCACTCACAAATATCCCTCTGCAGATTCTACAAAGTGACGGTTTCCAAATGTGCTCAACCAAAAGAAACGTTCAACTCTTTTAGTCAAATGCACAGATCACAAAGAAGTTTCTCAGAATGCTTCTGTCTGGTTTTTATGTTAAGATATTTCTTTTTTCACCATAGGACTCAAAGCACTACAAATATCCATTTGCAGATTCTACACAAAGACTGTTTCCAAACTGCTCAATCAAAAGAAAGGTTCAACTCTGTGATGCAAATGCACATATCACAAAGAAGTTTCTCAGAATGCTTCTGTCAATTTTTTATTTGAAGATATTTCCTTTTTCACCATAGGCCTCAGAGCACTCCAAATATCCATTTGGAGATTCTACAAAAAGACCGTTTCCAAACTGCTCGATCGTAACAACAGTTCAACTCTGTGAGATGAAAGAACACATCACAAGGAAGTTACTCAGAATGCTTCCGGCTAGTTTTTACGTGAACATATTTCCCTTTTCACCATAGGCCTCAAAGCACTCCAAATATCCATTTGCACATTCCACAAAAAGACTGTTTCCAGACTGCTCAATCAAAAGAAAGGTTCAACTCTGTGAGATGAATGCACACATCATAATGAAGTGACTCAGAAAGTTTTGGTCTCGTTTTTATGTGAAGATATTTCCTAATTCACCTTGTGCCTCAAACTGCTCACAAATATCCCTTGGCAGATTTTACAAAAAGAATCTTTCCAAACTGCTCAATCAAAAAAGGGGTTCAACTCTGTCATATGAATGCACACATTGCAAGGAAGTTTCTCACAATGTTTCTGTCTAGTTTTTATGTGAGGATATTTCTTTTTTCAAAATAGGCCTTAAACTGCTCACAAATATCCCTCTGCATATTATCGAAAAAGACTGTTTCCAAACAGCTCAATCAAAAGAAAGGTTCAACTCTGTGAGATGAAAGCATACATCACAAAGAAGTCTCTCAGAAAGCTTCTGTCTACTTTTTATGTGAAGATATTTCCTATTACACCATAGGTCATAAAGGGCTCACAAATATCCCTGTGCAGATTCTATGAAAAGAATGTTTGCAAACTGCTCAATCAAAAGCAAGGTTCGACTCTGTGAGATGAATGCACACATCACAAAGAAGTTTCTCAGAATCCTTCTGTCTAGTTCTTCTGTGAAGACATTTCTTTTTCAGCATAGGTCCCAAATGGCTCGGAAATATCCGTGTACAAATTGTACAACAAGATTGTTTCCAAACTGCTCAATCAAAAGAAAGTGTCAACTCTGTGAGATGAATGCACACAGCACAAAGAAGTTTGTCAGAATGCTTCTGTCTCGTTTTTATGTGAAGATGTTTCCTTTTTCACCTTAGGCCTCAAAGCACTCCAAATATCCACTTGCAGATTCTACAAAAAGACTGTTTCCAAACTGCTCAATCAAAAGAAAGGCTCTACTCTGTGACATGAAAGCAGATATCACAAAGTAGTTTCTCAGAATCCTTCTGTCTAGTTTTTAGGTGAAGATATTTCCTATTTCAACATAGGCCTTAAAGGGCTCACAAATATCCCTGTGTAGATTCTACGAAAAGATTGCTTCCAAACTGCTCCAAAAAATGGTTCAACTCTGTGAGATGAATACACACATCACAAAGAAGTTTGTCAGAATGCTTCTGTCTCGTTTTTTTGTGAAGATATTTCGTTTTTCACCATGGGCCTCCAAGCGCTCCAAATATCCAATTGCACATTCCATAAAAACAGTGTTTCCAAGCTGCTCAATGAAAAGAAAGTTTCAACTCTGTGAGATGAATGCACTCATCATAATGAAGTTTCTCAAAAAGCTTCTGTCTATTTTTTATGTGAAGATGTTTCCTATTTCAATGTAGGCCTCCAAGCCCTCCAAATATCCATTGGCAGATAATACAAAAACACTCTTTCCAAACTGCTCAAACAAAAGAAAAGTTCAACTCTGTGAGATGAAAGCACACATCATAAAGAAGTTTCTCAGTAATCTTCTGTCTAATTTTTATATGAAGATATTTCCTATTTCACCATAAGTCTCAAACCATTCAAAATTTCCCTTTGTGGATTCTACAGAAAGACTCTTTCCAAACTGCTCAACCAAAAGAAAGGTTCAACACTGTGAGATGAATACACACATCACAAAGAAGTTTCTCAGAATACTTCTGTTTGATTTTTATGTGAAGATATTTCCTTATTCAACATATTCCTAAAACCACTCACAAATATCCCTCTGCAGATTCTACAAAGTGACGGTTTCCAAATGTGCTCAACCAAAAGAAACGTTCAACTCTTTTAGTCAAATGCACAGATCACAAAGAAGTTTCTCAGAATGCTTCTGTCTGGTTTTTATGTTAAGATATTTCTTTTTTCACCATAGGACTCAAAGCACTACAAATATCCATTTGCAGATTCTACACAAAGACTGTTTCCAAACTGCTGAATCAAAAGAAAGGTTCAACTCTGTGATGCAAATGCACATATCACAAAGAAGTTTCTCAGAATGCTTCTGTCAATTTTTTATTTGAAGATATTTCCTTTTTCACCATAGGCCTCAGAGCACTCCAAATATCCATTTGGAGATTCTACAAAAAGACCGTTTCCAAACTGCTCGATCGTAACAACAGTTCAACTCTGTGAGATGAAAGAACACATCACAAGGAAGTTACTCAGAATGCTTCCGGCTAGTTTTTACGTGAACATATTTCCCTTTTCACCATAGGCCTCAAAGCACTCCAAATATCCATTTGCACATTCCACAAAAAGACTGTTTCCAGACTGCTCAATCAAAAGAAAGGTTCAACTCTGTGAGATGAATGCACACATCATAATGAAGTGACTCAGAAAGTTTTGGTCTCGTTTTTATGTGAAGATATTTCCTAATTCACCTTGTGCCTCAAACTGCTCACAAATATCCCTTGGCAGATTTTACAAAAAGAATCTTTCCAAACTGCTCAATCAAAAAAGGGGTTCAACTCTGTCATATGAATGCACACATTGCAAGGAAGTTTCTCACAATGTTTCTGTCTAGTTTTTATGTGAGGATATTTCTTTTTTCAAAATAGGCCTTAAACTGCTCACAAATATCCCTCTGCATATTATCGAAAAAGACTGTTTCCAAACAGCTCAATCAAAAGAAAGGTTCAACTATGTGAGATGAAAGCATACATCACAAAGAAGTCTCTCAGAAAGCTTCTGTCTACTTTTTATGTGAAGATATTTCCTATTACACCATAGGTCATGAAGGGCTCACAAATATCCCTGTGCAGATTCTATGAAAAGAATGTTTGCAAACTGCTCAATCAAAAGCAAGGTTCGACTCTGTGAGATGAATGCACACATCACAAAGAAGTTTCTCAGAATCCTTCTGTCTAGTTCTTCTGTGAAGACATTTCTTTTTCAGCATAGGTCCCAAATGGCTCGGAAATATCCGTGTACAAATTGTACAACAAGATTGTTTCCAAACTGCTCAATCAAAAGAAAGTGTCAACTCTGTGAGATGAATGCACACAGCACAAAGAAGTTTGTCAGAATGCTTCTGTCTCGTTTTTATGTGAAGATGTTTCCTTTTTCACCTTAGGCCTCAAAGCACTCCAAATATCCATTTGCAGATTCTACAAAAAGACTGTTTCCAAACTGCTCAATCAAAAGAAAGGCTCTACTCTGTGACATGAAAGCAGATATCACAAAGTAGTTTCTCAGAATCCTTCTGTCTAGTTTTTAGGTGAAGATATTTCCTATTTCAACATAGGCCTTAAAGGGCTCACAAATATCCCTGTGTAGATTCTACGAAAAGATTGCTTCCAAACTGCTCCAAAAAATGGTTCAACTCTGTGAGATGAATACACACATCACAAAGAAGTTTGTCAGAATGCTTCTGTCTCGTTTTTTTGTGAAGATATTTCGTTTTTCACCATGGGCCTCCAAGCGCTCCAAATATCCAATTGCACATTCCATAAAAACAGTGTTTCCAAGCTGCTCAATGAAAAGAAAGTTTCAACTCTGTGAGATGAATGCACTCATCATAATGAAGTTTCTCAAAAAGCTTCTGTCTATTTTTTATGTGAAGATGTTTCCTATTTCAATGTAGGCCTCCAAGCCCTCCAAATATCCATTGGCAGATAATACAAAAACACTCTTTCCAAACTGCTCAAACAAAAGAAAAGTTCAACTCTGTGAGATGAAAGCACACATCATAAAGAAGTTTCTCAGTAATCTTCTGTCTAATTTTTATATGAAGATATTTCCTATTTCACCATAAGTCTCAAACCATTCAAAATTTCCCTTTGTGGATTCTACAGAAAGACTCTTTCCAAACTGCTCAACCAAAAGAAAGGTTCAACACTGTGAGATGAATACACACATCACAAAGAAGTTTCTCAGAATACTTCTGTTTGATTTTTATGTGAAGATATTTCCTTATTCAACATATTCCTAAAACCACTCACAAATATCCCTCTGCAGATTCTACAAAGTGACGGTTTCCAAATGTGCTCAACCAAAAGAAACGTTCAACTCTTTTAGTCAAATGCACAGATCACAAAGAAGTTTCTCAGAATGCTTCTGTCTGGTTTTTATGTTAAGATATTTCTTTTTTCACCATAGGACTCAAAGCACTACAAATATCCATTTGCAGATTCTACACAAAGACTGTTTCCAAACTGCTCAATCAAAAGAAAGGTTCAACTCTGTGATGCAAATGCACATATCACAAAGAAGTTTCTCAGAATGCTTCTGTCAATTTTTTATTTGAAGATATTTCCTTTTTCACCATAGGCCTCAGAGCACTCCAAATATCCATTTGGAGATTCTACAAAAAGACCGTTTCCAAACTGCTCGATCGTAACAACAGTTCAACTCTGTGAGATGAAAGAACACATCACAAGGAAGTTACTCAGAATGCTTCCGGCTAGTTTTTACGTGAACATATTTCCCTTTTCACCATAGGCCTCAAAGCACTCCAAATATCCATTTGCACATTCCACAAAAAGACTGTTTCCAGACTGCTCAATCAAAAGAAAGGTTCAACTCTGTGAGATGAATGCACACATCATAATGAAGTGACTCAGAAAGTTTTGGTCTCGTTTTTATGTGAAGATATTTCCTAATTCACCTTGTGCCTCAAACTGCTCACAAATATCCCTTGGCAGATTTTACAAAAAGAATCTTTCCAAACTGCTCAATCAAAAAAGAGGTTCAACTCTGTCATATGAATGCACACATTGCAAGGAAGTTTCTCACAATGTTTCTGTCTAGTTTTTATGTGAGGATATTTCTTTTTTCAAAATAGGCCTTAAACTGCTCACAAATATCCCTCTGCATATTATCGAAAAAGACTGTTTCCAAACAGCTCAATCAAAAGAAAGGTTCAACTCTGTGAGATGAAAGCATACATCACAAAGAAGTCTCTCAGAAAGCTTCTGTCTACTTTTTATGTGAAGATATTTCCTATTACACCATAGGTCATGAAGGGCTCACAAATATCCCTGTGCAGATTCTATGAAAAGAATGTTTGCAAACTGCTCAATCAAAAGCAAGGTTCAACTCTGTGAGATGAATGCACACATCACAAAGAAGTTTCTCAGAATCCTTCTGTCTAGTTCTTCTGTGAAGACATTTCTTTTTCAGCATAGGTCCCAAATGGCTCGGAAATATCCGTGTACAAATTGTACAACAAGATTGTTTCCAAACTGCTCAATCAAAAGAAAGTGTCAACTCTGTGAGATGAATGCACACAGCACAAAGAAGTTTGTCAGAATGCTTCTGTCTCGTTTTTATGTGAAGATGTTTCCTTTTTCACCTTAGGCCTCAAAGCACTCCAAATATCCACTTGCAGATTCTACAAAAAGACTGTTTCCAAACTGCTCAATCAAAAGAAAGGCTCTACTCTGTGACATGAAAGCAGATATCACAAAGTAGTTTCTCAGAATCCTTCTGTCTAGTTTTTAGGTGAAGATATTTCCTATTTCAACATAGGCCTTAAAGGGCTCACAAATATCCCTGTGTAGATTCTACGAAAAGATGGCTTCCAAACTGCTCCAAAAAATGGTTCAACTCTGTGAGATGAATACACACATCACAAAGAAGTTTGTCAGAATGCTTCTGTCTCGTTTTTTTGTGAAGATATTTCGTTTTTCACCATGGGCCTCCTAGCGCTCCAAATATCCAATTGCACAATCCATAAAAACAGTGTTTCCAAGCTGCTCAATGAAAAGAAAGTTTCAACTCTGTGAGATGAATGCACTCATCATAATGAAGTTTCTCAAAAGCTTCTGTCTATTTTTTATGTGAAGATGTTTCCTATTTCAATGTAGGCCTCCAAGCCCTCCAAATATCCATTGGCAGATAATACAAAAACACTCTTTCCAAACTGCTCAAACAAAAGAAAAGTTCAACTCTGTGAGATGAAAGCACACATCATAAAGAAGTTTCTCAGTAATCTTCTGTCTAATTTTTATATGAAGATATTTCCTATTTCACCATAAGTCTCAAACCATTCAAAATTTCCCTTTGTGGATTCTACAGAAAGACTCTTTCCAAACTGCTCAACCAAAAGAAAGGTTCAACACTGTGAGATGAATACACACATCACAAAGAAGTTTCTCAGAATACTTCTGTTTGATTTTTATGTGAAGATATTTCCTTATTCAACATATTCCTAAAACCACTCACAAATATCCCTCTGCAGATTCTACAAAGTGACGGTTTCCAAATGTGCTCAACCAAAAGAAACGTTCAACTCCTTTAGTCAAATGCACAGATCACAAAGAAGTTTCTCAGAATGCTTCTGTCTGGTTTTTATGTTAAGATATTTCTTTTTCCACCATAGGACTCAAAGCACTACAAATATCCATTTGCAGATTCAACAAAAAGGCTGTTTCCAATCTGCTCAATCAAAAGAAAGTTTCAACTCCGTGAGATGAATGCACACATAACAAAGAAGTTTCTCAGAATGGTTTTGTCTGGTTTTTATGTGAAGATATTTCTCTTTTCAAAATAGGCCTTGAACCTCTCACAAATATCCCTCTGCAAATTCTACAAAAAGACAGTTTTCAAACTGCTCAATCAAAAGAAATGTTCAACTCTGTGAGATGGATGCACACATCACAAAGAAGTTTCTCAGAATGCTTTTGTCTAGTTTTTATGTGAAGATATTTCCTATTTCATCACAGGCCATAAAGCGCTCACAAATATCCCTGTGCAGATTCCACAAAAGGGCTGTTTCCAAACTGCTGAATCAAAAGAGGGTTTCAACCCTGTGAGATGAATGCACGCATCACAAAGAAGTTTCTCTGAATGCTGCTGTGTAGTTTTTAAGTGAAGATTTTTCCTTTTTCACAACAAGCCCAAAGTGCTCTAAATGTCCACTTTCAGATTCTACAAAAAGACTGTTTCCAACCTGCTCAGTCAAAAGAAAGGTTGAATTCTGTGAGATGAATGTACACATCAAAAGAAAAGTTCCTCAGAATGCCTCTGTCTAGTTTTTATGTGAAGATATTTCTTTATCACCATAGGCCTCAAAAGGTTCGAAAACATCCCTTTGCAGAATGTACAAAAAGACTGTTTCCAAATTGCTCAATCAAAAGAAAGGTTCAACTCTGTGAGATGAATGCAGACATCACAAAGAAGTTTCTCAGAATGCCTCTGTCTAGTTTTTAAGTGAAGATAGTTCCTTTTTCAGCATACACACCAAATATCCATTTGCAGATACTACAAAAAGAGTTTTTCCAAAGTGCTCAATGCAAAGAAAGATTCAACTAGGTGAGAAAAATGCACACGTCACAAAGTATTTTCTCAGAATGCTTCTCTGTAGTTTTTATGGGAAGATATTTCCTTTTCCACCATAGGCTTCAAAGCACTCCAAATATCCAAATGCAGATTCTACAAGAAGAGTGTTTCCAAACTGCTCAAAAAAAAGAAAGTTTGAACTCTGTGAGATGAATGCACACTGCACAAAGTAGTTTTCAGAATGCTTCTGTCTAGTTTTCATGTAAAGATATTTCCTTTTTCACCATAAGCCTCAAATCGCTCCAAATATCCCTTTGCAGATTCTACAAAAAGACTGTTTCCAAACTGCTCAATCAAAAGGAAGCTTCTACTCTGTTAGATGAAAGCAGATGTCACACAGTGGTTTCTCAGAAAACTTCTGTCTAGCTTTTTATGTTAAGATATTTCCTATTTCAACATAGGCCATAAAGGACTCACAAATACCCCTGTGCAGAATCTACGAAAAGATTGTTTCCAAACTGCTCCAAAGAATGATTCAACACTGTGAGATGAATGCACACATCACAAAGAAGTTTGTCAGAATGCTTCTGTCTAGTTTTTATTTGGAGATATTTCCTTTTTCACCATAGGCCTCAAAGTGCTCCAAATATCCAATTGCAGATTCTATAAAAAGAGTGTTTCCAACCTGCTCAATCAAAAGAAAGGTTCACCTCTGTGAGGTGAATGTCCACATCACAAGGAAGTTTCTCAGAATGCTTCTGTACAGTTTTTATGGGAAGACATTTCCCATTTCACCATAGACCTCAAAGTGCTCCAAATATCCACTTGCAGATTCGACAAAAAGAGTGTTTCCAACTTGCTCAATCAAAAAAAAAAAATGTTCAACTCTGTGAGATGATGGCAGGCATAACAAATTTGTTTCTCAGAATTCTTCTGTCTAGTTTTTATGTAAAGATATTTCCTTTCTCACCATAGGCCTCAAAACACTCCAAATATCCATTTGCAGATCCTACAAAAAGACTGTTCCCAAACTGCTCAAACAAAAGAATTGCTCAACTCTGTGAGATGAATGCATACATCAGAAAGGAGTTTCTCAGCAAGCTTCTGTCTAATTTTTATGCGAAGATATCTCCTATTTGACCACAGGCCATAAAGGGCTCACAAATATCCCTGTGCAGATTCTACAAAAAGAGTGTTTATAAACTGCTCAACTAATAGAAAGATTAAACTCTGTGAGATGAATGCACACATCACAAATAAGTTTCTCAGAATGATTCTGTCTCGTTTTTATTTCTACATATTTCCTTTTCACCATAAGCCTCAAACACCTTTGAAATATCCATTTGCAGATTGTACAAAAAGACTGTTTCCAAACTGCTCAATCAAAAGAAAGGTTCAACTGTGTCAGATGAAAGCAAACATCACAAAGAAGTTTCTCAGAATGCTTCTGTCTAGTTTTAATGTGAAGATAGTTCCTTTTTCACTGTAGGCCTCAAAGCGCTCCAAATATCCATTTGCAGATACTACAAAAAGACTGTTTCCAAAGTTCTCAATGCAAAGAAAGGTTCAACTCTTTGAGAACAATGCACACGTCACAAACAACTTTCTCAGAATGCCTCTGTCTAGTTTTTATGGGAAGATATTTCCTTTTACGCCATAGGCCTCAAAGCACTCCAAATATCCAAATGCAGATTTTACAAAAAGAGTGTTTCCAAACTGCTCTATCAAAAGAAAGTTTGAACTCAGTGAGATGAATGCACACAGCACAAAGAAGTTTGTCAGAATGCTTCTGTCTCGTTTTTATGTGAAGATGTTTCCTTTTTCACCTTAGGCCTCAAAGCACTCCAAATATCCATTTGCAGATTCTACAAAAAGACTGTTTCCAAACTGCTCAATCAAAAGAAAGGCTCTACTCTGTGACATGAAAGCAGATATCACAAAGTAGTTTCTCAGAATCCTTCTGTCTAGTTTTTAGGTGAAGATATTTCCTATTTCAACATAGGCCTTAAAGGGCTCACAAATATCCCTGTGTAGATTCTACGAAAAGATTGCTTCCAAACTGCTCCAAAAAATGGTTCAACTCTGTGAGATGAATACACACATCACAAAGAAGTTTGTCAGAATGCTTCTGTCTCGTTTTTTTGTGAAGATATTTCGTTTTTCACCATGGGCCTCCAAGCGCTCCAAATATCCAATTGCACATTCCATAAAAACAGTGTTTCCAAGCTGCTCAATGAAAAGAAAGTTTCAACTCTGTGAGATGAATGCACTCATCATAATGAAGTTTCTCAAAAGCTTCTGTCTATTTTTTATGTGAAGATGTTTCCTATTTCAATGTAGGCCTCCAAGCCCTCCAAATATCCATTGGCAGATAATACAAAAACACTCTTTCCAAACTGCTCAAACAAAAGAAAAGTTCAACTCTGTGAGATGAAAGCACACATCATAAAGAAGTTTCTCAGTAATCTTCTGTCTAATTTTTATATGAAGATATTTCCTATTTCACCATAAGTCTCAAACCATTCAAAATTTCCCTTTGTGGATTCTACAGAAAGACTCTTTCCAAACTGCTCAACCAAAAGAAAGGTTCAACACTGTGAGATGAATACACACATCACAAAGAAGTTTCTCAGAATACTTCTGTTTGATTTTTATGTGAAGATATTTCCTTATTCAACATATTCCTAAAACCACTCACAAATATCCCTCTGCAGATTCTACAAAGTGACGGTTTCCAAATGTGCTCAACCAAAAGAAACGTTCAACTCGTTTAGTCAAATGCACAGATCACAAAGAAGTTTCTCAGAATGCTTCTGTCTGGTTTTTATGTTAAGATATTTCTTTTTTCACCATAGGACTCAAAGCACTACAAATATCCATTTGCAGATTCTACACAAAGACTGTTTCCAAACTGCTCAATCAAAAGAAAGGTTCAACCCTGTGATACAAATGCACATATCACAAAGAAGTTTCTCAGAATGCTTCTGTCAATTTTTTATTTGAAGATATTTCCTTTTTCACCATAGGCCTCAAAGCACTCCAAATATCCATTTGGAGATTCTACAAAAAGACTGTTTCCAAACTGCTTGATCATAACAACAGTTCAACTCTGTGA
The DNA here is from genome assembly GCF_028858775.2 of Pan troglodytes. Lineage (NCBI taxonomy): Eukaryota > Metazoa > Chordata > Mammalia > Primates > Hominidae > Pan > Pan troglodytes. The sequence goes on along the minus strand of NC_072398.2, from coordinate 100,632,483 downwards.
GATGAAAGAACACATCACAAGGAAGTTACTCAGAATGCTTCTGGCTAGTTTTTATGTGAACATATTTCCCTTTTCTCCATAGGCCTCAAAGCACTCCAAATATCCATTGGCAGATTCCACAAAAAGACTGTTTCCAGACTGCTCAATCAAAAGAAAGGTTCAACTCTGTGAGATGAATGCACACATCATAATGAAGTGACTCAGAAAGTTTTGGTCTCGTTTTTATGTGAAGATATTCCCTAATTCACCTTGTGCCTCAAACTGCTCACAAATATCCCTTGGCAGATTTTACAAAAAGAATCTTTCCAAACTGCTCAATCAAAAAAGAGGTTCAACTCTGTCATATGAATGCACACATTGCAAGGAAGTTTCTCACAATGTTTCTGTCTAGTTTTTATGTGAGGATATTTCTTTTTTCAAAATAGGCCTTAAACTGCTCACAAATATCCCTCTGCATATTATCGAAAAAGACTGTTTCCAAACAGCTCAATCAAAAGAAAGGTTCAACTCTGTGAGATGAAAACGTACATCACGAAGAAGTCTCTCAGAAAGCTTCTGTCTACTTTTTATGTGAAGTTATTTCCTTTTTCACCATAGGCCTCAAAGAGCTCCAGTACCCATTTGTAGATTCTACAAACAGACAGATTCCAAATTGCTCAATCAAAAGAAACGTCCAAATCTGTGAGTTGAAAGCACACATCACAAAGAAGTTTCTCAGACAAGTTCTGTCTAGTTTTTATTTGAAGATATTTCCAATTTCTCTGTAGGCCACCATAGCCTCACAGGTAGGTATCCCTTTGCAGATTCTACAAAAAGACTGTTTGCAAGCTGCTCAATCAAAAGAAATTTTCAACTCTGTGAGAGGAATGCACACATCACAAAGAAGTTTCTCAAAATCCTTCGGTCTAGTTCTTATGTGAAGATATTTCCTTTTTCACCATAGGCCTCAAAGCCCTCCAAATACACATTTGCAGATTCAACAAAAAGTCTGTAACCAAACTGCTCAATCAAAAGAATATTTCAACTCTTTGAGATGAAAGCACAGATCACAAAGAAGTTTCTCAGAAATCTTCTGTCTAGTTTTTGTGTGAAGATACTTTCTTACTCACCATATGCCTTAAACCACTCACAAATGTCCTTCTGAAGATTCTACAAAAAGACTGTTTCCAAAGTGCTCAATCAAAACAAAGGTTCAGCACTGTGAGACGAATACACACATCACAAAGAAGTTTTTCAGAAAGCTTTCATCTAGTTTTAATTTGAAGATATTTCTATTTTCACCACAGGCCTCAAAGCACTCCAAATATCCATTTGGAGATTCTACAAAAGGACTGTTTTCAAACTGCTCAATCAAAAGAACAGTTCAACTCAGTGAGATGAAAGCACACATCACAAATATGTTTCTCAGAAGGCTTCTGTCTCGTTTTCATGTGAAGATATTTCCTTTTTCACCATAGGCCTCAAAGCACTCCAAATATCCACTTGCAGATTCCACCAAAATACTGTTTGCAAACTGATCAATCAAAAGAAAGATTCAACTCTGTGAGATGAATGCACACATCACAAACAAGTTTCTTAGAAAGTTTCTGTATAGTTTTTCTGTGTAGGTATTTCTTTTTTCAAAATACGCCTCAAACCGCTCACAAATATCCCTCTGCAGATTATACAGAAAGACTGTTTCCAAACTCCTCAATCAAAAGAAAGTTTCAACTCTCTGAGATGAACGCACACATCACAAAGAAGTTTCTCAGAAAGCTTCTGTCTATTTTTTATGTGAAGATATTTCCTATTTCACTGTAGGCATCTTTGGGCTCACAAATATCCCCTTCCAGATACCATAAAAAGACTGTTTGCATACTGCTCATTCAAAAGAAAGGTTCAACTCTGTGAGATGACTGCACACATCACAAAGTAGTTTCTCAGAATGCTTCTGTCTAGTTTTCATGAGAAAATATTTCTTTTTTCATCATAGCCCTCAAACCGCTCACAAATATCCCTCTGCAGATATACAAAAAGATATTTTCCAAACTGCTCAAACAAAAGAAAGGATCAACTCTGTCAGATGAATGCACACATGACCAAGAAGTTTCTCAGAATGCTTCTGTCTAGTTTTTATGTGAAGATATTTCCTTTTTCACCATTGGCTTCAAACTGTTCACAAATATCCCTCTGCAGTTTCTACAAAAAACTGTTTCCAAACTGCTCATTGAAAAAAAATGTTCAACTCTGTGAGATGAATGCACACATCACAAAGAAGTTTCTCAGAATGCTTCTGTCTAGTTTTTATGTGAAAATATTACCTTTTTCACAATAGGGCTCAAAGTGCTGCAAATATCCACTTGCAGATATTACAAAAAGACTGTTTTCAAACTGCTCCATCAAAAGAACAGTTCAAATCTGTTAGATGAAAGCACACATCACAAAATAAGTTTCTCAGAAAACTTCTGTCTACTTGTTATGTGAAGATATTTCGTCTTTTACCATAAGCCTAAAAGCACTCCAAATATCCATTGGCAGATTCCACAAAAAGACTGTTTCCAACTTCTCAATCAAAAGAAAGTTTCAACACTGTGAGATTAATACACACATCACAAAGAAGTTTCTCAGAATGTTTCTATCTTGTTACATGAAGCTATTTCCTATTTCACCATATGCCACAATCTGCTCACAAATATCCCTTAACAGACTCTACAAAAAGACAGTTTCCAAACTGCTCATTCAAAAGAAAGCTTCAACTCTGTGAGGTGAATGCACACATCACAAAGAAGTATCTCAGAATTCTTCTGTCTAGTTTTTATCTGAAGATATTTCTTTTTTTCAAAATCGGCCTCAAAGCGATCACAAATATCTCTCTGCAGATTCTACAAAAAGACTGTTTCCAAACTGCTCAATCAAAAGGAAAGTTCAACACTGTTCGATGAATGCACACATCACTAAGAAATTTCTCAGAATGCTTCTATCTAGATTTTATGTGAAGATATTTCCTTTTTCACCATAGACCTCAAAGTGCTACAAATATCCATTTGCAGATTTTACAAAAAGAATGTGTACAAACTGCCCAATCAAAAGAATGGTTCAACTCTGTGAGATAAAAGCACACATCACAAAGAAGTTTCTCAGAAAGATTCTGTCTAGTTTTTTTGTGAAAATATTTCTTTTTTTAAAATAATCCTCAATAGGTTCACAGATATCCCTTTTGAGATGCTGCAAAAATACTGTTTCCAAACTGCTCAATCAAAAGAAAAGTTCAACTGAGTGATATGAATGCACACATCACAAAGAAGTTTCTCAGAATCCTTCTCTCTAGTTGTTATGTGAAAATATTTGCTTTGTCACCGTAGGACTCAAAGCCCTCCAAATATCCATTTGCAGATTCTACAAAAAGACTGTTTCCAAACTGCTCAATCAAAAGAAAGGTTCATCTCTGTCAGATGAAAGCACACATCACAAAGAAGTTTCTCAGAAAGCTTCTGTCTAGCTTTTATGTGAAGATACTTCCCATTTCACTGTAGGCCTCAATGGGCTCAGAAATATCTCTTTGCAGATTTTACAAAAGACTGTTTCTATACTGCTCATTCAAAACAAATATTCAACTATGTGAGATGAATGCACACATCACAAAGAAGTTTCTCAGAATGGTTCTGTCTAGTTTTTATGTGAAGATATTTCCTTTTTCACCATAGGCCTTAAACCAGATACAAATATCCCTCTGCAGATACTTCAAAAAGACTGTTTCCAAAGTGATCCATCAAAAGGAAGGTTCAACTCTGTGAGATGAATGCACACATCACAAAGAAGTTTCTCAGAATGCTTCTGTTCAGTTTTTATTTGAAAATATTTCCTTTTACACCATAGGCCTCAAAGCACTCCTAATATCCATTTGGAGATTCTACAAAAAGACTGTTTCCAAACTGCTCAATCAAAAGAATGGTTCAATTCTGTGAGATGAAAGCACACATCACAGAGAAGTTTCTCAGAATGCTCCTGTGTAGCTCTTATGTGACGATATTTCCTTTTTATCCATAGACCTCAAAGCGCTACAAATGTCCATTTGCAGATTCCACAAACAGGCTGTTTCCAACTGCTCAATCAAAAGAATGGTTCAGTTCTGTGAGGTGAAAGCAAACATCACAAAGAAGATTTTCAGAAAGCTTCTATCTTGTTTCTATGTGAAGATATTTCCTATTTCACTGAAGCCCTCTACGGGCTCACAAATAGCCCTTCGCAGATTCTACAGAAAGACTGTTTCCATACTGCTCATTCAAAATAAATGTTCAACTCTGTGAGATGAATGCACACATCACAAAGAAGTTTCTCAGAAACCCTCTGTCTACTTTTTATCCTAAGAGATTTCCTTTTTCATCATTGGCTTCAAACCGCTCACAAATATAACCCTGCGGATTCTAGAAAAAGACTGTTTCCAAACTACTCAATCAAAAGAAAGTTTCAGCTTTTTGAGATGAATGCACACATCACAAAGAAGTTTCTAGAATGCTTATTTCTAGATTTAAGTGAAGTTATTTCTTTTTTCAAAATAGGCCTCAAACCACTCACAACTATCTCTCTGCACATTATATAAAAAGACTGTTTCCAAACTGCTCAATCAAAAGAAAGGTTCAACTGTGTCAGATGAATACATACATCACAATGAAGTTTTTCAGAATGCTTCTGTCTAGTTTTTCTTTGAAGATATTTCCTTTTTCACCATATGCCTTAAAGTGCTACAAATATCCATTTGCATATTCTACAAAAAGATGGTTTCCAAAACTGCTCAATCAAAAGAAATTGTTCAATTCTGTGCACCAAAAGCACACATCACAAAGTTTCCCAGAAAAGTTCTGTCTAGTTTTTATGTGAAGATATTTCCTTTTTCACTATAGGCCTCAGTAGGCTCACAGATATCGCTTTGCAGATTCTACAAAAAGGCCATTTTGAAACTGCTCAATCAAAAGAAATGTTCAACACTGTGAGATGAATGCACACATCACAAATAAGTTTCTCAGAATCCTTCTGTATAGTTTTTACGTGAAGATATTTCCTTTTTCACCATAGGCCTAAAAGCACGCATATTATACATTTGTAGATTTTACAAAAAGACAGCTTCAAATCTAATCAATCAAAAGGATGGTTCAACTCTGTGAGGTGAAAGCACAAATCACAGAGAATTTTCTCAGAAAGCTTCTGTCTAGTTTTTATGTGAAGACATTTCCTATTTCACCATAGGCCTCAAAAGGCTGAAAAATGTCCCCTGGCAATTTCTACATAAAGACTGTTTCCAAATTGCTCAATCAAATCAAAGGTTCAACTCTGTGAGACGAATGCACACTTCACAAAGAAGTTTCTCAGAATGCTTCAGTCTAGTTTTTATGCGAAGATATTTCCTACTTTACTATAAGCCTTAAAGCCCTCCATATATCCATTTGCAGACTGTACAAAAGACTGCTTCAAAACTGCTCAATCAAAAGAAACGTTCAACTCTGTTTGTTAAAAGCACACATCACAAAGAAGTGTCTCAGAATGCTTCTGTCTACTTATTATGTGAAGATATTACCTTTTTCACCATAGGCCTCAAAGTGCTCCAAATATCCATTTGCAGATACTTCAAAAAGACTGTTTCCAAACTGCTCAATCAAAAGAACAGTTCAACTCTGTGAGATGAAAGCACACATCATATAGAAGTTTCTCATAATGCCTCTGTCTAGTTTTTATGTGAAGATATTTCTTTTTTCACCATAAGCCTCAAACTGCTCACAAGTATCCCTTGGCATATTATAGAAAAAACTGTTTCCAAACTGCTCAATCAAAAGAAAGGTTCAACTCTGTGAGATGAATGCACACATCACAAAGAAGTTTCTCAGAATGCTTCTGTCTGGTTTTTATGTGAAGATATTTCTTTTCTCAAAATAGTCCTCAAACTGCTGACAAATATCCCTCTTCAGATTCTACAAAAAGACTGTTCCCAAACTGCTCAATCAAAAAAATTTCAACTCTGTGAGATGAACACACGCATCACAAAGAATTTTCTCAGAATGCTTCTCTATGGTTTTTATTGGAAGATATTTCATTTTTCACCATAGGCCTCAAGACACTCCAAATATCCATCTGGAGATATTATAAACAGACTGTTTCCAAACTGGTAAATCAAAAGAAAGTTTCAACTCTGTGAGATGAATGCACACATCACACAGCATTTTCTCAGAATGCTTCTGTCTAGTTTTTATGTGATGATATTTCCTTTTTCACCATAGGCCTCAAAGTGCCCCAATTACCTATGTACAGATTCTAGAAAAAGACTGTTTCCAAACTCCTTGATGAAAAGTAAGGTTCAACTCTGTGAGATGAAAGCACATATCATAAAGTTTCTCACAAAGCTTCTGTCTAGTTTTTATGTGAAGATATTTCCTATTTCACTATAGGCCTCAATAAGCTCACAGATAACCTTTGCAGATTCTACAAAAAGGCTGTTTCTAAACTGCTCAATCAAGAGAAATGTTCAACTCTGTGAGGTGAATGCGCACATCTAAAAGAAGTTTATCAGAATCCTTTTGTCAAGTTTTTATGTGAAGATATCTCCTTATTCACCACAGGCATTAGAGGGCCCCAATTATCCATTTACAGATTCTACAAAAGACTGTTTCCAAACTGCTCATTCAAAAGAAAGGTTCAGCTCTGTGGGATGAATGCATACATCACAAAGAAGTTTCTCAGAATCCTTCTGTCTAGTTTTTATGTGAAGATATTACCTTTTTCACCATAGGACTTAAAGCACTCCAAATATCCATTTGCAGATTCTACCAAAAGACTGTTTCCAAACTGCTCAATCAAAAGTAAGATCCAATTCTGTGAGATGAATGCACACGTCACAAAGAAGATTCTCAGAAAGCTTCAGTCAATTTTGTATGAGAAAATATATCCTTTTTCACTATAGGCCTCAAAGCACTCCAATATCCATTTGGAGATTGTAAAAAAAAAGACTGTTTCCAAGCTGCACAATGAAAAAAAAGGTTCATCTCTGTGAGATGAAATCACACATCACAAAGACTTTCTAAGAATGCTTCTCTCTAGATTCTATGTGAATATATTTCCTTTTTCACCACAGGCCTCAAAGAGCTCCAAATCTCCATTTGCAGATTCTACAAAAAGTCTGTTTCCATACTGCTCAATGAAAAGAAAGGTTTGACCCTGTGTGGTGAACGCACACATCACAAGGAAGTTTTTCAGAATGCTTCTGTCTAGTGTTTATGTGAAGATATTTCGTTTTTCTCCATAGGTCTCAAACCACTCACAAATATCCCTTTTCAGGTAGTACAAAAAGACTGTTTCCAAACTGCTCAATCAAGAAAAATTTCAACTCTGTAAGATGAATGCACACATCACAACGAAGTTTCTCGGAATAATTCTGTCTAGTTTTTGTGTGAAGATATTTCCTTTTTCACCACAGGCCACAAGCCAGTCAAAAATATCCTTTTGAAGATTGTACAAAAAGACAGTTTCCAAACTGCTTAATAAAGAGAAACGTTCAACTCTGTGAGATGAATGCACACATCACAATGAAGTTTCTTGGAATGATTCTGTCTAGTTTTTGTGTGAAGATATTTCCTTTTTCACCATAGGCCACAAAGCAGTCACAAATATCCTCTTGCAGATTGTACAAAAACACAGTTTCCCAACTCCTAATCAAGAGAAACGTTCAACTCTGTGAGATGAATTCACACATCACAATGAAGTTTCTCAGAAAGCTTCTGTCTAGTTTTTATGTGATGATGTTTCCTTTTTCATGATAGACTTAAAGCGTTTGAAATATCCTTTTGCAGATTCTACAAAAAGACTGTTTCCAAACTGCTCAACCAAAAGAAAGGTTCAACTCTGTGAGATGAATGCACACATCATGAAGAAGTTTCCCAGAATGCTTCTCTCTAGTGTTTATGTTAAGATATATCCCTTTTCACCATAGCCCACAAAGCGCTCCAAATATCCCTTTGCAGATTCTACAAAAAGTCTGTTTCCCAACTGCTCAATCAAGAGTAAGGTTCAACACTGTTAGATGAATGCACACATCACAAAAAGATTTCTCAGAAAGTTTCTGTCTAGCTTTTATGGAAGACATTTCCTTATTCACAGTAGGCCTCAAAGCACTCCAAATATCCCTTTACAGCTTCTACAAAAAGACTGTTTCCAAACTGCTCTATGAGAATAAATGTTCAACCCTGTGAGATGAATGCACACCTCACAAAGATTTTTATTAGAAAGCTTCTGTGTAGTTTTTATGTTAAGATATTTGCCCTTTCACCATAGGCCTCAAAGTGCTGCAAATATCCCTTGGCAGATTCTTAAAAAAAAGGATGTTTCCAAACTTCTCAATCAAAAGAAAGGTTCAACTCTGTGAGGTGAATGCCCACATCAAAAAGAAGTTTCTCAAAAAGCTTCTGTCTAGTTTTTACGTGAAGATATTTCCTTTTTCAGCATAGGCCAGAAGACGCTCACAAATAACCCTTTGAAGATTCCACAAAAAGACTGTTTCCAAACTGATCAATGGAAAGAAAAGTTCAATTCTATGAGATGACTGTGCACATCACAAAGAAGTTTCTCAGAAAGCTTCTCTCTGGTTTTTATGTGAAAATATTTCTTTTCACCATAGACCTCAAAGGGCTCAGAAGTATCACTTTGCAGATTCTACAAGAAGTCTGCTTCCAAAATGCTCGATCTAATGAAAGGGTCAACTCTTTGAGATGACTGCACACATCACAGAGAAGTTTCTCAGAAAGCTTCCATCTACTTTTCATGTGAAGATATTTCCTTTTTCACCATGGGACTCAAAATGCTCACCAATATCCCTTTGCACATTGTAGAAAAAGACTGTTTCCAAACCGCTCGATTGAAAGAAAGGTTCAGCTATGTGAGATGAATACACAGATCACAAAGAAGTTTCTCAGAAAACTTCCCTCTAGTTTTTATGTGAAGATACTTCCTTTTTCAACATAGGCCTCAAACCGCTCACAGGTATGCCTCTGCAGATACTACAAGAAGCAGTTCCCAAACTGCTGAATCAAAAGAAAGGTTTAACTCTGTGAGATGAATGAACACATCACAAAAAAACTTCTCAGAAAGCTTCTGTCTAGATTTCATGTGAAGATATTTCTTTTTTCACCAAAAGCCTCAAAGCACTCTCAAATATCCCTTTGCAGATTCTACAAAAAGACTGTTTTCAAACTCCTCAATCAAAAGAAAGATTCAACTCTGTGAGATGAATGCACACATCTCAATAAAGTTTCTCAGAAAACCTCTGTCTAATTTTTACACGAAGATATTTCCTTCTTCAGCATAGGGCTCAAAGTGCTCATAAATATCCCTTTCATTGAGCAGAGTTTCCAACCTGCTCAATGAAAAGAAACTTTTACCATTGTGAGATGAATGCACACATCACAAAGCAGTTTGTTAAAAACCATCTGTCTAGTTTTTATTTGAAGATATTTCCTTTTAATCATAGACCTCAAAATGCTCACAAATATCCCTTTGCAGATCCTACAAGAACAGAGTTTCCCATCTGCTCAATGAAAAAAAACGTTTACTTCTGTGAGATGAATGCACACACCACAAACAGTTTCTCAGAAACATTCTGACTAGATTTTATGTGAAGATATTTCCTTTTTTCCTGTAGGCCTCTAAGTGCTCACAAATATCCCTTTGCAGATCCTACAAAAAGACTGTTTCCAGAATGCTCAATCAAAAGAAATGTTCAACTCTCTGAGATGAATGCACACATCACAAAGAAGTTTCTCAGAAAACTTCTGTCTTGTTTTTATCTGAAGATATTTCCTTTTTCACCATAGGCCTCAAAGCACTCACAAATATCCCTTTCCCATACATTTAAGAAAAGAGTTGCCAATCTTCACAATGAAAAGAAACATTTAGCTGTGTGATATCAATGCATGCATCACAAAGGAGTCTCTCCAAAGCCTTCTGTGTAGTTTGTATGTGAAGATATTTCCATTTTCACCAAAGGCCTCAAAGGAATCAAAAATATCCATTTGCAGATACAACAGAAAGACTGTTTCCAAACTACTCAATCAAAAGAAAGGCTCAACTCCGTGAGATGTATGCACATATCACAAAGAAGTTTCTCAGAAAGCTTCTGTCTAGTTCTTACATGAAGATAGTTCCTTTATCACCTTAGGCCTCAAACCACTCACAAATATCCCTTTGCAGATTCTGCAAAAAGACTGTTTCCAAACTGCTCAATCAAAAGAAATGTTCGACTGTGTGAGATGAATGCACACATCACAAAGAAGTTCTCAGAAAGCTTCTGTCTAGTTTTAATGTGAAAATACTTCCTTTTTCACCATGGGCCTCAAAGCACTCACAAATAACCCTTTGCAGATTCTACAAGAACAGAATTTCTAATCTGCTCAATGAAAAGAAACATTTACCTCTGTGACATAAAATGCACACTTCACAAAGCAGTTTCTCAGAAACCTTCTGTCTAGTTTTCATATGAAGATATTTCCTTTTTCATCATAGGCCTCAAACCGCTCACAAATATCGCTTTGGAGATCCTGCAAAAAGACTGTTTGCAATCTACTCAATTAAAAGAAATGTTCCATTCTGTGAGATGAATTCACACATTACAAAGAAGTTTCTCAGAAAGCTTCTATCTAGTTTTTATATGATGTTATTTCCTTTTTCACCACAGGCCTCAAAGCATTCAGAAATGTCCCTTTGCAGATTCTACAAAAAGACTGTTTGCAAACTTCTCAATCAAAAGAAAAGTTCGACTCTGTGAGATTAATGCACACATCACAAATAAGTTTCTCAGAGAGCTTCTGTCTAGATATTATGTGAAGATATTTCCTTTTTCACCATAGGCGTCCAAGAGCTCACAAATATCCCTTTGCATACTCTACGAAAACACTGTTGCCAAATTGGTCAAGCAAAAGAAAGTTCACCTCTGTGAGATAAATGCACACATCACAAAGAAGTTCCTGAGAAAGCTTCTTTCTAGTTTTTATGTGAAGACATTTCCTTTTTCACTGTAGGCCTCCAAGGGCTCAAAAATATCCCCTTGCAGCTTCTACAAAAAGACTATTCCCAAACTGCTCAAACAAAAGAAAATGTCAACCCTGTGATATAAATGTGCACATCACAAAGAAGTTTCTCAGAAAGCTTCTGTCTACTTTTTATATGAAGATATTTCCTTTTTCACCATAGGACTCAAAGTGCTCACAAATATAACTTTTCATATTCTACAGGAACAGAGTTTCCAATCTTCTCAATGAAAAGAAATGTTTACCTCTGTGGAATGAATCCACACATCTCAAAGCAGCTTCTCAGAAACATTCTGTCTAGTTTTTATGTGAAGATATTTCCTTTTTTGCTGCAGGCCTTAAATGGCCCACAAATAACCCTTTGCAGATGCTACAAAAAGATTATTTCCAAACTACTCAAACAAACGAAAGGTTCAACCCTGTGAAATGAATGGATACATCACAAATATGTTTCTCAGAAAGCTTCTGTCCAGTTTTCATGTGAAGATATTTCCTTTTTCACCATAGGCTTCGAAGTGCTCACAAATATACCTTTACAGATTATAAAATTACATAGTTTCCAATCTGCTCAATGAAAAGAAACGTTTACCTGTGTGAGATGAATTCACACACCACAAAGCAGTTTCTCAGAAAAAATTCTGTCTAGTTTCTATGTGAAGATATTTCCTTTTTCACCGTAGGCCTCAAACCACTCACAAATATACCTTTGCAGATTCTACAAGAACACAGTTTCCAATCTGCTCAATGAAATGAAACGTTTACCTCTGTGAGTTAAGTGCACACATCACAAAGAAGTTTCTCACAAAGATTCTGTCCAGTTTTCATGTGAAGATGATTCCTTTTTCACCATAGACCTCAAACCACTTAAAAATATCCGTCTGCAGAATCTACAAAAAGGCTGTTTCCAAACTGCTCAGTCAAAAGAAAGGTTCCACTCTCTGAGATGAATCACACACTTCAAAGAAGTTTCTCAGAATGCTTCTGTCTAGTATATCTGTTAAGATATTTTCTATTTCACCACAGGCCTCAAATCACTCCCAATATCCTTTGGCAGATTCTACAAAAAGACTGTTTCCAAACTGCTCAATCAAAATAAAGGTTCAACTCTGTGAGATGAGAGCACAAATCACAAAGAAGTTTCTCAGAAAGCTTCTGTCACATTTTTATGTGAAGATATTTCCTTTTTTACCACAGGCCTCAAAAGGCTCCAATGTCCATTTGGAGATTCTAAAAGAAGACTGTTTCCAAATTGCTCAATCAAAAGACAGTTTCAACACTGTGAGATGAAAGCACATATAAAAAAGAAGTTTCTCAGAAAACTTCTGTCTAGTTTTTATGTGCAGATATTTCCTTTTTCACCATAGGCCTCATAGGCTTCACAAGTATCCCTTTGCAGATTCTACAAAAAGACTGTTTCCAAACTGCTCAACCAAAGGAAACTTTCAACTCTGTGAGATGAATGAACACATCACAAGGAAGTTTCTCAGAATGGTTCTGTCTAGTTTTTATATGAAGATATTTCCTTCTTCACCATAGGACTGTATCCACTCACAAATATCACATAGCAGATTTCACAAAAAGACTTTTACACACTGCTCAATCAAGAGAAAGTTTCAAATCTGAGAGATGAATGCATAAATCACAAGGAAGTTTTTCAGAAAGATTCTATTTTTTATGTGAAGATATTTGCTTATTCACAAAAGGCCTGAATTTGCTCCAAATATCCCTTTGCAGATTATAGAAAAAGACTGTTTCCAAACTTCTCAATTAAAAGAAAGTTTCAACACTGTGAGATGAATGCACACATCACAAACAAGGTTCTCAGAATGCTTCTGTTTAGTTTTTATGTTAAGATATTTCCTTTTTTACCATAGGCCTCAAAGCACTCCAAATATCCCTTCTCAGATTCTACAAAAAGAGTGTTTCCAAACTGCTCTATCAAAAGAAAGGTTCAGCTCCATGAGATGAATGCGCACATCAAAAAACAATTTATCAGAATGTTTCTGTATAGTTTTTATGTGAAGTTACTTCCTTTTTCACCATAGTCCTCAAAGCGCTCCAAATGTCCATTTACAGATATACAAAAAAGGTATTTCCAAACTGTACAATCAAAAGAAAGGTTCAACTCTGTAGGATGAAATTACATGCCACAAAGAGTTTCTCAGAAAGCTTCTGTCCAATTTTTATGTGAATATATTTCCTTTTTCACCATAGGCCTCAAAGAGCACCAAACATCCATTTGCAGATTCTACAAAAGGACTGTTTCCAAACTGCTCAATCAAGAGAAAGGTTCAACTCTGTGAGATGAATGCACACATCACAGTGAAGTTTCTCAGAAAGCTACTGTCTAGTTCTTATGTGAAGATATTTAATTTTGCACCATAGGCCTCAAACCTCTCACAAATATCCCATTGAAGATTGTACATAAAGACTGTTTCCAATCTGCTCAATCAAGAGGATCATTCAACTCTGTGAGATAAATGCACACATTAAAAGCAAGTTTCTCAGAAAGCTTCTGTCTAGTTCTTATATGAGGATATTTCCTTTTTCACCTTAGGCCTCAAGCGTTCAAAATATCCTTTTATAGATTCTACAGAAAGACTGTTTTCAAACTGCTCAATGAAAAGAAAGTCTCAAATTTGTGAGATGAAATCACATCTCACAAAGAAGTTTCTCAGAAAGCTTCTGTCTAATTTTTATGTGAAGAAATTTCCTTTTTCACCACTGGACTCAAATCGCTCCAAATATCCCTTGGCAGACACTACAAAAAAACTGTTTCTAAACTTCTCAATGAAAGGAAAGGTTGAATTCTGTGAAATGAATGCACATATCACAAAGGCATTTCTCAGAATGCTTCTGACTAGTTTTTATATGTAGATATTTCCTTTTTCACCACAGGCCTCAAAGAACTCAAAATAGCCCTTTGCAGATTCTACAAAAATATTGTTTCCCCATTGCTCAATCAAAAGAAAGTTTCAACTCTTTGAGATGAAAGCACACTTCACCAATAGGTTTCTCAGAATGCTTCTGTCTAGTTTTTATGCTAAGATATCTCCTTTTTCACCATAGGCCTCTAATTGCTCCAAATATCACCTGGCAGTTTCAGCAAAATGACTGTTTTGAAACTGCTCAATCAAAGTAAAGATTCAACTATGTGAGATGAATGCACACACCCCATAAGGTTTCTCAAAAAGCTTCTGTCTAGTTTTTATGTAAAGATATTTCCTTTTTCACCTTTCTCCTCAATGCGGTCCAAACGTCCATTTGTAGATACTGCAAAAAAAAACTGCTTACAAACTGCACAATCAAAAGAAATGTTCAAATCTGTGGGATGAAATCACATATCAAAAGTGTTTCTCAGAAAGCTTCTGTCAGTTTTTATGTGAATATAATTCCTTTTTCTCCATAGGCCTCAAAGAGCTCCAAATATCCATTTGCAGATTCTACAAAAAGACAGTTTTGAAACTGCTCAATGAAAAGAAAAGTTCAGCCCTGTGAGATGAATGCACACATCACAAAGAAGTTTCTCAGAATGCTTCTGTCTAGTTTTTATGTGAACATATTTCCTCCTTCATCATAGGCATCAAACCGCTCACAAATATTTCCTTGCAGATTGTACAAAAAGACTGTTTCCAAACTGCTCATCAAGAGAAAGGCTCAGATCTGTGAGATGAATTCACACATCACAACGAAGTTTCTCAGAATATTTCTGTCTAGTTTCTATGTGAAGATATTTCCTTTTTCACCATTGGCCTTAAAGCACTCCAAATATCCATTTGTAGATTCTATAAAAAGACTTTTTCCCAACTGCTCAATCAAAAGAAAATTTCAACTCTGGGAGATGAAAGCACACATCCAGAGAAGTGTCTCAGAAAGCTTCTATCTACTTTTTATGTGAAGATATTTCCTTTTTCACCATAAGCCTCAAAGCGCTCCAATTACTCCTTGGTAGATTCTACAAAAAGACTGCTTCCAAACTGCTCAATCAAAAGGAAGGTTCAACTCTGTTAGATGAATGCAGATATCACAAAGAAGTTTCTCAGAAAGCTTCTGTCTAGTTTTTATGTGACTATATTTCCTTTTTCACCATAGACCTCAAACTGCTGACAAATATTCCTTTGTAGATTGCACAAAAAGAATGTTTCCAAACTGCTTAATCAAGAGAAACTTTCAACTCTGTGTGATGAAGTCACACAACACAAGGAAGTTTCTCAGGAAGCTTCTAATTTTTAAGAGAAGATACTTCCTTTTTCACCATAGGCCTCAAAGTGCTCACACATATTCCTTTGCAGATTCTACATAAAAATTGTTTCCAAATTACTGAATCAAAAGAAAGTTTCAACTCTGTGAGATAAATGCACACATCACAAAGACGTTTCTCAGAATGCTTCTGACTAGATTTATGTGAAGATATTTCCTTTATCACCATAGGTCTCCAAACTAGTCTTCAACCTGCTCACAAATATCCCTTTGCAGATTGTAAAAAAGACTTCACAAACTGCTCAATCAAAAGAAAGTTTCAACTCTGTGAGATGAATGCACACATCACAAAGAAGTTTCTCAGAATGCTTCTGTCTAGTGTTTACATGAAGATATATTCCTTTTCACCATAGGCCTCAAAGCACTCCAAATATCCCTTGGCCGATTCTACAAAAAGACTGTTTCCAAACTGCTAAATCAAGAGAAAGTTTCAACACTGTGAGTTGAATGCACACATCAAAAAGAAGTTTCTCTGAAAGTTTCTGTCTAGTTTTTATGTGAAGACATTTCCTCATTCACAATAGGCCTCAAAGCACTCCAAATATCCCTTTGCAGATTCTACAAAAAGACTGTTTCCAAACTGCTTAATCAAGAGAAAGGTTCAACTCTGTGAGATGAATGCTCACATCACAAAGACGTTTCTCAGAAAGCTAATGTCTAGTTTTTATGTTAAGTTATTTCCTTTTTCACCATAGGTCTCAAAGCCCTCCAAATATCCTTTGACAGATTCTAAAAAAAAAAGAGGATGTTTCCAAACTGCTCAATGAAAAGAAACTTTCAGCTCTGTGAGATGAATGGACACATCACAAAGAAGTCTGTCAAAAAGTTTCTGCCTATTTTTTATGTGAAGATGATTCCTTTTTCACCATAGGCCTCAAGCCGCTCACAAATAAGGATTTGCAGATTCTACAAAAAGGCTGTTTCCAAACTGCTCAATCAAGAGAAAGTTTCAACACTGTGAGTTGAATGCACACATCACAAAGAAGTTTCTCAGAAAGTTTCTGTTTAGTTTTTATGTGAAGACATTTCCTCATATACAATAGGCCTCACAGCACTCCAAATATACCTTTGCAGATTCTACAAAAAGACTGTTTCCAAACTTCTCAATCAAGAGAAAGGTTCAACTCAGTGAAATGAATGCACATATCACAAAGAAGTTTCTCTGAATGCTTCTGTCTAATTTTTATGCTAAGTTATTTCCCTTTTCACCATAGGCCTCAAAGCACTCCAAGTATGACTTGACATATTCTAAAAAAATAAAAGGTCGTTCCAAACTGCTCAATGGAAAGAAAATTTCAACTCTGTGAGAGGAATTCACACATCACAAAGAAGTTTCTCAAAAAGCTTCTGTCTACTTTTTATGTGATGATATTTCCTTTTTCACCACAGACCTCAAGCCAATCACAAATAACTGTTTTCAGAGTCAACAAAAAGACTGTTTCCAAACTGCTCAAACAAAAGAAATATTCAACTCTGAGATGAATGCACGCATCACAAAGAAGTTTCTGAGAATGATTTTGTCTAGTTTTTATCTGAAGATATTTCCTTTTTCACTTTTTTCCTCAAAGTGATCCAAATGTCCATTAGCAGATACTGCAAAACGAGTATTTCCAAACTGCACAATCAAAAGAAAGGTTCAACTCTGTTGGATGAAATCACACATCACAAAGAGTTTCTCAGAAAGTTTCTGTCTAGTTTTTATGTGAACATATTTCCCTTTTCTACATAGGCCTCAAGGAGCTCCAAATATATATTTGCAGATTCTACAAAAAGACTGTTTCCACATTGCTCAATGAAAAGGAAGGTTCAACTCTGCTAGATGAATGCATACTTCACAAAGTAGTTTCTCAGAATGCTTCTGTCTAGTTTTTATGTGAAGATATTTCCTTTTTCACTTTAAGCCTCAAAGCGCTCCACATTTCCCTTGGCAGATTCTACAAAAAGACTGTTTCCAAACTGCACATTGAAAAGAAAGGTTCAACTCTATGAGATAAATGCACACATCTCAAAGAAGTTTCTCAGAAAACTTCTATTTTTTATGTGAACATACTTCCTTCTTCACCATAGGCCTCAAAGCGCTCCAAATACCTCTTTGCAGATTCTACAAAAAGACTGTTTCCAATCTGCTCAATGAAAAGAAAAGTTCAACTCTGTGAGATGAAAACAAACATCACAAAGAAGTTTCTCAGAATACTTCTGTCTAGTGTTTATGTGAAGATATTTCCCTTTTCACCACAGGCCTCAAAGTGCTCCAAATATCCCTTGGCAGATTCTACAAAAAGACTGTTTCCAAACTGCTCAGTCAAAAGAAAAGTTCAACCCTGTGAGATCAATGCACACATTGCAAGGAAGTTTATCAGAATTCTTCTGTCTAGTTTTTATGTGAAGATATTTCCTTTTCTACCATAGGTCTCAAATCACTCACAAATATCCCTTTGCCAATTGCAGAAAAAGACTGTTTCCAATCTGTTCAATCAAGAGAAACTTTCAACTCTGTGAGATGAATGCACACATCACAACGACGTTTATCGGAATGCTTCTGTCTAGTTTTTGTGTGAAGATATTTCTTTTTTCACTGTAGGTCTCAAGCCACTCACAAATAACCTTTAGCAGAGTCTACAAAAAGACTGTTTCCAAATTACTCTATCAAAAGAAAATTTCAATTCTGTGAGATGAAAGCACACACCACACAGAAGTTTCTCAGAAAGCTTCCATCTAGTTTTCATGTGAAGATATTTCTTTCTTCATCATAGGCCTCAAAGAGCTCCAATATCCATTTGGAGATTCTTAAAAAAGACTGTTTCCAAATTGCTCAATCAAAAGAAAGTTTCAACTCTGTGAGATGAAAGCACACATCATAAATAAATTTCTCTGAAAGCTTCTGTCTAGTTTTTAAGTGAATTTATTTCATTTTTCACCACAGACCTCAAGCCACTCACAAATAAGCCTTAGCAGATACTACAAAAAGACTGTTTCTAAACTGCTGTATCAAAAATCTGTGAAATGAATGCATGCATCACAAAAAGTTTCTCAGAATGCTTCTGTCTATTGTTTATGTGAAGATATATTCCTTTTCACCACAGGCATCGAAAAGCTCCAAATATCCCTTGTCAGATTCTCCAGAAAGACTGTTTCCAAACTGCTCAATCAAGAGAAAGGTTCAACACTGTGAGCTGAATGCACACATCACAAAGAAGTTTCTCAGTAACTTCTGTCTATTATTTATGTGAAGACATTTCCTTATTCACAATAGGCCTCAAAGTGCTCCAAATATCCCTTTGCAGATTCTACAAAAAGACAGTTTCCAAAATGCCCAATAAAAAGAATTGTTCAAACCTGGGAGATGAATGCACACATCACAAAGAAGTTTCTCAAAAACCTTCTGTGTAGTTTTTATGTGAAGTTACTTCCTTTTTTACCATAGACAGCAAACTGCTCACAAATATCCCTTCACAGATTGTACAAAAAGGCTGTTTCCAAACTTCACAATAAAAATAAAGTTTCAACTCCATGAGATGAATGCACCCGTCACTGGGAAGTTTCTCAGAAATCTTCTGTCTAGTTTTTATGTGAAGATATTTCCTTTTGCACCGTAGGCCTCAAATCACTCCAAATATCCATTTGCAGATACTAGAAAAGGACTGTTTCCAAACTGCACAATCAAAATAAATGTTCAACTCCGTTCAATGAAATCAATCATCACAAAGAAGTTTCTCAGAAAGCTTCTGTCTACTTTTTATGTGAAAATATTTCCTTATTCACCTTAGGCCACAGGGAGCTCCATATATCCCTTTGCAAATTGTACAAAAAGACTGTTTCCCAACTGCTCAATCAAAAGAAAGGTTCAACTCTGAGATGAAGGCACACATCAGATATAAGTCTCTCACAAAGCTTCTGTCTAGTTTTTATGTGAAGATATTTCCTTTTTCACCATACGCCTCAAAGGGCTCTCAAATATCCCTTTGCAGATTGTACAAAAAGACTGTTTCCAAACTGCCCAATCAAAAGAAAGGTTCAAAACTGTGAGATGAATGCACACATCACAAACAAGTTTCTCAGAATGCTCTTGTCCAGTTTTTATGTGAAGATATTTCCTTTTTCCCCATAGCCCTTAAACCATTCACAAATATCCCTTTGCAGAGTTTACAATAAGACTGTTTCCCAACTGCTCAATCAATAGAACAGTTCAATTATCTGAGATAAATGCGCACACCACAAAGAAGTTTATCAGAATGCTTCTGTCTAGTTTTTACATGAAGATATTTCCTTTTCCACCATAGGCCTAAAAGCGCTCCAAGTACTCCTTGGCAGACAATAGCAAAAGACTGTTTCCAAACTGCTTAATGAAAAGGAAGGCTCAACCCTGTGAGATGAATTCAGACATCACAAATAAGTTTCTCAGAAAGCTTCTGTCTAGTTTTTATATGAAGATATTTCCTTTTTCAAAAATAGGCCTCAAGTGCTCGAAATATCCTTTTGTGGATTCAAAAGAAGACTGTTTTCAAAATGCTCAATGAAAAGAAAGATTCATCTCTGTGAAATGAAATCACATATCACAAAAAGTTTCTCGGAATGCTTCTGTCTAGTTTTTATGTGAAGATATTTCCTTTTTCACCATAGGACACAAATCGCTCCAAATATCCCTTGACAGATTCTACAAAAAGACTGTTTCCAAACTGCTCAATGAAGGAACCAACCCAAATGTCCAACAATGATAGACTGGATTAAGAAAATGTGGCACATATACACCACAGAATACTATGCAGCCATAAAAAATGATGAGTTCATGTCCTTTGTAAGGACATGGATGAAATTGGAAATCATCATTCTCAGTAAACTCTTACAAGAACAAAAAACTAAACACTGAATATTCTCACTCATAGGTGGGAATTGAACAATGAGAACACATGGACACAGGAAGGGGAACATCACCCTCTGGGGACTGTTTTGGGGTGGGGGGAGGGGGAAGGGATTGCATTGGGAGATATACCTAATGCTAGATGATGAGTTAGTGGGTGCAGCGCACCAGCATGGCACATGTATACATATGTAACTAACCTGCACATAGTACACATGTACCCTAAACCTTAAAGTATAATAATAATAAATTTAAAAAAAGAAATCTTTGCCAAACTCCCCCCCCCAAAAAAAAGAAAAGAAAAGAAAAGAAAGGTTCAACTCCGTGAGATGAATACACACATAGCAAAGTAGTTTCTCAGAAATCTGCCTAATTTTTATGTGAAGTTATTTCCTTTTCCACCATAGGCCTCAAAGGGCTCACAAACATCCCTTTGCAAATGCTACAGAGAGGCTTTTTCCAAACTACTCAATCAAAAGAAAGATTCAACTCTGTGAGATGAATGCACACATCACAATGAAATTTCACAGAATGATTATGTCTTGCTTTTAGGTGAAGATATTTCATTTTTCACCATAGGCCTCAAATTGCTCAAAAATATCCCTTTGCAGATTGTAGAAAAAGACTGTTTCCAAATTGCTGAATCAAGTAAAAGGTTTATCTCCATGAGATGAATGCACACACCACAATGATGCTTCTCAGAAAGCTTCTGTCTAGTTTTTATGTGAAGATATTTCCTTTTTCAACATAGGCCTCAAAGTGCTCCAAATATCCCCTGCAGATTCTACTAAAAGACTGTTTTCAAACTGCTCAATGAAAAGAAATGTTCAACTCTGTGATATGAATGCACACATAACCAAGAAGCTTCTCAGAATGCTTCTGTCTAGTTTTTATGTTAAGATTTTAGTTTTTCACCATTGGGCTCAAAGCGCTCTAAATATCCCTTTGCAGATACTTCAAAAAGACTGTTTCAAAACTGCTCAATGAAAAGAAAAGTTGAACTCTGAGATGAATTCACACAACACAAAAAAGTTTCTCAGAATGCTTCTGTCTGGTTTTTATGTTAAGATATTCCCTCATTTACCATAGGCCTCAAAGTGCTCCAAATATCCCTTGGCAGATACTACAAAAACACTATTTCCAAACTGCTCTAAGAAAAGAAAGTTTCACCTCTGTGCGAAGAATGGAGACATCACAAAGAAGTTTCTCAGAGTGCTTCTGTCTAATTTTCATGTGAAGATATTTCCTTTTTCACCACAGGCATCAAACCGCTCACAAATATCAATTTGCAGATTCTGCTAAAACATTATTTCCAAACTGGTCAATCAAGAGAAATTTTCAACTCTGTGAGATGAATGCACCCACCATAATAGAGTGTCTCAGGAAGCTCCTGCCTAGTTTTATGTGAAGATATTTCCTTTTTCACCATAGGCATCAAATGGTCCAAATATCTTTTGGCAGATTCTACAGAAAGATAATTTCCAAACTTCTCAATGAAAAGAAATGAATGGAGACTTCACAAAGAAGTTTCTCAGAATGCTTCTGTCTATTTTTTATGTGAAGATATTTCCTTTTTCACCGTAGGCCTCAAACTGTTCACTAATATCCCCTTGCAGATTCCACAAAAACAGTGTTTCCAAACTGCTCAAACAAAAGAAATTTTCAAGTCCGTGACATGAAAGCACACATCACAAAGAAATTTCTCAGAAAGCTTCTGTCTAGTTTTTATGTGAGGATATTTCCTTTTTCACCATAGGCCTAACAGGGCTCACAAATATTCCTTTGCAGATTCTACAAAAAGACTGTTTCCATACTGCTCAAACAAGAAAAATATTCAACACTGTGACATGAATGAACACATCACAAAGCAGTTCCTCAGAATGCTTCTGTCTAGTTTTCATGGGAAGATATTTCCTTATGCACCATGGGCCAAAAAGCACTACAGATATCCCTTTGCAGATTCTACAAAAAGACTGTTCCCAAACTGCTCAATGAAAAGAAAGGTTCAACTCTGTGAGATGAATCACACATCACAGAGAAGTTTCTCAGAATACATTAGTCTTGTTTTTATGTGAAGATATTTCCTTTTTCAACATAGGCCACAAAGTGCTCCAAATATGCCTTGGCAGATTCTACATTAAGACTCTTTCCAAATTGCTCAATCAAATGAAATGTTCAACTCTATGAGTTGAATGCACACATCACAAAGATGTTTCTCAGAATGCTTCTGTCTAGTTTTTATGTGAAGATATTTCCCTTTTCACCATAGGAAGCAAACAGCTCACAAATATCCCTTTGCAGATTCTACAAAAACACTGTTCCCAAACTGATCTATCAAAAGGAATGTTCTACTCTGTGAGATGAATGCACACATCACAAAGAAGTTTCTCAGAAAGCTTCTGTCTAGATTTTATGTGAAGATATTTGCTTTTACACCACAGCTTTCAAAGCACTCACCAATATCCCTTTGCAGATTCTACAAAAACACTGTTTCCAAACTGCTCTAAGAAAAGAAAGGCTCAATTCTGTGAGATGAATTCATACATCATGAAGCAGTTTCTCAGAAACCTTCTATCTAGTTTTCATGTGAAGATATTTCCTTTTTCACCATACACCTCAAAGCACTCCAAATATCCCTTTGCAGATTCTACAAAAACACTGTTCCCAAACTGCTCAATGAAAAGAAAGGTTCAACTCTCTCAGATAAATGCACACCTCACAAAGAGACTTCTCAGAATGCATCTGTCTAGTTTTTATGTAAAGATATTTCCTTTTTCAACATAGGCCTCAAAGCACTCCAAACGTCCCCTTGGCAGATTCTACATAAAGACTGTTTCCAAACAGGTCAATAAAAAGAAAGTTTCAACTCTATGAGATGAATGTACACATCACAAAGAAATTTCTCACAAAGCTTCTGTCTCTTGTTTTTATGTGAAGATATTTCCTTTTTCACTATAGGCTGAAAACTGCTTACAAATAGCCTTTTGCAGATTCTACAAAAAGACTTTTTCCAAACTGATCAATCAAAAGAAAGGTTCAACTCTGTGAGATGAGTGCCTTCATCACAAAGAATTTTCTCAGAAACCTTCTGTCTGTTTTTTATATGAGGATATCTCCTTTCTCACCATAAGCCTAGAAACGCTCAAAAATATGACTTTGCAGGTTCTACAAGAACAGAGTTTCCAGTCTGCTGAAAGAAAAGAAACGTTTATCTCTGTGAGATGAATGCACACATCACAAAGCAGTTTCTCAGAAACCTTCTGACTATTTTTCATGTGAAGATATTTCCTTTTTCACCATAGGCATCCAAGGGCTACCAAATATTCCTTTGCAGATTTCACAAAAAGACAGTTTCCAAAATGCTCCATCAAAAGAAATGTTCAACTCTGTGAGATGAATGAACACATCACAAAGAAGTTTCTCAAAGAACGCCTGTCTAGTTTTTATGTAAAGATAATTCCTTTTTCACCATAGGCCTCAAAGCATTCACAAATATCCCTTAGCAGATTCTATAAAAAGACTGTCCCCAAGCCGCTCAATCAAAAGAAAGTTTCAACTCTCTGAGATCAATGGGCACATCACAAAGAAGTCTCTCAGAAAGCTTCTAATTTTTATGTGAAGATATTTCTTCTTTCACCATGTGCCTCAAAGGGCTCACAAATGTCCCATGGCAGGTTCTACAAAAAGACAGTTTGCAAACTTCTCAATCAAAAGAAAGGTTCAACTCTGTGAGACAAATGCACACATCACAAAGAAGTTTCTCACAAACTTCTATATAGTTTTTATGTGAGATATTTCCTTTTCTACCACAGGCCTCAAACCGCTCACAAATATCACTTTGCAGATACTACAAGAGCAGAGTTTCCAATCTACTCAAAGAAAAGATCCCTTTACTTCTGTGAGATGAATCCACACACCACAAAGCAGTTTCTCAGGGAGCTTCTGTCTAGATTTTATATGAAGATATTTGATTTTTCACCATAGACCTCAAACCACTCACAAATATCCCTTTGAAGATTCTACAAAAAGACCGTTTCCAAACTGCTGAATCAAAAGATAAGTTCAAGATGAATGCATACGTCACAAAAAAGTTTGCAGAAAGCTTCTGTCTATTGTTTATGTGAAGATATTTCCATTTTCACCATAGGACTCAAATGGATCAAAAATATCCCTTTGCGCATTGTGCAAGAACCGAGTTTCCAAACTGCTCAATGAAAATAAACATTTTTCCTCTGAGAGATGAATGTACACACCACAAAGCAGTTTCTCAGAAACCTTCTGACTAGTATTTATGTGAAGATGTTTCCTTTTTCACCATAGGCCTCCAATGGCCCACAAATATCCTGTTGCAGTTTCTACAAAAAGACTGTTTCCAAACTGCCCAATCAAAAAGATGAATGCACACATCACAGAGTTGTTTCTCAGAATGTTTCTGTCTAGTTTTCATATGAAGATGTTTTCATTTTCATCATAGACCTCAAAGCACTCACAAATATCCCTTTGCAGATTCTACAAAAAGACTGGTTTGAAACTGCTCAATGAAAAGAATGGTTCAATTCTGTGAGATGAATGCACACATCACAAAGATGTTTCTCTGAATGCTTCTGTCTAGTTTTTGTGTGAAGATATTTCCTTTTTCAGCCTAGGCCTGAAACTGCTCACAAATATCCCTTTGCACATTGTACAAAAAGACTGTTTCCAAACTGCTCAATCATGAGAAAGGTTCACCTCTGTGAGATGAATGCACACATCATAAATAAGTTTCTCAGAAAGTTTCTGTCTAGTTTTTATTTGAAGATATTTCCTTTTTCACCACATGCCTCAAAGGGATCACAAATATCCCTTTGCAGATTCTACAAAAAGACAGTTTCCAAACTGCTCAATCAAAATAAAGGCTCAACTTTGTGAGATGACTGCACACATCACAAAGAAACTTCTCAGATTGCTTCTGTCTAGTTTTTATGTGAAGATATTTGCTTTTTCACCATAGGCCTCATACCACTTACAAATAACCCCTAGCAGATTGTACAAAAGGCTATTTCCAAACTGCTCCATGAAGAGAAAGGTTCAACTCTGTGAGAGAAATGCACTCATCACAAAGAAGTTTCTCAGAATGCTTCTGTCTAGTTTTTATGTGAAGATATTTCCTTTTTCACCATAGTCCTCAATGTATAGTTTTCATTTGAAGATACTTCCTTTTTCACCGTTGGCCTCAAGGTGTTCACAAATATCCCTTTGCAAAGTCCAGAAGAACAGAGCTTCGAATCAGTTCATTGAAACCAAACTTTACCCCTGTGAGGTGAATGCACACATCATAAAGAAGTTTCTGAGAATGATTTTGTCTAGTTTTTATGTGAACATATTTCCTTTTCCACCATAGGCCTTAAAGGGCTCACAAATATCCCATTGCAGTTTCCACAAAAAGACTGTATCCAATCGGCTCAATCAAAAGAAAGGTTCAATTCTGTGAGACGAATACACACATCACAAGAAGTTTCTCAGAAAGCTTCTGTCTAGTTTTTATATGAGGATATTTCGTTGTTCATCAAGGGCCTCAAACTGCTCACAAATATCCTTTTGCAGATGCTACAAAAAGACTGTCGCCAAACTGTTCAATCAAAAGGAAAGTTAAGCTCTGTGAGATGAATGCAAACATCAGACAGAAGTTTCTCAGAAAGCTTCTGTCTAGTTTTTATGGGAAGATAATTCCTTTTTCCCCATAGGCCACGAAGCACTCACAAATCCTTTGCAGATTCTTCAAGAACAGCTTTTCCAATCTGCTCAATGAAAAGAAACTTCTACCTATGTGAGATGAAGGCACACATCACAAGGCATTTTCTCAGAGACCTTCTGACTTGTTTTATGTGAAGACACTTCCTTTTTCACTATAGGCCTCAGAGGGCTCACAATTATCCCTTTACAAATGCTACAAAAAGACTATTTCCAAACTGCTCAATCAAAAGAAAGATTCAGCTATGTGAGATCAAAGCACACATCACACAGAAGTTTCTCAGAAAGCTTCTGTCTAGGTCTTTTTTGAAGATATTTCCTTTTTCACCGCAGGTCAAAGCACTTAAAAACATCCCTTTGCAGATTCTACCAAACACTGTTTCCAAGCTGGTCAAGCAAAAGAAAGTTTCACCTCTGTGTGATGAATGCACACATCACAAAGAAGTTAGACAGTAAGTTTCTGTCTTGTTTTTATGTGAAGATATTTCCTTTTTCACCATAGGCCTCAAACCACTCACAAATATCCCTCTGCATATTGTACAAAAATACTGTTTACAAACTGCTCAATGAAAAGAAAGTTTCACCTCTGTGAGATGAATGCATACATCAAAAATAAGTTTCTCAGAAAGCTTATGACTAGGTTTTATGTGAAGATATTTCCTTTTTCAGCATGGGACTCAAGTGGCTTACAAATATCCCCTTGCATGTTCTACAAAAAGACTGTTTCCAAATGCTCAATCAAAAGAAACTTTCAGCTCTGTGAGATGAATGCACACATCCCAGAAAAGTACCTCAGGAACATTCTGTTTAGTTTTTATGTAAGGATATTTCCCTTTTCACCACAGGACTCAAACCTCTCACATTTACCCCTTTGCAGATTGTACAAAAAGACTGTTTCCAAACTACTCAATCACAAGAAAGTTTCAACTCTGTGAGATAAATGCACACATCACAAAGAAATTACTCAGAAAGTCTCTATCTGGTTTTTATATGTAGATATTTCCTTTTACACCATAGGTGTCAAACTGCTCAAAAATATCCCTTTGAAGATTCTACAAGAACGGAATTTCCAATCTGTTCATTGAAAAGAAACGTTTACCTCTGATAGATGAATGCAAACATCACAAAGCCGCTTATCAGAAACCTTGTGACTATATTTTATGTGAAGATATTTCCTTTTTCACCATAGACCTCCAAGAACTCAAAAATATCCCCTTGCAGATTCCACAAAAAGACTGTTTCCAAACTGCTCAATCAAAAGAATTTTATTTTATTTTATTATTATTATACTTTAAGTTTTAGGGTACATGTGCACAATGTGCAGGTTAGTTACATATGTATACACCTGCCATGCTGGTGTGCTGCACCCATTTACTCGTCATTTAGCATTAGGTATATCTCCTAATGCTATCCCTCCCCCATCCCCCCACCCCACAACCGTCCCCAGAGTGTGATATCCCCCTTCCTGTGTCCATGTGTTCTCATTGTTCAATTCTCACCTATGAGTGAGAATATGCAGTGTTTGGTTTTTTGTCCTTGTGATAGTTTACTGAGAATGATGATTTCCAATTTCATCCATGTCCCTACAAAGGACATGAACTCATCATTTTTATGGCTGCATAGTATTCCATGGTGTATATGTGCCACATTTTCTTAATCCAGTCTATCATTGCTGGACATTTGGGTTGGTTCTAAGTCTTTCCTATTGTGAATAGTGCCACAATAAACATACATGTGCATGTGTCTTTATAGAAGAATGATTTATAGTCCTTTGGTTATATACCCAGTAATGGGATGGCTGGGTCAAATGGTATTTCTAGTTCTAGATCCCTGAGGAATCACCACACTAACATCCACAATGGTTGAACTAGTTTACAGTCCCACCAACAGTGTAAAAGTGTTCCTATTTCTCCACATCCTCTCCAGCACCTGTTGTTTCATGACTTTTTAATGATCACCACTCTAACTGGTGTGAGATGGTATCTCATTGTGGTTTTGATTTGCAATTCTCTGATGGCCAGTGATGGTGAGAATTTTTTCATGTGTTTTTTGGCTGCATAAATGTCTTCTTTTGAGAAGTATCTGTTCATATCCTTCACCCACTTTTTGATGGGGTTGTTTGTCTTTTTTCTTGTAAATTTGTTTGAGTTCATTGTAGATTCTGGATATTAGCCCTTTGTCAGATGAGTAGGTTGCTAAAATTTTCTCCCATTTTGTAGGTGGCCTGTTCACTCTGATGGTAGTTTCTTTTGCTGTGCAGAAGCTCTTTAGTTTAATTAGATCCCCTTTGTCAATTTTGTCTTTTGTTGCCATTGCTTTTTGTGTTTTAGACATGAAGTCCTTGCCCATGCCTATGTCCTGAATGGTAACGCCTAGGTTTTCTTCTAGGGTTTTCATGGTTTTAAGTCTAAAGTTTAAGTCTTTAATCCATCTTGAACTAATTTTTGTATAAGGTGTAAGGAAGGGATCCAGTTTCAGCTTTCTACATATGGCTAGCCAGTTTTCCCAGCACCATTTATTAAATAGGGAATATTTTCCCCATTGCTTGTTTTTCTCAGGTTTGTCAAAGATCAGATAACTGTAGATATGCAGCATTATTTCTGAGGGCTCTGTTCTGTTCCATTGATCTATATCTCTGTTTTGGTACCATGCTGTTTTGGTTTCTGTAGCCTTGTAGTAGAGTTTGAAGTCAGGTAGCATGATGCCTCCAGCTTTGCTCTTTTGGCTTAGGATTGACTTGGTGATGCGGGCTCTTTTTTGGTTCCATATGAACTTTAAAGTAGTTTTTTCCGATTATGTGAAGAAAGTCATTGGTAGCTTGATGGGAATGGCATTGAATCTATAAATTACCTTGGGCAGTGAGGCCATTTTCACGTTATTGATTCTTCCTACCCATGAGCATGGAATCTTCTTCCATTTCTCTGTATCCTCTTTTATTTCCTTGAGCAGTGGTTTGTAGTTCTCCTTGAAGAGGTCCTTCACGTCCCTTGTAAGTTGGATTCCTAGGTATTTTATTCTCTTTGAAGCAATTGTGAATGGGAGTTCACTCATGATTTGGCTCTCTGTTTGTCCGTTGTTGGTGTATGAGAATGCTTGTGATTTTTGTACATTGATTTTGTATCCTGAGACTTTGCTGAAGTTGCTTATCAGCTTAAGGAGATTTTGGGCTGAGAAAATGGCGTTTTCTAGATATACAATCATGTCATCTGCAAACAGGGACAATTTGACTTCCTCTTTTCCTAATTGAATACCCTTTATTTCCTTCTTCTGCCTAATTGCCCTGGCCAGAACTTCCAACAATATGTTGAATAGGAGTGGTGAGAGAGGGCATCCCTGTCTTGTGCCAGTTTTCAAAGGGAATGCTTCCAGTTTTTGTCCATTCAGTATGATATTGGCTGTGGGTTTGTCATAGATAGCTATTATTATTTTGAGATGAATCCCATCAATACCTAATTTATTGAGTTTTTAGCATGAAATGTTGTTGAATTTTGTCAAAGGACTTTTCTGCATCTATTGAGATAATCATGTGGTTTTTGTCTTTGGTTCTGTTTACATGCTGAATTACATTTATTGATTTGCGTATATTGAACCAGGCTTTCATCCCAGGGATGAAGCCAGGAGATTATATCCCTCACATGTCTCAGAGGGTCCTATGCCCTCGGAGTCTCACTGATTGCTAGCACTGTAGTCTGAGACCAAACTGCAAGGTGGCAGCAAGGTGCCAGCCATTGCCCAGGCTTGCTTAGGTAAACACAACAGCCAGGATGCTCAAACTGGGTGGAGCCCACCACAGCTCAAGGAGGCCTTCTTGCCTCTGTAAGCTCCACCTCTGGGGGCAGGGCACAGAAAAACAAAAGACAGCAGTAACCTCTGCAGACTTAAATGTCTTTCTCTGACAGCTTTGAAGAGAGCAGTGATTCCAGCACAGAGATGAAGGTCTGAGAACAGGAAGACTGCCTCCTCAGGTGGGTCCCTGACCCCTGACCGCTGAGCAGACTAACTGGAAGGCACCCCCCAATAGCGGCAGGAAGACACCTCATATGGCCGGGTACTCCTCTGAGACAAAACTTCCAGAGGAACGATCAGACCGCAGCATTCGTGGTTCACAAAAATCAGCTGTTCTGCGGCCACCACTGCTGATACCCAGGCAAACAGGGTCTGGAGTGGACCTCTAGCAAACTCCAACAGACCTGCACTGAGGATCCGGTCTGTTAGAAGGAAAACTGACAAACAGAAAGGACATCCACACCAAAAACTCATCTGTATATCACCATCATCACAGACCAAAAGTAGATAAAACCAAAAAGATGGGGAAAAAGCAGACCAGGAAAACTGGAAACTCTAAAAAGCAGAGCACCTCTCCTCCTCCAAAGGAATGCAGCTCCTCACCAGCAACAGAACAAAGCTGGACGGAGAATGACTTTGACGAGTTGAGAGAAGAAGGCTTCAGATGATCAAACTACTCTGAGCTACAGGAGGAAATTCACAACAAAAGCAAAGAAGTTGAAAACTTTGAAAAAAATTTAGACGAATATATAACTAGAATAACCAATACAGAGAAGTGCTTAAAAGAGCTGATGGAGCTGAAAGCCAAGGCTTGATAACTGTGTGAAGAATGCAGAAGCCTCAGGAGCCGATGTGATCAACTGGAAGAAACGGTATCAGTGATGGAAAATGAAATGAATGAAATGAAGTGAGAAGGGAAGTATAGAGAAAAAAGAATAAAAATAAACGAAAAAAGCCTCCAAGAAATATGGGACTAGGTGAAAAGAACAAATCTAAGTCTCATTGGTGTACCTGAAAGTGATGGGGAGAATGGAACCAAGTTGGAAAACACTCTGCAGGATATTATCCAGGAGAACTTCCCCAGTCTAGCAATGCAGGCCAACATTCACATCCAGGAAATACAGAGAATGCCACAAAGATACTCCTCGAGAAGAGCAACTCCAAGACACATAATTGTCAGATTCACCAAAGTTGAAATGAAGGAAAAAATGTTAAGGGCAGCCAGAGAGAAAGGTCGGGTTGCCCACAAAGGGAAGCCCATCAGACTAACAGCGGATCCCTCGGCAGAAACTCTACAAGCCAGAAGGGATTGGGGGTCAATATTCAACATTCTTAAAGAAAAGAATTTTCAACTTGGAATTTCATATCCAGCCAAACTAAGCTTCATAAGTGAAGGAGAAATAAAATACTTTACAGACAAGCAAATGCTGAGAGATTTTGTCACCACCAGGCCTGCCCTAAAAGAGCTCCTGAAGGAAGGACTAAACATGGAAAGGAACAACCAGTACCAGCCACTGCAAAGTCATGCCACTTGTAAAGACCATCGATGCTAGGAAGAAACTGCATCAACTAATGAGCAAAATAACCAGCTAACATCATAATGACAGGATCAAATTCACACATAACAATATTAACTTTAAATGTAAAAGGACTAAATGCTCCAATTAAAAGACACAGACTGGCAAATTGGATAAAGAGTCAAGACCCGTCAGTGTGCTGTATTCAGGAAACCCATCTCACGTGCAAAGACACACATAGTCTCAAAATAAAAGGATAGAGGAAGATCTACCAAGCAAATGGAAAACAAAAAAAATGCAGGGTTTGCAATCCTAGTCTCTGAAAAACCAGACTTTAAACCAACAAAGATCAAAAGAGACAAAGAAAGTCATTACATAATGATAAAGGGATCAATTCAACAAGAAGAGCTAAGTATCCTTAATATATATGCACCTTATCCAGGAGCACCCAGATTCATAAAGCAAGTCCTGAGTGACCTACAAAGAGATTTAGACTCCCACACAATAATAATGGGATACTTTAACACCCCACTGTCAACATCAGACAGATCAACGAGACAATAAGTTAACAAGGATACCCAGGAATTGAACTCAGCTCTGCACCAAGCGGACCTAATAGACATCTACAGAACTCTCTACCCCAAATCAACAGAATATACATTTTTTTCAGCATCACATCACACCTATTCCAAAATTGACCACATAGTTGGAAGTAAAGCTCTCTTCAGCAAATGTAAAAGAACAGAAATTATAAAAAACTCTCTCTCAGACCACAGTGCAATCAAACTAGAACTCGTTATTAAGAAACTCACTCAAAACTGCTCAGCTACGTGGAAAGTGAACAACCTGCTCCTGAATGACTACTGGGTACATAATGAAATGAAGGCAGAAATAAAGATGTTCTTTGAAACCAATGAGAACAAATACACAACATACCAGAATCTCTGGGAAACTTTCAAAGCCATGTGTAGAGGGAAATTTATAGCACTAACTGCCCACAAGAGAAAGCAGGAAAGATCCAAAATTGACACCCTAACATCACAATTAAAAGAACTAGAAAAGCAAGAGCAAACACATTCAAATCTAGTAGAAGGCAAGAAATAACTAAAATCAGAGCAGAACTGAAGGAAACAGAGACACAGAAAACCCTTCAAAAAATTAATGAATCCAGGAGCTGGTTTTTTGAAAGGATCAACAAAATTGATAGACCACTAGCAAGACTAATAAAGTAGAAAAGAGAGAAGAATCAAATAGGTGCAATAAAAAATGATAAAGGACTTTCCAGTTTTTATCTGAAGTATTTCCTTTTTCACCATAGGCATCAGTGGTCTCCCAAATATCCCTTTGCAGATTCTACGAAAACAGTGTTTCCAAACTACTTAATGAAAAGAAACGTTTAACTCTGTGAGAAGAATACACACACCACAAAGCAGTTTCTCGGAAAACTTCTGCCTAGTTCTTTACTGAAGATATTTCCTTTCCCACCGTAGGCCTCAATGTGCTCTGAAATATCCCTACACATTTCCTATAAATACACTGTTTCCGAACTGTACCATCAAAAGTAGGATTTAACTCTGTGAGATGAACACACACATCAGAAAGCAGTTTCTCATAATGCTTCTTTCCAGTTTCTAACTGAAAATATTTCCTAATTCACCATAGGCCTTTTTGTGCTAATTAACATCGCTTTGCATATCATAGAAAGATAGTATTTTTTTCCAAACTGCTCAGTCAAAAAAATGTTTAACTCTGTGGCATGAATGCATACATCACAATGTCGTTTCTCAAAAAGCTTCTTTTTATTTTTTTATCTGAAGATATTTCCTTTTTCACCACAGGCATCACTGCAGTCCAAAATATCCTTTTGCAAATTCTACAAAAACAGTGTTTCCAAAGTGCTCAATCAAAAGAAGCATTTATTCAGTGAGAGGAATGCACAAAACACAAAGTAGTTTCTCAGAAAGCTTCTTTCTATTTTCAATATGATGTTTTTTTTTCCTTTTTCACCATAGGCCTTATGCGCACCCAAATATCTTTTCCCAGATTCTACAAAATCAGTGTTTCCTAACTGATCAGTGAAAAGAAAGGTTTTACTCTATGAGATGAATGCACACATCACAAAGCAGTTTCTCTAAAAGCTTCTTTCTAGTTTTTATCTTAAGATATTTAATTTTTCACCACAGGCTTCACAGTGTTCCCCAATATCCCTTCACAGATTCTACAAAAACAGTGTTTCCAAACTACTCAGTCAAAAGAAAGTTTTAAATTTTGAGATGAATGCACACATCACAATGGACTATCTCAGACAGCTTCTGTATAGTTATTCTCTGAACATGTTTCCTTTTCCACCATAGGCCTCAATGGGCTCTCAAATGTCCCTTCTCACATTCTACAAAAACAGTGTTTCCAAACTCTTCCATCAAAGAAGGAATGAACTCTGTGTGTTGAACACACACATCAGAAAGCAGTTTCTCATAACGCTTGTTTCCAGGTTCTATCTGATGATATTTCCTTTTTGTCCACAGGCTTATTTGTGTTACCTAATATTGCTTCACAGATTTTGCAAAAACAGTGTTTCCAAACTTCTCAGGGAAAATAACACTTTAACTCTGTCAGGTCAATTAACACATCACAAAGCAGTTTGTCAGAAAGCTTCTTTCTAGTTTTTATCCGAAGATATTTCCTTTATCACCATAAGCTTCAAGGCACTCCCAAATATCCCTTTGCAGATTCTACAAAAACTGGTTCTCTAAACAGCTCAATCAAAAGAATGGTTAAACTCAGTGGGATGAATGTACACATCACAAAACAGTTTCTCACATAGCTTCTGTCTAGTTCTTCTCTGAAGGTATTTCCTTTTCCACCATTGACCTCAATGCTTTCCCAAATATCCCTTTGCAGATTCTATAAAAACAGTGTTCCCAAACTCTTTCATCAAAAAAAGGGATTTAACTCTGTGAGATGAACACACACATCAGAAAGCACATTCTCATAATGCTTCTTTGTAGTTTTTATCTGAAGATATTATCTTGTTCACCATAAACCTTTTTGCGCTATGTAACATCGCTTCACAGATTACACAAAAACAGTGTTTCCAAATGGCTGTCGAAAGGAAAGTTTAAGTCTGTGCGACGAATGTATCCAGCACGAAGCAGTTTCTCAGAAATCTTCTCTATAGTTTTAATCTGAAGTTATTTCCTTTTTCACCATAGGCCTCATGTAATCCCAAATATCCCTTCGCAGATTCTACAATTACAGTGGTTCCAAACTGATCAATCAAAAGAAAGTTTTAACTCTTTGAGATGACTGCATACATCACAAAGCAGTTTCTCAAAAAGTTTCTTTCTATTATTTATTAGAAGATATTTCCTTTTTCATCATAGACATCAGTGGGCTTCCATATATCGTTTTGCATATTCTACAGAAACAGTGTTTCCAAACTCCTTAATCAAAATAAACATTTAACTCTGTGAGAAGAATGCAGAAATCACAAAGTGGATTCTCAGAAAGCTTCTTTCTAGTTTCTACCTGAAGTTATGCCCTTTTTCACAATAGACTTCTTGCGATCCCAAATATCCCTTCGCTGATGCTGCAGAAACAATGTTTCCAAACTACTCAATCAAAAGAAAGGATTAACTCTGTGAGATGAATGCACAATAACAAAGCAGTTTCTCAGAAATCTTCTCTCTAGTCTTTCTCTGAAGATATTTCCTTTTCCACCATAGATCTCAGTGAGCTCCCACATATCTCTTCACAGATTCTACAAAACCGGTGTTTCCAAACTTTTCCATCAAAAGAAGGACTAAACTCTGTGAGATGAATGCACACATCAGAAAACAGTCTCTCATAACGCTTCTTTCCAGTTTTTATCTGAAGATATTTCCTTTTTCACCATAGGATTTTTGTGCTACTTAATAACACTTTGCAGATTTTTCAGAAACAGTGTTTCCAAACTGCTCAGTGAAAAGAAAGGTTGAACTCTGTGAGATGAATGCACACATCAGAATGCAGTTTCTCAAAAAGTTTCTTTGTAGTTTTTATCTGAAGATATTTCCTTTACCACCATAGGCTTCAATGCGCTCCCAAATATCCTGTTACAGATTCTACAAAAACGGTGTTTCCAAACTGCTCAGTAAAAATTAGGTTTAACTCTGTGAGTTCAACGTGTAAATCACAAAGCAGTTTCTTAAAAACCTTCTTTCTACTTTTTATGCAAAGAAATTTCCTTTTTCACCATAGGCCTCAGTGTGCTCCAAATTATACCTTAGCAGCTTCTACAAAAACAGTGTTTCCAAACTGTTCCATCAAAGGAACGATTTAAATCTCTGAGGTGTATGCACACATCACAAAGCAGTTTCTCATAATGCTTCTTTCCAGTTTTTATCTTAAGATATTTCCTTTTTCACCACTGGCTTTTTGGTGATACAAAATACCGCATTGTAAGTTTTGCAAAAACAGTGTTTCCAAACTGCTCTATCAAAAGAAAGGTTTAACTCTGTGAGATGAATGCACACTTCCAAAATCAGTTTATCAAAAAGCTTCTCTCTAGTTTTTATCTGAAAATATATTCATTAGAACCATAGGCTTCAATAAACTCCCAAATATCCTGTTGCAGATTCTACAAAAACAGTGTTTCCAAACTGCTTAATCATAGGAAATGATTAACTCTGTTAGACGAATGCTAACATCACAAAAAAGTTTCTCAGATAGCTTCTATCTAGTTCTTCTCTGAAGTTATTTCCTTTTCCACCATGGGGCTCAACGTGCTCTTGCCTATTCCTTCACAGATTCTACCAAAACAGTGTTTCCGAAGAGTTCCATC
Organism: Pan troglodytes; assembly: GCF_028858775.2. NCBI lineage: Eukaryota > Metazoa > Chordata > Mammalia > Primates > Hominidae > Pan > Pan troglodytes. The sequence continues at coordinate 100,596,468 of NC_072398.2, read as the reverse complement.
AAAAGAAGGATTTAACTTTGACAGATGAAAACACACATCAGAAAGCAGTTTCTCTTAATGCTTCTTTTCCAGTTTTTATCTGAAGATATGTCCTTGTTCACCATAGGCCTTTTTGTGCTAACAATCATGGTTTCACATTTATACAAAAACAGTGTTTCCAAACTGCACAGTCAAGAGAAAAGTTTAAGTCTGTGAGATGAATGCATATATGACTGAGCAGTTTGTCAAAGAGCCTCCTTCCAGTTTTTATCCGAAGATATTTCCATTTTGACCATAGGCATCAGTGCCCTCCCTAATATCTCTTTGCAGATTTTATAAAAACAGTTTTATGAAACTGCTCAATCAAAAGAAATGTTTAACTCTGTGAGAAGAATGCACACATCAGAAAGCAGTTTCTCAGAAAGATTCTTTCTAGTTTTTATCTGAAGATATTTCCTTTTTCAGCATAGGCATCAGTGTGCTCCAAAATTTCCCTTTGGAGATTCTACAAAAATGGTTTTTCCAAAATGCTCCTCCAAAGAAAGGTTTAACTCTGTGAGATGAATGCGCACATCACAAAGCACTTTCTCAGAAAGATTCACTCTAGTTTTTCTCTGAAGATATTTCTTTTTCCACCATAGGCCTTAATGTGCTCCAAAGTATCCCTTCACAGATTCTACAAAAACAGTGTTTACACAATGTTCCATTGAAATAAGGCCTTAACTCTGTGAGATGAATGCACACATCACAAAGCAGTTTCTCATAACATTTCTTTCCAGTTTTTATCTGAAGATATTTCCTTGTTCACCATTGGCTTTCTCCCACTACCTAGTAATTCTTCACAGATTTTGCAAAAACAGTGTTTCCAAACTGCTCAGTCAAAAAAAAGTTTAACTCTGAGTAGAATGCACACATCACAAAGCAGTTTCTCAAAAACCTTATTTCTAGGTTTTTTTTATCCAAAGTTATTTCCTTATCTCCATAAACTTCAAAGTGCTCCCAAATATCCCATCACAGATTCTAAAAAAAACAGTGTTTGCAAGTTCCTAAATCAAAAAACATGTTTAACTCTGTGAGTTGAATGCACACATCACAAAGCAGTTTCTCAAATAGCTTCTTTCTAGTTTTTATTGGAAGATAATTGCTTTTTCACCATAGGCCTCAGAGTGCTCCCAAATATTCCTTTGCAGATTCTACAAAAACAGTGTTTCCAAACTGCTCAATCAAAGGTTTGACTGTGAGATGAATGCACGCATCAGGAAGTCATTTCCCAGATAGCTTCTGTAGAGCTTTTCTGTGAAGATATTTCCTTTTATACCATAGGCCTCTATGCACTTCCAAATACCCTTTGCAGATTCTATAAAAACAGGGCTTCTGAACTGTTCCATGAAAAGAATGATTTAGTTCTGTGAGATTAACACACACATAAGAAAGCAGTTTCTCTTAATGCTTCTTTTCCAGTTTTTATCTGAAGATATTTCCTTGTTCACCATATGCCCTCTTGCGCTTCCTAACATCACTTTGCAGATTATACAAAAAGAGTGTCTCTAAACAACTCAGTCAAAAGAAAAGTTTAACTCTGTGAGATCAATGCATACATCATGAAGTGGTTTCTCAAAGAGCTTCTTTCTACTTTTTATCTGAAGATATTTTCTTTTTCACCACAGGCATCAGTGGGCTCCCAAATATCTCTTTGCAGATTCTACAAAAATAGTGGTTCAAACCGCTCAATCAAAAGGAATGTTTAACTCAGTGAGAAAAATGCACACATCACAAAGCAATTTCCCAGAAAGATTCTTTCTAATTTTTATCTGAAGTTATCTCGTATTTCACATTAGACCTGGTGTGCTCCCAAATATCCCAACACAGATTCTACAAAAACAGTGTTTCCAAACTGATCAATCAATAGAAAGGTTTAACTCTGTGAGATGAATGCCTACATCACAAAGCAGCTTATGAAAAAAGTTCTTTCTAGTTTTAATCCAAAGGTATTTCCTTTTTCACCATGGATTTCAATGCGCTCCTAAATATCCCTTCATGGATTCTACTAAAACAGTGTTTCCAAACTGCTTAATCAAAAAACAGGTTTAATTCTATGATTTGAATGCACACATCAAAAAGCAGTTTCTCAAAAAGCTTCTTTCTATTTTTGATATTAAGACATTTCCTTTTACACCATAGGCCTCATTGTGCTCCCAAGCATACCTCTGAATATTCTTCAAAAACAGTGTTTCCATACAGCTCAATCAAAAGAAAGGTTTAACTCTGTGAGATGAATGCACACATCACAAAGCAGTTTCTCAAATAGTTTCTTTCTAGTTTTTATCTGATGGTATTTCCTTTTTCACCTTAGGCTTCAATGTGGTCCCAAATATCCTTTTGCAGATTCTACAAAAACAGTGTTTCCAAACTACTGAATCAAAAGAAATATTTAAATCGGTGAGATGAATGCCCAAATCAGAAAGAAGTTTCTCAGAATGATTCTTTGTACTTTATATCTGAAGATATTCTCTTTTTCACCGTAGGACTCCATGTACTAATATATATGCCTTCTAAAATTCTACAAAACCAGTGTTTCCAAACTGCTGAATGCAAAGAAAGGTTTCACTCTGCAATATGAATGCACACATCACAAAGCTGTTTCTCAGATAGATTCCTTCTATGTTATCCTGGGATATTTGCTTTTTCATCAATGGTCTCAAAGAGCTCCCAAATGTCCATTCACCAAATGGATAAAAACAGTGTTTCCAAACTGTGGAATCCAAAGAAAGTTTTAATTCTGTGAGGTGAATGCACAAATCAAGAAGCAGTTTCTCAGAAAGCTTCTTTCTAGTGTATATCTGAATATATTTTCTTTTTCAACATAGGCCTCAATCCACTCTTAATTTTCCATTAGCAGAATGGATAAAAACAGTGTTTCCAAACTGCGGAATCCAAAGAAAGTTTTAATTCTGTGAGGTGAATGCACAAATCAAGAAGCAGTTTCTCAGAAAGCTTCTTTATAGTGTATATCTGAATATATTTTCTTTTTCAACATAGGCCTCAATCCACTCTTAATTTTCCATTAGCAGAATGGATAAAAACAGTGTTTCCAAACTGCTGAATCAAAAGACATGTTTAACTCTGTGAGATGAATGTGCACATCAGAAAGCTTTTTCTCAGAAAGCTTCATTCTAGTTTTTATCTGAAGATATTTACTTTTTCATCATAGGCTTCAAGGCACTCCCAAATATTCCTTCACATATTCTACAAAAACAGAGTTTCGAAACTGCTGAATCAAAGTAAAGAATTAACTCTGTGAGATGAATGCACACATCACATAGCATTTTCTCAATTTCTCTTCTTTCTTCTTTTCAATGAAGATGTTTCCTTTTCACCATAGGCCTCTATGAGCTCCCAAATATCCCTTCACAGATAGTACAAAAACGGTGTTTCCAAACTGCTGAATGAAAACAAACGTTTATCTGTGAGATAAATGCACGTCACAAAGCAGTTACTCACAAAGGTTTCAGTCTATGACATCAACGCACACATCACAATGCAGTTTCTCAGAGAGCTTCCTTCTAGTTTTTATCTTGGGATACTCATTTTTTCACCTTTGGCCTCAGTGACCTCCTAACTGTCCTTTTGCAGAATAAAGAAAAATAGTGTTTCCAAATTGCTGAATCAAATGAATGGTTTAACTCTGTGAGATGAATGGAAACATCACAAAGTAGATTCTCAGAAGGCTTCTTTCTACTTTTTATCTGAAAATATTTTCTTTTTCACCATACACCTCAATGCGCTGCAAAATATTCCTTCGCAGATTCTATACAAAAAATGTTACCAAACTACTGAATGAAAAGTAAGATTTAAATCTGCAAGTTGCATGCACACATTATAAAGGGTTTTCTCAGACCAATTCCTTTCAGTTTTTATCCTGGGATATTGCCTTTTTCACCATTGGCCTCAATTAGCTCCCAAATACCCCTTGGTGGATTATACAAAAACAGTGTTTCCAAACTGCTGAATGAAAAGAATGGTTTATCTCTGAGACATGAATGCACATATGACAAAGCTGTTTCTCAGATATCTTCCTTGTAGTTTTTATCCTGGGATATTCACTTTCTTGCCTTTGGCCTCAGTGACCTTCCAAATATCCATTCTCAGAATTGACAAAAACACTATTTCCAAACTCCTGAATTCAAAGACAAGAATAATTTGGTGAGATGAATGCATACATAACAAAGCAGTTTCTCAGAATGCTTCTTTCTACTTTTTATCTGAATATATTCTTTTTCACCACAGGCCTCATTGCACTCCCAAATATACATTTGCAGATTCTACAAAAATAGTGTTCCCAAACTGCTGAATGAAAAGAAAGATTTTCCTCTGCAAGATGAATGCACACATTACAAAGTGGTTTCTCAGGTACCTTCCATCTAGTTTTTATTCTGGGATATTCACTTTTTCACCATTGGCCTTAATGAGCTACGAAATGTCCATTTGCAGAATGATCAAAATCTGTGTTTCCAAAACGCTAAATCCAAAGAATACTTTAACTTGGGTAGATGAATGCATACATCACAAAGCAGTTTCTCAGAAAGCTTCTTTCTACTTTTTATCTGAAGATGTTTCCTTTTTCATCATAGGCCTCAATTGGCACCCAAATATCCCTTGGCAGATTCTGCAAAAACAGTCTTTCCAAACTGCTGAATGAAAAGAAAGTTTTAACTCTGTGAGATGAATGCACATATCACATAGCAGTTTCTCAGAAAGCTTATTTCTTGTTTTCATCCAGGGATATTCACTTTTTTGCCATTGACTTCAAAGAGATCAAAAATGTCCATTCACAGAATAGACAAAAACAGTGTTTCCAAACAGCTGCATCCAAAGAAATGTTTATGTCTGTGAGAAGAGTGCACACATGAGTAAGCAGTTTCTCAGTAATGTTCTTTCTAGTTTTTATCTGAAGATATTTCATTTTTCACCATAGACCTCAATGCACTCCTAAATATGCCTTCACAGATTCTACAAAAACAGTGTTTCCAAACTGCTGAAAATAAAAGAAAAGGTTTAAATCTGTGAGATGAATCCAGGCATCACAAACTGGTTTGTCAGTTAGCTTCCTTCTCGTTTTTATCCTGGGATATTCACCTTTTCATCCTTGTTCTGAATGAGCTCCCAAACATCCGTTCACAGATTCAACAAAAACAGTGTTTCCAAACTGCTCCATCAAAACACAGGTTTAACTCTGTGAGATGAATGCTCACATCACAAAGAAGTTTCTCAGAAAGCTTCCTTTTAGTTTTTATCTGAGGATATTTCCTTTTTTGCCACAGGCATCAATGTGCTCCCAAATGTGACTTTGCAAATTCTACAAAAACAGGGTTTCCAAACTGCTCAATGAAAAGAAAGAATTAACCCTGTGAGATGAATGCACACCTTATGAAGAGGTTTCTCAGAGAGCTTCCCTGTAGTTTTATCCTAGGAAATTAACATTTTCTGCTTTGGTGTCAATGAGTTCCCAAATGCCCTTTCACAAAATGGACAAAAACAGTGTTTCCAAACTGCTGAATCCAAAGAAAAGTTTAACACTGAGAGATGAATGTACACATCACAAAGCAATTTCTCAGAAAGCTTCTTTCTTGTTTTTATCTGAAGATGTTTTCTTTCATTATAGGCGTCAATGCACTCCCAAATATCCCTTCGTAGATTCTAAAAAAAAACAGTGCTTCCAATGTGCTGAATGAAAAGAGAATTTTATCTCTGTGAAATGAATGCACACTTCACAAAGCAGTTTGTTAGATAGCTTTCTTCTAGTTTTTATCCTCTGATATTTGCTTTTTTGCCTTTGGCCTGAGTGAGCTCCCAAATGTCCATTTGCAGAATGGACAAAAAGAGTGTTTCTAAACTGCTGAATCAAAAGAAAGGTTTAACTTTGTGAGATGAATGCACACATCACAAAGTGGTTTCTAAGATGGCTTCCTTCTAGTTTTTAAACTGAGATATTTGATTTTTAGGCATTGGCCTCAATGAGCTCCCAAATGTCCATTTGCAGAATGGACAAAATCAGTGTTTCCAAACTGCTGAATAAAAATAAATTTTTATCTGTTTAAGATGAATGCACAAATCACAAAGCAGTTTCCCAGAAAGCTTCTTTCTAGTTTTTTTCTGAAGAAGTTTCCCTTTTCACCATAGGTCTCAATGCACTCTGAAATATCCTTTTGCAGATTCTACAAAAACAGGTTTTCCCAGCTACTGATTGAAAAGAAAGGTTTAACTGTGTGAGAAGAATGCATGCATCACAAAGTGCTTCCTCATATAGCTTCTTTCTAGTTTTTATCCTGAGATATTTGCTTTTTTGCCAGGGGCCTTAGTGAGATCCAAAATATCCATTAGGATAATGGACGAAAACAATGCTTCCAAACTGCAGAATCCGAACAAACTTTTAACTCTATGAGATGAATAGACACATCTGAAAGTGGTTTCTCAGGTAGCTTCCTTCTAGTTTTTATCCTGGGATGTTCACTTTTTCACCATTGGCATTGAGCTCTCAAATGTTCATTCACAAAATGGACAAAAACTGTGTTTCCAAACTGCTGAATAAACAGAAAGGTTTGTCTCAGTGATATGAATGTACACATCACAAAGCAGTTCTTAGAAAGCCTCCTTCTAGTTTTTAATCCAGGGATATTCCATTTTTCACCTTGGCCTCAATGAGCTCCCAAATGTGCATTTGCAAAATGGACAAAAGCAGTGTTTTCAAACAGCTGAATCCAAGGAATGGTTGAAATCTGTGAGATGAATGCGCACATCAGAACGTAGTTTTCAGAAATTGTCTTTGTTGTTTTTATCTGAAGATGTTTCCTTTCTCACCATAGGCCTTAAAGCCCTCCCAAACACCCCTTCACAGATTCTACAAAACCAGTGTTTCCAAACTGCTGAATGAAAAGAAAGTTTAAAATCTTTGACATGAATACACACATCACAAAGCAGTTTCTCGTATAGCTTCCTTCTAGTTTTTATCCCTGGATATTCACTTTGCTGCCAGTGGCCTCAATGAGCTCCAAAAAGTGCATTTGCACAATGGACAAAAACGGAGTTTCCAAAATACTGAATCCAAAGGAAGGTTTACCTCTGTGATATGAACGCACATATCACATAGTGGTTTCTCAGATAGCTTCTGTCAATTTTTTTTCCTGCGATATTCACTTTCTTGCCATTGGCCTCAATGAGCTCCCAAATGTCACAAAGCAGTTTCTCAGAAAGCTTTTTGCTAGTATTTATCTGAAGATGGTTCCTTCTTCACCATTGCCTCAATGGGCTCTGACATATCCCTTTGCAGATTCCACAAAAACAGTGTTTCCAAAATGCTGAATGAAAAGAAAGTTTTAAACCTGTGGCACACATCTCAAAGCAGTTCCTCAGACAGCTTCCTTGTTGTTTTTATCCTGGGATATTCGCTTTTTTGCCATTGGCATCAGTGAGTCCCCAAATATCCATTAATTGACAAAAACCTAATTTCCCACCTGCTGAATCAAAAGAAAGTTTTAACTCTGTGATATTAATGTGCACATCACAGGTATTTTCTCAGAAAGATTATTTCTAGTTTTTATCTGAATAAGTTCCGTTTTTCACTCTAAGTCTCAATGTGATGCCAAGTATCCTTTCGCATATTGTACAAAAACAGTGTTTTCAGACTGCTGAATGAAAATAATAGTATAACTCTGTGAGATGAATGCACACATCAAAAAGCAGTTTCTCAGAAAGCTCCCTTCCAGTTTTCATCCTGGGATACTCACTATTTCACCACTGACCTCAATGAGCTCCAAGATGTCCATTCACAGAATGGACAAAAAGAGTGTTTCCAAACTTCTTAATCCAAAGAAAAGTTTACCTCTGTGAGATGAATGCAAACCCTTTAAGGCAGTTTCTCAGAAAGCTTCTTTCTAAGTTTTATCTAAAGATGTTTCCTTTTTCACCATAGACCTCAATGTGCTCCCAAATATCCCTCCGCAGATTCTACAAAAATAGGGATTCAAAACTGCTGAATGAAAATAAATGTATAAATCTGCCATATTAATACACACTTCACAAAGCAGTTGCTAAGAGAGCTTCCTTCTAGTTTTTATCCTGGTATATTCACTTTTTTGCACTTGGCTTTTTCACATTTGTCCTCAGTGAGCTCCCAAATGTCCATTCACAGAATGAACAAAGTAATGTTTCCAGACTTCTTAATTCAAAGAAAAGTTTAACTCTGTGAGATGAATGCACACATCCACAAGCAGTTTCTCAGAAAGCTTCATTCTATTTTTATCTGAATATAATTTCTTTTCCACAGTAGGCCTAAATGCACTCCCAAATATCCCTTTGCAGATACTATGTAAACAGTGTTTCCAAACTGCTGAATGAAAAAAACGGTTTAACACGGCAAGATGAATGCACGCATCACAAAGCAGTTTCTCAGATAGCTTCCTTCTAGTTTTTATTCATGGGATATTCACTTTTTTGCCACTGGACTCCGTGAGGTCCCAAATGTCCATTTGCAGAATTGATAAAGTAATGTTTCCAAACTTCTGAATTCAAAGAAAGGTTTATCTCTGTGAGATGAATGCACACATCACAAAGCAATTTCTCAGAAGGCTTCTTTCTAATTTTTATCTGTACATATTTTCTTTTTAAGGAAATGTTTTAATGCACTCCCAAATATCCCTTCACAGATACTACATAAACAGTGTCTCCAATCTGCTAAATGAAAATAAAGGTTTAACTCTGCAAGATGAATGCACACATCACAAAGCAGTTTCTCACATAGCTTCATTCTAATTTTTATCCTGGGATATGCGCTTTTCCATCACTGGCCTCAATGAGCTCCAAAAGTCCATTAGCAGAATGGACAAAAAGAGTGTTTCCATAATGCTGAATCCAAAGAAATGTTTAACTCTGTGATACGAATGCACACATCACAAAGCAGTTCCTCAGAATGCTTGTTTCTAGTTTTTAGCTGAAGAAGTTTCCTTTTTCACCATAGGCCTCCCTATGCACTCCCAAATATCTCCTTGCAGATTCTTCAAAAAAAGTGTTTCCAAACTGCTCCATCACCTGAAAGGTTTATCTCTGTGCGATGAATACACCCATCACAAAGCGGTTCCTCAGAAAGCTTCTTTCTTGTTTTTCTCTGAAGATAATTATTTTTTCACCATAGGCCACAATGTGCTCTGAAATATCCCATCAAAGATTCTACAAAACCTGTGTTTCTAAGCTGCTCAACCAAAAGAAAGGTTTAAGTCTGTGAGATGAATGCACACATCACAAAACAGTTTTTCAGAAAACTTGTTTCTAGTTTTTCTCTAAAGTTATTTTCTTTTTCACCATAGGCCTTAAAGTGCTCCGAAATATCCCTTTGTGGATTCTACAAAAACTGTGTTTCCAAACTGCTCAATGAAAAGAAAGCTTTACAACTGTGATATGAATGCAGACATCACAAAGCAGTTTCTCAGAAAACCTCTTTCTTGTTTTTCTCTTCAGATATTTCGTTTTTCACCATAGGCCTCAAAGTGCTCCCAAATATCCTTTTGCAGATTCTACAAAAACAGTGTTTCCAAACTGCTCCATCAGAAGAAAGGTTTAACTCTCACAGATGAATGCACACATCACAAATCAGTTTCTCAGAAAACAGTTTTCTGTCTAGATATTTCCTTTTTCACCATACTCTTCAATGTGCTCTCAAATATCCCTTCATTAATTCTACAAAAACAGTGTGTCCAAACTGTTCGATCAAAAGAAAGGTTTAATTCTGAGAGATGAATGCAAACATCACTAAGTAGTTACTCAGACAACTTCCTTCTTGATTTTATCTGAAGATAATTTTTTTCACCATGAGCCTCAATGCGCTCCCAAATATCTATATGCAGATTCTACAAAAAAGTGTTTCCAAACTGCTCCATCCAAAAAAAGTTTGACTCTGTGAGATGAATGCTCACATCACAAATCAGTTTGTCAGAAAGTTTCTCTCTAGTGTTTCTCTGAAGATGTTTCCTTTCAGCTTAAGCCTCAATGTTCTCCCAAATATCCCTTTGAAGAATATACAAAAACAGAACTTCCAAACTTTTCAATCACAAGAAAGTTTTAATTCCATGAGATGAATGCACTCATCACAAAGCAGTTTCTCAGTAAGTTCTTTCTTGTTTTTCTCTGAAGATGATTCGTTTTTCGCCATAGGCCTCAATATGCTGCCAAATATGCCTTTGCAGATTCTATGAAAAGAGTGTTTCCAAACTTCTCCATCAAAAGAAAAGTTTAACACTGTGAGATGAATGCACACATCACAAAGCAGTTTTCAGAGAGCTTCATTCTGGTTATCCTATGAAGATATTTCCTTTTTCAGCATAGGCCTCAATGTGCTCCCAAATATCCCTTAGAAGATTCCACAAAAACTGTGTTTCCAAACTGCTCAGTCAAAAGAAATTTTAACTCTGTGAGATGGGTGCACGCATAACAGAGAAGTTTCTGAGAAAGCTTCTTTCTATTTTTTTCTAAAGATATTTCATTTTCACCACAGACCTCAATGCACCCCCAAATATCTCATAGCAAATTCCACAAAAACAGTGTTTCCATACTGCTCAATCAAAAGAAAGATTGAATGTTTTAGACGAATGCACACAACACAAAACCTTTTCTCAAAAAGCTTCTTTCTTGTTTTTCTCTGAAGATATTTCCTTTTTCAACATAGGCCTCATGGCGATCCCAAATATCCCTTTGCAGATTCTACAAAAACAGGCTTTCCAAACTATTCAATCAAAAGGAAGGTTTAACTGGGTGAGATGAATGCACTGCACACATCGCAAATCCATTTCTCAAAACGATTCTTTCTAGTTTTTACCTGAACATATTTCCTTTTCCACCATAGGCCTCAATACGCTCCCAAATATCTCTTAGCAGATTCCACAAAAACAGTGTTTCCAAACTGCTCCATCAAAAGAAATGTTTAACTCTGTGATGAATGCACACAACACAAAGCAGCTTCTTAGAAAGATTCTAATTTTTCTCCGAAGATATTTCATTTTTCACCATAGGCCTCAGTAGGTTCCCACATATCTCTTCACAGATACTACAAAAACAGTGTTTCCAAAATGCTCAATCAAAAGAAAGGATTAATTCACACACCATAAAGTAGTTTCTAAGGATTCTTCCTTGTAGTTTTTTTTTTGTTTTTTTTTGTTTTTTTTGTTTTTTTTTTTTTTTGTGGAGTCTCCCTCTATTGTCCAGGCAGGAGTGGAGTGGTGCGATCTTGGTTCACAGCAAGGTCTGCCCCCCAGGTTCATGCCATTCTCCTGCCCTAGCTTCCTGAGTAGCTGGGACCACAGGGGCCTGCCCACATGCCCAGCTAATTTTTTTTTATTTTTAGTAGAAACAGGGTTTCACTGTGTTAGCCAAGATGGTCTTGATCTCCTGACTTCGTGATCCACCTGCCTCAGCCACCCAAAGTGCTAGGATTACAGGCATGAGCCACCATGCCTGGCCACTTCCATATAGCTTTTATCTGAAGATATTTCCTTTTTTCTCAATATGCCTCAATGCACTCAATGCACCCAATTATCCATTCACAGATTCAACAAAAACAGTGTTTCCAAACTGCTCCATCAAAAGACAGGTTTAACTCTGTGAGATGAATGCACACATCACAAATCAGTTTCTCAAAAAGCATCTTTCTAGTTTTTCTGTGAAGATATTTCCTTTTTCACCATAGGCCTCAAAGTGCTCCAAAATATATCTTCACAGATTCTACAAAAACAGTCTTTTCAAATCTCTCCATCAAAAGATAGTTTTAACTCTGTGAGCTGAAAGCACACATCACAAAGCAGTTTCTGAGAAAGCTTCCTTCTAGTTTTTCTCTGAAGATATTTCCTTTTTTACCATAGGCCTCATGGCCACCCCAAATATCCCTTCACAGATTCTACAAAAACAGTGTTTCCAAACTATTCAATCAAAAAGAAGGCTTATCTCTGGGAATTGAAGGCACACATTACAAAGCAGTTTCTCAGAAAGCTTCTTTCTAGTTTTTCTCTGAAGTTATTTCCTTTTTCATCATAGGCCTTAAAGCGCTCCCAAATATACCGACACAGATCCTACAAAAACAATGTTTCCAAATTGCTCCATCAAAGGAAAACTTTACGTCTGTAATATGAATGCAGACATCATAAAGCAGTTTATCTGAAACCTCTTTCTGGTTTTATTCTTAAGATATTTCCTTTTTTAGCATAGGCCTCATGGCTATCCAAAATAGCCCTTCACAGAGTCCTCAAAAACAGTGTTTCCAAACTGCTCCATCAGAAGGAAGGTTTAACTCTGCCAGATGAATGCACACATCACAAATCAGTTTCTCAGAAAACATCTTTCTGGTTTTTCTCTTAAGATATTTCGTTTTTCATCATAGGCCTCAATGCACTCCCAAAAATCTCTTCTCAGATTCTACAAAAACAGTGTTTCCAAGCTGTTCAATCAAAAGAAAAGTTTAACTCTGTGAAATGAATGCATGCATCGAAAGTAGTTTCTCAAACCTCTTCTTTTTCGTTTTTTTCTGAAATTTTTTTACCATAGGCCTCATTGCACTCCAAAATATCTATTCACAGGTTCTACAAAAAGAGTGTCTCCAAACTCCTCCATCAAAAGAAAGGTCTAACTCTGTGAGTTGAACCCGCACATCACAAATCAGTTTCTCAGAAAGCTTCTTTCTAGTGTTTCTCTGAAGATGTTTCCTTTTCCAGCATAATCCTCAATCCACTCCCAAATATCCCTTTACAGAATACACAAAAGTAGGTTTTCAAACTGGTCAATCACAAGAAAGTTTTAACTCTGTGAGATGAATGCATTCATCAGGAAGCAGTTTCTCAGAAAGGTTCTTTCAAGTTTTTCTCTGAAGATGTTTCTTTTTTCACCATAGGCCTCAATGTGTTCCCAAATATCCCTTTGCAGATTCTACAAAAACAGTGTTTCCAAACTGCTCAATCAAAAGGAAGGTGTAATTCAGTGAGATGAATGCAGACTTCACAAAGCCATTTCTCAGCAAGGTTCTTTCCTTTTCTCCTCTGAATATGTTTCCTTTTTCACTATAGGCCTCCAAACACTCTGAAATGTCCCTTCACAGATTCTACAAAAACAGTGTTTTCAAACGAGCTCCATCAAAAACAATGTTTGCCTCGGTGAGTTGAACGCACACATCACAAATCAATTTCTCAGAAAATTTCTTTCTACTTTTTATCTAAAGATTTTTCCTTTTTGACAACAGGTCTCAATGCACTCCCAAATATCCCCTGGCAGTTTCTACAAAAACAGTGTTTCCAAACTGCTCACTCCAAAGAAACGTTTAATGCTGTGAGACTAATGCACAAATCACAAAGCAGTTTCTCAGAAAGCTTCTTTTTAATTTTTGCCTGAAGATATTTCTTTTTTCACCATAAGCCTCAATGTGCCCCCAAATATCCCTTCACAGATTCTACAAAAACAGTGTGTCCAAACTGCTCCATCAAGAGAAAACTTTTAAACTGTGTGATGAATGCACACAACAGAAATCAGTTTCTCTGAAAAGTCCTTTCTGGTTTTTCTCTTAAGGTAATCTGTTTTTCACCATAGACCTCAATGCACTCTGAAATATCCCTTTGCAGATTCTACAAAAACAGTGTTTCCAAACTGCTCCATCAAAAGAAAGGTTTAACCCTGTGAGATGAATGAACACATCAAAAAGCAGTTTTCTGAAAGCTTCTTTCTAGTTTTCCTCTGAAGACATTCCTTTTTTCAACATAGGCCTTAATGCACTCCCCAAAACTGCTACATCAAAAGAAAAGTTTAACTGTGTGAGATGAATGCACACAGCACAAACCAGTTTCTCAGAAAGCTTCTTTCTAGTTTTTCTCTGAAGATATTTCCTTTTTTACCATAGGCATCATGACAATCCTAAATATCCATTTGCAGATTGTACAAAAGAAGGTTTCCAAACTACTCAATCAAAAAGAAGGTTTATCTCTTTGAGTTGAATGCACACAAAACAAAGCAGTTTCTCAGAAAGCTTCTTCCTAGTTATTCTCTGAAGGCATTTCCTTTTTCACCATAGGCCTCACTGCACTCCCAAATATCCCTTCATACATTCTACAAAAACACTGTTTCCAAACTGCTCCATCAAAATAAAGTTTTAAGTCTGTGAGATGAATGCACTCATCACAAGGCAGACTTTCTGAAAGATTCTTTCTTGTTTTTCTCTAAAGATATTTCCATTTTCACCATTGACCTCTTTGTGCTCCCTAATATCCCTTTGCAGATTCTACAAAAACATTGCTTCCAAACTTTTCAACCAAAACTATGGTTTAACTCTGTGAGATCAATGCACACATCACAAATCAGTTTCTCAGAAAACCTCCTTCTGGTTTTTCTCTTAAGACATTTTGTTTTTCACCATAGGCCTAAATGCACTCCCAAGTATCCCTTCACAGATTCTACAAAAAAAGTTTGCAAACTACTCCATCAAAGGAAATTTTTTTCTCTGTGTGATGAATACACACATCACAAGGCAGATTATAATAGAGCTTCTTTCTAGTTTTTCTCTTAAGATATTTTGTTTTTCAATATAGGCCTCAAGGCACTCAGAAATATCACTTCACAGATTCTACAAAAACAGTGTTTCCAAACTGCTCAATCAAAAGAAAGTTTTAACTCTGTGAGATGAATATACACATCAAAAAGCAGTTTCTCAGAAAGCTTCTTTCTAATTTTTCTCTGAAGATGTTTCCTTTTGCACCATAGGCCTCAATACTCTGAAATATACCCCTTCACAAATTCTAAAAAAACAGTGTTTCCAAACTGCTCTACAAAAGAAAGGATTAACCCAGTTAGGTGAGTACACACATCACACAGCTGTTTCTCAGAAAACTTCTTTCCCGTTTTTCTCTGAGGATATTTTCTTTTTCACCATAGTCCTCAATGCACTACAAAATATCCCTTCACAAATCCTACCAAAAAAAAGTGTTTCCAAACAGCTCCATCATAAGAAAGGTTTAACTCAGTGAGGGGAATGCACACATCACAAAGCAGGTTCTCAGAAACCTTCTTTTTATTTTTCTCTGAATAGATTTCCTTTTTCACCATAGGCCTATTTGTGCTCAAAAATATACCTTCACAGATTCCACAAAAACAGTGTTTCCAAGCTGGCCCATCAAAAGAAAGGTTTAACTCTGTGAGTTCAATGCAAACATCACAAATCGGTTTCTCAGAAAACATCTTTTTGGTTTTTCTCTTAAGCTATTTCGTTTTTCACAATAGGCCTCCAAGCACTCCCAAATATCCCTTTGCAATTTCTACAAAAACAGTGTTTCCAAACTGCTCAATAATAAAAAAAAAAAAACCTTTACCTCTGTGAGATGAATGCACACTTCACAAATCAGTATCTCAGAGATTTTCTTTCTAGTTTTTCTGTTAAGATATTTCGTTTTTCAAAATAGGCTTCAAGGCGCAACCACATATCACTTTGGGGATGCTACAAAACAGTGTTTACAGACTGTTCAATCAAAGGAAGGTTTAACTCAGTGAGTTGAATGAACAAGTCACAAAGCAGTTTCTCAGAAATCTTCTTTTTACTTTTTCTCTGAAGATGTTTACTTAGCAAAATAGGCCTCAATGTGCTCCCAAATATCCCTTCACAAATTCTACAAAAACAGTGTTTTGAAACTGCTCCATCAAAGGAAATGTTTAAAATTGTGAGATTAATGCACAAATCACAAAGCAGTTTCCTAGAAAGTTCTTTGTAGTTTTTATCTGAAGGTACTTCCTTTTTCACCATAGGCCTCAATGCACTCCCAAATATCCCTTTGCAGATTCTATAAAAATAGTGTTCCCAAACTGCTCCATCAAAATAATGGTTTAACTCTGCGAGATGGATGCACACATCACAAATCAATTTCTCAGAAAATTTCTTTCTTCTTTTTCTCCTAAAATATTTCATTTTTCACCATAGGCCTCAATGCATTCCCAATTATCCCTTTGCGGACTCTACAAAAACAGTTCTTCCAAACTGCTGCATCAAAAGAAATGTTTAACACTGTGAGATGAATGCACACATAACAAAACAGTTTCTCAGAAGCTTCTTTCTAGCTTTCCTCTAAAGATATTTCCTTTTTCACCATAGGCCTCAAAGTACTCCCAAATATCAATTCACAGATTCCACAAAAACAGTTTTTCCAAAGTGCTCAATCAAAACAAAGGCTTAACTCTGTGATGTGAATGGACACAACACAAAGCAGTTTTTCAGAAAGCTTCTTTGAAGTTTATATCTGAAGGTATTTCCTTTTTCACCATACATCTGAATGCGCTCCCAAATGTCCCTTTGTAGATTCTACACAAACAGTCTTTCCAAACTGCTCCATAAAAGAACGATTTAACTCTGTGAGATGAATGCACAAATCACAAAGCAGTTTCTCAGAAAGCTTCTGTCTGGTTTTTCTCTGAAGAGTTTCTATTTTTCACATTAGGCTTCAATGCGCTACCAAATATCCCTTGGTAGATTATACTAAAACAGTGTTTCAAACTGCTCCATCAAAAGAAATGTTTAACTCTGTGAGATGAATGCACGAAACACAAAGCCGTTTCTCAGAAAGCTTCTTCCTAGTTATTAATGAAGATATTTCCTTTTACACCATAGGCCTCAATGCACTCCAAAATATCCCTTCGCTAATTCTACAAACACAGTGTTTCCAAACTTATGTAGAAAAGAAATATTTGAATCTGTGAGGTGAATGAAAAGATCACAAAGCAGTTTCTGAGAAAAATTCTATATAGTTTTTGTCTGAGACATTTGCTTTTTAACCATAGACTTCAAAGCGTTCCCAAATATCCCTTTGCAGATTTTACAAAAACGGTGTTTCCAAACTGCTCCATCAAAATAAACTTTTAACTCTGAGAGATGAGTGCACACATCACAAAGCAGTGTCTCAGAAAGCTTACTTCTATTTTTTATCTAAAGATATTTCCTTTTTGACCATGGGCATCATTGCGCTCCCAAATATCCCTTTGCAGATTCTACAAAAACAGGATTTCCAAACTGCTCAATCAAAAGAATGCTTTAACTCAAGGATTTGAATGCTCACATAACAAATCAGTTTCTCAGAATGCTTCTTTCTAGTTTTTCTCTTAAAATATTTCCTTTTTCACCCTAAGCCTCAAGATGTTAATAAATATCCATTCGCGGATTCTACAGAAACAATGTTTCCAAGGTGCTCAATCAAAAGAAAGGTTTAACTTTGTGAGTTGAATGCACATATCATAAAGCAGTTTCTCTGGAAGCTTCTGTCTAGCTTTTCTCTGAAGATGCTTACTTTTTCACCTTAGGCCTCAATGCTCTACGAGGTATCCCTTCACAGACTGTATAAAAACAGTGTTTCCATACTGCTCCATTAAAAAAAGGTTTAACTCTGTGTGATGAATGCAAACATCAAAAATCAGTTTCTCAGAAAGCTTCCATCTACATTTTGTCTTAAAATATTTTGTTTTTCACCACAGGCCTCAATGTGCTCCCAAATATCCCTTCACAGACTCTACAAAAATGGTGTTTCCAAACCTGTCCCTCAGGAGAAATGATTAACTCTGTGAGAAGAATGCACACACCACAAAGCAGTTTCTTAGAAACCTTCTTTTTATTTTTTTCTCTGAAGTTGCTTCATCTTTCACCATAGGCCTCAACGTGTTCCCAAATATTTCTTCTCAGATTCTACAAAAAGAGTGTTTCCAAACTGCTCCATCCAAAGAAAGGTTAAACTATGTGAGTTGAATGTACTCATCACAAAGCAGTTTCTCAGAAAGCTTCTTTCTAGTTTTTCTAAGGAGATATTTCCTTTTTCACCATAGGCCTCAATGCACTCCCAAATACCCATTTGCAGATTCTATAAAAAGAGTGGTTCAAAACATTTCCATCCAAAGCAATGTTTATCTCTGTGAGATGAATGCACACATCATAAATGAGTTTCTCAGAAAGCTTCCTTCTAGTTTTTATGTAAAGATATTTCCTTTGACCTCAGCCCTCAATGCACACAAAATATCCTGTCACTCGTTATACAAAAACAGTGTTTCCAAACTGCTCCATCAAAAGAAAGCTTTATCTCTGTGAAACGAATGCACACTTCACAAAGCAGTTTCTAAGAAAGCTTCTTTGAAGTTTTTACCTGAAGATATTTCCATTTTCACCACAGACCTCAATCTGCTCCCAAATATCCTTTCACAGATTCTACAAAAACCGTGTTTCCAGACTTCTCCTTCAGAAGAAAGTTTTAAATCTGTGAGATGAATGCACACATCACACAAATCAGTTTCTCAGAAAGTTTCTTTCTAGATTTTCTCTTAAGATATTTCCTTTTTCACCATATAACTGAAAGCACTCCCAAATATCCCTTCTCAGATTCTACAAAAACAGTGTTTCCAAACAGCTCAATCAAAAGAAAAGTTTAACTCTGTGTCATGAATGCACACATCACAAAGCACTTTCTCATAAAGTTTCTTTCTATTTTATATGTGGAGATATTTCCTTTTTCACCTTGGGCCTCATTGCGCTCCCTAATGTCCCTTCACAGATTACAAAAATACAGTCTTCCCAAACAGCTCCATCAAAAGAAAGGTTTAACTCTATGATAATGAATGCACTCTTCAAAAAGCAGTTTCACAGAAAGCTTTTTTTAAGTTTTTATCTGAGATTTTTCTTTTTCACCATAGGCATAAAGGCCCTCTGAATATCCCTTCGCAGATTCCACAAAAACAGACTTTCCAAACTGCCCCATCAAAGGAAAAGTTTAACTCTGTTAGATGAATGCACACAACACAAAGCTGTTTGTCAGTAAGCTTCTTTCTAGTTTTTCTCTGAAGATATTTCATTTTTCACAGTAGACCTCAACATGTTCCAAAATATGCCTTTGCAGATTCTACAAAAACAGTGTTTCCAAACTGCTCCATCAAAGAAAAGTTTAACTCTGTGAGTTGAATGCACACATTACAAAGTAGTATCTCAGAAACCTTTTTTGAAATTTTTATCTGAGATAATTTCTTTTTCACCACAGGCCTCAAAGCCCTCCCAAATATTCCTTCACAGATTCTACAAAAACAGTGTTTCCAAACTGCACCTTAGAAAGAAATTTTACCTTTGTGAGATGAATACACACATCACAAATCAGTTTAACTCAGAAAGCGTCTTTCTAGTTTTCTCATACGATATTTCATTTGTCACCATAGGCCTGAATGCACTCCCAAATATCCCTTTGCAGATTCTACAAAAACAGTGTTTCTGAACTGCTAAATCAGAAGAAAGTTTTAACTCAGGGAGAATAATGCACACACTACAAAGCAGTTTCTCAGAGAGATTCTTTCTAGTTTCTCTCTGAAGATGTTTCCTTTTTCAACATAGGTATCTATGCACTCCCAAATATACCGTGGCAGATTCTATAAAAGCAGGGTTTTAACACTGGTGAATGAAAAGAAATGTTTAACTCTGAGAGATGAATGCACACAACACAAACCAGTTTCTCAGAGAGCTTCCTTCCAGTCTTTATCCTGGGATATTAATTTTTTCACCATTGGCCTCAAAGAGTTCGCAAATATTCATTAGCTGAATGGGCAAAAAGAGTGTTTCCAAACTGCAGAAGCCAAAGTACAGTTTAACTCTGAGATGAATGCACACATCACAAAGCAGTTTCTCTGAAAGAGTATTTCTAGATTTTCCCTTATGTATTTTTTTTCACCAAAGGCTTCAAGGCACTCCCAAATTTCGCTTCACAGATTCTACAAATGTGTTTCCAAACTGCTTAATGAAAAGAAAGGTTTAACTCTGTGAGATGAATGCGCACATCACAAAGCAGTTTCTCAGAAAGCTCCTTTCTACTTTTTCTCTAAACATGTTTTATTTTTCACCTTAGGCCTCAATGCATACCCAAATATCCCTTTGCAGATTCTTCAAAAACAGTTTTTCCAAATGGTTGAAATAAGAGAAAGTGTTAGCTCTGTGGGATGAATGTACACATAACAAAGCAGTTTCTCAGATAGCTTCCTTCTATTTTTTATCCTGGGATATTTTCCTTTTTGCCATTGGCCTCAAAGAGTTCCCTAATGTCCATTTGCAGAATGAACAAAAACAGTGTTTCCAAACAATTGAATCCAAAGAAAGGTTTAACTCTGAGATGAATGTGCACATCAGAAAGCAGTTTCTCAGAAAGCTTCTTTCTACTTTTTATCTGAAGATATTTCCTTTTTCACCATATGCCTCAATGCACTCCCAAATATCCCTTTGCAGATATTACAAAAACAATGTTTGAAAACTGTTGAATAAAAAGAAAGATTTATCTCTGCGAGATGAATGCACACATCGCAAAGCAGTTTCTCTGATAGCTTCCTTGTAGTTTTTATGCGATATTCCTTTTCACCATTGGCCTGTATGAGTTCCCAAATGCCCATTCACAGAGTAGACAAACAGAGTGTTTCCAAACTGCCAAATGAAAAAAAAAAAAAAAAAGGTTTAACTCTGCCTGATGAATGCACACATCACAAAGTGGTTTATCAGATAGTTTCCTTCTAGTTTTTATCCTAGCATAATTGCTTTTTCACCTTTCTCCTCCATAGGCTCCCAAACGTCCATTTGCAGAATGGACAAAAACAGTATTTCCAAACTGCTGAATAAGAAGACATGTTTAACTCTTTGAGATGAATGCACTCATCATCAAGAAGTTTCTCAGAAAGCTTCTTTCTAGTTTTTAACTGAAGATGTTTCATTTTTCACTGTAGGCCTCAATGTGCTAAAAAATATCCCTCCATACATTCTAAAAAACAGTTTCCAAAGTGCTCAATCAAAACAAATCTTTAATTCTTTGAGATGAATGCACACATCACAATGTAGTTTCTCAGAGAGCTTCTTTCTAGTTTTTATCTGAAGGTGTTTCATTTTTCACCATAGGACTCAAAGCACTCCGAAATATCCCTTGGCAAATTCTACAAAAACAGTGTTTCCAAACTGCTGAGAGAAAAGAAAGGTTTAACTCTGCAAGACGAATGCACACATCAGAAAGTGGTTTCTCAGATATTTTCTGTCCAGTTTTTATCATGCAATGTTCTGTTTTACAGGGTTGTCCTCAAACAGCTCCCAGCTGTCTTTTTGAAAATTTTCAAAAACAATGTTTCAAAACTGCTGAATCCAAAGAAAGGTTTAACTCTGTGAGATGAATGCAAATATCACAAACCAGTTTCTCAGACAGTTTCTTTGTAGTTTTTCTCTGAAGATATTTCCTTTTTCACTATAGGCTTCAATGTGTTCCCAAATTTCCCATTGCAGATTCTAAAAAAAAACAATGTTGACAAACTCCTTAATAAAAAGAAATGTTTAGCTCAGTGAGGTGAATGCACACATCACAAAGCGGTTTATCAGATAGCTTCCTTCTAGTTTTAATCCTGAGATATTTGGTATTTTGCCACTGGTCTCAATGAGCTCCAAAATGTCCATTTACAGAACGGACAAAAAGATTGTTTCCAAACTACTGAATCCAAATAAAGCTTTAACACTGTGAGGTGAGGGCAGACTTCATGAAGCAGTTTCTCAGAAAGCTTCTTTCTTGTTTTGGTCTGAAGATTTTTCCCTTTTCAACAAAGGCCTCAATGTGCTCCCAAATATCCCTTCACAGATCCTAGAAAAACAGGGTTTCCAAAAGGCTCAATGAAAAGAAAGTTGTAACTCTGTGAGATGAATGCACACATCACAAAGTGGTTTCTCAGATAGCTTGCTTTCATATTTTATCCTGGGATATTCTTTTTTCCTCCATTGTCCTCCATGATTGCCCAAATGTCCAATTGCAGAATGGACAAAAACAGTGGTTCCAAACTGCTGAATCCAAAGGAAAGTTTAAACCTTTGAGATGAATGTGCACATCACAAAGAAATTTATCAGAAAACTTCTTTCTGGTTTTTATCTGAAGATGTTTCCTTTTTCACCATAGGCCTCAATGCACTCCCAAATATCCCTTCACAGATTCTAAAAAATACCGTTTTGAAACCGCTGAATGAAAAGAAAGGTTTAACTCTGCATGATGAATGCACACATTACAAAGTGGTTTCTCAGATAGCTCCCTTCTAGTTTTTATTCTGGGATATTTGCTTTTACACCCTCAGCCTCAATGAGTTTCCAAATGTCCATTAATGGACAAAAACAGTGTTTCCAGCTGCTGAATCCAAAGAAAGTTTTAATTCTGTGAGAGAAATGCACACATCACAAAGCAATTTCTCAGAAAGCTTCTTTCTAATATTTATCTGAAGATGTTTCCTTTTTAAAGATAGTCCTCAATGCACTCCCTTCACAGATCCTACAAAACACAGCTTCAAAACTGCTGAATGAAAAGTTTACATCTGTGAGATGAATGCACACATCAAAAAGCGATTACTCACATAGCATCCTTCTAGTCCTATCCTGGGATATTCGCTTTTTCACTATTGAACTCAATGAGCTCCCATATATCCATTCACAGAATGGACAAAAACAGTGTTTCCAATCTGGTGAATCCAAGGAAAATTTTAACTCTGTGAGATGAATTCACACATGACAAAGCAGTTCCTCAGAAAGCTTCTTTCTACTTGTGTATCTGAAGATGTTTCCTTTTTCACCACATGCCTCAAGGCACTCCCAAATATCCCTTCACATATTCTACACAAATAGTGTTTCCAAACTGCTGAATGAAAAGAAAGGTTTAACTCTATGAGGTGAATGCACACATCACAGAGTGCTTTCTCTGATAGCTTCCTTCAAGTTTTTATGGGATATTCAATTTTTCACCATTGACTTCAAAGATCTCCCAAATATTCTTTCACAAAATGACAAAAAGAATATTTCTGAACTACTAAATCCCAATAAATTTTTAACTCTGTGAGATGAATGCACACATCACAAATTAGTGTCTCAGAATGATTTTTTCTAGGTTTTATCTGAATGTTTCCTTTTTACCATAGGTCCCAATGCACTCCCAAATACCCCTTCACAGATTCTACAATAACATTGTTTCCAAATGTCTGTATGAAAAGAAATGTTTATCTCTTCGAGATGATTCCACACATCACAAAGTGGTTTCTCAGATACCTTCCTTATGGTTTTTATCATGCGATATTCCCTTTTTTTGCCATTGGCTCCAGTGAGCTCCCAAATGTCCATTTGCACAATGGGCATAAACAGTGTTTCCAAACTCCTGAATCCAAAGAAACGTTTATCTCTGTGAGACAAATGCACATATCATGAAGCAATTTCTCAGAAAGCTTCTTTTCATTTTTTATTTGAAGATGTTTCCTTTTTCACCATAGGCCTCAATGTGCACCCAAATAACCCTTCACAGATGTTACAAAAACAGCATTTCCAATCTGCTGAATGAAAAGAGAAGTTTAACTCTGAGATGAATGCACACATCAGAAAGCTGTTTCTCAGAGATCTTCCTTCTACTTTTTATCCTGGAATATTTGCTTTTTTACCATTGGCATCAAAGCTCTCCCAAATTTCTCTTTGGAGATTCTACAAAAAGAGCATTTCCAAACTTCTGAATGAAAGGAAAGGTTTATCTCTGAGAGATCACTGCACAAATCACAAAGTCGTTTCTCAGATAGCTTGCATCTGGTTTTTATCATGCAATATTCTCTTCTTTGCCATTGGCTTCAATGATCTCCCAAATGTCCATTCACAGAATGGACAAAAACAGTGTTTACAAACTTCTAAGTAAAAAGAAAGTTTTAACTCTGTGAGATAAATACATACAAAACAAAGCAGTGTCTCAGAGAGCTACCTTCTAGTTTTTAAGCTGGGGTATTCTGTTTTTCACCATTGGCCTCAATGCACTCCCAAATATTCCTTCACAGATTCTACAAAAACAGTGTTTCCAAACTTCTGAATAAAAGGAAAGGTATAACTCAGGGTGGTCAATGCACACATCACAAAGTGGATCCTCAGATAGCGTCCTTCTAGTTTTAATCCTGGGATATTCACTTTTTCATCTTTGGCCTCAAAGAGCTCCAAAATGTCCATTCAATGAATGGACAAAAAGAGTGTTTCTGAGCAGCTGAATGCAAACAAACGTTTAACTCTGTAAGATGAATGCACACATAAGAAATCAGTTTCTCAGAAAGTTTCTTTCCTGTTTTTATCTGAAGGTGTGTCCTTTTTCACCGTAAGAACTGATGCACTCCAAAATATCCCTTTGCAGTTCTACAAAAACAGTGATTCCAAACTGCTGAATAAAAAGAATGGTTTAACTCTGTGAGGTGAATGCACACATTGCAAAGTGGTTCCTCAGAGACTTTCCTTCTAGTTTTTATTCTGGGATATTCACTTTCTCACCACTGTCCTCAATGAGTGTGCAAATGTCCACTTGCAGAATGAACAAAAACAGTGTTTCCAAACTGCTGAATGCCAAAAAAGTTTATCTCTGTCAAATGAATGCACACATCACAAAGCAGTTTCTTAAAAAGCTTATTTCTAGTTTTTATCTAAAGTTGTTCCCTTTTCACTGCCGTCCTCAATGTGCTCCCAAATATCCCTTCACAGATTCTACAACAAAAACAGTGTTTTGAAACTGCTGAATGAAAAAAGGTTTAAATCTGCAAAATGAATGTAACATCACAAAGCAAATTCTCCGATAGATTCCTTCTGGTTTTTATCCTGACATATTTGGTTTTTCACCATTGGCCTCAATGTGCTCTGAAATGTCCTTTTGAAGAATTGCCAAAAACAGCATTTCCAAACTGCTGAATCCAAAGAAAGGTTTAACTCTCTGAGATGAGTACAAGCATCACAAAGAAATTTCTCAGAAATATTCTTTCCAATTCTTTCTGAAGATCTTTCCTTTTTCACCATAGGCCTCACTTCACTCCCAAATATCCCTTTGAAGATTCTACAAAAACAGTGCTTCCAAACTGCTGAATGAAAAGAAAGGTTTACCTATGCATGATGAATGCACACATCACAATGCTGTTTCTCAGATAGCTTCCTTTTAGTTTTTACCCTGGGATAGTCTCTGTTTCACCATTGGCCTCATTGAGTTCCCAAATGTCCATTTGCAGAATGGACAAAAAGAGTGCATCCAAACTGCAGAATCCAAAGAAAGTTGTAACTCTGTGAGATGAATGCACACATCACAAAGCAGTTTCTCAGAATGCTTCTTTCCGTTTTTATCTGAAGAAGTTTCTTTTTTCACCACAGGCCTCAAGGTGCTCCCAAATATCCCTTTGCAGATTCTACAAAAACAGTGTTTCTAAACTGCTGAATGAAAAGAAACTTATAACTCTGTGAGATGAATGCACACATCACAAAGAAATTTCTCAGATAACTTCCTTGTAGTTTTTATTATGTGATATTCCCTTTTTCACCATTGGCCTGTATGAGCTCCCTAATGTCCATTTGCAGAATGGACAAAAACAGTGTTTCCAAACTGGTAAATCCAAAGAAAGGTTTACATCTATGAGATGAATGCACACACTACAAAGCAGTTTCTAAGACAGCTTCTTTCCAGTTTTTATCAGATGTTTATTTTTTCAACTTAGGCCTCAATGCACTCCCAAATATCCCTATACAGATTCTACAAAAACAGTGTTTTCAAACTGCTGAATGAAAAGAAAGGTTTAACTCTGCGTGATGAGTGCACACACTCAAAGCAGTTTCTTGGAGATATTCCTTCCAGTTTTTATCCTGGAATACTCTCTATTTCACCATTGACCTCAATGAGCTCCAAAATGTCCATTCATAATATGGACAAGAAGAGTGTTTCCAAACTGCTGAATCAAAAAAAAAGTATAACTCGGTCAGATGAATGCACACATCATGAAGCAGTTTCTCAGAAATCTTCTTTCTGGTTTTATCTGAAGATGTTTCCTTTTTCACCATAGGCATGCATGTGCTCTCAAATATCTCTTAGCAGATTCTACAAAAACAGTTTTTCCAATCTGCTGAATGAAAAGAAATGTTTACCTCTCTGAGACGAATGCACACATCACAATGCAGTTTCTCTGAGAGCTTACTTCTAGTTTTTACCCTGGAATATTGTCTTTTTTGCCATTGAACTCAATGAGCTCATAATGTCGATTCACAGAATGGATGAAAACAGTGTTTCCAAACTGTAGAATCCAAAGAAAGGTTTAACTATCTGAGATGAATGCACACATCACAAAGCAGTGTCTCAGAAAGCTTCTTTCTACTTTTTATATGAAGATGTTTCCTTTTTCACCACAGGTCTCAATGCACTCCCAAGTGTCCCTTCACAGGGGGACAGTGAATACCTTCACAGTTCTGAAGGTATTTTCTTTTTCACCCTAGGCCACAATGTGCTCCAAAATATCCCTTCACAGATTCTAACAAAAGCATAGTTTCTAAACTGCTGTATGAAAAGAAAAGTTTATCTCTGTGAGATGAATACACAAATCACAATACAGGTCTCAGATAGCTAGCTTCTGGTTTATATCATGCAATATTCCCTTTTGTGCCAGTGGCCTCAATGATCTCCCAAATGTCCATTCACATAATGGTCAAAAACAGTGTTTCAGAACTGCTAAATGGGAGGAAGTTTTAACTCTTTGAGATGAATGCACACATAACAAAGCTGTTTTTCATGGAGTTTCCTTCTAGTTTTTATCCTGAGATAGCCACTTTTTTGCCATTGGCCTCAATGAACTCCCAAATATCCCTTCACAGATAATACAAAGATAGTGCCTCCAAACTCCTGAATGAAAAGAAAGGTTTAAATCTTCATGATCAATGCACATATCACAAAGCAGTTTCTCAGATAGCTTCCTCCTAGTTTCTGTCTTGGAATATTTGCTTTGTCACAATTGTCCTCAATGAGTGCCCAAATGTCCATTTGGAGACTGGACAAAAACAGTGTTTCCAAACTGCTGATTACAAACAAAGGTTTAACTCTGTGAGATGAATGCACACATCACAAAGCAGATTCTCACAAAGCTTTTTTCTAGTTTTTATCTGGAGATGTTTTCTTTTTAACTGTAGACCTCAAGGAACTACCAAATATCCCTTTGCAGATTCTATGAAAACAGTGTTTCCAAGGTGCTGAATCCAAAGAAAGGTTTAACTCTGTGTGATGAATGCACACATCACAAAGCAGTTTCTCAGAGAGCTTCATTCTAGTTTTAATCCTGGGATATACACTTTGTCACCATTGGCCTCAAAGAGCTCCGAAATGTCCATTTGCAGAATGGACAAAAACAGTGTTTCCAAAGTGCTAAATCCAAAGAAAGGTTTTACTCTGTGAGATGAATGCACACATCACAAAGCAGATTCAGAGAAAGCTTCTTTCAAGTTTTTATCTGAAGATGTTTCCTTTTTCTCCCATAGGCCTCAATGGGCTCCTAAATATCCCTTTGCACATTCTAGGAAAACAGGGTTTCCAAACTGCTGAAACCAAAGAATGTTATAAATCAGCATGGTGAATTCACACATCACAAATTGGTTTCCGAGAGCTTCCTTCTACTTTTTATCCTGGGACACTCACTTTTTTGCCATTGAGATGAATGCATACATCAGAAAGCAGTTTCTCAGAACGCTTCTTTCTAGTTTATCTCTGAAGGTGTTTCCTTTCCACCATAAGCCTCAATGCATGCCAAAATATCCCTTCCCAGATTCTACAAAAGCAGTGTTTCCAAACTGCTCAATCAAATGAAGGGTTTAATTCTGTGAGATGAATGCACACATCGCAAAGCAGTTTCTCAGACAGCTTCATTCTAGTTTTTATCCTGTGATACTTGATTTTTTACCATTGGCCTTAATGAGCTCCCAAATGTCCGTTTGCAGAATGGCAAAACCAGTGTTTCCAAACTGCTTAATCCAAAGAAATGTTTAAATACGTGAGATGAATGCACACATCATGAGGCAGTTTCTCAGAAAGTTTCTTTCTAGTTTTTATCTGAAGATATTTCCTTTCTCACCATAGGCCTCAAAGCACTCCCAAATATCCCTTTGCAGTTTCTATGAAAACACTGTTTCCAAACTGCTGAATGAAAAGAAAAGTCGAGCTCTGAGAAGTGAATGCACACATCACAAAGCAGTTTCTCAGATATCTTCCTTCTACTTTTTTCCCACAATATTCGCTTTTTCACCACTAACCCCAATCAGCTCTGAAATGTCGACTCACAGAACAGACTAAACAGTGTTTCCAAACTATTGAATCCAAAGAAAGGTTTAACTCAGTGAGATGAATGCACAGACCACAAGCAGTTTCTCAAGAACTTCTTTGTATTTTTAGCTGAAGATGTTGCCTTTTCCACAATAGGCCTCGATGCACTCCCAAACATCCCTTCACAGATCCTACAAAAATGGTGTTTCCAAATGTCTGAATGAAAAGAAGCATTTAACACTTTGAGATGAATGCATATATATAAAGCAGTTTCTCAGAAGTTTCTTTCTAGTTTTTATCTGAAGATATTTACTTTTTCATCTTAGGCCTCAATGCACTCCCAAATATCCCTTCCCAAATTGTACAAATTATAGTATCCAAACTGCTAATTTAAAAGAAAGTTTTCCTCTGTGAGATGAATGCAAAGAACACAAGGCAGTTTTTCAGATAGCTTCCTTCTAGTTTTTATCCTGGGATATTAGCTTTTTCTCCATTGGCCTCAAAGATCTTCCAAAGTCCTATGCAGAATGGACAAAAACGGTTTCCAAACTGCTGAATAAAAAGAAAGTTTTGACATTCTGATAGGAATGCGCACATCACAATGCTGTTTCTCAGAAAGCATCTTTTTAGTTTTGCTCTAAAGACGTTTCCTATTTCAACATAGGCCTCAATGTACCCCCAAACATCCTTTCGCAGGTTACACAATAACAGTGTTTCCAGACTGCTGAATGAAAAAAAGGTGAGATTCATGCACACATCACAAAGCAGTTTCTCAGATAGATTCCTTCTAGTTTTTAACCTTCTTTCCAGTTTTTATCTAAAGATGCTTCCTTTTTAACCATAGGTCTCAATGCACTCCCAAATATCCCTTTGCAGATTCTACAAAAACAGTGTTTCCAAACTGCTGAATGAAAAGAAAACGTTAATTCTGCAAGATGAATGCACACATCACAAAGCGGTTTCACAGATGGCTTCCTTCAAGTTTTTATCCTGGGATATTCACTTTTTCACCATTGGCGTCAATGAGCTCCCAAACATCCATTCACACAATGGACAAAAACAGTGTTTCCAAACTGCTGAATCAAAATAAAGGTTTAACTCTGTGAGATGAATGCCCACATCAGGAAGCAGTTTCTCAGAAGGCTTCTTTCTAATTTTTATCTGAAGATGTTTCCTTTTTCACCATTGTCCCCAATGAGCTCCCAAATATCTATTCACAGAATGGACAAAAATGGTGTTTCCAAGCTGCTGAATGAAAAGAAAGATTTAACTCTGCTTGGTGAATGCACACATCACAAAGCAGTTTCTCAGAAAGATTCCTTCTAGTTTTTATCCTGCAATAATCGCTTTTTCGACTTTGGCCTCCATGAGCTCCCATTGACAAAAACAGTGTTTCCAAACTGCTGAATCCAAAGAAATGTGCAGCTCTGAGAGGAATGAGCAGATCTCAAAGCAGTGTCTCAGAAAGCTTATTTCTAGTTTTCTCTTAAGATATTTCATTTTTCACCATAGGCCTCAATGTGCTCCCAAATATCCCTCTGCAGATTCTACAAAATCAGTGTTTTCAAACTGCTCCATCAAAAAAAGGTTTAACTCTGTGAGTTGACTCCACACATCAAAAATCAGTTTCTCAGAAAGCTTCTTTCTACTTTTTATCTGAAGATATTTGTTTATTCAACATAGGTTTCAATGTGCTCCCAAATATCCCTGCGCAGATTCTACACATACAGTGTGGCAAAACAGCTCTATCAAAAGAAAGGTTTGCCTCTGTGAGCTGACTGCACACATCACAAATCAGTTTCTCGGAACGTCTCTTTCTATTTTTTATCTAAAGCTATTTCTTTATTCACCATAGACTTCAATGTGCTCCCAAATATCCCTTCACAGATTCTACAAAAACAGTGTGGCCAAACAGCTACATCAAAAGAAAGGTTAGAGCCTGTGAGATGAATGAACACATCACAAATCAGTTTTGCAGAAAGTTTCTTTCTCGTTTTTCTCTGAAGATACTTTCTTTTTGACCTTAGGTCTCAATGTGCTCTCATATATCCCATCACAGATTCTACAAAAACACTGTTTCCAAACTGCTCCATCAAAAGAAAAGTTGAATTCTGTGAGGTGAATGCACACATCACAGTGTAGTTTCTCCGAAAGTTTCTTTCTACTTTTTATCTAAAGATGTTTCTTTTTTACCATAGACCTAAATGCACTCCAAAATATCCATTTGCAGATTCTGCAATAACAGCGTTTCCAAACTGCTCAATCATAAAAAGGTTTAACTCAGGGAGTTGAATCCACACATCACAAAGCTGTTTCTCAGAAAGCTTCTTTCTAGTTTTTCTCTGAAGATATTTCCTTTTTCACCATAAGCAACAATGCGCTCTGAAGTATCCCTTTGCAGATTCTCCATAAAAAGTCTTTGCAAACTGCTCCATCAAAGGAAAGGCTTAAACATATGAGATGAATGCACACATCACAAACAGTTTCTCAGAAAGCTTCCTTCTACTTTTTACATGAAGATAATTCCTTTTTCACCATAGGCCTCAATGCACTCAAAAATATCCCCTCGCAGATTCTACAAAAACAGTGTTTCCAAACTGCTACATCAAAAGAAAGGTTAGAGCCTGTGAGATGATTGCACACATTACAAACCAGTTTCTCAGAAAGCTTCTTTATAGTTTTTTTCCCAAAGATATTACCTTTTACACCACAGGCCACAATGCACTCCTAAATATCCCTTCACAGATTCCACAAAAACAATCATTCCAAACTGCTTGATCAAAAGAAAGGTTTAACTCTGTGATATGAAGGCACACTTCACAAAGAAGTTTCTCAGAAATATTTTTTCTAATTTTTCTCTGAAGATATTTCCTTTTTCACCATTGACCTCAACATGTTCCCAAATATGCCTTCTGAGATTATACCAAAAAAGGTGTTTCCAAACTGCTCCATCAAAAGAACGTTTTTTTCCTCAATGACATGAATGCACACATCACAAATCAGTTTCTCAGAAAGCTTCTTTCTACTTTATATCTGAAGATATTTCTTTATTCATGATAGACTTCAATGCGATCACAAATATCCCTTTGCAGTTTCTACAAAAGCAATGTTGCCAAACAGCTGCATCAAAAGAAAGGTTATAGCCTGTGAGATGAATGTACACATCAAAAATCAGTTTCTCAGAAAGTTTCTTTCCAGTTTTTATCTGAAGATATTTCATTTTTGACCTTAGGTCTCAATGTGCTCCCATATATCCCATCACAGATTCTAAAAAAAACCCAACACTGTTTCCAAACTGCTCCACCAAAAGAAAGGTTTAACTCTGTGAGCTGAATGCACATCACAATGGAGTTTCTGAGAAAGCTTATTTCTACTTTTTATCAGAAGATGTTTCCTTTTTTACCGTAGACTTAAATGCACTCCAAAATGTCCCTTCACTGATTCTACATAAATAAGGTTTCCAAACTGCTCAGTCAAAAAAAGGTTTAACTGAGGGAGATGAATCCACACATCACAAAGCTGTTTCTCAAAAACCTTTCTAGTTTTTCTCTGAAGATATTTCCTTTTTCACCATAGGCATCACGGCACTCTGAAATATCCCTTCACAAATTCTTCATAAAGAGTCTTTCCTAACTGCTCCATCAAAGGAAAGGTTTAACTCTGTAAGATGAATGCACACATCACAAAACAGTTTCTCTGAAAGCTTCTTTCTAGTTTTTCTCTGAAGATATTTCCTTTTTCAACATAGGCCTCAATGCCCTCCCAAATATCCCTTCACAGATTCTACAAAAACAGTGTTTCCAAACTGCTACATCAAAATAAAGGTTAAAGCCTGTGAGGTGATTGCACATATAACAAACCAGTTTCTCAGAAAGCTCCTTTATAGTTTTCCTCTGAAGATGTTTCCTTTTTCACTGCAGGCCACAATATGCTTCCTAATATCCGTTTGCAGATTCTACAAAAACAGTGCTTCCAAACAGAGCCATCAAAACTAAGATTTAACTCTGTGAGATGAATGCACACATCATAAAACAGTTTCTCAGAAAGCTTCTTTCTAGTTTTTATCTGAAGATGTTTCCTTTTTCACCATATGCCTCAATGCACTCCCAAATAGTCCTTCACAGTTTCTACAAAAACAGGGTTTCCAAACTATGGGATGAAAAGTAAGTTTTAACTCTGCGAGCTGAATGCTCACATCACAAAGCCGTTTCTCAGATAGTTTCCTTCTGGCTTTTTAAAGGGACATTTGCTTTCTTGCTATTGACCTCAATGAGCTCCAAATTGTCCATTCACAGAAAGGACAAAAACAGTGTTCCCAAAATGCTGAATTCAAAGAAAGTTTTAACTCTGTGAGTTGAATGCACATATCACAAAGCAGTTTCTCAAAAAGATTCTTTCTAGTTTTTATCTGAATATCTTTCCTTTTTCACATTATGCCACAATGGGCTCCAAAATATCCCTTCACAGATTCTACAAAAACCATGATTCCATACTGCTGAATGAAAAGAAAAGTTTAACTCTGTGAGATGAATGCACACAACACAAAGCAGTTTCTCAGATACCTTCCCTCTTGTTTTTATCCTGGAATATTCACTTTTTCCCAATTGGCCTCAGTGAGCTCTCAAATGTCTACTCATAGAATGGACAAAAAGAGTGTTACCAAACTGCTTAATCAAAAGAATTGTTTAAACCTGTGAGATGAATGCACACATCACAAAGCAGTTCCTCAGATAGCTTCCTTCTAGTTTTTATCTGAAGATGTTTCATTTTTCACCATAATCCTCAATGAGCTGCCAAATATTTCTTCACCGATTCTACAAAAACAGTGTATCCAAACTGCTGAATGAAAAGAAAGTTTTAACTCTGCGAGATGAATTCACACATCTCAAAGCAGTTTCTCATATAGCTTCCTACTTGTTTTTAACCTGGGATGTTCAGTTTTTTGCCATTGGTCTCAAAGAACTCTCACCTGTGAATTCACAGAATGAACAAAAACAGTGCTTCCAAATTGCTGAATGCAAAATAATGTTTAACTGTGAGATGAATACAGATATCACAATGCAGTTTCTAGGAAAGCATCTCTCTAGTTTTTATCTGAAGTTATTTCCTTTTTCACCATAGGCCTCAATTTGCTTTGAAATATCCCTTCATAGATTCTACAAAAGAGTGTTTCCAAACTGCTGAATGAAAAGAAAGGTTTAACTCTGTGAAATGAATGCCCACAAGACATAGTGATTTCTCAGATAGCGTCCATCTAGTTTTTATCCTGGGATATTTTCTTTTTCTCCATTGTCCACTATGAACTCCAAAATATGCATTCACAGAACAGAAAAAACAGTGTTTCCAAACTGCTGAATTCAAAAAAGTTTTAACACTTTGAGATGAATGTGCACAATACTAATTACTTTCTCAGAAATCTTCCTTCTTGTTTTTATCTGAAGATGTTTCCTTTTTCACCTTAGGCCTCAATGTGCTCCCAAATATCCCTTGGAAGATTTTACATACACAGTTTCCAAATGCTGAATGAAAAGAAAGGTTTAACTCTGTGAGATGAATGCACATGTTATGAGACAGCATCTCAGATAGCTTCCTTCTTGTTTTTATCCTGGGATATTAGCTTTTTCACCATTGGCCTCAATTCGCTCCCAAATGTCCATTCACAGAATTAACGAAAAGGTTTTTCCAAATTGCTGAATGAAAGGGAAGTTTTAACTCTACAAGATGAATGCTCACATCACAAAGAGGTTTCTCAGATAGCTTCCTTCTTGTTTTTATCCTGGGATATTTGCTTTTTCACCATTGGCCTCAATGAGCTCCCAAATGTCCATTCAGAGAATGGACAAAACTGTTTACAAACTTCTGAATCCAAAGAAACGTTTGATTCTATGAGAGGAATGTCACATCACAAAAGTGTTTCTCAGAAAACTTCTTTCTAGTTTTTATCTGAGGATGTCTCCTTTTTCATCATGAGCCTCAATGCACTCTCAAATATTCTTTCACAGATTCTACAAAGACTGTGTTTCAAAACTGCAGAATGAAAAGAAAGGGTTAACTCTGTGAGATGAATGCGCACATCACAAAGAGGTTTCTCAGATAGCTTCCTTTTAGTTTTTATCCCAGGATATTCTCTTTTTCACCATTGGTCTCAATGAGCTCCAAATACACATTCACAGAATAGACAAAAAGAGTGTTTCTGAACTGTTGAATGAAAAGTAACTTTTACTTCTGCAAGATGAAAGCACCCATCACAAAGCATTTTCTCTGATAGATTGTCTTGCTTTCATCGAGGTATATTCTTTTTTGACATTGGCCTCAAGAATTTTAAATCTGGGAGATGAATGCATACATCACAAAGCAGTTTCTCAGAAAGGTTTTTGTAATTTTTATCTTAAGAAGTTTCCATTTTCCTTTTAGGCCTCAATGTGCTCCAAAATAACCCTTCACAAATTCTGCAAAAACAGTATTTCCAAACTGCTGAATGAAAAGAAAGTTTTAATTCTGCGAGGTGAACGCACACAAAAAGCAGTTTCTTAGACTGCTTCCTTCTAGTTTTTATCGCAGAATATTCACTTTTTCACCATTGGACTCAATGAGCTCCCAAATATTTAATCACACAATGGACAAATACAGGCATTAAAAACTGCTGAATCAAAAGAAATGTTTAGCTATGTGAGATGAATTCACACATCACAAAGCAGTTTCTCAGAAAGCTTCTTTCTAGTTTTTATCTGAAGTCATTTCCTTTTTCTTTTCACCATAGTTTTCAATGTTCTCCCGTATATCCCTTTGCAGATTCTACAAAAACAGTGTTTCCAAACTGTTTAATCAAAAGAAAGTTTTAACTCTGTGAGATGAATGCACACATCACAAAGCAGTTTCTCAGAAAGCTTCTGTCTAGTTCTCTGTAGATTGCTCCTTTTCCACCATAGGCCTCAAGGCATTCCCAAATATCCCTACACAGATTCTCCAAAAACACTGTTTCCAAACTGCTGAGTGAAAATAAAGATTTAAGTCTGTGAGATTAATGTTCACATCACAAAGCAGTTTCTCAGATAGCTTCCCTCTAGTTTTTACACTGGAATATTCACTTTTTCACCATTGGCCTCAATAAGCTAAAAATTTCCATTTACAGAATGGACAGAAAATGTTTTGAAACTGCTATAGCCATAGAAAGGTTTAATTGTGAGATGAATGCAGACATCACAAAGCAGTTTCTGAGAAAGCCTCCTTGAAGATTTTATATGAAGAGGTTTCCTTTTTCAACATAGGCATCAATGTGTTCCTACATATGCATTGGTAGATTCTATAAAAACAGTGTTTCCAAACTGCTGAATGAAAAGAAAGTTTGACTTTGTGAGATGAATTCACATATCACAAAGCAGTTTCTCAGAAAGCTTCTTTCTAGTTTTTATCTGAACTCATTTCCTTTCTCTTTTCACCATAGTTTTCAATGTTCTCCCATATATCGCTTTGCAGATTCTACAAAAACAGTGTTTCCAAATTGTTTAATCAAAAGAACGTTTTAACTCTGTGAGATGAATGCACACATCCGATAGTGGTTTCTCAAATAGCTTCCTTCTAGTTTTTATCCTGGGATATTTACTTCTTTGCCTTTGGCCTCGATGAGCTCCCAAATGTCCATTAATGGACAAAAAGTGTTTCCAAACTGCTGAATCTGAAGAAAATTTTAACCCTGTGAGATGAATGCACACATCTCAAAGCAGTTTCTCAGAAAACTTCTTTGGAGTTTTCATCTGAAGAGGTTTCCATTTTCACCATAGGTCTCAAAGTGCTCCCAAATATCCCTTTGCAGATTCTACAAAAACACTGTTTTCAAACTGCTGAATGAAAAGAAAGGTTCAACTCTGAAAGATGAATGCACTTGTCACAAAGTGGTTTCTCAGGTAGGTTCCTTCTAGTGCTTATCCTGGGATATTCGTTTTACTGCTGTTGGCTTCAATGAGCTCCCAAATGTCCACTAATAGACAAAAGCAGTGTTTCCAAACAGCTGAATGCAAATAAAGGTTTAAATCTGCAACATTATTGCACACAACACAAAGCAGTTTCTTAGAAAGCTTCCTTCTAGTTTTTATCCTGGAATATTCACTTGATCACCATTGGCCTCAATAAGATTCCAAATGTCCATTTGGCAAATGGACAAAAACATGTGTTTCCAAACTGCAGAATCCAAAGAAAGGTTTACCTGTGAGAGGAATGCACACATCCAACGCAGTTTCTAATAAAGCTTCACTTTAGCTTTTATCTGAAATTGTTTCCTTTTTCACCTTAGGCCTCAATTCACTCCCAAATACCTCATCGAAGATTCTACAAAAACAGTGTTTAAAACTACAGAAAGAAAAGAAAATTTTAACTCTGAGAGATGAATGAGTACATCACAATGCGCTTTCTCAGATAGGTTCCTTCTAGTTTTTATCCTGGGATATTCGCTTTTTTGCCATTGGCCTCAATGAGCTCCCACCTATCCATTTGCAGAATGGAGAAAAATAGTGTTCTCAACATGCATAATCAAAAGAAATGTTTAACTCTGTGAGTTGAATGTGCACACCACAAAGCAGTTTCTCAGAAAGCTTCTTTCAAGTTTTTATCTGAAAATGATTCCCTTTTCAACATAGACCTAAATGTGCTCCTAAGTATCCCTTTGCAGATTCTATAAAAAAGTGATTCCAAACTGCTGAATGAAAGGAAAGGATTGACTCTGCAAGATGAATGCACACATCACAGAGTGGTTTCTCAGATAGCTTCATTCTAGTGTTTTTCCTGGGATATTCCCCTTTTCACCATTGGCTTCAATTAGCTCCCAGATGACCTTTATTGGACGAAAACAGTGTTTCCAAATTGCTGAATCCAAAGGAAAGTTTACCTTTGTGAGATAAGTGCACACAACCAAAGCAGTTTTGCAGACTGCCCCTTTCTAGTTTTCATCTGAATATGTTTCTTTTTTCACCCTATGCCTCAATGCACTCACAAATATCCCTCTGCAGATACTACAAAAACAATGTCTCCAAACGGCTCCATCAAAAGAGATGTTTAGCTCTGTAAGTTGACTGCACACATCAAAAAGCAGTGTCTCAGAAAACTTCTTTCTAGTTGTTCTCTGAAGGTATTTCCTTATTCACAACAGACCTCAATGCACTCCCAAATATCCTTTGGCAGATTCTACCAAAACAGTTTTCCAAACTGCTAAATGAAAAGAAAGGTTTACCACTGCGAGATGAATGCACAAGTCACAAAGTGGTTTGTCAGATAACTTCCTTCTAGTTTCTCTCCTGGGATATTAGCTTTCTGGTCAATGGCTTCAATGAGCTCCAAAGGTCCATTAATTGACAAAAGCAGGGTTTCCAAGCTGCTAAATCCAAATAAAAGTTTATCTCTGTGAGATGAATGCACACTTCACAAGTAGTTTCTCAGAAACCTTCTTTCAACTTTTTATCTGAAGTTGTTTCCTTGTTACCATAGGCCTCAATGCACTCCCAAATATCCCTTTGCAGATTCTAAAAAAGCAGTGTTTGCAAACTCCTGAATGAAAAGAAAGAATTAACTCTGTGAGATAATGCACACATCCCAACAGTGTTTCTCAGATACCTTCCTTGTAGTTTTTATTCTGGGATATTTACAATTTTGCCATTGGCTTTTGTGAGCTCCCCAATATCCATTAATAGACAAAAGCAATGTTTCCAAACTGCTGAATCCAAGGAAGCTTTCATCTCTGAGAGTTGTGTACACACATCACAAAGCAGTTTCTCAGAATGTGTCTTTCTAGTTTTTACCTTAATGTGATTCCTTTTTCAACATAGGCCTCAATGTGCTCCCAAATATACCTTCACAGAATTCTCCAAAAACAGCATTTCCAAACTGCTGAATGAAAAGAAAGTTTTACCTTTGTGAGATGAATGCACACATCACAAAGCAGTTTCTCAGAAAGCTTCTTTCTAGTTTTTATCTGAAGATATTTTCTTATTCACCAGAAGCATCAATGC
This sequence comes from Pan troglodytes, assembly GCF_028858775.2. NCBI lineage: Eukaryota > Metazoa > Chordata > Mammalia > Primates > Hominidae > Pan > Pan troglodytes. The sequence continues at coordinate 100,558,352 of NC_072398.2, read as the reverse complement.
ACTCCCAAATATCCCTTCACAGATTCTACAAGAAGAGTCATTCCAAACTGCTGAATGAAAAGAAAGGTTTAAATCTGCAAGATGAATGCACACATCACAAATAGTTTTCTCAGATAGCTTCCTTGATTTTTTTATGTTGGGATATTCTGTTATTCACCATTGGCATCAATAAGCTCCCAAATATCCATTCACAGAATGGACAAAAAGAGTGCTACCAAACTGCTGAATCAAAAGAAATGTTTAAATCTGTGAGATGAATGCCTGCATCACAAAGCAGTTTCTCAGATAGCTTCCTTCCAGCTTTTATCTGAAGATGATACGTTTATCACCATAGACCTCAATGCACTGCCATATATCCCTTCACAGATTCTACAAAAACAATGATTCCAAACTGCTGAGTGAACAGAAAGGTTTAACTCTGCGAGATGAATTCAAATTTCACAAACTGGTTTCTCAGATAGCTTCCTTCGTTTGTATCCCGTGATATTCACTTTTTTGCCTGGAGCCTCAATGAGCTCCTAAATATCAATTTGCAGAATGGACAAAAACCGTGCTTCCAAACTGCTGAATCCAAAGAAAGGCTTAACTCTGTGAGATGAATGCACACATCACAAAGCAGTTTCTGAGAAAGCTTCTTTCTGGTTTTTATCTGAAGATGTTTCCTTGTTCAACATAGGCTTCAACGTGCTCCCCAATAACCCTTCGCAGATTCTAGAAAAATGGTGTTTCCAAAATGCTGAAGGAACAAAAGGGTTTAACTCTGTGAGATGAATGCTTACATCACAAAGCAGTTTCTCAGACAGCTTCCTTCTATTTCTAATCCTGGGATATTTGCTTTTTTGCTACTGGCTTCTATGAGCTCCCAAATGTGCATTAATTTACAAAAACAGTGTTTCCAAACTTCTGAATCCCAAAAAAGGTTTAACTGTGAGAGAAGAATGCACACAACACAATTAGTTTCTCAGATAGTTTCTTTCTAGTTTTTGTCTGAAGACATTTCCTTTTTCACCACAGGCCTCAAAGGGCTCCCAAGTAACTCTTTGCAGATTCTACAAAAACAGTGTTTCTAAACTGACAAATGAAAACAAAGGTTTAACTCTTCGAGGTGAATGCACACATCACAAAGCCTTTTCTCAGACAGCTTCCTTCTAGTTTTAATCCTGGGATGCTTGCTTTTTCACCTTTATCCTCAATGAGTTCCCAAATGTCCATCCTCAGAATGGACAAAAACAGTGTTTCCAAACTGCTGAACCCCAGTGGAAGTTTAACTCTGTGGGATGAATGCACAAATAACAAATAAGTTTCTCAGAAAGCTTCTTTCTAGTTTTTATCTGCAGATGTTTCTTTTTTCATTATAGACCTCGATGTGCTCCCATATGTCCCTTTGAAGATTTTACAAACACAGTGTTTCCAAATTGCTGAATCAAAAGAAAGGTTTATCACTGCCAGGTGAATGCACACAACATAAAGTGGTTTCTCAGATAACTTCCTTCAAGTTTTTACCCTGGGATATTCATTTTTTCGCTATTAGCCTCAATAAGCACAAAATATCCATTTGAAGAATTAACAAAACGAGTGTTTCCAAACTGCTGAATGAAAAGAAGGGTGTAACTCTATGAGATGAATGCTCACATCACAAAACGATTTCTCAGATAGCTTCATTCTAGTTTTTATGCTAGGATATTAGGTTTTTTGCCATTGACCACAATGAGCTCCAAAATGTCCACTTGCAGAATGGAAAAAAACAGTTTCCAAACTGCCTAATGTAAAGAAAAGTTTAACTCTGTAAGATATATGCACACATCCCAAAGCAGTTTCTTAGAAATCTTCTTTCTAGTTTTTATCTTTAGGTGTTTCCTTTTTCACCATAGGCCTCAATGTGCTCACAGATATCCCTTCGCAAATTCTACAAAAACAGTGTTTCAAAACTGCAAAGTGAAAAAGAATTGTTTAACTCTGTGAGATGAATGCAGACATCACAAAGCGGTTTTTCAGAAAGCTTCCTTCTAGTTTTTTTCCTGGAATATTCCATTTCTCACCATTGGCCTCAATGAGCTCTGAAATGGCCATATGCAGAATGGACAAAAACAGTGTTTCCAAATGCTGAATCCAAAGAAAGTTTTAAATCTGTGAGATGAATGCACACCTCACAGAGCAGTGTCTCAGAAAGCTTCTTTCTAGTTTCTTCTGAAGATACTTGGTTTTTCACAGTAGGCCTCAGTGCACTCCCAAATATCCCTTCACAGATTCAGCAAAAAGAGTGTTTCCAAACTGCTGAATGAAAAGGATGGTTTAATTCTGTGAGATGAATGCACACATCTCAAAGCAATTTCTCAGAAATCTTTCAAGTTTTTATCTGAATATATTTCCTTTTCTCATTAGGCCACAATGGACTCCCAAATATCCTTTCACAGATTCTACAAAAACTGTGATTCCAAACTACTTTATGAAAGGAAGGTTTAATTCTGTGAGATGAATGCATGCATCATAAAGTTGTTTCTCATATAGGTTCCTTCTTGTTTTTATCCTAGGATATTCAATTTTTTTGCCATTGGCCTCAAGGATCTCCCAAATGTCCATTCCCAGAATGGACAAAAAGAGTGTTATCAAACTGCTGAATCAAAAGAAATGTTTAAATCTGTGAGATGAATGCACACCTCATGAAGCAGTTTCTCAGAAAGCTTCTTTCTACTTTTTATCTGAAGTGGTCTCCTTTTCCACTATAAGCCTCAATGAGCTCCCAAATATCCCTTGAAAGATTCTACAAAAACAGTGTTTCCAAACTGCTAAATGAAAAGAAAGGTTTAACTGTGTGAGATGAATACACACATCACACAGCAGTTTCTCAGATAGCTTCCTTCTTGTTTTTATGCTGGGATATTTGCTTTTTCACCATTGGCCTCAATGAGCTCCGAAATATCCATTTGCAGAATGGACAAAAACAGTGTTTCCAAACTGCTGAATCCAAAGAACGTTTAACTGTGTGAGATGCATGCACACAATGCAGAGTCTTTTCTCAGAAAGCTTCTTTAGAGTTTTTATCTGAAGAGGTTTCCCTTTTCACCATAGGCCTCAATGTGCTCTCAAATATCCCTTTGCAGATTCTACAAAAACAGTGTTTTTGAACTGCTGAATGAAAAGAAAGTTTTAAAACTGCGAGAGGAATGCACAGGTCACAAAGCAGTTTCTCAAACAGCTTCCTTCTAGTTTATATGCTGGGATATTCGCTTTTTTATCATTAGCCTCAATGAGCTCCCAAATGTCCATAATTGACAAAACAGTGTTTCCAAGCTGCTGAATCCAACGAAAGGTTTAACTTTGGGAGATGAATGCACACATCACAAAACAGTTTCTCAGAAAGCTTCTTTCCGGTTTTTATCTGAAGATGTCTCCTTTTTCAACATAGGCCTCAAGGCAATCCCAAATATCCCTGTGCAGATTCTCCAAAAACAGTGTTTCCAAACTGGTGTATGAAAAAAAAGTTTTAAATCTGTGAGACAAATGCACACATCACAAAGTGGTTTCTCAGATTGCTTCCTCTAGTTTTTAACCTAGGTTATGCCCTTTTTCACCATTGGCTTCAATGAACTAAAAATGTCCATTTGCAGAATATATAAAATCCATGTTTTCAAACTGGTGTATCCAAAGAAAGGTTTAATTGTGAGATGAATGCACACATCAAAAAGCAGTTTCTCAGAAAAGTTCTTTCTTGTTTTTATCTGAAGATGTTTCCTTTTTCACCATAGGCCTCAATGCACTCCCAAATATCCTTTTGCAGATTCTACAAAAACAGTGTTTCCAAACTGCTGAAGAAAAGAAAGCTTTAACTCTGCGAGATGAATTAAGGCATCACAAAGCAGTTTCTCAGAAGCTTCCTTCTAGTTTTTATGCTGGGATATTTAGTTCTTGTACATTGGCCTCAATGAGCTCCCAAATGTCCATTGGCAGAATGGTCAAAGCATGTTTAAAAGCTGCTGAATCCAAAGAAATGTTTAACTCTGTGAGATGATTGCACACATAACAAAGCAGTTTCTGAGAAAGCTTCTTTCTAGTTTTTATATGAAGTTGTTCCTTTTTTCAACATGGGACGCAATGTGCTCCCCAGTATTCCTTTGCAGATTCTGCAAAAACAGTGTTTCCAAACTGCTGAGAGAACACAAAGGTTTTACTCTGCAAGATGAATGTGCATGTCACAATGCGATTTCTCAGACAGATTCCTTCTATTTTTTTATCCTGATATATTCACTTTTTCACCATTAGCCTCAATGAGCACCCAAATGTCCATTAATTAACAAAAACAGTGCTTCTAAACTGCTGAATCACAAAAAAAGTTTTAATTCTGGGAGATGAATGCATGCACCACAGTTAGTTGCTCAGAAAACTTCTTTCTAGTTTTTATCTGAAGATGTTTCCTTTTCCACCATAGGCCTCAAGGTACTACCAAATATCCCTTCACAGAGTCTACAAAAACTGTTTCCAAACTGCTGAATGAAAAGTAATGTTTAATTCTGTGAGATGAATGCACACATCACAGAGTGATTTCTCAGATAGCTTCCTTCTAGTTTTTATAATATGATATTTGCTTTTTCGCCATTGCCCTCACTGAGTTCCCAAATGTCCATTCGCAAAATAAGCAGAAACAGTGTTCCCAATCTGCTGAATCCAAAGAAAGGTTTCACTCTGTGAGATGAATGCACACATCACAAAGCAGTTTCTCATAAAGCTTCTTAGCTTTTTTTTATCTGAAGATATTTCCTTTTTCATGGTAGGCCTCAATGCACTTACAAATATCCCTTTGCAGATCTTACAAAAACAAAACGGTGATTTCAAACTGCTGAATGAAAAGAAAATTTTAACTCTGTGAGGTGAATGCACACATCACAAAGCAGTTTCTCAGCAGCTTCCTTCTAGTTTTATACTGGGATATTTGCTTTTTAGCCATGGCCCTCAATGAGATCCCATATATCCATTTGCAGAATGGACAACAGCAATATTTCCAAGCTGCTGAATCCTAAGAAAGGTCTAATTCTGTGAGATGAATGCACACATCAAAATTCAGTTTCTCAGAAAATTCCTTCTTGATTTTATCTGAAGATATTTCCTTTTTCACTATAGGGCTCAATGCACTACCAAATATCCTTTCACAGATTCTACAAAAACAGTGTTTACAAAGTGCTGAATGAAAAGAATGGTTTAACTCTGTGAGATGAATGTACACATCACAAAGCAGATTCTCACAGACCTTACTTTTAGTTTTTATCCTGGTATATTCACTTTTTTTGCCATTGGCTTCAATGGGATACCAAATGTCCATTAATAGACAAAAACATTGTTTCCAAACTGCAGAATTCAAAGAAAGTTTTATCTCCCTGACATGAAGGCAGACATCACAAAGTAGATTCTCCAAATGTTTCTATCTAGTTTTTATCTGAAAATGTTTCCTTTTTCAGCATAGGCATCAAAGCACTCTCAAATATCCCTTTGCAGATTCTACACAAACAGTTTTTCTAAAAAGCTGAATGAAAAGAAAGTTTTAACTCTGTGAGGTGAATACGCACATCACAAAGTGGTTTCTCAGATAGGTTCCTTCAAGTTTTTATTCTGGCATATCCACTTTTTCACCTTTGGCTTCAATGAGCTCCAAAATATTCATTTGCAGAATGGACAAAAATGGTGTTTCCAAACTGCTGAACCAAAACAAACGTTTAACTCTGTGAGATGAATGCACACATCACAAAGCCGTTTCTCAGAAACCTTCTTTCTAGTTTTTATCTGAAGATATTTCCTTTTTCATTATAGACCTCAATGTGCTCCCAAACATCCCTTTGCAGATTCTACAAAAAAAGTGTTTCCAAACTGCTGAATGAATGAGAAGAAAGGATTAAATCTGCAATATGACTGCACATATCACACAGTGGTTTCTCAGATAGCTTCCTTCTAGAGTTTTTCCAAACTGCTGAATCCAAGGAAAGGGTTAACAGTGAAGTGAATGCACACATTACAAAACAGTTTTTCAGAAAGTTTTTATCTGAAGATGTTTCCTTTTTCACCATAACATCAATGTACTCCCAAATATCCCTTCCCAGATTCTACAAAAACAGTGTTTCCAAATTGCTGAAAGTAAAGGTTTAATGCCACGAGATGAATGAACACATCACAAAGCAGTTTTTCAGAAAGATTCTTTCTAGTTTTTCTCTGAAAATATCTCCTTTTTCACCATAAGCTGCAATGTGCTCCCAAATATCCTTTCACAGATCCTATGAAAACAGTGTTTCCAAACTGCTGAGCCCAGAGAAAATTTAACTCTGTGAGATGAATGCACACACAGCAAAGTAGTTTCTCAGAAATCTCCTTGTAGTTTTTATCTGAAGATAGTTTCTTTATCACTATAGACCTCAATGTGCTCCCAAATATCCCTTCACAGAGACAACAAAAACAGTGTTTCCAAACTGCTGAAAAAAAAGAAAGTTTTAATGCTGCAAGATGAATGAACATATTACAAAGCAGTTTCTCAGAAAGACTCTTTCTATATTTTCTCTAGAAGATATTTCCTTTTTCACCTAAAGCTGCAATGTGCTCCCAAATATCACTTTGCAGATTCTACAAAACAGTGTTTCCAAACTGGCCAATCAAAAGAAAAGTTTAACTCAGTGAGATGAATGCACACATCACAAAATAGTTTCTCAGAAAGCACCTTCTAGTTTTTCTCTGAAGATATTTTCTTTTTCACCATAGGCCTCAAAGCACTCCCAAATATCCTTTCAAAGATTCTACAAAAACAATGTTTCCAAACTGCTTGATGAAAGGAAGGTTTAACTCTGTGGGATGTATGCAGACATCACAAAGTAGTTTCTCAGAAAACTAATTTCTTTTTTTCTCTGAAGATATTTCCTTTTTTAAACATAGGCTGCAACACACTTCCTAATATCCCTTAGCAGATTCTACAAAAACAGTGTTTCCAAATAATTCCACCAGAAGAAAATTTTAACACTGTGATAAAGAATGCACACATCACAAATCAATTTCTTGGACAGCTTCTTTCTAGTTTTAATCTAAAGATATTTCCTTTTTTACCATAGGCCTCAAGGGGCACTGAATTATCCCTTCTCAGATTCTATAAAAACAGTGTTTCCCAACTGCTCCATCAAAAGAAATCTTTAACTCTGTGAGAGGAATGCACACATCACAAATGAGTTTCTCAGAAAGCTTCTTTCTGATTTTTTCCTTAAGATATTTACTTTTTCACCACAGGCCACAATATGCTCCGAAATATGCCCTTGCAGATTCTACAAAAACAGTGTTTCCAGACTGTAAATCAACAGAAAATTTTACCTCTGTGAGATAAATGCACATGTCAAAAAGTGGATTCTCGGAAAGCTTCTTTGTACTTTTTAATATGATGATATTTCCTTTTTCACCATAGACCTCAATGAGCTCCCAAATATCCCTCTGCAGATTCTACAAGAACAGTGTTTCCAAACTGCTCCATCAAAGGAAATGTTTAACTCTGAGACATGAATGCACACATCAGAAATCAGTTTCTCAGGAATCTTCTTTGTGATATATCAGTTAGAATAATTAGTTTTTCACCGTAGGCCTCAATACTCCCCAAAATATCCCATCACAGATTCTACAAAAACAGTGTTTCCAAATTGCTCAATAAAAGGAAGGTTTAGCTCTGTGGGATGTATGCACACATCACAAAGCAATTTCTCAAAAAACCTCTTTCTAGCTTTTCTCTGAAAATATTTCCTTATTCTCCATAGGCTGCAATTCACTCCCAAATATCGCTTTGCAGATTCTAGAAAAACTGTGTTTCCAAATTGCTGATTCAACATAAAGGTTTTAGTCTGTGCGATGAGTGCACATACCACAAAGCAGTTTCTCAGAAAGCTTCTTTCACGTTTTTCTCAGAAGTTATTTCCTTTTTCACCATAGGCCTCAATGCACTTCCAAATATCCCTTCTCAGACTCTACAAAAACAATGTTTCAAAACTGCTCAATCAAAAGAAAGGTTTATCTTTGTGAGATGAATGGACACATCCCAAATCAGTTTCTCAGAAAACTTCTTTCACGTTTTTCTCTGAAGATATATCCTTTTTCACCATAGGCCTCAAAGTGCTCAAAAATATCCCTTTGCAGATTCTACAAAAACAGTGTTTCCAAACTTTTCCATCAAAAGAAAGATTTAACAGTGCAAGATGAATGCACACATGAAAAAGAAGTTTCTCAGATAGCTTCCTTCTGGTTTTATCCCTGGATATTCTTTTTTTCGCCATAGGTCTCAATAAGCTCGTATTATCCATTCGCAGAATAGACAAAAACAGTTTTTCCAAACTGCTGAATGAGAAGTAAGGATTAACTCTGCAAGGTGAATGCAGACGTCACAAACAAGTTTCTCCAGTAGAGCCTTCCAGTTTTTATCCTGGGATATTTGCTTTTTTGCCATTGACATCAATGAGTTCCCAAATGTCCATTCACAGAGTGAACAAAAACAGTGTTTCCAAACTGCTAGATCCAAAGAAAGGTTTAACTCTGTGAGAAGAATGCACACATAACAGAGCAGTTTCTCACCAAGCTCCTTTCTACTTTTTATTTGAAGGTATTTGGTTTTTCACAGTAGGCTTTGATGCTCTGCCAAATATATGTTAGGAGATTCTACAAAAACAGTGATTTCAAATTGCTGAATGAAAGGAAAGTGTTAACTCTGCAAGATAAATGCACACATCTAAAAGTGATTCCTCTGATAGCTACCTTCTAGTTTTTATCCTTGGATGTTTGCTTTTTTGCCAATGGCCACAAATAGCTCCCATATGTCCATTCACTGAATAAACAAAAACAGTGCCTCCATACTGCTGAATTCAAATAAAGGTTTAACTCTGTGTGATGGATGCACACATCACAAAGCCGTTTCTTGGAAGACTTCTTTCTAATTTTTATCTGAAGATGTTTCTTTTTTCAACATAGGCCTCAATGCGCTCCCAAATATCCCTTCATAGATTCTTCAAAAACAGTGTTTCCAAACTGCTGAAGGAAAAGAAAATTTTAACTCTGCAACATGAATGCACAAATCACACAGCAGTTTCTCTAAAGGATTACTTCTAGTTTTTATCCTGGTTTATTCTCTTTTCACCATTGGTCTCAATGAGCTCCCAGATGTCCATTTACAGAATGAATAAAAACAGTGTTTCCAAACTGCTGAATACAAAGAAAAGTTTAACCCTGTTAGATGAATGCACACAATACATAGAAGTTTCTTAGTAAACTTCTTTCTTGTTTTTATCTGAATATGTTTCCTTTCTCAACTTAGGCCTCAATGCACTCCCAAATATCCCTTTGCAGATTGTACAAAAAAAAGTGATTCCAAACTGCAGAATGAAAAGAAATGTGTAACTCAGTGAGAAGAATGCACATGTCAAGAAGTGGTTTCTCAGATAGCTTCCTTCTAGTTTTTATCCTGGGATAGTAGCATTTTTGACAATGGCCTTAATATGGTCCCAAATGTCCAATCACAGGATGGATTAAAAAAAGTGTTTCCAAACTGCTGAATCCAAAGGACAGTTAAACTCTGTGAGATGAATGCACACATGACAAAGAAGTTTCTCAGAGAGCTTCTTTCTAGTGTTTATATGAGGATATTTTCTTTTTCTCCATAGACCTCAATTCACTCCAAAATATCCTTTGCAGATTCTACAAAAACAGTTTTTCCAAACTTCTCAATGAAAGGAAAGGTTTAACTCTGTGAGATGAATGCACACATCACAAAGCAGTTTGTGAGATAGCTTTCTTCTAGTTTTTATCCTGGCATATTTGCTTTTTCACCATTGACCTCTATGAGCTCCAAAATTTCCATTCCCAGAATGGACAAAAATAGTGTTTCCAAACTTCTCAGTTCCAGGAAATGTTTATCTCTGTGAGATGAATGCACACATCACAAAACTGTTTCTCAGAAAGCTTCCTTCTGGTTTTTATTTGAAGGTATTTACTTTTTTACCATGGGCCTCAATGTGCTCCTAAATATCTCTTCACCAATTCTTCAAAAACAGTGTTTCCAAACTGCTGAGTGGAAAGAAAGATTTAACTCTGTGAGATGAATGCAAAAATCCCAAAACTCTTCCTCACATAGCTTCCTTCCAGTGTTTAACCTGGGATACTCCCTTTTTTGCCACAGGCCTCAATGACCTCCAAAATGTAAATTTGCAGAAAGGATAAAAACAGAGATTCCAAACTGCTGATTGCAAAGAAATGTTTAACTCTGTGACACAAATGCACACATCGAAAAGCAGTTTCTCAGAAAGCTTCTTTCTAGTTTTTATCTGAAGATGTTTCCTTTCTCACCATAGGCCTCAATGCATTCCCAAATATACCTTTGCAGTTTCCACAAAAACAGTGTTTCCAAACAGCTGAATGAAAAGAAAGGTTTATCTCTGCCAGATGAATGCACATATCACAAAGCGGTTTTGCAGATAGCTTCCTTCAAATTTTGTCCTGTGATATTCACATTTTCACTATAAGCCTCAGTGAGCTTCCAAATTTCCATTAGCAGAATGGACAAAAACAGTGTTTTCAAACTGCTGAATCCAAAGAAACTTTTAACTCTGTGAGATGGATGCACACATCTCAAATCAGTTCCTCAGAAAGCTTCTTTCTAGTTTACCTGACGATATTTCTTTTTTCACCATAGGCCTCAATGAACTCCCAAATATCCTTCTCAGATTCTACAAAACCAGTTTTTCCAAACTCCTGAGTGTAAAGAAAAGTTTAACTCTGTGAGATGAATGCACACATCACAAAGTGGTTTCTCAAATAGCTTCCTTCTAGTTTTTATCATGGGATATTCACTTTTTTGCCATTGGCCTCAAAGAGGTTCCAAATGTCCATTCACAGAATGGACAAAAAGAGTGTTTGCAAATAGCAGAATCCAAAGAAAGGATTAACAGTGATACGAATGCACACATCACAAAGCAGTTCTTCAGATAGTTTCTTTCTATTTCTTGTCTGAATGTGTCCTTTTTCACCATAGACCTCAGTGCACACCCAAATATCCCTTTGCAGATACTACAAAAACAGTTTCTCCAAACTGCTGAAACAAAATAAAGGTTCAACTCTGAGAGATGAATGCACACATCACAAAGTAGTTTCTCAGATAGGCTCCTTCTAGTTTTTGTCAAGGATATTTGCTGTTTCACCATTGACCTCAATGAGTTCCAAATGTCCACTTGCAGAATGAACAAAAAGAGAGTTTCAAACGTCTGAATTCAAAGAAAGTTTAACTCTCTGAGATGAATGCACACATCACAAGGCAGCTTCCCAGAAAATTTCTTTCTAATTTTGATGTGAAGATGTTTCCTTTTTCACCACAGGCCTCAATGTGCTCCCAAATATCCCTTCACAGATTCTACAAAAGCAGTGTTTCCAAACTGCTGAATGAATAGAAATATTTAACACTGTGAGATGAATGCACACATCACAAAGCGGTTTCTCACATAGCTTGTTTCTATTTTCTTTCCTAGTATATTCACTTTTTTGCCATTGACCTCAAAGGGCTCTCATATATCAATTCACAGAACGGGACAAAAACACAGTTTCCAAACTGCAGAATCCAAAGATATGTTTAACTGTGAGATGAATTTACACATCACAAAGCAGTGTCTCAGAAAGCTTCTGACTAGTTTTGATCTGAAGATGTATCCTTTTACACCAGAGGCCTCAATGCACTCCCATATATCCCTTAGCACATTCTACTTAAACAGTGTTTCCAAACTGCAGAATGAAAAGAAATTTGGACTCTGTGAGATGAATACACACATCATGAAGTGTTTCTCAGAGAGCTTCCTTCTTGTTTTTATCCTGGGATATTTATGTTTTTGCCTTTGGCCTCAATGAGCTCCAAACGTCCATTCAAAGAACGGACAAAAACAGTGTCTCCAAACTGCAGAATCAAAAGAGAGGTTTCATTCTGTGAGATGAATGCACATATCACAAAGCAGATTCTCACAAAGCTTCTTTCCATTTTTTAGCTGAAGACGTTTTGTTTTTCAACATGGTTCTCAATGCACTCCCAAATATCCCCAAATATCCCTTTACAGCTTCTTCAAAAGCAGTGTTTCCAAACTGTGGTGTGAAGAGAAACATTTACTTCTGTAACATGAATGCACACATCATGAAGCAGTGTCTCAGATAGCTTCCTTCTAGTTTTTTTCCAGGGATTTTCACATTTCACCATTGGCCTCAAAGAGCTCCCAAATGTCCATTTGCAGAATGGACAAAAACAGTTTCAAAACTGCTGATCCAAAGAAAGGTTTAACTCTCTGAGATGAGTGCACACATCACAAAGCAGTATCTCAGAAAGCTTATTTCTTGTTTTTATCTGGAGTTGTTTCCTATTTCCCCATAGAGCTCAATGTGCTCCTAACTATCTCTTCACAGATTGTACAAAAATGGCATTTCTAAACTGCTGAATCAAAAGAAAGGTTTAACTTTGTTAGATGAAAGCACACATCAAAAAGCATTTTCTCATAAAGCTTCTTCCTAGTTTATATCTGAAGAAGTTTCCTTTTCCAACATAGGCCTCAATGTGCTCCCAAACATCCATTTGCAGATTCTAGAAAAACAGTGCTCCAAACTACTGAATTAAAGAAAAAGTTTAACTCTGTGAGGTGAATGCACACATCACAAAGTGCTTTCTCAGATAGCTTCCTTTTAGTTTTTAATCCTGGCTATTCTCCTTTTCACCATTAGCTGCATTGAGCTCCCAAATGTCCGTTTGAAGAATGGACAAAAACAGTGTTTCCCAACTGCTGAATGCAAAGAAAGGTTTAAATCTGTAGGATGAATGCACACATCACAAAACAGTTTTTCAGAATCTTCTCTCTAGTTTATATCTGAAAATATTTCCTTTTTCACCATAGGCATGAATGTGCTCCAAAATATCCCTTTGCAGATACTTCAAAAACACTATTTCCAAACTGCTGAATGAAAAGAAAGTTTTAACTCTACTAGGTGAATGGACGCATCACAAAGTGGTTTCTCAGATAGTTTCCATCTAGTTTTAATCTGGGATATTACATATTGCACTATAATCTTCACAGAGCTAAAAAATGTCCTTTCACAGAATGGACAGAGTGTTTCCAAATTGCTGAATTCAAAGTAAGTTTTATCTCTGTGAGATGAATTCACACATCTCAAAACAGTTTCTCAGAAAGCTTCTTTGTAGTTTTTAACTGAAAATATTTCCTTTTTCATCATTGGCCTTAATGCACTCCAAAATATCCCTTTGCAGATTCTACAAAAACACCATTTCCAAACTGATCCATCAAAAGGACTTAATTCTGTGAAAACTCTGTGAGATGAATGTGCACAATACAAAGCAGTTTCTTAGGAACCTTTTTTCTATTTTTTATCTGAATTTGTTTCTTTTTTCACCATAGGCCTCAATGCACTCTCAAATATCCTTTCGCAGATGCTACAAATACAGTGTTCCCAAACTACTGAATGAAAAGAAAGGTTTAAATCTCTGACGTGAATGCACACATCACAAAGCAATTTCTCAGATACCTTCTTTCTAGTTTTTATCCTGGGATATTCACTGTTTTGCCATTGGCCTCAATGAGCTCCCAAATGTCCATTCACAGAATGGACAAAAAGAGTGTTTCCAAACTGCTAAATCCAAAAAAAGCTTTAACACTGTGAGACGAATGCCCACATCACAAAGCAGTTTCTCAGAAAGCTTCTTTCTACTTTTTCTCTGAAGATATTTCCTTTTTCACCCTTCACCTCAAAGAGCTCCCAAATATACCTTCGCAGATTCTATAAAAACAGTTTTTCCAAACTGCTCTATCAAAAGTTAAGTTTAACTCTGCGAGATGAATGGGCATATCAAAAATCAGCTTCTCAGAAAACTTCTATCTGGTTTTTCTTTTAAGATATTTCATTTTTCACCAGAGGCCTCAATGCGCTACAAAATATCCATTTGCAGATTCTTCAAAACAGTATTGCCAAACTGTTCAATCAAAAAAAGGATTAACTCTGCGAGATGAATGTGCACTTCACAAAGCAGTTTCTCAAAAAACCTCTTTCTAGTTTTTCCCTGAAGATGTTTCCTTTTTCACCATAGGCCTTGATGTACTCCCAAATATCTCTTCACAGATTCCACAAAAACAGTGTATCAAAACTGCTCCATCAAAAGAAAGGTTTAAATCTGTGGGATGCATGCACACATCAGAAAGCAGTTTCTCAGAAAGCTTCGTTCTAGTTTTCCTCTGAAGATATTTTCTTTTTCACCATAGGCCTCAATGCACTCCCAAATGTGCCTTCGCAGATTCTACAAAAACTGTGTTTCCAAAATGCTCAATCAAAAGAAAGTTTTAACTCTGTGGGATGAAAGCACACATCACAAAGCAGTTTCACAGACAGCTTCTTTGAAGTTATTATCTGAAGATATTTCCTTTTTCACCATAGGCCTCAATGAGTTCCCAAGTATCCCTTCACAGATTCTATTAAAACAGTGTTTCCAAACTGCTCAATCAAAAAAAACATTTAACTCTGTGTGTTGAATGCATACATCACAAAGCAGTATCTCAGAAAGCTTCTTCCTAGTTTTTCTCTGAATATGTTTGTGTTTTCACCATTGGCCTTAAAGGGCTCCCGAATATCACTTCACAGATTCTACAAAAATAGTGCTTCCAAACTGCTCAATCAAAAGAAAGCTTTACCTCTGTGAGGTGAATGCAGACATCACAAAGTAGTTTCTCAGAAAGCTTCTTTCTACATTCTATCTGAAGTTATTTCATTTTTCTCCCTACATCTCAATGTGCTCCCAAATATCCCTTTGCAGATTTTACAAAAACAGTGTTTCCACATGCTACATAAAAACAAAGGCTTAATTCTGTGAGATGAATGCACACATAAGAAAGTAGTTTCCAACAAAGCTTCTTTCTGTTTTTTTTCTAAAGATGTTTCCTTTTTCAACATAGGCCTCAATGTGCTCCCAATATCCCTTCGCAGATTCTACAAAAAAAAAGTGTTGTTGAACTGCTCCATCAAAAGAAATGTTTATCTCCATCAGATGAATGCACACATCCCAAATCAGTTTGCCAGAAAGCTTCTTTCTAGTTTTTGTCTAAATATATTTCCTTTTTGACCATAGGCCTCAATTCCTTCCCAAATATCCTTTTGCAGATTCTACAAAAAGAGTGTTTCCAAACTGTGCCATCAACAGAAATGTTTAACACTCTGAGATGAATGCACACATCAGAAAGCAGTTTCTCAGATAAACTTCTTCCTAGTTTTCCTCTGAAGATATTTTGTTTTTCACCGTAGGCCTCAATGCACTCCCAAATATCCCTTGACAGATTCTACAAAAACATTGTCTCCAAACTGCTGCATCAAAAGAATGGTTTAACTCTGTGACATGAATGGACACATCACAAATCAGTTTGTTAGAAAGCTTCTTTCTAGTGTTTGTCTAAAGATATTTCCTTTTGACCATAGGCCTCAAAGTGCTCCCAAATATCCCATAGCAGATTCTACAAAAACAGTGTTTCCAGACTGTGCTATTGAAAGAAAAGTTTGACACTTTGAGATGAGTGCACACATCTAAAAGCAGTTCCTTAGAAGGATTAGAAAGATTTTTTCTACTTTTCCTCTGAAGATATTTCCTTTTTCACCATAGGCCTCAAGAAAGGTTGAACTCTTTGAGATGAGTGCACACATCAAAAAGCAGTTTCACAGATAGATTTCTTCTAGTTTTTATCCTGGGATATTCACTTTTTCTCAATAGGCCTCAATGATTTCC
Organism: Pan troglodytes; assembly: GCF_028858775.2. Lineage (NCBI taxonomy): Eukaryota > Metazoa > Chordata > Mammalia > Primates > Hominidae > Pan > Pan troglodytes. The sequence continues at coordinate 100,542,556 of NC_072398.2, read as the reverse complement.
AAAATGTCCATTCACAGAATGGACAAAAACAGTGTCTCAAAAATGCTGAATCCAAAGAAAGGTATAACTCAGTGAGATGAATGTACACATCATAAAGCAGTTTCTCAGAAAGCTTCTTTCTAGTTTTTATCTGAAGATATTTGGTTTTTCACAGTAGGCCTCAATGCATTCCTAAATATCCCTTCTCAGATTCTACAAATAGTGTTTCCAAACTGCTGAATGAAAAGAAAATTTTAACTCTGTGAGATGAGTGCACACATCACAAAGCGGTTTCGCAGATAGCTTCCTTCTAGTTTTCATTGTGGTATATTCACTTTTTGGCCATTTGCCTCAATGAACTCACAAATATCCATTCACAGAATGCACAAAAATAGTTTTTTTCCTAACTACTGAAACCAAAGTATTTTATATTTCTATGAAATGAATGAACATGTCATAAAGTAGTTTCTCAGAAAGCTTCTTTCCAGTTTTTATCTGAAGTTGTTCCCTTTTTCACCACAGGTGTCAATGCCCTCCCCAACATCTCTTCACAGTTTCCACAAAAACAGCATTTCCAAATTGCTTAATGAGCAGAAAGGTTTAGCTCTGCTAGATGAATGCAAACATCACAAAACAGTTTCTCAAATAGCTCCTTCTAGTTTTTAACCTGGGATGTTCGCTTTTTCACCATTGGCCTCAATGAGCTCCCAAATGTCCTCTCAGAGAAAGGACAAATAAAGTTTTTCCAAATTGCTGCATTGAAGGAAATGTTTAACTCTGTGAGATGAATGTACATATCACAAAGCAGTCTCTCAGAAAGCTTTTTGTAGTTTTTATCTGAAGATATTTCCTCTTTCTCCATAGACCTCAATGTGCTCCTAAATATCTTGGTGCAGATTCCAAACAAACACGTTTTCCAATCTGCTGAATGAAAAGAAAGTTTTAACAATGCGAGTTTAATGCACAAATCACAGAGCATTTTCTCATATAGCTTCTTTCTAGTTTTCTTCCTGGGATTTTAGCTTTTTCAACATTGGACACAATCAACTCCCAAATGTCGATTCACAGAGTAGACAAAAACAGTGTTTGCAAACTGCTGAATCCACAGAAAGGTTTAATTGTGTGAGATGAATGCACACATCACAAAGCAGTTTCTCAGAAAGCTTCTATCTAGTTTTTTTCTGACTTGTTTCTTTTTTCACCATAAGCGTCAAAGCGCTCCCAAATATTTCTTTTTAGATTCTACAAAGACAGTGTTTCCAAACTACTGAAAGAAGAGAACAGTTTAACTCTGTGAGATAAATGCACACATACAAAGCAGTTTCTCATAAAGCTTTTTTTCTAGTTTTTATCTAAAGATGTTTCTTTTTCACCCAAGGCCTCACTGTGTTCCCAAATATCCCTTTGCAGATTCTACAAAAACAGTGTTGCCAAACAGATCCATCTAAAGAAAGGCTTATTTCAGTGAGGTGAATGCGCACATCACCAAGCAGTTTCTCAGAAAGCTTCATTCCATTTTTATGTGAAGATATTTTCTTTTTCACCATAAGCATCAATGCACTCTCAAATTATTCCCTCACAGATTCTGCAAAAACAGTGTTTCCAAACTGTTCTTTCAAAAGAAAGTTTAACACTGTGAGATGAATGCATACATCACAAACAGTTTCTCAGAAAGCTTCTTTCTAGTTCTTCTATGAAGATATTTCCTTTTACATCATAGGCCTCATTGCACTCCCAAATATCTCTTCACAGACTCTACAAAAAACTTCTCCATCAAAAGAAAAGTTTAATTTTGTGAGGGGAATGCAAGCATCACAAAGCAGTTTCTCAGAAAGCTTCTTGCTAGTTTTTATCTGAAGACATTTCCTTTTTGACCATAGTCCTCAATGTGCTCCAAAACATCTCCCTGTAGATTGCATAATAACAGTGTTTCCAAACTGTTCAATAGAAAAAGGTTTAACTCTGTGATATGAATACACACAAAACAAAGCAGTTTCTCAGAGAGCTTCTTTGTAGTTTTGATATGAAGATATTTCCATTTCCACCATAGATCAAAATGCACTCCCAAATATCCCTTCACAAATTCTACAAGAACAATGTTTCCAACTGCTCCATCAAAACAGTTTTAACTCTGAGAGATGAATGCAGACATCACAAAGCAGCTTCTCAGAAATCTATTTTCTAGCTTTTCTCTGAAGATATTTCCTTTTTCACCATAGACCAAAATGCACTCTAAAATATCCCTTTGCAGATCCTACTAAAACAATGTTTCCAAATTGCTCAATCAAGAGAATGGTTTAACTTTATGAGAGGAATGCACACATCCACAAGCAATTTCTCAGAATGCCTCTTTCTACTTTTTATGTGAAGATATTTCCATTTTCACCATAGGCCTCAATACACTCTCAAATATCCCTTTGCAGATTCTCAAAATCTGATCCATAAAAAAAGGTTTAACTCTCAGATGAATGAACACATCACAAAGCAGTGTCTCAGAAAGCTTCTTTCTACTTTTCATCTGAAAATATTTCCCTTTTCACCTTAGGTCTCAATGCAATCCCAAATCTACCTTCTCATATTCTACAAAAACAGTGTTTCCAAACTGCTCCATCAAAAGAAAGGTTTAACTCTATGACATGAATGTCCACATCACAAAGCAGTTTCTCAGGAAGCTTCTTTCTGGTTTTTCTCTGAAGATATTTCCTTTTTCACCATAAGTCTCTATATGCTCCCCAATATCCTTTCCCAGATTCTACAAAAAACTGCACTGTCAAAATGAAAGTTTATCTCTGTAAGAGAATAAACAAACACATCACAAAACACTGTGTCAGAAACCTTCCCTCTGGTTTTTATCTGAAGATATTTCCTTTTTCACTATAGGTCTCTTTGCATTCCCAGATATCCCTTTGCAGATTCTACAAAAACAGTGTTTCCAAACAGCTCAACTGAAAAAAACTTTCAACTCTGTGAGGCGAATGCACATATCAGAAAGGAGTTTCTCAGAAATCTTCTTTCTAGTTTTTATCTAGAGATATTTTCATTCACCCTGTAAGTCTCCAGGAGCTCCCAAATATCCCTTCACAGATTCTTGCAAAACATTGTTTCAAAACTGCTCTATTAAAAGAAAAGTTTAACTCAGTTAGATGAATGCACATATCACAAGGCAGTTTCTGAGAAAGCTTTTTTCTAGTTTTTCTCTGAAGATGTTTCCTTTTTCACCATAGATCTCAAGGAGTTTCCAAATATCCTTTCACAGAATCTACAAAAAAAACGTTTCCAAACTGCTCAATCAAAAAATGGGTTTAATTCTGTGTGATGAATGCATACATCACGAGGCTGTTTCTCAGGAAGCTTCTTTCTAGTTTTTCTTGGAAGATATTTTCTATTTCACCATAGGTCTCAAGGCACTCCAAAATATCCCTTCATAGAATCTAAAAAAAAAAAGTTTCCAAACTGCTCCATCAAAAGAAAGGTTTAGGTCTGGGAGATGAATGCACTCATCACAAAGCAGTTTCTCAGAAACCTTCTTTCCAGTTTTTCTATGATGATATTTCCTTTTTCAGTGTAGCCCTCAATCCACTCCCAAATATCACTTTGCAGATTCTACAAAAACAATGCCTACAAATTCCTCGACCAAAAGGAAGGATTCAGTCTCTGAGATGAATGCACACATCACAAAGTAGTTTCTTAGAAAAACTCTAATTTTTCTCTGAAAATATTTCGTTTTCCATCATAGGACTCAATGCACCCCAAAAAGCCATTCACAGATTCTACAAAAAGAGTGTTTCCAAAATGCTCCATTAAAAGAAATGTTTAATTCTGTGAGATGAAAGCACACTTCACAAATTAGTTTCTCAGAAAGATTCTTTCTAGTTTTTCTCTTAAGATATTTCCTTTTTCACCAAATGCTTTAAGGTGCTTTGAAATATCCCTTCACAGATTCTACAAACACAGTGTTTCCAAACAGCTCAATCAAAAGAAAGGTTTCAGTCTCTGAGATGAATGCACATATCACAAAGCAGTTTCTCAGAAAGATTCTTTCTAGTTTTTCTCTGAAGATATTTTCTTTTTCACCAGAGGCCTCAATGCACTCCCAAATGTCCCTTCACAGACTCTACATATACAAAGTTTCTGAACTTCTATACCAATGAAATGTTTTACTTCTGTGTGGTGAACGTGCACATCATGAAGTAGTTTCTCAGAAAGCTTCTTTCTAATTTTTATCTGAAGATAGATCCTTTTAGACAATAGGTCTCAATGTGCACCCATATATCCCTTCATAGTTTCTACAAAAACAGTATTACCAAACTGCTCAATCAAAAGAAAGGTTTAACTCTGTGAGATGAATACACACATCACAAAGCAGTTTCTCAGAAAGCTTCCTTATAGTTTTTATCTTAAGCTATTTCCTTGTTCACCATAGGCATCAATGCACTCGCAAAAATCTCTTGGTAGATTACACAAAAACAGCTTACCCAAACTGCTCCATCAAAAAAAGTGTTTACCTCTGTGAGCTGAATGCACACATCACAAAGCAGTTTATCAGAAAGCTTCTTTCTAGCTTTTCACTAAAGGTATTTTCTTTTTAATTTAGGCCTCAATATGCTCCCAAATATCCCTTCACCGATTCTCCAAAACCATGTTTCCAAATAGCTCCATCATAACGTAGTTTAACTCTGTGAGATGAATGCACACATCACAAATCAGTTTCTCAGAATGCTTCTTTCTAGTTTCTATTGAAAAATATTTCCTTTTGACCATAGGCCACAATGTGCCCTGAAATATCCCTTCGGGGTTTCTAGAAAAACTGATTTTCCAAATAGTTCCATCAAAGGAAAGGTTTATCTCTCTGAGATTAAAGGAAGCATCACAAATCTGTTTCTCAGAAAGTTCCTTATAGTTTTTCTCTAAAGATATTTCCCTTTTCACCATAGACCTCAATGCATTCCTAAATGTGCATTCACAGAATCTACAATAACAGTCTTTCCAAACTGCTCCATCAAAAAAGGGGTTTAACTCTGTGAGATGAATGCACACATCACAGAGCAGTTTCTCAGAAAGCTTCTTTCTAGTTTTTCTCTGAAGATATTTCCTTTTTCACCATAGGTCTCAATTAGCTCCCAAATATCTCTTCACTGATTCTACAAAAATAGTGTTTGCAAACTGCTCAATAAAAAGAAAGGTTTAAGTCTGTGAGACGAATGCACACATCACAAAGCAGTTTCTCAGAAAGTTTCTTTCTAGTCTTTATCTAAAGATATTTCCTTTCTCACCCAGGGCCTCATTGCAATCCCAAATATCCCTTCACAAATTCTACAAAAACAGTGTTGCAAAACAGATCCATCTACAGAAAGGTTTACATCAGTGAGATGAATGCACACATCACCAAGCAGTTCCTCAGAATGCTTCCTTCTTTTTCTCTGAAGATATTTCCTTAACTATTGGCCTCAATACATTACCAAATATCCTTTTGCAGTTTCTATAAAAACAGTATTGACAAACAGATCCACCAAAAGAAATGTTTAACTCAGTGAGTTGAATGTACACATCACAAAGCAGTTTCTCAGAAAGCTTCTTCTTGGTTTTTCTCTGAAGATATTTCCTTTTTCACCACAGGCCTCATGGCACTCCCAAATATCCCTTCACAGATTCCGCAAAAACAATGTTTCCAAAAGGCTCAAAGGAAAGAAGTGTTTAACTCTATCAGATGAGTGCACATCATCACAAAGCAGTTTCTCAGAAAGCTTCTTTCTCGTTTTTCTCTGAAGATATTTCCTTTTTCACTATAGGCCTCAATGCGCTCCTTAATATCTCTTTGCAGATTCTAAAAAAAAGCAGTGTTTCTAAACTGCACCATCAATAGAAAGGTTTATCTCTGTGAGATGAATGCACACATCACAAAGAAGTTTCTTGGAAATCTTTTATTTTTAGGTGAAGATATTTTCTTTTTCACCATAACCATGAATGCACTCCTATATATTCCCTTGCAGATTCTACAAAAACAGTGTTTTCAAACTGCTGAATCAAAAGAAAGGTTTGAGTGTGCCAGGTGAATGCACACATCACAAAACAATCTCTCAGAAATTTTCTTTCCCGTTTTTCTTTGAAGATATTTTCTTTTTCACCATAGGCCTCAATATGCTCCGAAATGTCCCTTTGCAGACTCTACAAAAACAGTGTTTCCAAACTGCTCCAAAAAAAGAAAGTTTAACTCTGTGAGATGAATGCACACATCACAAAGCAGTTTCTCAGAAAGCTTCTTTGAAGTTTTTATCTGACATATTTTCTTTTTCACCATAGGCCTCAATGTGCTCCCAAATATTGATTTGCAGATTCTACAAAAACAGTCTTTTTAAAACTCTCCATCAAAAGAAAGGTTTAACTCGGAGACATGAAGGCGCACATCACAAAGCAGTTTCTCAGAAAGCTTCTTTCTGGTTTTTCTCTTAAGATATGTGGTTTTATACCATTCGCCTCAATTCCCTCCCAAATATCTTTTTGCAAATTCTACAAAAACAGTGTTTACAAACTGCAGAATCAACAGAAACTTTTAACTCTGTGAGATGAATGCACACAACACAAAACAATTTCTCAGAAAGCTTCTTTTTGGTTTTTATCTAAAGATGTTTCCTTTTTCACCATAGACCTCAGTGCACTGCAAAATATCCCTTTGCAGATTCTACAAAAACAGTGTTTCCACACTGCTGAATGAAAAGGAGGTTTAACTCTGTGAGATGAATGCAGACATCACAATGCGGTTTCTCAGAGAGCTTCCTTCTAGTTTTTATCCTGAGATATTCGGTTTTTCACCATTGGCCTCAATGAGCTTCCAAATGTCCATTCAAATAATGCACAAAAACAGTGTTTCCAAACTACTTAATCAAAATAAATGTTTAACTCTTTGAGTGAATGCACACATCACAAGGCAATTTCCCAGAAGGTTTCTTTCTAGTTTTTACCTGAAGATGTTTCCTTTTTCACCATAGGCCTCAACACGCTCTAAAATAGCCATTTGCAGATTCTACAAAAACAGTATTTCCAAACTGCTGAAAGAAAGAAAGTACTAAATCTGTGAGAGGAATGTACACATCACAAAGCAGATTCTCAGGTAGCTTCCTCTCGCTTTTTTCCTGCATTTTTCACTTTTTTGCCATTGGCCTCAATGAGCTCCCACGTCTTTTCGCATAATGGACAAAAACAGTGTTTCAAATCTGCTGAATCCAAAGAGAGTTTAACTCTGTTAGATGAATACAGACATCAGAAAGCAGTTTCTCAGAAAGCTTTTTTCTAGTTTTTACCTGAAGATAATTCCATTGTCACCATAGGCCTCAATGGGCTCCCAAAAAGCCCTTCGCATATTCTACAAAGCAGTTTTCCAAACTGCTGAAAGAAAAACAAGTTTAACCCTGCAAGTTGAATGCAGTCATCACAGAGCAGTTTTTCAGGTAGCTTCCTTCTAGATTTTATGCTTTTATATTCGCTTTTTGACCCTTGACCTCAATGAGCTCCCAAATGCCCATCTGCAGAATGGACAAAAACAGTGTTTCCAAACTGCTGAATCCAAAGAGAGTTTTAAC